>NC_091802.1:50935000-51547500 GCF_041296235.1 Equus asinus | reverse complement strand
GCAACCTTCCAAAACTGGATCAAGAAAAAAGAGAGCATACGAATAGACTGATTACTAGTAAGGAGGTTCAGAGGACAGTTGGAAAAGGGAGCCTGGACTCTAGCCATCAGAATCACCACTTATGTTGGCATTTCCTCTGTGTTCTAAACTGTGTCCTATTTTTAAAATTGAATTTAAGCTGCAAAGACTTAGGTTAATCACAATGTATATAGCACAATGTCATGTAGGTAAGTAGGAGTAAGTAAGTAAGTAAGTAAGGAGATTGAAATAGTAATCAAAAACCTCCAAAAAACCAAAAGTCTGGGACCAGACAGCTTCCCTACCAAACTTTCAAAAATTTAACATCTATCCTCAAACTCTTCTAAAACATTGATGAGAAGGGGATGCTTCTCAATTCGTTCTATGAGGCCAACATTACCCTGATACCAAAACCAGATAAAGACAACCCTAAACAAGAAAATTGCAGGCCAAAATCAGTGAGGAACATAGATGCAAAAATCCTCATCAAAATATTAGCAAATTGAATACAATAATACATAAAAGGATCACACACCATGACATTCCAGGAATGTAAGGAAGGTTCAACATCCAGAAAACAATCAATGTGATATACCACATTAACAAAATGAAGAATAAAAATCACATGCTCATTTCAATAGATGCAGAGAAAGCATTTGACAAGATATGGCATACATTTATGATAAAAACTCTGAATAAAATGAGTATAGAAGGAAAGTGTTTCAACATAATAAAGGTCATATATGACAAACCCACAGCTAATATTATACTCAGTGGTCAAAAACTGAAAGCTATCCCTCTGAGAACAGGAACAAGACAAGGATGCCCACTTTCATAACTTTTATTTAACACAGTATTATCAGTCTTAGCCAGAGAAATTAGGCAAGAAAAAGAAACAAAAGGGATCCAATTTGGGAAGGAAGAAGTAAAACTGTCACTATTTGCAGATGACAAAATTTTATCTATAGAAAACCCTAAAGAATCAACCAAAAAACTGTTAGAAAAAATAAATGAATACATAAAGTTGCAGGGTACAAAATCAACATCCAAACATTAGTTGCATTTCTGTACACTGACACAAAATAGCAGAAAGAGAAATCAAGAATACAACCCCATTTACAAACACAACAAAAAGAATAAAATACATATAAATAAATTTAACTAAGCAGGTGAAAGACCCATATACTGAAAACTAAAACACTGTTGAAAGAAATCGAAGAAGACACAAAGAAATGGAAAGATATTCCATCCTCATGGATTGGAAGAATTAACATAGTTAAAATGTCCCTACTTACTAAAGCAATCTACAGATTCAACGCAATCTCTATCAAAGTTTCAACATTTTTCATGGAAATAGAACAAAGAATCCTAAAATTTGTATGAAGCAACAAATATCCCAAATAGCCAAAGCAATCCTGAGAAAAAAGAACAAAACTGGAGGTATCACACTCCCTGATTTCAGAATATACTACAAAGCTATAGTCATCAAAACAGCATGGTATTGGCAGAAAAACAGACACACAGATCAATGGATTGAGAACCCAGAAATAAACCCACACAGCTATGGACAGCTAATTGTCAACAAAGGAGCCAAGAGCATACAATGGAGAAAGGAAAGTCTCTTCAACAAATGGATTTGGAAAAACTGGACAGCCACATGCAAAAAAGTGAGAGCAGACCATATCTTATACCATGCACAAAAATTAACTAAAAATGGATTAAAGCCTTGAATGTGAGACCTGAAACCATAAAACTCCTAGAACTACCATATGATCCAGCTATTCCACTTCTGGGTTTTCATCCAGAGAACACAAAACCACTAACATGAGAAGATATATGCACCCCTATATTCATTGCAGCATTATTCACAATAGGCAAGACTTGGAAACAATCTAAGTGTCCACCAACAGATGAACATATAAAGGAGATGTGATAAGTATATACAATGGAATACTACTCAGCTGTGTAAAAAACAAAAAAAAGATGAAATCTTGCCATTTGTGACAACATGGATGGTCATTGAGGGTATTATGCCAAGCAAAATAAGTCAGACAATGAAAGCCAAATGCCATATGATTTCACTCATGTGTAGAAGATTAAAAAACAACAATAAACAAACACATAGACCGAGAATAGATTGGTGGTTACAATGGGGGAAGAAGGAAGGGAAGAGAGCAAAAGAGGTGAAAGGGCATATGTACAGTGACAGACAACAACTAGATTTTTGGTGGTGAACATAATGTAGTCTACACAGAAGTCGAAATATAATGATGTACACCTGAAATTTATATAACGTTCTAAACCAACGTTACCTCAACAACAACTTAATTAGATAAAACAAATATGAGCTGGCTGCATTTGAATTATCTGGTGGGGGTGCTTTTAAAAATGCATACTTCTGGTCCTAAATTAGACCTGCTGGTTTAGAAGCTCCAGTGAGGGGCACCTGGAATTTTACTTTTAACAAATAGCCTAGATGATTCTGAAGTGAACCAATTAACAATCTAGGAAGATAATGGAAGTCATTAACTGGAGTAGATTATCTAAAGAGAGAGAGAGAGAGAGAGAAAGAAAGAGGAAGTAGGGGTGGGGATTAAGGACCGAGATAAAGAACTTGGATAATACCTGTATTTAGGCAATGAGAGGAGAAAAATAAGCTAGAGATGGTGTTTAAAAAAAAAAAAAAGAAGGTAAAAAGGAATGAGGATGATAAAATAAGAAAATTTCAAGCACTCATGGGTGGTTCACAATGTCAAACATTTTACAGCAGTGCATCTCTCCCAGGTGATGCTGCTGCCCCTGCTGCTGGCACAGGTCAATAGACCACACTTGGAGTAGCAAGATTCTAGAGAAATTGACAAAGCTTAGCAAAGAATTAGCCATTGAGTTATCTAACTAGGGTATCAGTGGTGACTTTTAACAATGAGGTTTTTAAGGCGGTAAAGGAGGAAGCCAAATGGCATGGATTTAAGGAGTGTGTAGATAGTAATGAAATGGAAGCATTCATTTTAGTCTATACTTTCTTGAAAACTGAGGATAAAGAGAAGAGAAGCAAAAGGACAGAAGCATGCCACAGTAGCTGGGTTTCTGAACACAAAAATTATTTAATATAAAGAATATGGTGGGCTGAGATAAAGTAGTACTTGCTGATAAAAAGTAAAAAAATATATATTATACATTTACCATCTACTGCTTATGAAGCTATAGATACAATTTTACTTTCTTCAACAGGCAAAAACCAATCAATAACACTCGCCCCCATATTTTGAAGACTTTAAAATACTTAACTATGGTGGGGGGGGGCAGCCAGGTGGTGCAGTGGTTAAGTTCGCATGTTCTGCTTCTCTGGAGCCCGGGGTTCACTGGTTTGGATCCCAGCTGCGGACATGGCACCGCTTGGCACACCATGCTGTGGTAGGCGTCCCACATATAAAGTAGAGGAAGATGGGGACGGATGTTAGCTCAGGGCCAGTCTTCCTCAGCAAAAAGAGGAGGACTGGCAGTAGTTCGCTCAGGGCTAATCTTCCTCAAAAGAAAAAGTCTTAACTAGAATTATCTTGTCCCCATCTTACACAACATTGTTTTCCAGTACCTTATTTACACATGGTTTTCTTTATTAAATTAGTTGCTGCTGTTGTTGTTTTACGTGAACATTTGTCTAGATTTATCCACACGTTTAACAATTCTTTTTCTCGCCATGACTTCTGGATAATTAATTCTTTCCAGGTAGGTACAATATCCTTCCTGAGTAGTCTTCCTACTCAAAATGTGGTGATTGGATCAACAGCATAGATGTCACCTGGGAGCTTAGTAGACATGTAGAATCTCAGGACCTAAACCCAATGAATCAGAATTTTCCCATTAACAAGATCCCTAGGTGACTTACAGCCACTTTGAAGTTGGAGAAGTTCTAAGTGGGACCTGAGATGCTACATTTCTGACACCTTCCAGGTAACATCCATGCTGCTGGCTCTGGTCCAGGAGGTACAGTTTGCAGCAAGGCTTGAGGTCCATCTAGTATTGTTTGCCGGTAATAAATAATTTCAGGTTTTGATGTCTGAAAAACATCTTTATTTTATGCTTATCTTGGAGTTGTTGAGTATGGCATGAAATTTGAGGTTAAGAGTTACTTTTTTCTTTCATTTGAGAGAGATATTCCTCTGCCTTCTAATTTAGTTGTTTCTGTTGAGAAATTTTCTATTCTTGTATTTGGGCTTCACCTGTAGGTAACCTATTTTTTCTTTCTTGATATTTTTAAGATGTTCTCTTTGTCTTTGAGGTTGTATAGTTTATTTTCTAATGATTTAATTGTGAATTGCTTTTTGTTGAATACTGCTTTAAATGTATTTTGATTCCAGAATGCAAGGATTTGAGTCTTTAAACAATTCTGGAAAGTTCTTTTCTCTGTGAATATTGCCTATTATATGTTTTATTCTCTATTCTCTCCTTCTGGAATGCTTTTTAAACATTTAATGGATCTTCTCTATGTCTCTTGATCTCTCTTTCTTATGTCATTGATTTTGCCTTTGCACACTTTCTGGATAATTTTTTGAGATCTACCTTCTAGTTCACTAATTCTCTCTCCAGTTGTGCTTTATCTTCTGTTTATTTACATTGAGTTTAATTCCAATACCTATGTAACGATGGTTTCCATTGATGAATATCTTCCTAGGTTTTTGTCAATGCTATAATGTTTTGTTTCATATATTTTGATCTGTCATTTCTTTATTAAATTATTCCAAATACATATATTTTTAAGTCTGCATCCAATAATTCCTCTGTTGAATATTTTTGAAAGTCAGGCATGTTATTCGTGCAAGATCATCCTTATAGTGGCTTGTTTCCTTGAGCAGTACTTCTCAAATTTTAATATATGTTTGAATCATATACACATCTTGTAAAACTGTGTGATTTGAGTCAATCAGTCTAGGGTAAGACCTGACATTCTTCGTTTCTAACAAACTCCCTAGAGATTCTGATGCTGTTGGTCCACATGCCATTCTTCAAGTAACAAGCCCTAGAGTATTTTATTATTTTCTATTATTTACTTATGTTTGAGGAGGATGTATGTAGAGGAATTTTATGTGACACGATTTGAAAATACCCCTGAAAATTGTTTGTTTTAACTTCTGTCAGAGATATTCAACTGGGTCTATTGTGTGTGTACACGTGCACATGCCGATTTTTTTGACTTAGGATTCCAGGGCCATTCAAGTAGTAGAAATTTGTATGCCAAATCTGCATTAAGGCTGGGTTATTGTTACGAGCTCTCAGAGGAGAGTTTTTCTTTATCCTCCCCCTCTAATACAGAGCCAGAATAAGAAAACCAAGATTCTGTGTCATAGCTCTAAGCTGGTGGGCAGACATTTTCTATTGTACTCAATCACTGAAGGTGTAATCCTTCAAAAATCTGATTTTATTTGAAGGTGCCAGATCCAACTTCCCACATTCTATTGGGCCGAAGACCTCTCTTCTCTTCCAGTTTATTCATTAAGCCCAAGTCCTTGGGACAGCCAAATAGTAAGTGGCAGCTTACTCTAGGGTTCAAGCTCTCTCTTCATCTTTTGACCTCTGGTGATAGTTCTTATATTTTATTTAGTATTTATAGATGTTTCACACTGGAGTGCATTTCAAGATATCTAGTATACAGTATTGTTTGGATATAAATCTAACTATTTAGAAGAATTTCTAAACAGGTTAGAGTTTTGAAAGATGCCAAATACTGACAGATATCCTAAGAATCTGGCATGTCTCAATTCTAAGACTCCCTAATAGATGGAATTTTACTTTATTTAGAATTTGGTCAACTAAGCTCCACCATTATTACACAGAATTTTTCCCTTTTTAACCAGTTGTGTTGGCGTAGTATAGACACAGCCTGAATCATCATGAGGGATGGAAATTGGGTTTTAATCTATAAAAAACTAAAAAAAAAATGAGATGTGATGCCATGGAGACCGATGAGATTTTTTTCTCTCTCCTAGGGAAAGATTCAGAACCTAAGTGATGAACAAATTTAATTTCAGATTACTAAACCCAAGTACCAGAATGTCAACTGTGGGCATTTGCAAATGTGTCTGGTTCTGGTAACTAAGACCATTTCAAAAAGATTATTTTACAAGTCCTTTATTCCAGTTTCATGACAATGAATTGTCTAGGCCAACCATGGTGTAGGCACTTTCTTTCTATCTCTAAGATGCTTTAATTCTTTAAATTGTTCTATAAAAAGTAAAAAGCAATCTAAGCAGCAAAGTGCCCCACTGAACTCGAAATACCTTGGGCAATCATGAATGTGGAATATGCTGGGATCCAAGGATCATATAAAAGAAAGACAATGGGCCCAAGTGGCCTGGCAGCTTGGAAGAATAAAAGGCTCCAGAGATTCCTGCCTCAGGTTTTTTTCCAGAATGTCCAGTGTTGTGCTCAAAAGAGGCTTTAGAGTTCCGCTGGCTGTGTGCACGCGGCGGGTGGCTCCCGGTGCGGCGCGCTCGGCTCCCATGGCGCCCGCGACCCCAGCCCCGGCCTCAGCTGCAACCCGGCCGCCGCTTGAACATGGACTCCGCAGGTCCAGATACCAACCTGACTTTTCCTAACAAAGGTCTGCTGTCCGACTCCATGACAGATGTCCCTGTCGACACGGCGGTGGCTGCCCAGACTCCTGCTGTGGAGGGTCTGTCGGAGGCTGAGGAGGAGGAGCTCATGGCTGAGCTCGCAAAGGTGGAAGAAGAAATTGTCACTCTGCGCCAGGTTCTGGCAGCGAAGGAGAGACATTGTGGAGAGCTGAAAAGGAAGCTGGGCCTCTCTGCCTTGGAGGGCCTGAAGCAGAACCTGTCCAGGAGCTGGCATGATGTGCAGGTCTTTAACGCCTATATGAAAACTTCTGAGAAACTTGGAGAGTGGAATGAGAAAGTGACCCAGTCTGACCTCTACAAGACTCAGGAGACTCTCTCTCAGGCGGGACAGAAGACTTCAGCTGCCCTGTCTACCATGGGCTCTGCCATCAGCAGGAAGCTAGGAGACATGAGGAACTCTGCAACCTTCAAGTCGTTTGAAGACCGAGTTGGGACCATAAAGTCTAAGGTTGTGGGTGGCAAAGAGAATGGCAGTGACAACCTTCCCTCCCCGACTGGGAGTGGAGACAAGCCCCTGCCTGATCATACGCCTTTCTAAGCCCGTAGCAGGTTCGCCCGGCCATGGAACACATGCAAGTACCCTCTCATCGCCACAACTGCACCTCTGCGCAGCGGAGCAGCCGGCCGGGCAGCTGGTGAGCGCCAAGAGCTGGTTTTGAGGACAGTCCTGCCATCCACACGTAGACGTGGCCGCTGCGCTCACATGAGTTGGAGAACACAGTCTGGTACACAGATGCTTCACACTAAAGTTGGTAGATGCAGCAGGTCACTGTGTGTCCTTCCCGGGGTGTGGGAAGTGGACAGGGTGGCAGGTCCCACGGCATCTTGAGCCAAAGCCCAAGCTCCCTTTGGGAACCGGTTAGTTCATCAGAATGTTGAAAGAATGGGAAGAGCGATAAGTATAAAATAAGTAGTATTTCCTAACTCCTTCCCTAAGTCACAGAGGGAAGAGTCATCCAGAAAGCCCTACCTAATCTGCAGTTTTTATTTCAAGATGCTAAACGAGAAAACTGTCCATTTTCTGAAACCCTCCAGAAAAGAAACTGATTATCAGCAGCTGCCTGATTGTTACACTAATGATCTAGCTTTAACAAAAGCAAATTCTTTATCTTTTAAATGCAGTGGAGTTTTCAAAAATTAAAACTAAGCAAAGCAGCTTTAGTGTGATAGTTAGAAAATATTATTTCTTTGGACTCAAGCTGAAATACAAGCCTTACATCGCCTTATGCTTTATTGGTTTATAATGTTTTTATATATAAAAATGAGGGTTCTTTAGGGGTTTTGTGCACTATGTAGAATTCTGCATCTAGCCCAAGTGGCAGCATGCCTGTCCCAGTGGTGTGTTTTATTTCACTGACACACTATCCCAGTATATGAAACTTGCTTCTCTCTCCTCGCAACAACTGTGGCAACTTCCGCTGGCCAAAGAGCTCCTGGGCCTCTGGGGTTGGGGGTGGGGGACAGGAGAAAGAAAAGCAGCACCTTCTGCAGTGCTGCTGAGGTGCCCTTGTGCGGGCCAGCTCCTGAGGCATGTTACTGCTCAGCGCCTCCAGCCGGGGACAAGCCAGCACCAGACGGACCCTACAGGGCAGGTCGGGGCTGGGGCACTGAGGTCTGCTGGAACTCTGCTGTCACCTTTTCTCTTTCACAAAGAGCCACAAAGATCTCTTTCCCATTTTGAAGCTGCCATGCCCCAGCAACCTCTCACCCAGGGCCCCACATGTCGGGTGTGTCTGGAGGGGCAGCTCCGTGCCTTACTGGCTCTTAGCAGGCAGAGGCCTTGCCTGCACTTGCATCTGCACCTGCTGTGGGTATCTGCTTCTGGGAGATGGCAGTGAATTCTCCGGTGCTGAGTGTGTGCTGGTCACTTCAGACACCCCCGAGAGGACTGCAGGCCATGCTTGTGCCAGGGGAAGAGCACTCAGCGTTCTTTCTCTGGGGTAGAGTCTCTCAGTTGGGGTGTCAGGAGAAGGCAGGGTGCATGGGTAGTAACTGATTTAGCTTTTCCTTAAAGTAAATAATGGGTAATTTGTCAATAAAGCATTCCTTTATTATGGGAAAAATCAAAAAAAAAAAAAAAAGAGGCTTTATTCCCAAGAATGATTCAAGCAATCTCTAGTAACAAAACAAGAGTCAAAAGACAGAGGAAGCTACTCTCTAGTAGACAGGAAAAAATAATTGGAGAAAAACCAAGTTATGAATGATAATTTTAAATATAGCAAACAGTAATGTAGCCTCAGGTAATTGTTTATTCACGCCCGAACTTCATTGATGAGCTGGTGGGATAGAGATAATGTAGAGCAGTAGTCAAATGTGTAGACTCTAGAGGCACTCTAACTGGCTTCAAACTCTGCCTTTACCATTTTCTAGACGCATGATCTTGCCCAATTCATTTAACTTTGCTAAGGCTCAGTTTCTTCAACTATAAAAGAAAGGTAACAAATCTTAGAAAGTTGTTGAAATCATGATGTTGAGATGGTAGTGTAAAGTGCTTAGTACAGTACCCAGCATCTGGTATAAGCTAAAAATAACAATGAGAATGGTGATAACGGTGATGGTGGTGGTGATGGGGGCACTAGAGTTTAGCTAGGGTCTGGACAAGAAAGTTGGGGATCAGAGGAACTTTGTTTATTTGATTGTTCTTTCATCCGTTTAGTTGTTCATCGGACATTTAATACATACCAGATATTGTTACAGGTATCTGGAATTTTAGAATGTTAAACAGAAAACAAAGATTAATGAAGTTTTACAGACTGGGCAATGAAGCTAAGAAGAACATACTACAAATGGGAGGCTCCATAACTAACCACAGCTCAACACTGACATAATCTACTCAAGCCACCGTCAGAAAAGACCACTTCTAGATGACACCAGGTGTTAAGACTGAATCCACGATATATTTCCATACTTGTCACTACTAACATGGATACGAAGAAGAAATTGGCAGTGATGGCAGCAATATATGGCAGCAACGGCAACAATATATGGCAATAGGAAGCATTACTGAAATATGATAGACTATAATTAATTCTGAATTACCCACTTTTCTGCCAGGAGCTTGACCTTTCCTGAGGGATATTCTGTACAAAAGAAAGTACTCTGAAGTGTCTTAAAATTCGATGCTCATGTTTAAGTGTTGATCTGACCACATCCATGTTGTAGAAATTTTAGCATATGAATTCTCCTCTCTGATCTTCAGTTTCTTCATTATGTTCAGGATTGTGAAGTTAACTGAGCTAATGGGAAAGCATACAACAAAGTAGATAATGGTAGATATGTTGGGTATTTCCAGATCTTCTCTCCAACATGTTTCACTCAACCCATATGGAGACTGCATCAAAAGGCACCCTTGACTCTGACTTCTGGTTGAATTTGGCTAAGAGGAGGCACTGGGTGGGTGGGAAGAAAGTAATATCAGAGTATTTATCTTTTCATACACCCTCTATAATCTGTGTCCCTTTAACAATTTCATAACTATCATCAGAGGTCTTCTTAGCATAGTTTATCTCTAACTTCTGGTAGTTGCTACCTCTCCACATCCCTAAGGTAATAGTCTGTCGTTTGCCCCAGACATTAAATCATCCTTTATTGTAGGTTCTAACCCTACCTTCACCTCTGTAATAATCTGTTTATGAAACTCACTCAAAATTTCCCAATTTGTTTGTGCTCCTTGTTTTCTTCCAGGATTTTGATCTGATCATGTTGGCTTTGCTATTTCAGTCTGGATGCAAATTTGTCCCCATCTCTTACTAGCCATGTGAACTTAGGCAAATTAATTAACCTTTTTTGCCTCAATTTCATGATCTATTGTTCTGAGCTCAGGATTGTTGTAGAGACTGTGTGGAGCAGAATAAGCGTTTAATAAATAATAATGATTGATAAGTGTAAAATATTTTGTCAAATCTCAACTACTATACACATGGAAGATTAGTTAACGACAATGATTTTATTAAAACCTAGATTGGTGGTCCATTTACTATTAAATAGGAGTTAAGGAAGAACTATTTTGCAAAAGAAAATAATATCAAGTTTTAAAATAAGTTAAAATTGACACAAGACTCTTTGATGGCGAGCCTCCGAGGTGACCTCCAGTGATTGTCATCTGCTAGTGTTCATGCTTTTGTGCAGTTCCCTCCGATGTCGAATAGGGCTTACCTGTGAAATCAATAAAATATTGCAGAAATGACGGCCTGTGGATCCTGAGTCTGGGTCATAAAAGACATTGTGGCTTCTTGGATCATTCATTCTGGGGAACATCAGCTGCCATGTCATAAGGATACACAGACAGCCCTGTGAAGTATTCCATGTGGCAAGGAAGTAAGGACTCTGCCAATAGCCAGTATGAGCCTGCCAGCCATGTGAGTGAGCCATCCCCAAAGTGGATACTTCAGCCTCAGGCAAGCCTTCAGATGACTGGCATCTTGACTGCAACCTCAGGAGAGACCCTAAGCCAGAATCACCCAGCCAAGCCATTCCTAAATTCCCTGACTACCAGAATTATGTGAAGTGAAAAATGTTTATTGATATTTTAAGCCACTAAGTTTTGAGGTAATTTGTTACACAGCAATAGAAGATAGCTTATTAATTTCCCTTTATACAACCTTGTCTGTTGAATATGCAGGAATCTGTGATTTACAAAAGCTGAGCCCTGAACTTCTTGATAATAATTAATTAAAATTTTTTAATCTCATGGGACTCAATACACAATGGTCTTCTATCCTAATGAGAAAAAGGCAACATTGTTTTTCATTGTGACTCTCGAGTGATAGACCACTTCATCTTGGTCTGAGTTTAGTCTTTCTCTAGACAGAAAACAGCTTCCACTATTACCCTAGAGATATCATTTTATAATGTAGTCATTCCTGGACACAGGAAAGCAACTCCATGAATTTAGTATTGTTTTTACATTTTCCCATATTCTCTATAGTATTAGTGTTACATTTATTTTATTGCACCATATAATCATTTTCATTAATGTTTAAACCTTTCAGTGATGTATACTTGTAATTAGAATTCTTCTAATTCTCTTTCTTACATGCAGGTGAGACAAAGCCTATTTATTTGGCCTCTTTAATTTACCCTTTAATCTTCATTCATAAATCAGTCGGCTCATCTTTCCTGATTATTCCAGTTCTTTGAACTCATTCCAATTGTATCAGGAGAAAAGGAGTTCCCTACTGAGCAATGTGGTTTGACCACAATGCTATCTCAGCAATGCACTGCATGCTTGCTTGCAATGCCATTCATTCCTTTTTGGAGGCAAGGTAACTCCTAAAACTGGGAAATATTTGGATTTTAAAACCTATTACCTGTTGTTGAATGTGTTCCAGTAAAATGTGCTGCACCCGCCAAAGGGTCAAGATATTGAACCTAGAACTCCAGGTTGCTATTTTAGGAACAGTGCAAAGTCAAAAAGCAAAAGGTGAAAAGATTAACCAGTTCCCTATGATTGCAAGTTTTAATTTTTCAAGATCTGCCCTCTGGAGTATTTCTTCCAAACATTAAATTCAAAGCTGTTTTCCACCAAAAGAAAACAAAATCCTTCTGACATTTTTGTCAAAGATTCTAAACTCTTAGCCCGCTTACATTCATTTTCTTTGCACTATGCCACTAGTAAATATTTTTCAGATCTTTTGCTTGATTTGGTTTTGTTTGGAATATTATGGCTCCCTGGCAAAGTGATTTGGAATTCAGAAGCCTTGAGTTTTAATATTGTCATTCCCACCAATGAACTCTCTATTCTGGGGGATATCATTTACCTTCTGTGTCTTTCAACATATTCACAACCAAAATGGGAATATCGCTCAAACTTGCTTTCTCAAAGAATTGCTGTCAAGCAATCTAAGATATCTATAAATACTTTAAATATAGTAACAACTTCACAGTTTTCAAATAGTCTCAAGTAAGCCAGTGATGTTGAAATAAAATCCAATTATATACACATGTCACTTACATTACAAAATGGATAGTTGAGATTAGAATCATATCAGGAGAAAATAAAGACCAACACACATGTTCAGGTGTATTGTTTTAATGGTAGGTTTTTATGTTAGGCTACAAGACTGGACTAAGATATCCAAATTCATATCCTTTTTCACAATCAATCACGTGATTTCACATAACAAGAGAAACACTATGTCCAAGGGGTTGGAAAAATATCTTTGGGATAGTGGGTGCTCCACTTCAAAGTCATAGATCCACATTAACAGTCACAAGGACATTCTTCCTCAGTTTGGACATTCTTCCCATCAGGTGGTGCTGGCACGGCACTTTTGCATGCCAAACTGAGTCGGTGGTTTCATGGTGATCTGTGAGGCATGAAGACAGCAAATAAAATGTGTGCCATTCAGGGAGGGCTCACAAGTCCTCTATAAAGTCATTCAGATTCTCTGGGTTCCTTGTCTTCTATTATAAAATGAGTCATGCTATAGGCAAGATAAATTTTTGAACTGATAATCACATGAGATGGTACAGGCAAAGCCCTTCATATCATGCCTGGAACAGAGTGAGTTCTCAACACATAATGATAATAATAATAATAAATTTACTCATGTAAGGGCATCTTTTCTATAAAATATTAAACAAACAGTTAACTCATGGAAAGTACCCTTTTTAGTTAGACCAATGTGATCCTCCTCTAGTATAAATCCCTGAATCCCTGTAATTGTCCTTTAAAAGCACTTGTATCAACCATGACTATTTATTTCTTCTTTTGTTTACCTCACTGCAGAGAAGGAACACAACTCCAATACTCTTGTACTCTTACCTTTATATATTATTTTTTAAATTCATATATTCAGTTTAGCTTCTCAAAGGGCAAGCTCAAGTCAGAAACATGAGAGAATAAGTAGACAAAAGGAAGAAGAGAATAAAGAAGCCTGAAGTAGAGGTAGGTCTGGACCTAATGGGAGAAGATAAAATGGAACCAGATGGAGATTTGTACCTTTATTTTTGTTTCACTGGATGGAGCAGATAATCAAACACATTTCCTCAACATTGGTTTTCTAATCTGCTCTGTCACCTCCCACCAAAATGTTAGGTCAGACAGAGGCTGTCTGTGCTCCTCGTGTTCCAGCATCCTTTACTTTAGAGAAACATATGCTTCTATGACCAAGCTCTGACATGGTCACTGAAAGAAGCTGAGTAAATATTTTCAAGATAAGCCTGGAGATCTTACTGTCTCTAAATCATCTACAGACCAAAATAAAAGAGAGAAAGGGTGTGGCCGTTTCCTATTCAAACATGTTGCTCAAGAGCTAATGGGAGTTTTATTATGATTGATAGGCCAAAATCTTTGTCTTCAGGAACACTTAATGGGGTAGGAACTGACCAATATTTACATTGGAGGTAAAGCCACATTTTACTTCATCTGGAGTCGAATAGTACCAAATGTGAAATCCATTCCTCAGATTGACGCTGCCTCCGTTTCACCCCAATCTGGGTGCCTGTGAGTCCTGCGAAATCTTGCAATCAATCTTCATTTATGCTACTTCCAAGCTTCAAAGTTCGGCAACAAAGGAGGATTACTGGGCAGCTTCAGTTCTAGGGTGGGTGAGTAACAAACTATAGGTGAGTAAAATATGTAATTCAAGCTCTGAAAACTATAAATGTTATAACCAGCTTCTTCGTTGCACGAGGGCAAATGCCTACTAAAGTAAAATGGTCTCGACATAAATCAAAATAGGGGGCTAAGTATTTCAGTCTTATAGAAACAATAGCAATGTGGTTCTGTCACTAATGGAGGTGACTGAAAAAAAAAGGTGCTATTTATACAACTATTCCAGTCAATAAATAGAAGATGATTTTCTTATTCTAGTTTGATATTCCGATATTTAGAACAGAGAAGTTTCCGATCTAAAGCTCTATCAATGCATTCTTTTCCTCTCTGGTTTGTGATACTTGCATTACGTTGAAGTGAAGAGAACCAGGGAATCCTTGAGATTAAATAGAAAGAGCATTCTAATGAGAGCTGTGGAAGAACTCTCAAAGCCGAATCCATGCTTTCAGTTTGAGAACCAACCACCATAAGCAAAAGAGAATGGAGACTAGCTCAGGACTAATGATGCTGTCAAATTTACACCAGGATTGGAGATTGGCACCAAAGTGTTGTGTAAATCCTCACCTGCTTTCAATTCCTCACTTCCCATTCTTCTTTAAAATTACCTCAAGCAGAGTTTTGCCTTTGCTGTTTCACCAAAACTGCTTTTATCATAGTCATCAATGACTTCTGCTCCATAAGCCATGGTCAATTATTTATTTGATACAGTTGCCCACTCCCTTCTCCCAGGTTTCCAGAACGTTGTATTCACCTAGCTTCCCTCCTATCTTCCTGGGATTTTCCATTGTCTTTGCTGGTTCCTCCTCATCTTCCCAGGTCTAAAGATAGGCCTGCTCAAGGGTCCAGTTTTTGTACCTCTTTTCTTTTCAGTCTACACGGACTCCCTCAGAAATGCTGATGATGCATACATTTATGTCCCAGCCAAGACTTCTCCCTGGAAATCTAGACTCATACTTCCAATTGCTTATCTGAAGTCTCCACTGGGATATTTAATACAAATCTCAAACTAACAATGACCAATATTGAACTTCTGATCTGCTATCCAAATCTTTCCTACCTCAAATAATGACAGTTCTCCCCTTTTGAGTTGCTCCGCCAAATATCTTGGAATCATCCTTGATTCCTCTCTATCTCCTACATATCACACTTGATGCAAATCTTGTTGGCTTTTCCTACAAAATGTACACTGACTCTGTTTCTCACCATCTCCATGGCAATCGCTGTGACCATCCATCATTATCTTTCTGTTTTCTGCAAGAGGACCCTCTGTCTAATCTCCCTGCTTTGTCCCTATAGTCTTTTTTAAATACAGTAGCCAAAAATGTCTGTGAAAAATATGTTAGATCATGTTATTCCTCTGTGCAAAACTTCCAGTGCCTTCCATCTCACTGAATGAAAACCAAAGTCCCTATTGATCTGCCACTCCTCTCCCTCATCTCTTCTTATTCTTGCTCATTCACCCCAGGATACTGGCCTCCTTGCTGTTCCTTGACTAGGCCAGGCACACTCATGCCTCAGGGCATTTGCATATGCGGTTCCTTCTACCTGGAACACTTCTCTTCCAGATATTTGCGTGACTCCTTCTCTTGCCTCCTTCAAATCCTTGTTTAAGTGGCCCCTTCTCAATGAGGCCTTTTTTGAAATAGCTGTTTAGAATTTTACCCCAAATCCCCAAACCGGCAATCTTTACCCTATTTCCCTTATTGACTATTCCATAGTACTGATCTTAAATTTAAATGTAGTTTAAGTTTACTTCTTTGTTTTGTGTATCATTTACCTCCTTCCACTAGAATCCATGCTTTATGAGAGCACAGATTTCTCTCCACTTTGCTCAATGCTGCCTCTTCTGGTATACAGAAGGTACTCAATGATATTTGTTGAATGGATGAATAAAAGCAAAACTGAGAGTTGATTTGTCAATGTGTCCTTCCCAATTTATTTTTCTCTCTCTCTTTTTTTTTTTTGGTGAGGAAGATTGGCCCTGAGCTAAAATCTGTTGCTTCTTCTTTTTGCTTGAGGAAGATTGTTGCTGAGCTAATATCTGTGCCAATCTTCCCCTGTTTTGTATGTGGGATGCCATCACAGCATAGCTTGATGGGTGGTGTATAGGTCTGCGCACGGGCTCCAAACCTGTAAACCCTAGGCCACCAAAGCAGAGCATGTGAACTTAACCACTATGCCAGCAGGCTGGTCCCTCCCTCCCAATTTCTTTCACAGTCTTATCCTTTTACTACTACAACTGGTCACACATTATCCTATCTTAAGTCACCTACTGCCCTCATGTTCAGGGCTGGGCACTTCAACATCCAGTATACCTTAGCAGAAATCTCTACCTGTCATTATTTCCATCAAATTTTATGGTCTTGCCTTTTCCCTAAGAGCCAAGAAATCAATCCATAAACAGTTGTTATTAATTGATGATAGATTGAATATTCCCTCTTACCTGTGATAATTGGTGTTTTGAGTAGTTCCTAGAGATCTGGAGTCCTGTAATCCAAAGTATGTGTCTATAATTATACTGGAAAATGACAAAACAGCCTTCAGAAGGGGCACATTCAACAATAATCCTTGCGATCACTTATATTGTTAGAACTAGCATTGAAGACTTAAATCGGATTCCAAACACCTTATCCTGTTCATACCTTTACATAAATTATCAATTTTCTATCTTTCCTGCTCCAGTGCAATCTGTGGGTTTTAACCATCTCCTGCAGCTGAGAAGCTTGTGCACCATAATGCTTTTGGATTCAACGTTCTGCACACATTCTTTCTTATTGAGTAGTCCCTGTAAAACAAATTTTAATGGTGCCCTTTAACAGAAGAGAATGCTCATTTCTCCTTTTTATCAGCAGCAGAGGTGATTTAAATATTAAACAGAGGGGCAGGCCTGGTGGCATAGTGGTTAAGTTTGCGTGCTCTGCTTCACTTTGGCGGCCTGGGGTTCGTGGATTTGGATCTTGGGCACAGACCTACACAGCACTCATTGAGCCATGCTGTGGCGGTGTCCCACATACAAAATAGAGGAAGATTGGCACAGATGTTAGCTCAGGGCCAGTCTTCCTCACCAATAAATAAATGAATAAGTAAATAAATAAATACTAAACAGAAGGATCTTATTACTCCCAAGACTGATAAATCTCTTTAGGTCCATAAAGTTCCAGAGGGACTTTCCATCAGGATTTGAGCTGAGGTTTTTTGTGCATGGACTTTGCTTTAGAGATGTTGCCTAACTCTAAGTTGAAAATATTTTTAACAGGGAGTAATGGAGTAAGCTGTTAGCCTCTTTCCCAACATCAAACTGAATCTCTTTAGCCTTTTTCTTGCAGCCCACAGGTCAATTCGACCTTTTTCAGTTCAGTCTCCACAAACCCCATCCTGAGGCTTGTGCACTGGTCCCTGCTTGCCCCAGGGGAAAGTTAATTATGTGTCTTGCAATTCTTTTAGGCAGAAGCTGTTAATTTAACATTTTGCAATACCATTGGATCTGGAAGCAGACTCACCATTATTCTAAGACTTCAGGGCCACTTCCAAACAACTCCCTTTACCCTACTATATAAATCACTGTTTCTTTAAGACATAGCTAATCCATCTATAGGATGCTCTACCTTCTTCATGACACTTGTGCATCTATGTGTTACTTTATACATTAACCATAGTCTTTCTTTTCCATCCTATGAGTCTTCACAATCCTATAAAACTTGGATATCCATTCATATAGATGACTCATTCAACTCTAGCCTCATAGTGCATTGACTTCCTTAATATTTTAATAATTTCCACCCTTCTTCAAAGACCCACATTCATCACAGATTTTGAGATGTTTCTCCTGAAACAACTCTATTAACTCAAATCCTTTAAACTTTAAAACTGTCCTTCCTAACAACCTCCAACCTTCATTCATGATTCCATTCAACAAACATTTATTAGGCACCAACTATGTAACCCTTGGAAATACAAGAATGAACCAAAGCCATATGATGTCTGCCTTCACAGGGCTTAATTTCTAGTGGAAGAAGACAGAGCTACCTAAAATAATAATAAATACCTTTGTAAAACTGTATAATTATAAACTGAGATAAGTAGGAAGAGAGTAAAGTATAGGATACTATGAGACCTTATACCTCTACAACAGGGAACTTAAATATAGTTTGGAGTGGAAGGGAAGATTTCTCAGATAAAGTCACTACTAAATTGATTACAGGTTGAGTAGGAATTAACCAGATAAAAGTTATTTGGGGTGGGGAGAAGGTAACTTCTCTCAGAGAACAATGTTGATGAAGCTCCTGTCACCTGGAAGATCCTGGTTACCAAGCAGGGAACGAGAAACCGGAAATTGTGCACTAGCACATGAGGCTTCATCTGTCACTCCTTGTGCCTTGTATAGATATGAGTTTCCATAAATTATCACTTTCCTTCAGGTTGATGAATTTCATTTAACATATCATATAATGCAGTTCTGCTGGAAATGAATTCTGTCAGCTTTTCTTGTCTAAAAAGGCTTCATGTTGTCTTCATTTTTGAAGAATATTTTTTCACAAGATGTAAGATTCTAGGGCAACAGAGTTTTTGTGATTTTTATTGTTCTTTCAACACTTCAGAGATGTCTCTTTGTTTCCTGGCTTTCACTGTTTCTGTTGAGAAGTCAACAGTCTTTCTTGTCATTGTCCCCTGTGTATAATGTATCTACCTCTATCCCATACTTTTAAGGTTTTTCTCTATTTTTTTTTTTTTGGCGGTTTGATTATAATGTCCTTTGTTATAATTTTCTTTCTATTTATTCTACTTGGGTTTTATTGAGCTTCCTGAACATATTAGTTTATATACTTTAGAAAATTTTCATTGTTGTTTCTGCAAATACTTTTTCTTCGCTAATCTCTCTTTCTTCTCTTTCTGGTACTCCAATTACATGTACATTAGATTGTTTGATATTGTCACTGAACCATGGTTCAATTTTTTTCACCTTTTTTTCTCTTTGTGCTTCATTTTGAATAGATTCTGTTGCTTTCAAGTTCACTGATTTTTTTGTCAGAGCAGTTTTTATTATGCAAAAACTAAACAAAATCAAAGAAAAACAAAGCAATACTTTGCTGTATTTCTGGACTCTTAATATCCAGTCACTCATTCACCTTATTCTATCACTTTTTAATGAAAATCTATGTATTATTCTTTAGTACAAATCTTTCTCTGACATTTATATCATATGTAATGGGTATAAATCCTACTCCATACATTTAGGTGTATTTAGAGATCATAGTTCTTTAGTTTTATTTGTTTCTGTTTTTTCTTTATATTTTCATTATCTAAAACTTACAAAATACAGAATAGAAAGAGAAAAATTGCAATCTGACTACTCAGGGACTACTCACTTCAAACATTTTAAAAAATATATATAACAAAATTTACCATTTGAACTATGTTTAAGTGTAAAGTTCTGTGGCATTAAGTATATTCATGTTGTTTTGCAGCCATCACCACCACCCATCTCCAGAACTTTTTCATTTCCTACCTGAAAATCTGTCCCCATTAAATACAAACACTCCATTCCTTCCTCCCCACCAGCCGCTGGCAATCACCATTCTGTTTCTGTTTCTGTGAATTTGACTAGTCTAAGTGCCTCATATAAGTGGAGTCATATAATAGTTGTCCTTTTGTGACTAGCTTATTTGATTTAGCATAATGTCTTCAAGGTTGATCCATGCTGTAGCATGTATCAGAATTTCCTTCCATGTTAAGGCTGAATAATATGATTGTATGTAGATGCCATATTTGGTTCATGTATTTGGCCATCAATGGACACTTGGGATGCTTCCACCCTTTAGCTATTGTGAATAATGTTATTGTGAATAATGTTGCTATGAAGGTGGGTGTACAAACATTTGTTCAAGATCCTGCTTTTATTTCTTTGGAGTATATACCTCAAAGTGGAGTTGCTGGATCACATGGTAATTCTATGTTTAATTTTCTGAGGAATCAAGTTCATTCATCTTTATTCTACAGTGTTTAACCAGCTATGCAATCCACCCAGTGGTTTTTTCATCCCAATGTTATATTTTGTACTTCTATAATTTCTACACTGTTTTTTCAATAATT
The DNA here is from genome assembly GCF_041296235.1 of Equus asinus. Taxonomy (NCBI): domain Eukaryota; kingdom Metazoa; phylum Chordata; class Mammalia; order Perissodactyla; family Equidae; genus Equus; species Equus asinus. Next base: position 51,527,202 of record NC_091802.1, on the reverse strand, counting down.
TCCACTTTGCTTTTGAGGCTCTAACTTTTTCCTTCATTGTTTTCACATTTACTTTTAAATTATTTAGCATATTTAAAATTGTTCTTTTAAAGTCATTGTTTTCTAATTCTATTATCTGATTTCTGAATCTGTTTGTTTTTTACCGATTTTTCTCTTGATTAGTGTCATATTTACCTGCTTCTTTGCATGTCTAATTATTTTTATTATGATGTCCCTTGCTGTGATTTTCTTTTTGTTTATTCTGCCACAGGCTTATGGAGCTTTTTGGATCTGTTGTTTATATTTTTCAGCAAATTTGAAAAAAAATTTTACCATTAATATTTACTGGACATGAGGACGTCAAGTTCTTGAGTGTCTAAATTTTTTCCCCTCTTTATTGAGTTTTGTTTTGATGAGGAATTCATTTACTTTCATATCAGTTTGATAATTTTAAGGTTTGTTTTTAGACTTTGTTAGAGTGTATCTAGCTATGGCCTTCTCCTAATGTGTGGACTCAAATCTACTGAATGTTCATGCTGTTCAACAAGATGTCTTCATTCTAGCTGGTAAGAAATTAAACGTTTCACTGCCCTTTCCAAGCTCTCATCACTGCTCAGCTCATAGCTCACAATAACCTTTCTTTACTCAGTAGCTGTTCTTTTCCCAGCCTCGTGGAGTATAATCTCACATACGTGCAGCTTAGCTTGGTATTTGCCAAATACTCAATAGGATCCCTATGCAGATTTTAGGAGCTCCAAATCTACACAGTTCTTTCTCTTTAGTGCTCTACCCCCAGCTGTGCACACATAGCCCTGAACTTAATCTGTCTCTTCAACTCAGCAAGACTATTGTTCTCTGATGGGCTTCTTTCTCCTTGACTGCAGTGAAGAAAATGACTCTAGACAGAAGTCTGGAGCAATCATGGTGCTCACCTCATTCATTTCTCTTCTCTCAGGGATGACAGAACTGTACTAAATGATCCAACATCTAAAAACAGTAATTTCATATATTTTGTCTGGTTTTATGGTTGTTTATAATGGGAGGATTAATGCAGTTACTCCATCATGGCCAGAAGCTGGAATCTCTTTGTTTTTCCATTCTCATTTTCTGTTGTCAGCTTTATAATTCCACCCTCTTCTTAAATGTTCTTCAGGGTGTTATCTTTGGCCTTCTCCTCGTTTGATTCACTCTGTAGGATGATCTCATCTTCTCCATGGCTTCAATTATCATTAATATGCTAAGAACCCTTAAACCTGTATCTTCTGCCAAGCTTCTCTTTCCTATGGTTCCAAATATGATATTCAATTACCCATTGGACCTTACCCATCAGAAGTGCTAAGACATCTCCAAGTCAATGTCCACAACCGAATTCATCATCTCTCTCCACAATAGTCTTTCTTCATATATTCTCTATTGCAGTGAACAGACACACCACCTACCAGGCACACAAACCTGAAATCTGGGGTTTATCCCAGCCCCCTATTTCTCTAATCCTTTGCATCCAATCATTTACCAAGTCTCATAGATTCTACTTCTCAAATATTTCTCAAAAACATTTCCTTCTCTCTACCTTACTACCCTATCTTAACCCAGAACTGCCTAATTTCTTTTATATATCACTGCAAAGTTCTCCTAAGAGCTAATTCTTACAGAGCATTTGCTGTATGTCAGACACTATTCTAAGCACTTTTGCCTATATGAACTCTTTGAATCCTTATAAAAACTGTATAGGGTGAGTACTATTATCATTACAGAATTAAAAAACTGGGGTGCAGAAAGAGCTTCTCCAAGGATTGCACAGTTATTACTTGGAAGAGCTAGGGTTTAAATATAGGGAGTCTGCCCCCAGAGTCTTTGGTCTTAACCACTGGTCATACTGCTTCTCAAACTGATTTCTTACCTTCATATCAAAAAGATATAAGAAACTCATACCGACTTTTCTCAAATGTGAATTTGATCTTTTCTCTCTTCTGATTAAAATCTTGCAGTATATTCTCATCTTAAAGGTCAAATCCAAACACTAATTTCTTTATGTACTTACTGTTACCAACAACAAGAACTCATCTTCCCCTTCTATCCATTTTTTCTTCACTACAGTTAATCTCTTTTCATTATAACGTCACAGTTTAGATGTTCCCTTTTGGGGAGATGTTTCCTCACCTCTTTTCCCTTAGCCATGTCTGCATGTAAGTTTCATGCTTCATATCCCCTTAACACTGTAGGTTTATTGGTATCTTACTCACCTCACTATTTAAATCATCTGCTAGACCCTGAGCTGTCTAAGGGCAGGGACAACTCATTTTCACTGCGCTCTGTTCCCAATGCTAGCAGAGTATCTCACACATTGTAAGTGTCCATTAAGTACTTGAATGAATGACTGAATAAATAGAAAAATGCGTAAACCCAGCTGTACTCATCCTAACTCAAACTTCTATAAAGACTTTATGTTGCCCCTAAGTGAAGTGCTAGAGACAGTGAATGGAGATTCCTTTCCATGAAAACGATTTATCATCCTCAGTTGAATTGCTTCTAGATTTCAAAGTGCCAGCCTCTTGACCTTTGGTGTATTTGAATGGCATTGTATCATTCATGCTTCACAGACAAGAATTTGTAGTGACAGAAAACTTAAGAGTAACAATTTGGTTTTCTAGCAACAAATCATCTTTAGAAATGGAGGAAGAGATGACAGAGGTGGTCAGAAAGCCAGAGGCTACATGGTGATTTCTCTCTGTTTACAGAGAGGTTAGGAAGCAACCACTAAAGTGTTTCTAGCACCATGTACAGTATCTATCTTCATCTGTCTAAAAAACTATTTAAAATCCTGGTGTACGATTCTAAGTCTCGGTCTAAAATCCAGCCTTAGATATCATTTAAATCAATAAGTTTGGTTATATGACTTCTGTCTTTTATGTAACACCCCACCCATACTTCTCCATGCCACTGCACCCTTCAACCCTTGGAGGGTAGCATCTGCCTGTTCCCTGTCCCTATCCATATCTAGAAAAGTCCAGAAATTCATCTGGCTAAAGAACTAGTAAATTTAAGGTTTTTATTTTTTTTTAAATTTTTTCCCCTGGAATGAAATGGGACTCAGGACTGTAAATTCTATTTAGGCATAATGTTCCTACAAAGGAAATTCAGCCAGTGGGTAACAAAAAACAATTTTGTCTCTGCTTACCTCTCCCACATACCTACATTCCTTTCCCACACTTCCTTTGTTTTTTGTTAAGAAACATGGGAGATTAAATATATTTGCTAAGAAATTGCCCTGAAGAATCCTCTTTTTTTTTTAATGGTAGTATCCATTCCCAATAATTTCCTACCATTTATAATTTGTTATTAATACTCATCTTGTGATCTCCAGGCTGTGACAACAACTGCATAGGAGAGATAAATGGGTTTTGTTTCTGAAATTCTGTAGTTCTATGTAATTTATTGACAGAGCTGATTTCCCCTGAAAATCTCGGTGATCTGTATGTACTCTGTCTCCACTTACTAGATGCCAAGAAGCCTTTACTAACATCCAGTCCATTGCTCTCTTCTACCCATTGGCTTTTGCTCTTTCCCATCTTTTGTGGACATGGTAAATTATAAAATCAGAAAGAACAAAGGGTAATGCTCACAACAGATATTTTTGTAAATGAGGTTTGGGCCAGCAGCAGACCAAGTTAAATGGCTCTAAATTCAATCAGCATTCTACACAGCATTAGTCTCTTTTCCACACTTCCTAGTGAAAGTCAAGTGGGAAATATTAAATCATGTAGCCATGGCTTTTGTTATAAGCTTGATCGAATCCAATCTTCTTGATAAGTCATATCTTCTCTTTTGGCCTGTATGGTGTGCACTCTTTCTCTCATGCTCACACACAAACACACACACACACTCGGCATTGTCTCCTCTTTTCCTTCACAGTGCACAAGGTTTCATGTTAGAGCTACTGTTTGGCAGTGTTAAACTTTTATCCTTTCTCCCCCTTTTCTAAACATGTGTGTGATAATGAGATGATTACAGATATGAAGCTTTAAATAATCATCATAAATCTTGCCCAAAAAGTTGAATGAAGAATGACATTTTACTCTCCCTTTGTGTTGTGATTCCATAAACACAGCTTCCATTAATTTTAAAGGTAACATCTCCTCTTCTAGAGTGAAAATATTTTACGGTCTTTTGGGTTTATAGAGAACCTAACAAATAAACATAAGTGTGTAAAAATATGTTCCTGTTTTTAACACTAGACAAGTAGTTATTTCAGAAGATGAGTAGTATGTCCCCTGTGATTTGTTTTAGTATAATGACTATCTCAGAGAATATTCTTACTAGCTTTAATAAAGAGACAGTTGTTAAAAGCTTTCCACCCTTTATTTGTCCGATTAAAGAAACTCTCCCTGGCAGCAATGGAAGCTGGGTTCATGTTGAGGAAATTGCTCCGGATTCTCTCTCGTCTGTTCCAAAGAGAAAGAATTGGCTCTTATCTAGTATCCTTTTTTTTTTTCAATCCCTTCATATTTTATTTTCAGAGCTACTGTGAGCCATTCAGAGCTGCTTTTGGTCAGCAATTCTAAAACCACAGAAACCCAAATTTCATAATTCATATGTACAATATTTGTGTTTTAAATAATTGTGTATGTGTGTGCTTGTCAAACACAGGAGTTTTTGCTGGGGATCAGAAGTGTCCCTAGGTATATACGTGGATGGGACTGAAATTCAGGAGACCTGCGTTCTAGTGGCAGCTCTGTTACTGTTCTTGTGTAACTCTGAGAAAATCCCTTAAATTCCATTTGATGCAGTGTCTCTTCTGTAAAGGGAGAGGTTGGACTCCTACTTTCCTTCAAGTTCCAAAGTCCTTTTATACACAACCCTTCATAGTCTGTAAAATGCTGGCATGTGATATGTTTAAGGCACAGGTATCATGTGATATGCCTGAAGTATATAATACAGAAATATAATATGTCTTAAGTCATACCCAGTATGTTGTATTAAATCCTTAAAACAAAGTTTATCTAGACTCACCTTACTCCTTCTACTTGAACCCATAATTATAGGATTCTAAGGCTGTGGAGTTAACTTACTCCCAGCCCTCATTTTGGTCACAAGGTGTAATCTAATCCTTTCAAACTGTGGAATACTAAAAATCACACTAAGGCTGAAAAATGCCAAAACAAACATGTTTTTAACAGATTCAGGGAAAGCAGAAATAAAGTGGTGTTTTCCCCAGGAAATTGTCTGCACTGTCCAAAGGCAGTTACAGCAGGTTTTCTGGCCTAGCCTTTTGACCATCAAATGGAAGCACTTTACTCAAAAGAGAATTCTGAAGTGGCTGGCAGGGAGGCTGGGAGCCAGGCAGCGCTTCTCATGGCTGTCCTCTCTGAGGTCCAGGACAAAGCAATGCTGAGATTTCAGTCCTTCTCCCCCTTCCAAAGCGTCTCTTAAATGATGTTTCCTAGTCCACTCCACTAATTTACAGTCTGTTGTTTTAACAACCACACCTTTCCTCCTCAGGGTCAAGTGCCTGCTTGGAAGAAGAGAATACCTACATAACTTATTTTATTCCCTGGTTCATTCCTGAGTCAATCTGGTAAAAAAGCGAGAAGTGATTTGATGCCTGAATATCCATGGTGTTTATATATGAGAATATCACTCACACAGGACAAACCTCATCCAGAAAATCATTTTCCATGTGCTTGTGTGGGCATAGAAAGCGTAGCTTTCTTCTAGGTGTCTACATTGCAGATTGAAATATATATATGTATTTGAAAAATTATTTTTTAAGAGGAATACATTTGAAAAGAAATATAAAGATAAAAACATAATTATATAAGAAAGTTAACAATGAACCTCCGGTTCTGCATGTGCTTTATTTATTCTCTGGGTAATTCAGAGTCGATTTTAAAATGTTAGTTTGCCTTCTGGCTGCTCCCTGATTATTAGAGACTGCTTCTTCCTCTTCTCCCCTCCCCACACAGCCTCTCATCCCAATGTACAACAGTACATGCTTAGCAAATGCAAATTCATTTTATCATTAACACAGCTTGGAAAGTAAATCTAGTGCCCCAAAATATATACTTTGAGGGCCGGCCCCGTGGCGAAGTGATTAAGTTCGCGCGCTCCGCTGCAGGCAGTCCAGTGTTTCATTGGTTCGAATCCTGGGCGCGGACATGGTACTGCTCATCAAGCCATGCTGAGGCGGCATCCCACATGCCACAACTAGAAGGACCCACAACTAAGAATATACAACTATGTACTGGGGGCTTTGGGGAGAAAAAGGAAAAAATAAAATCTTAAAATATATATATATATATATAGTTTGTAAGCACGAGCAAGTTTTGAATTGTCTTCCATTTGGCATTTTCTCCATCAATATTTCTCTCCATTTATATAGGTAAATAACAATTGGTGTATATAAGTGTGTATGTATACATTTGTGTGTGTGTGAAGATGGCTTGCATTGTTCAAGAGTACAGTACTGGAGAAGTACACATTTAATACTAGGCTAAACATTTAAAGCTAAATACTAAAAATGGACATGGGAAATTATTCCTCCAAGGGAATTTACAGTCTTTTTCCAATTGTTCCACATAAAAGGTGTCCCAAAGATATTGTTGCATAAATGACTGAATGAGTGAATGATTATCTAAATGCATGGTTGAATGAATCAGTTCGGTGGCAGCTGATGATAGATTGTGTCAGTGTTCACCATCCAGAGTATGCCTGCCTGCGAGTCCTTTGGCTATGAAAGCTAATATCCTGAGGACAAATCTAGGAACCACAATTTGTAGGCAATTTGATTTATTCATGCTGTTTGGGATATAGAAGGAAGGCAAAGTAAGGCAACCTATTAAGTTTTCTTCTGTTAACAGAAGGGAGGAAGGTGACAAATTGAGGCTGTGTGAAGCTTTTTTTGAAAACATGCAAAAATCTGACTGAAGTGAGAAATTGAAGAACCCAGACATACTAAATGCGGTACACATTTCAATACAGCTAAGTATCATTGCAAATCCAACTTAACAACTTGTGCATTGAGCCTTAGGTTAAGGGACAATGGCATGTGCATAGACCAGTCCCACCTTGGGTTTATGTTTCTTCTAATTCTTTGAGATCACTATCAAGACATCATTCAGCCCTGATTTGGGTAACTAAACCACATGAGAGCCTGCAGTTTCTAATCTTATGATTCTAGAACACTAACGGTAAAATCCTTGGAAAATATACATTAGCCCTGTGAGTTGAGATGTGATTTTGAGCTCAGCAGTCCATGGTTCTGCTTTTTTGCTTTAGTTTTGCTGCTTACTCTTCTGTAATATCAGCTGTATAAATCGACACACATTGTACTTGCCAAATGGGAAGTTATCAAGACAGAAATTGGCATTCCCATTGGCTGCAGAATACCCCATTCAGGCTCAGCTCCCCTAAACTGGCCAGGCAGGCTTTCTCCTGGCAGGCTAACAGAATTATCAGTATCCCTTTCCTCCCTAGCTCTCTCAGAACTTCCTCTCCCAGGAAGGAAACAACCACACTCTTTGCAAACGATTCAGATGCTCATTTTACTATGTAAAATATGTCTCTATGCCATAATTATCACTGTAATAGAAGTATATAATAAGAATAATCATTTCCTCTTTGTTTCAGCAACTGAAATTTTGATGTCCTTTGACAAGTAGGGGGAAGGCTTTCCAGAAAAGAAAACCATGCTTATTGTAGAGGTTACTGGATAGCAAGTTTGTCTGATTTTAATTCTGTTTATTTTACTTTATCTCTTTCCAGTCCCAGTAAGGAAATAAGCAATTGTTGTCTTAAAAAGTAAATGTCATGACGTTTTAATTCCATCAGTTTCTGATAAATAACTTGTTGCTGAGGACAGAGGTTGCTGGAAGACTCTCTCAAATCGGTTCCGCGTTAGCCAAGAACTGGTTGAATAGGGCCTCAGCCTTGATGTGGGTTGGATCATTTTTTGAGTCTGAAGCTAAATTGCCTTCTTAGCTCCCTCAAAAAGAAATCTAATTTAATGGGACTGATGGCGTGTCATCATTATTCAAGTGCTTAAAATAAATGATTAAAAATCTGGAAGCGTGGTTGAGGGCTGCCTGTGCTCCAGGGTATAAAAGAAGGAGCTGGATAAAGTTTGTACATTTGTATGAAAATGAGATCAAGGATTCTCCAAAACTGAACCAAACTGAATTGACCACAGCCCTGTTTTGATAATTAAATAATAGATTATTTCTGTTATTACTTTTGTAATATACTTAATATTCTTAATAAGTAGAGTGTGTTTCGGAAGCTCCTTTTGGATCAGGACAATGCAGAACTCTGTATCTTGTTGCTAATGAGCAGCCTCTAAAACTTAAGGGGGAGGAGAGATGGTAAATCTATGCATGACTTATGTAATGTGTACAACAGTATGGAAGATGGACTACAGAAATCGCTGAAGGGAAAAACCTAATTTTTCCACATTGATCTATGTACTGGTGATTATACAGCTGATCTCCTCGAGTAGTGTTATAATCAAGTGCTAATCTTTGTAGGTAAATATGGTGCCACCAACCTCAATGACAGAATGGGCACACAATGAACTAATCTCTGATTAAAGATTAACTTTAGAGACAAATTCTTACCATCCAACCTGGGCTCAACTTTACCCAATGCTGGACTTCTTTGGAGGGATGTAACATAGTTGATTAAACTTTATGCAGTTTGGAATTTTATAAGAAAATAAACAGACCAAATAAAAGCATACTAATGGCTCAAAATAAATTTTCTTCATATTTGGAAAAAAAACAAAACAAGACACTATCTATAAACTTATCGTAAGTGGCAGAGTTTCATGTGAGGAAGTGAATAATATAATGATATTATTCTGGATTTTACATCTTTATCCCCCAGCTTAAAAATGTATGCATAAAAATCATTAAGTTGAGCATATTAAATAATTACAGGTGCTTCATCAGAGAGTCAAAAGAATAGATTGTTCTCTTTTCTTGCTGGAAAGTTATATGCCTTTATTCTTAGTGTTTCTAAGAAATTAGGAAAAATGGCAAATTCATTTTGAGGCGGGTAGACATACTCGTACAGAATAACTGCCTTTGGATTAGTTATCATTGGCTGCTACTGGTTTAAAAAGGCCAGCTTTCAAAACCATTGGCAAGAGAGCATCCCATGTAATCTAATTTAGATTTAGGGAAAAGCAGGAAACCAGTGGGTTTTAGAAATTTAGGAGTCTTAACAATTTTACCAAGGATGAGCTTAAATTATATAAGCTTATATTGTCATCATAGTCAATTCCAACAGAAATTCGAAAACCACTAATTTACTGCATAATATGGTCAATTAAATGAGACCTGATAAGCAAATGATATTGTGTATCATATTTACCAATATACCTTGACTTGGTTTTATAAGTTGTATTAAAAGCTTGCATTGTTACTAAGTTGTTCAGGTACATGAGTTCGGAAACTTCCACGAGAGACAGAAATGAACACTATAGCACCACACCCTGTGAATATACACTGAGGGAGTATGATAACCAATGCTGGTTTAGGGAAATGTTCAGAATTGTGGCCCCCTTTGGTGTGCCACAGAAGAGAACAGTGACACTGTGTTATGTAAACTACAGTGGTTTCAACAAGCAAGTCTTGACAATTCATAGAGTCCCCAGATTTTGGGTCTTGTTGAATAACTCCATGATTGGCACTCAAGGATTCAGTAGGAATATACTACCATGTTGCCAGAGGAGAGGACTAGAAGAGAAAAACACAGCTATATTCTGAGACCAAAGATTTAGGTCCACCATAAAACACCTCATGTAGCAATTAAAGCATAATTTTTAAAGTCCTTCAGGCTTAGGTTCAAATATCAGTTCTACATATACTAAGTAGAGTGGGTTTGGATAAAGTCACCAAAACTTCCTGATCTTTCATTTCTATATTTGTGGAATGAAGATAGTCACAGTACCAAGCTCATAGGGTCACTGTGGATTGAATGAGCCATGTAAAGCACTGGAACACAGAATAATGTTCTCTCAATAATTTGTAGCTATTATGATTCTTGCTCCCAAGATCCTGGGATAGAATGTGGCTTGTTTAAAAAAACAGAAAAAAGAGGAAAGATCTAGTCCTGTGGAATGGAAAAACCTGAGATGTTAGCTCCTTATGACTCATTGACCACCAGGGGACCATTACAACTTATCTTATGTTGGAAATGAGAACCATGTCAGTCCTCTGAACCCAACAAATTGCAGTTGGGATAAGCTAATGCAAAAGGAAAGACTGTTTCCTCTGGGTACAGAATCTTCACTCTGTTTAGGATAAGTCTGAGTAAGCAGACCTATTTAACGGTCTGTTTTACCACTTAAATGCCAGCTATAAAAATAAATATGTAACCCAAAATATAAGTGTTTAATGTGTGGGCATTATCCTCATCACTTTTAATGACGTTCGTATAATGCGTTAGGGGTTAGCACTGCTATAGTTTTCTTGTGAGGCCAGGGAAAATCTGACTGCCTAGCTTAAGTTTACTTTGTTTGTTATCCAGCCTTCATTTATTTATTTACTTTTTAATTCTGCTTGGTTAAAAACGTAAGTGAATACAACTCCAAAAAGTCTGTAGGTTTATGAGAATGAGTATATCATTAGAATTATTTCCAAAGTGAGAGTCAAGATGGCCATCTGATTGAAAAGGAGAGCGATCTGAGCTTTCTCAAGGCCTGCATTTATATAACAAGCCCTGAGTTTTATATTTCACTGCAAATATATTTTCGGAAGTGGGGTGCTGAAGTAATTTCTCATCCCCCCACCCTGTATTCCACTCCTGGCTCTCAATGTTGTAAAATGAAGCATGCATTGTACAAATGATCATGTCATATTGAGATTCCTGTCCTGAAGAAAATTACCTCAGCCGAATGCCTTTATGAGAAGTATAAGGACTGAGATCAGTATGCAATTTTCTGTGAAACTTGAATATTCCCTGTAAATTAACTTTTTTTTTCAGGATTTTTTTTAACTTTATTAGAACAAAGAAGAGCTGGAGACAATTTTCTCAGAAAAATGTCATGGAAAGTGAAGAAGGACAGGAATAAACCCCAGGGAGAGATTCTGAAGAAGCACATTTACAGGAGAGGTTCATTTTGAGTAAACACTCTGACACAGGGAACAGCAATGTGAACAGAAAGAGTCAAAACCAGAGCCTATTCACTTAAAGACATGGTGCATGACATGTACAGAGCAACTCCTAAAATACAATGAAACTCTCATCTGGAATGAAGATGAATCCATGCTGGTTTGGCTGTGCCCTATATGCAGTAATCCATGCTAAATTCAATAAATCCTTCACAAAATAATTACAGAAGGCAGAGGCCAATTGATTTGATCTTATCAAGTTAGAACTTTGATCTATGTTATTATGAAATGCTGTTCAATAACATACTATCACAATGATCTTTTTTATACTCTAGCTGAGAGTGAAATATTTTCTAAATTATGTTTTAAAGGCAGGTCGAAAATATATGATGGGAGATTGTGAAGGTAGGCATTTCTGTCATAGAAACACATGAGTGGCACAGCGGCACTACCCTTAGATTTGGGCACGACCAGGCAGCCCCTGTGCCAAGGTCATACTTCAGACAATCCCATTCTGTCCATGGTCTGGAGGTACCCCTCCCCATGGAACAAGGAAAAAGAAAACAGATAGGTTATCCTAGTAGCTCTGCTTCCCTTCTAGACTATACTCCAGGTATCCAGGACCATGGAATTTCCTGCCCAAACAGCGTTAGCCTGCTTCCAGGCCAGTCCTCTGGAGGCTGTCACTCATAAGTATTCTCCCAGATCCAGGCAGTAGACAAAGGTAGCTATTTGGCGGAGCAGAGATGTTGGGGAGTGTGGGAGGATCTTACATCTCATGGGTGGTTATCTACAGACATGCCTGCAAGTCCATTCATGGTTTGGTTTAGAACCAGGAGTAGTTAGAGAAATGGGATGTGCACATAGGACCAGGCCCTGGGAATTAGCACTTCCTTATTCTCCTACACCAGTGAGGAACTCCAAAGAGTCTGGAAATTCTAAATTCAGGCTCAGCTATCCAAGTCACAAAGAAGCTGTATTTGTCAAGATAGTAGAATAGAATGTATTTTATTTCATTATTTTAGCTTGGCTTATAATTAAAATATTTAGACATATGGTAGGTGGCTCTCCGTTTTAACTCTTGCCCGATATCTTGCAAACATTAGGAAGCTTCCTTCTGCTTGTTTCTATTTGTCTTTGATCCAGGATAGTTGGTTGTTGGTGCACTCAAAGGCCTCCTAGACAAACCTGAAGTCTTCGAGGGGCTAGGATGAGCTGAATGCCCATGTTTCCTCAGGACTAAGTTCTCCTATCTATAGCTTTCAAATAAAATACAAGAGAAGGAATAGCTTATCCTTTGAGGATGCTTCTAGACTCTGGGACAAGTATATTGTCCAGTCGTGTGTCTCCTGGTCAGTATGTCTATCAATGGTAAGAATATCTATTGATGCTAGGAATTCAAACAAATTTATATATCTCCAGTGATTTTTTTTCATCTCATCCCTGAAAGCCAGAAAATGATATTTTTGTTAGTATAGTCTTCACTAACCTAGTGCCAGCTTTCACGAGAGCTAGTTTATGTTGCACGTGGTTGAAAATGCCTTAAGGAGATTGGGGATGTTTTCCCTAGTTTTGAACTTTATATCTAAACATTTCAAAATGCTCTTTACAGTTGACGTTAGACGTTAACATACCTTTCTCCTATAAGAGTCTTGAAATCTGCATGTGTGAAAATTCTTCTTGATGTCACCCTCTGAAATGAAGCAATGGAGTCGAGGGACATGTTATGACAATACTGATTAATGGCTTTTCCTCTTAGCACTACATCTTGTCTTCGTGTTTGCTCTGGCAAAGGAATATTTAACTGGCTAGCACACTTCTCTGGGAGTCTTTTTAGTTTGCAAGTGAAAGGAGTAGCCTGCAACCATGCTTGCATATCTATTAACGTTTTCAAAACACAGGACCTAAGTCTTGCTTTTTATCACCTTGTCAGTGCACAGTACTCCCCAGACTAATACTGTTTATGAGACACGTTACTTGCCCCACTGTTGTGCAGCACCTTAGAATAGCGAGCATTAATTTGTAACACAAAGAACAGAACCGGTACTAGCATTGGAAATATTCCCATCCCTCTGCTTGCACTGAATTGAATGGATAACTTGGTTGTTTATGAAATCACAACCCATGCATATCTTGCCTCAGATACCTCTGAGATTCAACGACAGAAGTGTTGTAAGGGAGTGAATGATGCTCCAGCAATTGAGGTAATAAGACTAACACTTCAGATTTCTTTTTGCCTCATGGAACAAAATGTGAATTTTGTGTTTGTTGATTTGTCAAAAAGGGAACATGTTCTCTTCTCCTTTGCCAAAGTGGAGGGAAGGTCTTATCTTGATTCCTCTCTTTGCCCCCGAAGGCAGCTGAATTTTGTTGAATAGAGATTCTGTCAAAATCCGGTCCCATATGTGAGATGAATTGGAAAATTCTTCTCTCAGAAGTCTTATTAAGGAGAACCATTGAAATACATAAGGGCTTTTTTTCTTTTAATAAGCAAGGAATAGATTAATGTGTTCTGCTCCTTATTTCTGTCTCAAATAGACTAACTTGCAGCTCTGTGAGGAAAGTATTTGCTTGTCTTCCATATCTGAAACTTTGAAAATGCTTGCTAAACATTTTTTTGAAGCAAGCATTTAATTTTCATCTAAAATCAATGGAACCTGATCATCTCTACCAGGTGTTGGCAAACATTTTCCTTAAAGGGCCAGATAGTAAGTGTTTTAGATTTTGTGGGCCACATATGGTCTCTGTCACAACCACTCAACTCCACAACAGTAGCTCAAAAGCAGCCATCGGCAATAGTTAAACAAATACGTATGACTGTGTTTCAATAAAACTTTATTTACAAAAACTAGCTCTTTGGCCTACAGACCATAGTGAACAGATTCTTGATCTATATATACGCAAAATTGGAAGGATAAATACTTCTGGGTCCTTAACAATCTCAGTCTCATAAATTTTTTCAAGAGGTTTTTAGACTAGTGTCCTGAAGCATATATCATCCTCAACGTTGGCCACTTAAAGAAATTCATTTTAAGGAAGTTAGACATGTTTTCCACTGGATTATATCTAAAATATATAGCCCATAAGAATAACTATTGTCTAGAAAACATTCTTTTTCTATAAAACATTAATTATAACTAATGTTTACCCAAATCTAGGTTCTGTGCTAAGAACTTTCTGGACTTTGTTGTGTTGAAGCCAAATGAGAATACCATGGAGTGAGTTTACTAGTTAATGCTATACCCTGATACCAGGGAATGCCCCAGTAAATACCTATGATTGGTTTCACTCTTTTACTATCTCTTTCCAAAAGAATTCCATCTGAAAATGGACAAAGTCAGATGCAAATGCGAAACCATGTTTTGGGGCCGACCCAGTGGCTGAGCAGTTAAGTGCGCACATTCTGCTTTGGCGTCCCGGGTTTCGCCAGTTTGGATCCAAGGTGTGGACATGGCACTGCTTGGCAAGCCATACTGTGGTAGGCATCCTACATGTAAAGTAGAGGAAGATGGGCACAGATGTTAGCTCAGGGCCAGTCTTCCTCAGCAAAAAAAAAAGAGGGGGATTGGCAGCAGATGTTAGCTCAGGGCTAATCTTCCTCAAAAAGAAAAAACAGAAAAGGAAGCCACGTTTTATTGCATCATTGTATGTATTTGATAACATAATGAAAAGGGGAAGCTAAAGACAAAGTGAAATTTCCAGTCTGGGTATTTATTGTCATATAAAGAACCTTATATCAGCTATTCATGAAGAAGGCAGAAAGACAGGGAGTAGGGAAGGAAGGAAGCATGAAAGGGAGGAAGGAAGGGAAGAAGGGAGAAAGGAATGGAGGGAAAGAGATAAAAATCCCATCAGCAAAATTTGTTTTGTTGTAAATTTCTTTCTATTCCTGAGAGTTGTTTTGGAGGGGTGAGTTGGGAGATAAAGAGAATGTAGATTAAGTAAACCATTTTTTAAAAAGTTATATTACAACTTGTATTTGGTGTGTTAAAAAATGTGTTTGTTTAGGGGCTGACCTCGTGACCAAGTGGGTAAGTCCTCACGCTCCGCTGCAGGCGCCCCAGTCTTTCGTTGGTTGGACTCCTGGGTGCAGACATGGCACTGCTCATCAAGCCATGCTGAGGCAGCATCCCACGTGCCACAACTAGAAGGACCCACAACTAAGAATATACAACTATGTACCAGGGGGCTTTGGGGAGAAAAAGGAAAAAATAAAATCTTAAAAAAAAAAGTGTTTGAAAATGTGTTTGGTGTAGTAGACTGGAGTTATCTGCATCCAAATGTCACTGTGGAGCAACTTTTCATATATGATATTTAATATCGTTAATGTAATATGATTTACTATAATAAAATATTACATAGAGCAACACAGGACAGATAAAAAAACAAAACACTGTGTCATTTTGAAGTAAGGACAAACTGTTCCAAAATATTGAGAAATTAACCTAACACATGTTATTCGATGGTTTAATACATCAGAAGAACCCTAGCAGTTGCTGAAAGGTGAACTAACTGAATAGGTAGAGAAAATATAAAAATTTCGCTATGAATCATATGTTTATTTAGAACAGTTGTCATTTGAAATGGCTTATGATCTCTAGGATTTAAGAGAACTATGCGTATGTGTGTCATCCAGATTACATCTATTTGCTGATGAAACACAAAGACCTTTTCATAGAAATTTGTTTTATCCCTTTTGAACTTGAAAGGGAGAACATCAATTCAAAGTTCCATGTCCTTCCTTAGATACCTTCTAACAAATGGGCTTCTTTACCTTTGGATATAACATTTTTGCTAAAGAAATTTTTGTTTGTGAATAATTGGAGGCCAAGGAACGTTTCAGTGCTGTGTGCTTAAGAAACGAAACCTCATGATGCAGACTATACAGAAAGTGGAATATAATAACGTACACCTGAAATTCACACAATGTTAGAAGCCAATATGACATCAATAAAAAAAAAAAGAATCTTGAAAGACACTCAGACTTCAAAGAATGTTGCTATGTCCTGTAAAATTAAACCTTGATCTTTAAAAAAAAGAAAAGAAAAGAAATGGAGTTCTTCAGTTTAAAAGGAAGTTTGGCAATGAAAAAGGTTTAAGAGGTTACCAATTGACAATGGCATTGACTTCAAAGCAAAATCATGAATCTGAGTTGATGCTGTCTTCTTCTCTTGAGCAAAACTTAAATCTGTATAATTCAGAAAAAGGGTGCTAATCCCAATAAAACTTTTTTCCAATTATTTTTATGTGTTTCTCAGGCTTTATACATATAACCACAGAAAATATCTTCCAAGTATGAGAGAGAAATTCATCTTTAACCAAAGGAATACTTTGATTTAACTCACAATGTTACATCTCAATATACCTTACAAACGGGAGTGCCAGATCTCAGTTTGGGTTAGATTTTTTTTAAAAAATCAGTCCTTTATGTATATTGGGAACTCAGCTCTCATTCTTTATTAACTTATTGATTTTTAATAAATCCTCTAAAGTAATTTGAACCTCATATAGGTACGATATTTACTGATATATAATTAGTCACTTGCAATAATTAATTAAGGACTTTATTTGTGTCTTGCCAAGTCAAAAGGAAAGTTTGGGGAGCTGAGTAAGCTATTATACCTCTTTACAGTTCTTGAAATAATTATTGCATTTTAAGTGTCTTCTCCAGAGTGGAAAAACGAGATGTGCTAACACAAAGAGTGAGTGACCAGGCCAAGGATCTTTTTAATTTTATTTTATTTTCTCAGCTGGACTCTGAAATATATGCAAATCTTCCTGTTCCTTTTTTCTTCTGAACTTTAAACGTTGCCCTTACAGAGGTAGAGAATTACAGATACCATCAGGAATCAAGGAATAAAGTGGATGATGTCTGGGTGGTGTACACACACTTAAAAGGAACATTTCACAATAGAAAGAAAATAAAGAGCTTTCTTATAGGCATTTCTATTTTAAAATAATGCCTCACTGCACCATATGATGAAAGATCTTCAGAGCACATAAAGTTAGTCATAATGGAAACTCCTTTAATTGAATGGCATGGAAAATGTCCTGGGGCTGCCAGGGAAGAGACAGAGCAATCACATGTTATCAGAACTGCATCACTGTCAATTTATCCAAAATCCAGGATTCGCAGCTCACTTGAACTCTCATAAACTATATTTGAAAGCATATTAAGAATTAGCATAGATCATCTTATTGAAATAAAAATATACCACCCACAAAAAAAATCAAATACACAAAGGTTTCTTGTCACATTCCTTTCAAGGTGTTCCTTGGGGTCGAGAGGTGGGTGGTATTGAAAACTAATCCAGACAAAATAAACACATACAAATTAATTCTGCAGAATAGATGCAAATATAAAATATTTTTGGTAAAGTGGTTGGATTTTCAGAATTTTGAATTAGCAATTATCTGAGATTCAAAAGTTTAAATATGTTTTAAAAGTTCTAATGATTAATTCTAATTATTTTTGTCATATTTCTGCAAGTTTTGAGAGCCTGTTTAGGTGGGATTCTGTCCTAGTCACTGTAAGGGCCTACACATTCAAGCAACAAATTACGCCCAGAAATTTTATGCTCCAGTAAAAAAATATATATATATATATACTTATATCATTTAATGCACACACACACATGCACACACAGAGCCATGTCCAAACACACCCTAAAACATAGACAAAAGAAAATACAGAGCATTCCAACATATACAGTAATTCCCCCTTATCTGTTTCACTTTCCGTGGTTTCAGTTACCCGCAGTCAACTGTGGTCAGAAAATATTAAATGGAAAATTCCAGAAATAAACAGTTCATAAGATTTAAATTGCACTCCATTCTGAGCAGCATCATGAAATCTCATACCATCCTGCTGAGTGATGTGAATTACCCGTTTGTTGGATTCCCAACTATTGACATCATCTGTGCCTAACATCCAATCATCATCATCGTCATGGCTCTATGATCCACCTTCTGATGTATCTTCAGAAGGTCAGTAGTAGCCTAACACTCTGTCACCATGCCTATGTCATTCACCTCACTTCATCTCATCATGCAGATCTCTCACATCATCACAAGAAGAAGTGTGAGTACAGTACAATAAAATATTTTGAGAGAGACCACATTCTCATAACTTTTATTACAGTATATTGTTATATTGTTCTATTTTATTATTAGTTATTGTAGTTAATCTCTCGCTGTGCCTAATTTTTAAATTAAACTTTATCGTGGGTATTTGTGTATAGAAAAAAACCATAGTCTATATAAAGTTCAGTACTATCCATGGTTTCAGAGATCCACTGGGGGTCTTGGAACATACCCTCAGCGGATAAGGGAGGACTACTGTATCCTGAAGAGAAATATATTATGCATCTTGAGAAGCTACTACATCCTTAGAAAAATGACATTACCTAATACTTATTATATTTATTATTTCAATAATGAAATGTTGCAATTTATTGACTCATCTTGCTAAGAAATGGTTTCAAGATCCCTGTGTAATGAGTCCTGAGGACAATTTAAAGCAGAGATCTGCTCTACCACAGCTGCTGCACTGCACAGGTTGTTGAACTTCCATATTTCAAATGAATAGAATGGAGCAGCATAGAAAACGATCAACTGCTCTTCGTTGTCATTATGACAAGACTTTTAAAGAGGAATTTCTGAAGACAAGCAAAGGTTTTATGTGTTGGGTCTGCAATGATGACAGAGTTTTCCAAAATCTGTTGGTTTTTAAGTTGTGTGCCATGTACCACAAGTGGGAAGCATTGTCTGAAATGACCGTGTGTGTGTGTGTGTGTGTGTGTACGGCAGAGGGGTCATAATAATTATGAAGGCATATGAAAAATGCTTCCAAATTAGCCAACTTAACCCAGAAATTGTGACTTTTGTTTTTGATTGGTCATGAAATATGAAACTAATGAATTCTAATCCAACAACTTACCAGTTGTTTGAATCCCACTACATTCTTATTATCACGATGGCTTTAGCATTTACTGGAGAGATTACTAAATATTTATCCAGAGGATTCCATGGCTAATTCACAAATAGGTGATTCACTACCACTCAGTGCACCAAAGTATTCATGAGTTCAGTTTCTAGAATAAGACACACCCTTACAATGCAGCATATCTAGAATCATATTCCTACGTTCAAACTTATCACATGCAAGACACTGAAAAACTTTTAATATCACGACTTCCTATGTGTAAAATGGGGATAACGAAAATGGCTAGCTCCTGAGGCTATTATCAGAAGTAAATGTGATAATGCATGCAATGTACTTGATGATCATCAATACGTTAACCACTATTTCTATGTTGTTTATAATGCCATCATCATCCTCCTCATTACCATTCAATGCAAGCAATTTCATTTATGTATGTCTCTGGATGCAAATAAATTTCCTTATATTGAAATCTAGCTCCTTGAGATTTCTTACCATTAATTCTAACTTAGTCCCTTGTGGCATAGATAAATACACACATACATACGTACATAAATATATAAATAAAGCAAGCCAACACTTTACCTGGTTAAATTTAATTATTAACATGTCCCCAGTGCAACATCTCTGTTTCTGCTCTGCTCCCAGCCAACCCCAGACTTAAACACATACAGAGAAAGAGTGAGAGATGAAGGAAGAAAGAGACAGAGAGAAGGGGAGGAGAGGAGGGAAGAAGATGGAGAAAGAGACCTTCTATTCTATTATCCTATTATACGGGCTAAATAGGCCCATATTCTTCAAATTTTCTTTAATTGATATAATCCCTTCACTATTCTGTTCACTTTTCTGTTGATACTACGACATTTCTGCATCTCTTTAAGAGAGAGTTATCCTGCAAAGAAACAATATTTCCAGATGTTCTGAAGTGTTTAAAAAATAATTATGGAAGGTGGCAAAGAGCTTAATAAGAGAATAATCCATTGTAAACCCTTGTCTTTGTTATCCTAGCCATAGAAGTTCTTTTCCATCTATTTTCTTTGTGTGTGTGCATTTTTAAGCTAAATTATTAAATTTATTTGCCATTAAAGTTTAATGGGAACTTATATAAGTGTTTGTTTGTTTGGAGAGGGGATTATTTTTAATGTTAGAGGTTAAAGCTCTCAAGATGGAAAGGTCTTGAAACTCACGCAGATAAGTGAGTAATATGGATGTGAGTAATATGTGAGTAATATGTGAACACTGAGTTTGATTGATAGATTTGTGCATGCATTTAAAATAATGAGGAATAGCAAAGTTCCTATATAATTTATTTATTCAATTCAGCAGTCAAGAACATTGCAAGAATGACATGGAGGAAGTTTAAAGAAATTTTAATTGCTGTTACTTAAGGTGGCAAATTTTTTTCTTATCAAAAGTTGTTTTAATTTATTAAAATACAGAACATTTTAGAGATAGGAAATTAGGTGATATTAAACTATCAGATTCTCACATACAAGAGAAATTGTATAATATAATACTTCATAAGTGCTTCTGGACTCAATAATTATTGCTCAGTTAAAAAGCAAAGTTTAAAACAGTATTTATAATATAATCTAATTTTGCTTAAAATTATTGTTAATAATTATCTGTTAAATATATAGATGTGTAGATATACGTGTGCACATTAAAAATTAGAGGAGTGTACCAAACTGTTAGCTACAGTTATTTTGAGAAGTTGTTTATACAGGTCTTTTATATTCTATGCTATATTTTTCTGTAATGTTCGAATAGTAAGCACATAATGAAAGTATTGCTTTTGAAATGCTTCCTATTGTAACCAGAAGGAAAAAATAGAGCTAAAATATGAAATGCATGATTAGTATATATTTGTAATGCAATGATTTTTTTTGTTTAACTTAGCATTTATCAAAGGAATAATAACCTAAATGCTGAAGTATATTATCAATCTAGGATAAACCTACTAACCGTTTAGCTATATATACTCCATGAAGAGGTGCCAATCCATCAGAAAAGAAGTATATTCAAAAATATCATCATTTATGTACAGCTTAGACATTTTGGAACATGTTTAACCATCTCAAAGCCAATTTTTCTCGGAAGGAAAAAGTCAGCCACAAGCCATGGACTTTCAACTGTTGAGCTCAGCCTCAGGAAATATCCTGGGCAACCGAAAGATATAAGGACACCTAGTCTCCAAGCCACTTGAATTCTGTTTAGCAGGGAGCTTCATAAAGCTTAATGAGAACTGGCTATCTCCTCCACTTTGGGAGACGCTAGGTTCAGCGGGAACAGGCTGTTCTGGTTTTTTGCACTGTGTGAATGAAGAGATCATAAAGCTGTGTGACTGAGCAGCTGCTTGAATCAAGCGTCGTGGTTCAAAGGAAACTTCTGGTTAGTACACTCTGTGGCTATATGATTTAATGAATAATAAGGAGACTGATATCTTACTAACTCCTTTGAAATGATTTTGTTAATCCAAAATTCTACTGATGCACATGCCCTGAAGACCATCATTCATTTGAGGAATACTGCACAGTCTTGAAGTTGGCAAGATCATCGACTCAGGAGCTGGACTGCTTAGGTTCAAATCCTTGCCTGTGTGTGACATTGAGCAAGTTACTCAAACTGTCTGCATCTAAGTTTTCTCATCTGTTAAGTGGGAATAGTAATTAGTAACTATCTCATCAATTTCTATGCAGATTGAATTAGTTAATATTGGTAAACACAACAGAGCCTGGAACATAATAAGACTGGTATAAATGTTTGTTAAATTTAAAAAATGACCCGTCATAACTGTTTTAGGCATCACTCTGGACCCTGAGAATTGGATCTTTTCCTCAGTTTTCAGATAATGCTATCTAAAAAATTCAGATGAAGTTCTGTGTGGGTATAAGGAAGAAACAATTAATTCTGCTCAAAGAAGAAAGGCAGATCATTTCAGTAGAGATAGCACTGCGTTTCATAGCATGAGTGGGAGATTATTTGGCACAGAAAAGTAAAGGAGGAACATTCCAGTAAGAACAATAAACATATATTAACACATACAAACAAGATATACATGCAGGGACATGGGAAAGCACCCACTGTACTTAAAGAAACAGAAAAATTTGGAGCTAGACAAAAATGAAGGTGATGGAAGCTGGATTAATAACTATTGGGATGTATTATGTGGTAATGAGCAGTCATTGAAGGTTTTTTTAAGCAGAAGAATGGTAGAAGCAGATTTATGCTAAAGAAAAATAAATCTGGCAGCCAAAGAAAAAAATGTGCTAGTTGGAGTGAGACAGGAGGCAGGGAGAACACGGCAGAAGTTGTTCAGGTGAGATGTGAGAGCCTATACTAAGACAGGGACAGTGGGAGTGAATGAAGTGAAAAGATTCTCAAGATAATTTGGAGATGAAGCTGATGAAATGTGTTGATTGACTGAGTGCTGAGGTGGAGGGAAGAATCAAGGATAATATTCAATTTTCTAGCTCAGGTAATTGGGAAATCAGAGGTTCTAATAGGGAGCAAGGTAAGAGTAGGACAGAAGGGGAGGCAAGAAGTACCTTCACTTTGGATGTTGATCTGGAGTTGCCTAGACAACCTTATCTGGAGGAGATTTCCAACAGAAAGGTGGAAAGGTAACTTTAAACTCAGGGAAAGTCAAGGTAGGAAATATAGATTCAGGAGTCACTATACATATGGTTGATGGAAGCCATAAGAATGAATGACATTAATCAGGGAAAAATAGGTAGAATGAGGAAAGAGATCAAGGAACTTTGAGAAAAACCTTTAAGGAGTGGGCAAAAGAAATGACCAAAGAAAACTAAAAAAAAAACCCTAGAGGTTAGCAGGAGAATCAGAATAAAGGGGATTCCCATTTGTTTATTTGTTCATTCATTCAATTCATTCATTCATTCAATAAATATTTAATCAGCACCCCTTATGTTCCAAGACATGGGAATGCAGGGAGGGGAGGCACAGTATAAGGGAAACAGATCAACTTCTTACTATCATGGAGTTTTAAGTCTATTACAAAAGACTATTTTAGGCTATCACCAAAAAAAGGCACACAAATAAATATATGTTTGCAAATTTAAAATTTTTCCTATGGAGGAAAAATACCAGCGCTATGGAAACATAAGTGAGGGATCAAAGAAGGCTTCCTGAGAATGTGGAGATCCAATTGAAATGTAAACAGGAGTTAACCAGTTTGGGTTTCTGGGGGTGGTGCTATGTTCTCGACAGGATGAACCGTGAGTGTGAGACTCTAGGCTCTTTCTTCTGACTGTGAAGATATGACAGAAAATGGAAAATAAGTATGGGATGTTCCCCATTTCTCATGCCTCCCTGCAGTCCTGGGTTGTACGTAATTAGAGGTCTATATTCTACTTCATGATGATACATTCTATGCTACAAAGAGGAAAATTCCAAATCAGATGGGTCATTATAAAGGACAGTGTCTATGTTGTGTTCAGGTTGTCCCCACATCTCACAGAGTAAGTTATGAAGGAAGGCCCTTGAAATAAGTATTCTCCATTACGAAGCCCAGGGCTAGAATCCTGTCTCTGGTTATTAACAGCCAAAGAGTAGCAGCCTTCCTCGGGGTAGAGAGACAGGCATGTCTGGGAGGACATCAAAGTTCCAACCCAGTGTGGTGGCCAGAGATCACAGCCTCTGCCTGGTGACTTCACCACACACATCTTCAGGAAGAGACAGCCATTTCCACTGAAATCTGGAGACGCTTTACACTCAGGTGATGGTAAAGAGAAGTTTTCCAATAAATGTGCAATGAGGTACCCCTCGAAATCAAGCTTATTTTTCCACATCAAAATATTCTTTATTTTGCAAGAGAAAGGAATAAACATTCTTCCCTTTCAAGTGGAATAAGAAAAGTCTGAAATATAGAAGTGGAAAAATAAAATTACAGACGACATATGACAAAATTCTCATTCCACAAACTTTACATATGACAAATTCCCATTCCACAAACTCTAGCATGGCAATTATCACAAGCCCTCTACAGATTTTACGGCTGATCTTGTCAATACCAGGCTTTGGGAAAAGGCTAAGAAGTCTTGTTTTGCAGAAAAATTCAAAGACTACAAGAGGAGAACAAACACTAAAGATCAAAAGTAAAAGAAATGAAAACTATCTCGGTAAATGAAATCATGAGTATGTAATTAGCACTGGCAGAGTCTGGCTAAATTCATCTCCACCAGCCACCTCAGTCCTCCGCTACAGACTCAGATTTTCTGTTAAAACAGCAATCTGTCTTCAAGGTCGTATTCATACTTTCAGGCACCAGTCTTAAAAGACAGACTGTCTTTCACACTCTTTTCACCAAAGACACATTTTGCTTAACAGCTGAAGCTCCTTCCAAAACATATTCCATGTTTATAACTTCCCCTGGCTTTGCTCTATTACACTGAGCGTCATCTTTTCTCTTTGTTACACATTACGTATTACTATATGCGTCTCTTAGTTGAAGAGCAGTTCACACCTCTTGCAAATAATTTACTGTTTACTGATTATGAAATTAAGGGCTTCATACAGAAGTGAATGTTAATTGCATTCACTGATGACACCCTAAGTGTTTTGTTCTCATAATGTTGACATGTTAATCGTTTTAAAAAGTAGCAAATACATACAATTTTCATGATGAACATAAAATTATCCGTAACCCCATCACCCACAGATGAGCAAGGTAAACATTTTGGTATAGGTTTGGAGGAACTTCATACGCACACACACACACACTGATAAACTGTATTTGATATTTTAATTATAGTACTAACTCAGATCTGTATTTTCTTTTTGCTTATCTGAAGAATTGTGAGGACGTTTGAATCGTGTTTACGCACCAAACTACAGAGTCTAAGACTGGTTAAATCATCCTCTAAATATAGTTGTTTTTTAAGAGGCAATGCAAGAGGACTGGAATAGGTACTTGTATGGTACCTCTGCCCTATAACTCTTCTTGGAAGCTGGGCCCTGTGATTGTAAAAAGCAAAAGAGGCCAAGAGTACTGGATACATTGGTGATACTGACACTCTCTAATGAAGAACAGTGACTCGAAAGATGAGGTGCTTGCTAACAACACTGTGTCTACACAAGCATGTTTTGCAAAGTGAAAGATTTCATGTTTATTGTCCTATCTACTAAAGATATAGTTTTGGGTTTTTTTGTTTGTTTGTTTGTTTTTTTACTGTATGTGACACTACAAAAATCTAATTCAGTCAAACTGGTTTTAAATGTATAGATGTAGCCAATGTCTTCCTCTATTAACTATTGAAAAACTTTTAAGGATTTTAGCAGTTCAAGCTTCAGATTTCCAGAGGATATGAAACATAAAAAATCAAACTATGGCCCTGCCACAAAAGCTACGGTAATTAGAACGCAAACATCACATGCTCGAGTAGGATGCCAACTTATGGAAAACCAGAGGAAAGTAACAGCTTATTGTACTGAAGAGTACTGATAAGCTGTCATTTTAATACACAGGATCTGCAGATGATTTGGGTTGGGTGAGAAGGTAAAAAAATGATTATTCTGTTTTAAGTTGAAAATACTTGACTCCTAGAAAATTGCACTTGCTCTTTCTTTTATGTTAGCTTCTCTATAGGCAAAATACAGTGTTAACAAGTTAATTTTTTGTTTCGATAAATAGACACTTATGCTCAGAGTTCAAGGAGGGTCTGCTTGCTACCAAATTAGATACTGTGGTAATCATGATTACTTCTGTAGGTTATCAGATACAGTATTTTGAAAAATATGTATGGCCCAAGGGAGAAAGTTGATACTTTAAAATGTATGTGTTCATATAAATAGATATTATCCTTCATTTAACATCTCAGAAATAAGTCATGTGAGCCATGTTGTTGTGCCCAAAACACCAGCCATATCCTGAGAGGTGTGAGTAGAACTGAGGAGGATGTGGCAGGACACTGAGACATTCCTAGTTACCTTTTGGTGGTATTTCAAGATTCTTCTAATGCCTCTTCCCTCTTAATGTCTCTTCATTGAGTTAAATAAAAAGTGTGCACGGGTGTTTTTCCCACCATACACCACATGAGACTACATGGGGAAGTTTGTACTGGAAACTGTTAAATTTGTGCAACTCGATTGGAAATTTTGCAATAAGAGCTTTATGTTTCCGTGAGCCTTCAAATACTTCCTGTTTCTAGTAAGGCTAGGGTTGACCATTCTTGCCACATTTTGGCACTTCTAGTATGAGATAGAACCAGGAAGTGTAATGGAATATGAAAGCAGAGTAAAATAGAAAAAGAATGACAAGGAAGTAGAACTTTTGATCATTGACCTATCTTCTTTCAGGGAAATAGTTAGATGTTCGAGAGAGTTCTGACTTTACATGATCCCACGAACTCAATACCTGCCTTAGAATACAGGTATTAAAATACTATGATACCCATAGAATATACAACACCAGGAGTGACCTTAATCTAAACTATGGACCTTGAGTAATTATAATGAGTCAACATAGTTTCATCAGTTCCAAAAAATGTATCACTCTGGTGGAGGATGTTGATAATGGGAGAGGCTGTGTGTGTGTGAGGGCAGGGACTACATGGAAAATTTCTGTACCTACCTCTCAAGACTTTGCTGTGAACCTAAATCTGCTCTGAAAAAAGCGTTTTAAAAAATAGTGTGATGTGTCAATGAAGAATTTGACTCTCGTCTAGTTGTATTAGATTCAAAAGAAATCCCTCCTTTAAGAAATAAAGCACTTAATAATGTAGATACTGATGGAACACTTACAAACATTTTTACTTTTATTGTTCACAAATAAAGTAATAATAAGATGCATGTTGGATAATGCACGTATGATCTAAGGACATTTTTTGACTGTTGGAGACTGCCATAGAATTGGGCAACACACAAGCTATTCAATTACTGCAATAGTTATTCTGACAGCAAGCAAGAGTTTGGTCCACATTAAAATTTCTCTCCCCAATTTGTAACTTACTCTCCCAGTAAAATATTTCTCATAAAACTCCACTATTTTTTTCTTTGCTGTTGTACATTTGGCTAAGAAAAACCAGGCAATGGCTCTGCCACTGTTGTGGAGAATACACCTATGATAACCAAAACTTCCTTGCCAAGGGATCAATGGAAGAAGGCCATTAAAGAAAGGACTAGAAGTACTTCACCTGAGTAATACAGCTCTTAAGCAATATGCTCTTCGAGTGGATTTTTCACCAATGTGTTGCAATCTTCTATTTTGTTAGGATATAATTTCCTTCAGGTCTACATGAAGTTAGGAAAGACAAGTTACCACCAAAAATAAGAGTTTGTGTTTCTATAGCATCTGTTTATGACAGTGGGTATAAATAAGAAGACGTTCCATCCCAGTATAGGACAAGGAAAAATACATATCTTTTTATGAGTTGCCTTTGTGAAAATGCAACCAAATGAAAGAATGTGAGGGTGGAGCCCAATATAAACGCAATGTCAGAACAAAAAAGAACCACCTACAAAAATCTTTCTTTAAAAAGCATCCATTCCTAAAGAAGATGCATTGCATGGAGGCTCACTCACAGATTTACTACCTACCCAAAGTGGCCTCTGACAAGGGTTTCTTTGAAAGATAATCTTTAAACTTTGAGGTTAAAAAATATAAGCAAGTTACTTGGTTCTTAGACATCTGTTACCATTCCAAATATTTAACAGAAGTTGGGTGTGGTGGGGACAGGCAATTCTATTGCCAAGAGTGGCACCTTTGGAGAATAATTTGAGAATCAACATTCAGAGATAGACGAGATTAAGCCTTAAGCATCGCAGCTGTTAAGAAGCGCATCAGTCATTCTATATGCTCACTTACATTAACATCTTGTGATGGATATTGTTTTTGTTCTGTATACAGATATGTATATAATTTATATATTATCTAGACATATATATGTGTATAGTAATATTTTTAAATTCACGGGAATGCATTGGATAGGATACTTTTTCATTTGCAGGCTCCCTAGCACATTGCAGGAGTATAGCATACTTGGCTCCCTGGATTAAATATTAGAAATATCCTCCAGTCATTGTGAAATCCAACACATTCACACATATTCCCAAAAATCCACTGGAGAGTAGTATCGCCTGGGTTGAAAACTACTCCAGGAACACAGGCTTATAAATTAAGTCACAGATTCTTCCCTTTGGAGGTCCAGGTAACCTGAGACCCATTTCGATGGTTATAGCTCTGCATCTGTGCCCAAGGGCTCTTTTCAGGGAGCTCCTCCCACCATCAGGGATGGGCTGGGCAAGAAACCATCTTCCAACTTTTCCAACTTAGAATGCTTGCCTTAACCAGTGCCTGAAACTGATCCACAGTCTTCAAATCTCTAACACTGACAAGTGAGTGGAAGTTAAGTACGGAAAGTCAGAGAAAACAAAAATCAACTTTGGATTTTTTTCAAACTATCAAGAACAAGCATGCATTGTACCTTCAACCTACATAGACGACCTTTCATTTTCAGGTGTTAATTCTTTTAAGTTTAATGAACTATTTCAAACATTTTAGAAATGTTGGCTTTTACTTTCTCTACTTTATAACTTTCAAATACTTTATTGTGAAAAAAAAAGTGATTCCAAAGTGTTCTCAGAAAAATAGACACAAAAAGCATTGCCAGATTAAGGTCAGGTCTTAAATGGGGAAAATTAGACCCTTACCATGTACCAGGTATGGTGCTAGATAGTTTGTATAATTTTTTTCTTTTATATCCTTACACCAGCCCTGCATGGTAGATATTCTCATCACCATTTTATATAAAAGAAAACTGAGCCAAAGAAAGTTTAGGAAACTCAAAAAGGAATTAATAAGACATATATCACTTCTAGAATGCATGAGTTTAAAAGTTAATGTGTTTCTCACTTTGACATCAATATAAATATTTATTTTGATACTCACTAAAATGTAAATACTATCCTTCTGGCTCAAGCTCATGGAATCCAAAGATAGCTCCTTTGCTGAAATTAAATTTATTTCCGTTACTTTTAATTATTGCTCAAAATGAGAAAAAGAAATTCTATCTGTTGATTATTCTAGGACTTCTCAGGAGACTTAGACTACTGCTGTGTGTCCTGTGAGTTAAAGATAGAACACAGTGTACGATTCTGGCCCAGATGTAGATGCACCCAGAATATCACATGGGCTCTAAAAGTTTGGTAGAAAACCAAAAAAGGAACAAAGACAGCATCTATATGAAGCAAGAGTGTAAACATAGAAACAAGTAAGGGTAGGTGTCTGCCACCTGCTTGCCACTTTTCTGCTCTCCTCCCCTCTTCCCTCCTTCTCTCCTTCTTTAAATCGTCCAAGGAATATGAACAAAGCACCTAATGAGAGTCAGGCTTTGCGCAAATGTCAATTTGCCCTGTCTCCCAGAGGCTTCTTCTTCAAAACATTTTCTCACCTAGTCTATTTGCCCTCTGCTCTGGGAATACATCCTTAGTTTTTCTGTTCTTCTCGCTCTGGTCTGACTATCACAGATTCTCTGTTCCATAATAATTGTTGTTGTTGTCCTTTCCTTTTTACTACTCTGGTTTTGAGAACAGCTACAGATAGGATTGTTTCTTTTCTTCACTCTGGCTTGCCTCCCTCAAGACATTCCTCTAAGCTGAGGTGTTAAATCCTGGAAAACGGTGGTGTCTGCTTAGATTCCCCCCTCCCTGACCTCCTGCTGGTCTAGAGCTGGGACTGTATACCATTGGATGGTTGTGTGATTTTTTTTCCCTCGGATAGCTCATGCTCATATGTTTTGGTTTTCCCAGAAAACGGTCATTGGTTGGACCTTTGATTTTATCACTTTTAGAAAAAAAATCAGCCACATTGTGTGAGATCTGAAGATGTAGTTTCTCGCAATGGCCTTCTTCAGAACGACTCAACTTTCATTGTACGGGGCAGATATTCATCACAGTTAGTGTAGCAGCTGTGGTCATATCCTCATTCCGTTGAGCAAGATATTTATTCTTTCTTTTCTTTTTCTTGTTAATTCTTTGGTTTGGGGTGTCTTTTGTGGAGGACTGCCAAATAAAAGTGATTTTACTCTACCATTCCTTTCAGCAGTACTGACTTAGGCAGATTAAAAGGGTATGGAATTAGTAATTTCACTTAAATGTCATCCAAGGTAACCATTGCTCAGCCTGCTTACATACAGTAAAATAAACTCAATGGTTTAACTGCCAATTTACTAATGACACTATGCCGAGCTGTTTACAGCTTTGAGAATTATGAGTTTCAACTGAAGGATGTTAACGGTTAAGTAAATAAATATTTACTGCAAATTCAATAGGACTAGATTAAAGAACACAGAAAAAAACGGTCATTTAAACCACAAATAAAAACATGTAAAAATAATTACACAATTCAGAAACATGATTAGCCTTTCAGTGATCAATATGGCAATTATGTTTAACTTTGTAAACATTAACTTCAAAAGAACAGGTATACTATTGAAATTGTCACATGTTTGACATCTATTTAGTCAACATTTGAAAGTTTCTTCTGCATTTGTCATGTGATGTTGTGTAATTAATTCATTCCTAGAGACTTTTAAATTGATTTTTAAAGAATTTTCCCTATGCTCACAGTGCACCTTTTTGATTTAAACAAATGATTGACAGTTGTATAACTCATAATATAAGTTGCTGCCATTGAAATTGAGGGCCAGATACATGGACATATGGGAATTTAAGAGCTAACATACGAGTTAGGAAATGCAGAAATCTTTTCAAAGAAGCCTACGCCTTGTTGTACAAAGAAAATGGTAAGATCAGTGGTTCACAACACATTGCAAAAGAATAAATATGGATCAATATCAATCCAAGTAAATCTCAAATAAGGGAATATGACTTCCTTATTTTAATGTAGTCACACAAATAGAGGTCCTATACAGTGTAACATAATGATTAGTATTGATTGGACTCAAAAATACCTGGGTTAAGGGACCAGCCCGGTGACACAGTGGTGAAGTTTGCACGTTCTACTTTGGTGGCCCGTGGTTCATGGCTTCAGATCTCATGTGCGGACATATGCACCGCTTGGCAAGCCATGCTGTGGCAGGCATCCCACATATAAAGTAGAGGAAGATGAGCACAGTTGTTAGCTCAGGGCCAGTCTTCCTCAGCAAAAAGTGGAGGATTGGTGGTGGATGTAAGCTCAGGGCTAATCTTCCTCAGAAATAAAATAAATAAAATAAAAATTAATTAATTAATTTTTAAAAAATTTTTTAAAAACCTGGATTAAAATCCCAGCTTACCCAGTAACAATTTAATTTTGAGCAAGTTTCTTAAAATCTCTCTGATTCAGTTTCTCTATATGAATATGACAGTGGTAATACCTACTTCAAAGGCTTTTTTAACAATTAAATGAGATCATACGGTATGTCAAGTTCTCGTAATAGTGCATGGCACATAGCAAAGTTGCTTTTATTATCATTGTTGTTGTTATATTTAAAAATTTTATTTGACAAAATACAGCAAAAGCAGGAAAAAAATCTTATTGCAGTAACCAACCAACTAAATAAACATATTTTGTTTTGTTTTATTTTGTTCAAATCTATAGCCACCAGAGAGTAATTTAACAATTTTGGCATTGTGAACAAATTTATTGTTGTGAAAAGAGTCTGCGAAATATAAGTAAAGCAGTGTATTAAAGTCCAGGAAAGCAATGATTTCTGACTCCTTTTTCACGATCTTCTTTCAAACCTCAAAATCACCTAAACTCAAGTAACTGTTATAGTTTGACATAGCACACACATAACTTCACATCGTAACTTCCAGAACACAGCTTTATCTTTACTCTGACATCACTGTTCATTTAGCATTTGTTAAGTCGTTTTTATAAAAACACCAAAATGATTCACTTCTCAAAGATTTTACTACTTAAGAAACAGAAAATGATTCAGAACTCCCTAAAATTCAGAGACATGTTATTAACCACAATTTTCTGAGATCATGGTGGCCCTTTTCAAAAGCGGTATTTTTACAAAAGTTTTCACAAGTTTCAAAGGTTGTCCAGAATTATCCTGAACAATTTAAGCTTTCCTGTAATTCTTTAAAAGGAAGACATAAGGTTAACAACAAGATTGCCGAATACCGGGTTGGTGGCCTTGAGGGCTAATTTTCCATGCCATTAAAAATATTTATCTTCAATTACTTACACTAACTCATTGTCTAATGAATATAGGAGATGAAGGCTATTTAGTTAACATGTATCTTTATCCTGAGATACTGTGAATTGTGACACACCAGACAGTTAAGATTCATTTGGTTTAATTAGCAGAGGCACAGTCTTTACTCATAGGGCCTGAATTAATGACCCAAAGGATGTTTTTCCCAATAGTTTCTGGATTAATAAAGGTAGTTTAAGACTTACTTTAAAGTTCTTAAGGTAAATTGTTTACTAATTATGGATCCTAAATGACACTAAACTAAAGTTAAGTAGAAACCTTAGGTCACTTCATTAAATCTATAGAATTAATAAATCCCTTTTCCACTCTCAGGTGAAAGAATATATGACCACTAGGGTGGATCTTTTTCACCTAAGATTGTCATAGGGAAAAATGTGACTGAGGAAACTGTTTAAGATACAATGAAAAATAATATTGTCTACATAGAGCTAATTTTAGTGTGTGTCTGTACATGAACACATAAAGCACGTGTGTAGAGAGAAAAGGTGGGAAACCTAGGTGGTAATTTTCACGAGCAGTCAGACTAAAATGATTTTGGGGTACCAATGAGTGTCAGTTCCCAACTCAGTCTTAGTGGTCATTTTTGACAAAATCTGAAGAGGAACGCTCACTGGAAACACTTGCCATAAATCTAAGATATTATTAATGTCATTCTTTCAATTTCATCTCTATAAAATTATGTCATTGCTGCTGAATTTTAGAGTTTGAAGAGGATATTTCCTAGAAGATGTTCCAGGTTGGTAAAACAGGAAGGAAGAAAGATTAGGACTGACTAGATCTTATGTGGAAAAAAGAATTTCTAAATGTATTTTCTCCTTTTTAGGTCCCTGAGGAACCAATTTGTTATGTACTTCATTCTAGAAGTCCCTTCCAGAGCCCCAGGGAGCAGCTTGTCTGCCTGAAAGTCCAGATGATTAAATAAAACCTGCATTCATCCATCTTAATCCCTTTAGAGAAGAATTGCAATTCCTTCCATAACTTTTCAAGAATCCATATTTTCCGAGGTCTTTTCTTTCTCTTTTTATCATCCCATTCTTTATTCTTTATGATTCCTTATCTCTTTCAAATACATAATTTTCAAAAAACTTCAACTTAAAATGAGCCAGAGAAGCAGGACTAATTCTAGAGAATTGTGAGGTTGATGAAGATTTTCTTCATCTCTCTTACCTTTAAGCCATCCTCTTTGATACCTTCTACTTCAAAAGCATTTGCTGATGATTACTATACACCTCTGGGAATGTGAATAAGGCAGTTTGTACAGGAAAATGGAAGTGGCAAGGAAGAGAATTATGGTCTGGCAGAGAGGGAAAAATATATAGGAGATAGATTCTCCATCAGTGAGGAAGAGGTTTAGCCTACTAAGATTTAAGTTGCTCAGGATCCTGAGGCAGTGAGGGAATGGTGTGTCCTATGGAAAAATCATCCATGCCAAGTGTGGCAGATGAATGGCACCGACCAATTTGTCCACCTAAAATTTGTTTCTTTCGGGGCCAGCCCCATGGCATGGTGCTTAAGTTTGGCACATTCCACTTTGGTGGCCTGTGTTTGCAGGTTCGGATCCCAGGCATAGACCTACACCACTCATCAGCCATGCTGTGGTGGCAACTCACACACAAAGTAGAGGAAGATTGACACAGATGTGAGCTGAGGGCTGATCTCCCTTAAGCAAAGATGAGAAAGATTGGCAATGGATGTTAGCTCAGGGCTAATTTTCCTCAGCAAAAATAAAATTGTTCTTTTGATGACACGTGGAACGTGGTAGGTAAGAAGGAAATTTCTTCTCCTTGTCCTTTCCCTCTGCTGTGAAGGGTTTGCCACAAAGATAGTCTCTCAGCAGGTTTCAAGGAGGATCTTCCTGGTGTATGTTCGTCTTCATGGGTAAGAGAAGGAGACATGTCTCCTGTTGGACATGGAGACAAGTACCTTAAGGACCTTAGGTACCAAATCCAGCCCAGTCAACAAAATTCATGGAATATATGTGCTTCTGAAACTGGGAGAGAACTTTGACCAATCAGTTAACAGAAACATGGGACATGGGTAGAGAGAAGTATAGCAACTGGCCAGAGTTTAGTTGCCTTATATCATGTTTACTCTTTGTAGCATAAACTCAAATTTCATGGCAAAAATATGGTTGTAACACATAGAATATTCTGGCATTGCATGATTCCATGGAGCTGGAAGCATGAGGAAATCCTGAAGTGGAAGCCAATGTGCTTTGCGTAAGCCAGAAGGAATTAAATTGTCTATACTTCTATCTGATGAATATATCAAAATGCCTGTTTCTGGCTGGTGTGTACATCAGCTGTGGGCAGTGATTAATTCCTGGCCTCCTCCACTTCCACTCATGCCACAGGAGGAGGAGGGGCACTGTCTTTGCCCACTGTAAAGTAAGACATATATAACAAGGCCAACAAAGCCTGTGGGTCAAGTTGCAGCAGGCGTGATGGCAAATACATGGGAATGAGTCAATGCAGGATTAGAACAAAGAATGTAATTCATGGAAACCTCTCAAATGTACATGTCGGGATGTGCTGAACAGTTGACTTGAGTGGATTTGTAGCAGCATGTGAAGATGATTTACATAAATGTGAACTCATGCCCAGAAAACAAATGTGACTTGCAAATTTACAACTCTGAAATTATGGAAGATGTACACAGAAGCAGACACAATTTATAGTAAACAAAAACCATTACCCCTCTTGACTACTGTTAAACATTTAGTGAATTCCAATAATACACTGCTGGGATGAGATTAGATGAGCTGGCCTCACCAGTCGAATTGCTAAAGTGCCAAGACAGTGCCCCCTCCCACCTGAGAGGGAAAAGATTACATTGTTGCAAGTGAGGGTGGTAACTTGGATGCAACTCAACTGGAAAAGTTTAGGAATATAGACAGAAGTGTTACTTCAAATCTATCTGCCTTCTAGCAGCCTAGTTGATGTGTCCACCTATAAATGTCCTGCCCACACCTCAAAGTCAGTGTGTATTCCTTACCCTTCCGACCAGCCCTCTCTCCTGATTCCTCTGTGTCTTAATTCAGCCATGCTGTGAT
Source organism: Equus asinus (assembly GCF_041296235.1). Lineage (NCBI taxonomy): Eukaryota > Metazoa > Chordata > Mammalia > Perissodactyla > Equidae > Equus > Equus asinus. The sequence continues at coordinate 51,491,934 of NC_091802.1, read as the reverse complement.
CCGTCTTTGAGTCTTCCAACCACCTTCTCCCCTCCCATGATTTAAACAGCTGCCAAGTCATGTACATTCATCTTCCGCAATGTCTCTGGAATTGATCACTTCCTTCCCATCCTCAAGTTCAAGCACTTGTTACCTCTCACCTGAAATAACTAGTCTACCCAGCTCCTGTCTTCATCTTTTCCTCTTCCAATCAACTATATGTATTTGACACTTCATCTTCCTAAAAGGCACCATAGCTATATCATTCCCTTACTCAAAAAACTTCAGTGGTTGCTCACAATCTTTTATTTCAATCATTTAAAATCCTTAAGCTACTTTCCAATCTTATTTCCTATTAATGTCTCAAAGAAGCTACACCCTAGACCACTTCAGCTCTATTGACATATTGGACTGGATAATTCTTGGCGGTGGGGGCCTGTCCTGTGTATTGTAGAATGTTTAGCAGCATATCTGTCTTCTACCCACTAGATGCTTGTAGCACCTCCGCCCCTAGTTGTGATAGCCCAAAATGTCTCTAGATGTTGTCTAAAGTTCCTGTGGAGCAAAATCCCTGCCCTAGACAAAACGTCTTGTGGTTATCAAGACATGCCTTAGGTTTCCCATGTATATATCTGTGTTTGCAGCGAGCCCTCACTTGCAATGTCATCCCTACTGTCTCTACCAATTTGAATCATACCCATCATTTCAGATTTGTCTCAAAAGCTGCCTGTTACCAAAGTTTTCTCTCTGTGTTAACCAAGCTCCCCGAATCGAAGTATTTTCCTTCACTTTTGGTTTACCGTTAGCACTTTATGCATTTCTTAAACCATGTAACTTATTGTGACTGTATTCCTTTAATTTGGCTGCTAAAAAAATATATACAGAAGCAAATTTTTGGCCCATTCTTTACATGTATATATATTAACAGCACAACTTATGAAAGCTACTCTCTATTCTGTTTGAACGTTATTTCCCTCATGCTTTTTTGCCTCTAACGAATCTGTTGCATCTTTTTGTATGAAACTTTTTACTAGGGTATAAATACCCAAAATAGTAATACCTATGTAATTATCTCAAAGTCACTAATAAATGCTATAATATGAGGCTCTCCTTCATCAAAAGTGATAGAAAATAAACCACAGTCTCTTTATAGAGAGGAAACAAAAAACAAACTAGAGGTAGCTGGACTTTGGAAACCTGCTGGTCCCTCCTCTGCCCCTTTACTTGAGGAAACTGGAATCTTGGAAGGGTGAATGGCTTTCCCAAGGTGGTGGAGCTAGTCCATTACAGTCAAGATAAGTACCCAGGGCTCCTGTTCAGGACTTGTTGCACTAATCAGTTGTTCCTCATGTGAGGCTCTGGGTCAGCATCTTGTATACCACATGGGAACTTGTTAGAAATCAACTTATGGGGCCCCACACCAAGCCTACTGACTTAGAAACTCTGGGGTTGGGGTTCACCTTTCTCTGTCTAGTCTAGTGCAGGAGATCTCAAATTCCGGTGCATCAGAATGACTCAGAAGATCTGTTTAAATTCAGAGTGGTCCTTTACTGCATGCAATGTTGAGCAAAAAGCTAAGTTGTGGGTTCTCAAGACCAGACTGTGAAAGGCAGCTGTGCTCAATATCAAATTACCAACATGACTTATTTCCTGCAATTTACAACTTAATTCAGATTCCTCTGTTGATGTAGTAAAAATTTTTATTCTACTTGAATCACTGTACTGTCTGTTTCATCTTAATTAAGAGAGCATAATAAATTTGCATTAAATTTAAAATAAAAATCCACTAAAATTCATTCATCTCTGGGTTTTATCATGGACTATAAGGTGCAGAAATTCCAAGCATAAGGATACGAGAGAAGGAGAGAGAGGTGAAAGCAAGTTAAGGTTTTGTCTTATAGATAAAAATGCAAACAAGTTCTAGGCATTTTCAGAATGATTTGTTTAAATTCGATTGTTAAGCATGTAAGGACAACCACTAAATTAAAAAATAGAGTCTATCTTTATAAGTGAATAGAAGAAAAAGTAAAGACAAATGGGTCAATACAGTAAAGGACAAGAAAGAGAGAAGGGGTAAGGAAAATAGAAAACATGGCAGTATTCATAATAATCATAAATATCCTCCTCAAATTTGGTGTAAAAATCAGACACAAAAATTTACATAAAAAGATAGAAAATGAAAGGAGAAAAGAAAATATACTGGGTAAATACCAAGAAAACTAAAACAGTATTGCCCTAATAATGTCTGACAAAAAATAATTCAAGGCAAAAAAGAAGATTATTTTATTTGATAAAGTTACAATTTGCTAATAAGATTTAACAATCATTAATATGAACACATGTAACAATATATCACTGAGATATACAGGAAACAAGTGCCGTTAGAAATACAAGTAGAAATGGACAATTCCACCATCATGGTAGAGACGAACACACTTATCTCAGTGGTTAAGAGATTAAGCAGATAAAAAGTATTTAAGGGTAGTGAATCTTTGAATTGTATAATATTTGAATTATTTAATGGTATAATTAACAGGCATATAAATGCATAGAATTTGTATCTAGTAAATATACTTTCATTTCAACTAGTCATGGCATATTTACAAAAATTGGCCTTTATGTTTTAAAGAAAATAATTTATTACATATTTTCTCATCACAGTTCAATAAAATTAGAAGTTAAAAACAAAAGGAAAGAGAAATCCTCCACCCACAAAAACAAAACAATACAAAAAATAAACAAATATTCACCTGTGCATTTAAAAAGATTCTTTTTTATAACCTTGGGTTGTGATAAACTACTTAGATTTAAAAAAAAAAAAAACATGAGGATGATACATATCCAAAAACCTATGGATTGGGGCAAAAATGGTACTCAGATGGTATTTTATAGACTAATGCATTTATCATAAAACAAAGAAAAAAACAATGGGAAAAATGAACCATATGCTAAACTCAACAATCTTGACTAAGACCTTAAAAAGCAATACATTTTCACTGCAAAAAATGTGGAAATTGTAAATAAATTATAAAAGAAAAACATGAGAATCACCCACAATCCTACCATTACTATTATTTCCTTTCCTGTTACCTTAACACATATAATGGAAAATAAATAATTCAAACTGAATTCCCAAAATTTGTGATGTTTGTACTGTTTCTGGGCTGAATTTCCTCTTTGATCTTACCAAATCACAAGCAAGATGTTAAAAATGAGGAGTCTGGCAGCCATCATGGAGTGCATTTAGTTTAATGCATGTATGTGCAAGTGGTACACGTGTGTGTGTGTGTGTGTGTGTGTGTGTGTGTACATGCATTAGGGTGAGGTGATGGGCAAAACGAGCCTCCTCATAATGCTTTGTCAAGAATACAGCTTTCTTTTTAAAAGAGTTTGTCAAAGGAAAATAAATGGTTCCTCTTAGCAGATTTTCCAGAAAGGTTTCAGTGACATGAAAATTTTGTGATTTGGCATGCAAAATGAAGTGATGAAAACAGTGAGGGAAAGAATATCTGTGAGCAAGTGATAGGGAAAGAATCGCTTGGCCTCCAATGAGGGGACATGACCTTGGACACTGAGGTTAGGATAGAAAGTTTTCTTATACAACCAACCCTGAGAGAAGCATCACCAATCTTCTGTGAAAGAGCAAGGACACTTCCAGTTTGGCTAGAAGTTCTGAGAAGAGCCAACCTCTTGCACTTAGAAAGCAGTTGTCGTGTTTTTGGTCAATGAAGACCTTTGGTTCAGTAGAAGGCATCTGGGGCTCCTAATGTATTTCTTGTTTGGGCATTGACCTTATTAGAAGGTACACCAGAAAACTACACTTTTCTGTTGGAAAGAACGAGAACAAGAAATCACCAGCGTGTCCTAACAAACTGTGAAATCCTATCCCTCTTGCCCCCTAAATAGAGTCCACTGCTCCAAGATAAAGGAAATCCACTCTGTAATCTGATAGGTTTGTTACCAAGCGTTTTGCCAAGAATAACACCTTCCTTTCACGTAGTGCCAGGTGCATAAACTCCAACCTTATAAACTCCAGTACAAAAAACAAAGCAAAAAAAAAAATTCTTGGTATTTAATTCATATAGTATAACATGACAGGTAATGCTGTGGATTTTCTCAGCAAGGGCAGAGAAGAGTGTCCTTACGTCTCTCGCACAGACACTATTGGAGGTCTTTTGGCTTGATTGCTAAGGTCAGAGCACAAAGATAGAAATCTAAAATTAGCCTACTGTAATTGTTGTTCTCATGCTCCCTCACTCCACTGCAAGCTCTTTGAAAAGACCATCACCCATCATAGTTCTAGGTGCTTGATGCTTGGTGAATGATTCCAAGATGAGGAGAGTCCTTTTTCTTTTTCTTTTTGTTGGATAGACTTCAATGTTTTGACTTTGGAGTAAAGGCTATCTTTATCAGAAAATGAAAAATTGCTCCTACAAGTATAAAACTAACTAATCTATATAGTACTTTATAATTTAGAAAGCACTTTTACGAAAACTATCTCCATTTAAATTTCACAAAATTTGGTTTTTATTTCTTATTTTTCCAGTGAGCAAACCAAGGCTCAAAAGTCTTAGGTAAAAATGGGAAAGGCAGCTTTTTTGCAGACATCTCTCTGAAGAAGATGACCCAGGTTACAAATGATATTTCACTGAGTGAGGTTAATTACATCTTATACAAAAGTAAAAAGATAGGGGAGAAATCAAATCTGTTGCGTAAAACTTATAGGAGTTCCTTTGAGAACTTCTTAGAATTGCAGATTTCTTCAGGGAAAATATATATACTAAATTATATATATGAGTTGTATATACGTAATTTTTTAAAAGTTCTGCTACGAAAAATTTCACAGAAAGAATGTCAGTGAGCCAGGGGGCTCAGGGAGTGTGGAACTTGATTAGCATGCATTGAGCGCTTACAAGTCCCCAAGATCTTGAAAATTAGCAAGTAAGATTTTCCTCTAAGGGTTAGAGGGTAAAATCAAGACAGGATGCATCAAAGCAGAGATATGTAGAACCTGCAAAAGATAGGATGGACTCTCTAGAAAAGGAGAGCTGGCAGCATGCAGGTAAAAAATATGGCTGGTTCAGTTAGCGCCATTTGTAAAACTAGATTGGCCATGTTGTTTAAATGCCTACTGAAACCAGCTACATGCTTGCAAAATAAACAAACAAAACAGAACTGAAGAACTTCCTTCAATATTTAAGGCTGGAAATTTTTACTTTAATGAATCTAGAATTCCTAGACCTTTGTACCTATAGGCACGTAATAGCCACTCAGAGGAGATTCCTCAAACACAGCTTTAAATATCTGCTTGGCTCTGAGTTCAGAAGGATTGTTTCTGGGGGCTTTTTTGCTGTTGTTTTTGTTTTTGTTTTCCCACGTCAATCCACAAGAACTCAACTCCTCTTTGAGTTTTTCCAAAATAATTTAAAAGTCCTTTATCGAGCAATGTTGGCTTTACAGAAAATTTTATATGGGAGAATGAGGAGGAGTTCCTAGTACACGCTCTACAGGAAACACTATCTAATTGATCTTGCAGGTCATGTTTCTATGGGGATTTCCTTCTCTTACCAACCCCCACTAGTAGTGCCCAGCCAGATTTACTCTTTACCTCCTGAAACCCATTAAGATGCTAAGCAAAACAAATGACCATGTGGTTAACAAGATCCTCCCTGTTAGAAATGGTTAGCTTTATAACCGCACAGATTTCTCCTTATTTTACATAATAACTATGCCACTAAGATAGACAGAATAGTATCCTCCTCTGAGTGGTTGTGACATACCTCTAGGTACAAAGGTCTGGGAATTCTAGATGCATTAAAGGAAAAATTCCCAACCTCAGGCAGTCAACGAATTTCTTCAGTTCCATTTCTTTGCAAGCATGTAGCTGGTTTCAGTAGGCATTTAAAGAACATGGCCCGTCTAGTTTCACAAATGGCACTAACTGAACCAGCCACATTTTTTCACCTGCTGGCTGCCAGCTCTCCAAAAGGGGAAAATCTTTTCATATTTTATTCATATAAAGGACTTATTTGCCCTGCAGAAGGTCTTAGTGTAGGGCCCTCACACAATATAAAATGGTGAGAGTATTATGCACAGCCCTCCAAATCAAAAGAACAGACAAGGCACAGACAACAAATAGGATCGTATTCTTGCTCATCAGACACACCTTGTACCTTTGCATTTTCCCTTTTAAGTAAATTCTATATTGCACACAACTTCATGCAAATCACTAGCAGGAAATAGCAACCTAACGACTTTTCAAATCATGCCAACCTGCAGGTCCAGGATTGCCTGTTTCTCTAAAGCATACTAGAAAGAAGAGGTAACTTTTTTTTCCACAAAATTTAATCCATCAGCCCATCAGGTGTAAAGAACCAGGGCAGAGTCTAAATTCTGAACCCAGAGAATCCCAAGTGAATATTGCAATAGACCCACCATGGAGATACCCGTATCTCCCTCCCCCACCTCTCCATTGTGAAAGGAGCTGTTTATTGCAAGTAGCAACAGGATTTAAAAAAAAAAAAAAAGAATTTTGTTAGCCTTCTCCACTAATTGCTTTTTTTGGCATGCTCCTGTCCACTTCTTTTTATTATCCTACAAAATGTTCATAAACCTATACAATGTTTTAGACTAGTGAATGCCTGCAGGCAGAGCAATTTCAGTAGGCCCTGCTGAGCCCAGATGGCCCAATATGAACAGACACTGGAAATGGACCTTGTTTTAAAAGACTCCACATTCAGATGTTGAGGACGAGCCTGGGAAAGGTAGAAATTCAGAAGAAAGCCTCACTCCCTTATCTTGGCAAATCTGGGCCTCACTTCAATTAAACCTTAAATGAAGACTTCTGCTTGAACACTAGTCCAAATGTTTCAAAATAGAAGGGAGAAGCAAGCTGTACACTGAGGCAAAAGTACATACTGTATTTATAATCGAACATGCTTTTTATATAATTACATCCTTGTGCACGTTTTATTTTTGGTTCTTGAATAAAGTCACTCAGATGAAATTAAAGAGTATGCAGGAGAAGGTGCTTCGATGCTTCTTTCAGTTGCTATGGCAACTCTGGGGCATCTTATTCAGCTGTCTCATTGACTGAGTGTACCCAAGTGATACAAACTGCAACTTTTAGCTGATCCTGGAAAAGGCAGAGAAGACTGCTTGATTGATCTCATGGCCACCAAAAGAGCTTATGACAGGACAGAAGAAAACCTCCAAAATGTGGACTGGACTCTCCCTCATTTTTGTATGAATGGTTGCCATCAGAAAGTGCTTTTGCCAAGAGTGTTTTTTAGGGATGTGTACACACTTGGCCCTGAAATTGCCCTATTGGTAAATTAACTGTTTTTATGGGTCTGTATCTAAGTGCCTAATGTAGCTATTTACATATTTTAAAGGAAACTCGTATATACTGTTTAGTGAAACATTTTCTTTGCAGGATCAACTAAAAAGTTGCTTAACTGGGACTTTAGGAGTAGAAATATATTAGCAAAAATTTGAAAAACCAAAGCCAAATGAAACTATACAGTGTGAGACTTAATTCAACCCAGATACTCACCCAAAGGATGTCCTTTGGCTCATGTGTCAGGACTGGGGAGGTGCTGAGGCAAAGTTGATTTCACAAACCTCACCTAAGCAGTCTGGGGTCAGAGTAGTCATTTAGCATGAAGAAGTGAAGGAACAGAGTCCATGGGAGCAAAGTTTTTACAAAATCATCATAAAGGATTCCTAATAAGGTATTGCAAAAATATTTGAATCCATGGTGATATGCCTGAAAAAATATTTAGTCAAGTAAAAATTTCTGTCTATGGAGGGCTAGGACTGTATCTTTGCACTGTGGCCTGATACACCATAAGTATTAAATAATTGGTAATTATTGTTATACACAAATTTTTTATATCTAACACTCAGTTACTTTTCTCAGTTGTAAGACAAAATTAATATACAACTGTAGCACCCATTTTCCAAACTGTGATCCATTGAAGACAAAGTCCACGTAGAAGAATTTGAATAACCAGCACCATGTAATAATTCCTCAATAAATTTTTTGCCAAATTGAATAGAATTTTCTAGAAGTCAAACTCCTTAACAGCGTCAATCTCTCAGAATATAAGCTCAAACCTGACATAAAAAATATCTCTGAAAATGAATACCGTCACCACAAAACCCCTACATTCAGGCGAAGTCTTTTGTGTCTCACATGCACCTTTCTGGCCTGCTTGGCATTCTGATATTAGTCATAAAGTCCTTATAATAGATTATCTGATTTCGTCAACAAAGTGGATCAGAAGCAAAAACCTAAAGGATGCTAGGAGACTTCTGACAGTGGACAAAACAGCAGCTGATGGTTTAAGAGACAAATGTTTAAAAGCACATCCCACCAGGAAGAGATGCATCTATTTGCTTGTGTCACACAAGGAAACGTGAAATAATACAAATCACTTCTTGAATGAGGCAGAGAATTGTATAGGATTTTAGAAAACTGTTCCTACAAAATAATGAATGCCCTCGAGGCAACAAATTTCAGTTATTGGAGAGAACCATTTATGTGTAATTATTCATCATTATTATTCTAACTAGTTAGGAACACTCGTGCTGAATGCGCCTCAGCTTTCTTAAACTGCCCCCCTTCCACATTCTTCTTAACCGTCTCTCTCCTCTCTTCCCCCAAGCATTCTGCTTCTCTAGCTTCCAACGTAGATGACTGACTCATCACAGTTTGCCTAGAACTTTCTCAGTTTTAGTATTGCAAGTCCTGCAGCCTGGGAAATCCCTCTGTCCTGGTTGGTCACCTTACTCCAGAACCAGGTACTACAATAGTCTTATTGTACTCGTGCCTTGCAGGTATTACCTTGTAATTATGTATATATATTTTCTAAATGTCATTATAACAACCCTGATATATTGACTCAAATCATCAGATCGCTAGAATCCTTGATCTGAACTACTTTGAAAAAAAGGCTCTGGGGTCTTGAAATATGCTAACCATCGACTTGGTTCTTCACTTAAGGTGCATAGAGCTAGTCTTCATTTATTTATTTGTTGGTTTATTTAAAAATTTGAGAAAGTAAATCTGATTGATTTAATCAGTTTTGCTAGCTCTAAAATGGAAATTTCTAGAGGTAAATTTATTTTCTTCTTTGCAAGTATTTTCTGGGGAGCTGATGCTTAAGAAGGCTAGAGTTTATTCGACTGTCACTGGAAAGGGCTAAGCAGAAGGTCTTTGAAATTCCACTTCTGCCTTTTCTTTTTGCATATATATTTAATAGAAATTTTTTAAGAAGTAGAGGTGAGGCCCATATAGCGTTCAGTGCACTGTCTGGAGTTACCAGTATATTTCTTGCATAATAGGAACAGTCACCAAGAGGATCCTGTAACACCTTTGGCTGCCTACAGTGGGAAGCAAGCAGAAGTGTATGCTGTCGTAGGGTGCCTGCAGTTTGGTTAGTAACAGACTTTTTGGTTTTGCCTCAAGATAAGACTAAGCAATTCCTAGTTAACTGAAATTAATCTGAAGTTTGAAATCTACCCAAATCCCACAACCAACGCTTAAAATTGTAATTAGTCTACCCTTGTGAGTTGTTCTCTCTCTCCAAGAACTAGACAAGGAAATGTGGAGCAGGTTATGAAGGAGGCAAGAATCCTGTGCTCCTGTATTCTGCCTGGAGAAAAAGAATGCGTTTTCGTCACCGAGAAGAGTAAAAACCGAGAAGCAGAAAGGTCTTAGATTAAATGGTGACACTTTTATCAACAATGTCTCCAAATGGAAAGCATAGAGAAGTGATAAAAAGCACAGCCCCGTGCTGAATGGCCTCAGTTTAAATCTCAGCTCTAATACTCACCAGCTGTGCGCTTGCACAAGGTGCTCAACCTCTCTGGGCAACATAATAAGTGCCATATGGGTGTTTATTAAAGAAAAAATATTGAGGAGCAACCTGGATTTCAGAATGCAGATTTTCTCAGTATTTCCAATCATGAAAAACAGTTAAGTCATTCCAAATTTGCCAGAGGAAGTGGCATTTTCTCTGAGACTGCATATCCTTGGTAACTTTGCGCCCTGAAACAACATATATCTTAGTGGATTAAACTAGGTCTGGAGGCAGATAAAATCCAAATTCCAATACCATCTCGGGGATTCATTAGCTTTAAAATCCAGCCTGTTTCTTCATCTATGACAGAGCCCAATAAATGACAGGCCACAGGCCAAATCTGGCCTACTACCTGTAGTTATAAGTAAAATTTTGATGAAACACAGCCACATAATTTGTTTTCATATTATCTGTGATTGCTTTCACATTATAAGGGCAGAGTTAAAGACTATTCTGCAAGGCCAAAAATATTTATTATTTGGCTCTTTATGGAACGCATTTACCAACTCCTGATCTATAATATGAGAATAATGATATCCTGATTTGTTTTCTGGGAATGAGATAAGATAATATATAAGGCAGAACTCTACACATAGTCTAGGCTCAATACAGAGTAACTATTATCATTAAACAGAGAATCAAAATCTCAACTTTATAATATTATTTGTTAGTCTTGTTTGTTTACTTGTTTTTTTGGTCTTTTCTATCTTTTCTCTACCTAGGCCACTCTGTCCAAAAACAAAATATGAGCTTGACTTCCTCTAACTTGGATTAAACTAATCTAAGCACCCCTCCCCACCCCCCACAGCTGTCTGTTTAGGCAATTTCTATGGCTCTATTCATTCAAACTATCAGGGTTTATACCATATTGTTTGGAAACATTTGCTTTATATCTCAACGATTCTACAGGAAGCCCAAAGATTCTTGCACCAATTTCTTCTCAATTTTTTATTTTTTATTTAGAAATAATAAAATAAGACATAATATATAAAAATATGTACAATCCATGGTTTGTGCAGTACAATAGGAAGACTTTAGATACAAAAAGACGGCAAACGGGAAAATAATAACTATCATGATTGTCAAAAGCCGGGATTGTTCAACTCGTCCAGAGCCCAGAGCTGAAACCCAACAGAACTAGAAAAGAGATTCTAGTTGGGAGTGGGGAGGTGACGGTGCAACACTTGTTTTTTTTTTTCACTTTAACAGTATAGACACAGAGTGAAAAAGAACTCACTCTACTTCTCAGAACAAGCTTTTTACCTTTACTGAGTGGCTTATAATGAAATACGAACTGACATTTGTTATTTGAAAGGGTAACATGATTTGGGGGACAGAGCTCATCGGAACAAACATCAAGGTTTGGGATGGGAGTTTATAGAGAAGAAAGGAAGTGAAGGGAAGAAATAATGCATTAATAGAATAAAAACAAAGTAAAACAAACTTTCTCCAGGAATTTGGAAATGACTACAGTGCTATGGTGACATCCTTAGAATGTCTGATTCAAGTATACTCTTAGAGGGATAGAAAACTATTCCTTTCTCAATAATCAAAATAGAATTCACTTTGTCTACCACTTGTTTAAAAATAGCATAACCAAGAATCTATGCCTCCTCCCAAAAATATAATGCCCATCTAGATATGGGCAAAAATTCTTTAAAAGGGAATAATTCCTAAGTAAATTCAGAAGGGGTTTGCTTGCAATAGAGAAGCAACACGTATCTGGAATAGACCCCAGATATTCACGATGAGTCTCTTCAGTCTGCATTCTAATGACATGTGTACACTAATTAAGGAGACCCAGTCAACAAGGACAAAGGTTTTGAAGGTAAAATGCAGCAAAAAATGTTGTGCATTACCTGTGTCTTGGCTCTTGACAAAGAAAAATTGCCATTTAAAGCTTGTAACTGTTAAAATACTAATAACTAGAAAAAGCTTTCAAATGATCAGTCCATGCTGAAATAAATAACAGAAGAACATAGCAATATGAACCTTATAAGGCTGGTAAATATTTGCTAAAACCATGCTAACCGGTAGCATATAGGTACTAGCTCTCAGAATTGCTGCACTGAAATTATACTTTCTATGGCAATTTTTTTCCTTTACAGACATCTATTTACATTTGGCTTTAAATATGAAAATATCTGATAAACTTTATAAAATGTACACTTTAAAAACATAGCTTCTGCAAAATTTTCTTGAAAAAAAAAAAACAAACCTGTGCACCAGAAATGTTAGATTTTTTTTTCTCTTTTTCAGAAAGAAGTTGAAAGATTTCCCTCCCTCATTCTTGCCCCCGTACCCACCCCCTCTCAAATATCTCAAGTCATTTGAAATGGCAGCACTGTGTGTTTGGGAGGAGCCTTCTCTCTGGTCACCCCCATTCTCCACCGTATCTTCATTTAATTTACTTATCACTGAATACTCTTTGGTTTGATTATTTTCCTTTGCAAAATATTGAAATAGCAGCAGCTGAAGCCCTCGATACCCTCTCACTGTCAACGGCCAAATGGTTGCCTCTTCTATAAATTCTCTTGTCTACTCAATCCCAATCCCTCCAACTCTCTACTCAACTTCCTAAACCTGCCTTTAAATTTGGATTTAACATAGCATCCACACATTTGACATCTCTATCTTGGATTCAATGAAAATAACACCATAGCTTTCAAACCCATTGACTTTGAAGGCTGAGAACAGCAGAAACTGTCATATTATTGCAGGCACCTCATTCAGATATGGCTGTTCGAAACCAGAGACCATCACAAACGTCAAGTTACAAAACACAGGATTCTAGAACAAGCTGTTTTTTAATGGCATACAGGGATATAATACCATAAGAGAGTTGATTTTGAGACTCCAATTCAAAAGTCAGCAACACGAGAATTCACCAATAAAGAACTTTAAACCAAAACAAGAGTTTCGCTATTGAGCCAGGCCGGAAAAAAAAAAAAGTTTCTAGCAAGTCAGGCAGCCAGGCAGGAGAGGCTTCTGGAAAACAACATGTCCTTAGTAACCTGCCTTAGGGCTCCACAGGCGACAAGGATCAGCTCAGATTCAATCAGGAGTGTGGATTCATAAGAGGAAATAATGCTTTTAGGCCATTATCTCCCTTACTTGTGACTGTGTTATATGTTTTATGGCTCTTGTTGACCCTAAAATACTGAGACATTTTCGTTCCTACCCTCTACCATCAAAGAAAGCAACCTTCCTCTCCCTGCTGAATACTTGAGCTGACGTGCTAGATCAAAGTGCCTTGTCCTCGTCTCACTGCCTCTTCATTTTGGCATCGGCAGCAAATACAGACACTGTAGGACTCACTCCAGACAGATTGGAAGAACCAGCCTAGAGGCCAGGTGTGGCATCTTTTGAAGGCAATGTCAGGTTAGAAATGTCCTGACAGTCAGGGCAAGGAATTCAGCCGCAAGGGTTTAAACTTATTTGTCTTTCATGTTAGATGGCTCAGTTTTGAGGATGCCAATAACTTCAACCTAGGTCTTGTCTTATGGAATAAATTTTGGAATGTGCAAAAAGGGAAAATCCAGAAAAGTGTAAGAGCACATACCATCTCTCACCTTCTGTGTTAGCCTGGCTGGCACTACCTCACAGGAAAGAAAAGATGTTGATATTGTGTTATGTGTGTGTGTGACTTTTACTTTCCCTTTCCTCTTCCTCCTGTGATACGAAAGTTACATGAAAGAACACAATTTAAAAAGCACTACACTTACTAGACTCTGTGTATGATGTTCTATTTTCTGAATAAGGTGCAAAAGGAGAGGGCAGTTCAAGGTCTTGCTGAGGTTCAAAGTTATTGTCTCTTATTTCAAGGCAGCCGGAGGGCTTTCTTTCCTTTTTAGTATAAGCTCCACTGTGCAAAAATGTGCATTATCTTTGGTATTTATTTTAGGTAGTCTAACTTAAAATTTGAGATAACCCATTAACATCATGGAGGGAAAAAAAAACAACAAACCAACCCAGAGGCTACCATTTGGCTAGTGTTACATAATGCCCTTATGTAACCAAAGAGAAAGAGAGAGAGAGAGAAAATCAATTCTAGCAAACAAATTACTGGCCTCAAAAAATCAGGCTCTCGTTTTTGGCAGCTAATAGCCAAATACTTGCCACTTTGAAGCGCATATCATGAGCTTTCAATAAAGTTCAACACTGACTTTTAAATTACACGAAACAAAAACTACACTGCAACAAAAAGACAATTTGTGTTCATGTAGTTAGCAGCTTTTCAAAAATTAAGGCAGAGTCTTGCCTTTGTTATGCCATTAAAAACATTCTTGTTCCCTAAAGAGAAGCATTCTGGATAAGTCAAACACCCAACCAAGGCTTGCCTGCAAGTTCAAGTTTTGTAAAAACACAAAACAAAACATAAAAACCCCATAACTTATTCTACAACACGTATGTGCCATCAGGTCATGGGGAAGCATGTTAAGTGCTTTACATGAATCTTCGAGCTTACAGTCTTTCTTTGAAACCACTGTGTTAGCCTCAGTCCCTTGTGGCCACTTGCCTTGACCCACCTCTTCGCCAGTACCGTCGTCTGAATAACTGGGGCCTTTGACCAACAGACTGTGTTTTAAAGTAAATATTCCAGAGAAGGAATCAGTCAGTCATATCTCCGATTCTCGCCGTAAGGGCCTGGGCTCTAGAGGTACACTTGCCTGGTTGTGAAGGTCTATGTCAGGGGGTGTGTCCGTACTAGTGCTTTCTGGAACTCCATTTTCACTGTCATCTTCCTCTTTGCTTGTGAGAGCAACTTCATTTTCATAGCAAAATGAATTAGCATTTGAGAGAATATATTTCTTTTCTGCTAAGTCTCTGGCGCTACAAAGGGGAGTGTTGGGTACTTCATAAGTCTTGTGGAACCTTGAATAGTCCACTTTGTAGTAATGCTTCTCTTCAAAGAGTACAGGCTCATAGCGGTGGCCCCAGAGGATTTCATTTGCCAGATATGAGCTACGGCACTGTGTGGTCATGGCGGTGGCTTCCACCATGCCTTCCAGTATCACAACAATTTCAAAGTCTGCATTGTCAATGTCCTGTTTACTCAAATCATATAAAGGACTGTCTTCATCTATTTCATGGACTATAGTGATTGGGGATACCAGAAATATACGGTCAATTCCACTGTCAAACCCGACATTGATATCTATTTGATCCAGGGGGATGTACTCCCCTTCAGAAGTAATTCTGGATTTGAGGAGCTGTGCGCGAACATGAGCTTCCACCAAGTGGCTTTTCCGAAGATTGCCCACTCGCCACATCAAACAGAGCTTGCCATCTCTCATGGCGATCACAGCATTGTGACTGAAGACAAGAGTCTCATTTCTCTTCTTTGGCTTTGCCATCTTTGCCATGACTGCACCAATGATAAAGGCATCAATGATGCAGCCCACGATTGACTGGAATACCACCATGAAAACAGCAATTGGGCATTCGTCCGTGACACACCTGAAGCCATAGCCTATGGTTGTCTGGGTCTCAATGGAGAAAAGGAAGGCGGCCGTGAAGCTGTTGACCTCAGACACACAAGCTTTGCTCTCTTTAGATGCATCCAGATCCCCATGGAGCAGAGCTATCAACCAAAACACACAGCCAAAAAACAGCCATGAGAGAATGAAAGCCAGGCAGAAGATGACCAGCATCCACCGCCAGCGAATGTCCACACATGTGGTAAAGATGTCTGCGAGGTACCGTTGTCCTTTCTCACCCACGTTAATGAACTGAACATTACAGTGGCCGTCTTTCTTCACAAAGCGACTCCTGCACTGTTGTCGAGTGTGGACTTTACTCTTGCCGTTCCCAAAGCCATTTGCAACCGCCATGG
Source organism: Equus asinus (assembly GCF_041296235.1). Lineage (NCBI taxonomy): Eukaryota > Metazoa > Chordata > Mammalia > Perissodactyla > Equidae > Equus > Equus asinus. The sequence continues at coordinate 51,476,253 of NC_091802.1, read as the reverse complement.
TGGCCAACTTCATGCCGTCTTCTTCCGAAGAGACAATGCTATAGCGGTTGGTTCGCACACTGCCCATCGCTTCTGCTGTGGACGCCAGTGCTTCTGCTTTGGAAAACAGTCTGAGTTTTTGCAAAACCCTTTGGAGAAACAGTTTTGAATGTTCAGTGAAGACACACACATGCAAAAAATGTAAGGAGAGATGGAGGTCTCCAGGAGCCTTGAGGTTCTACCAAGGTCTGTCTACTGACATGCAGAGTTACCTTAGCAACTCAGCTGACATCCAGAGAACATGTCCTGCAAAAAAAGAGAGCTCATTTATTACAAAAGAAGTCATTATTAAAGGCTTCTACTCTCTAAGCAACATTTCCTAGCAAGACATAGAGTCAGATATAGATAAAAATACTCAGCATTGAATTACAGGACTTTAATTTCTTCGTACTATAAAAAATATTTTTTATTTTATTTAAAAGCATAAACTCATTAAACATAGAAGAGTTAGTTTTTTGTGTCAGTCTTTCAACCAAAAGTTCAGGTCGTTTTTCTCTTATTTTTGGCCAGCCGTCTAGAAGATCCTATTTTAACAACTTACTTCTCCTCTCTTAGCCTCTTCTTTTGCCTTCTCTACTTTCTAGGGTCCCAAATTATTAAGCAGAAGAAAGACTTTCTAAGTCCAAGATTTGTCACGAAGCTTTAAGAACTCAGACATTTCTAGAGAACATTTCATATGAAAGCAGAATATTAATATTAATTGAGTTCCAGGTGCATTATGGGAGACTCTTAGAGCCCTTGATGACATGGTTGAAATCGGAAGGAACAGACTATTTTGTTTAAATGATAAAACTGAGTAGACAGCCCTTATAATCATCTGAAATGGATCCCAGTTTCTGGAAACTGTTTGGGCTTCCTCCATCACTTCGCACACTTTAAAGCAGGCGCTATGCAGAAATGCCTGATAACATCTCTGTTAGTGCAAATGATTCTGACTTGAAGATGCAGGTTAGCTCTGGGGGAAAGAGAGATTCTGTTGCCTAGCAATAAGAGTCCTGAAATTCCCTGGAGATGGGACTGCCATGTGTAATGAAAGGCTAGGAAGCAAGCACCTTTGTGCCAAAGGACCAGGTCTTTATCGGATTGAGATAAGGCAGGAACTCATTTCATGCGGGTCCAATCCTGTGTTTTCCCAAACAGAAACAACTTTGTAAGAATAGATCATAAATGTCAGTCAGCTTACTTTCACTTTGAGGGCTGCTGTTTGCTATATGCTCCCATGGAGAAGGCACACACCTTTACCTAATGTGAACAAATAGTAGTTTTCAGTTTTCTCCTCATGCCTCATTCTCCCCTGGATAAAAACCACCTATTTACTTTAATTTTCCATCTTCGTTCCAAAGAAACTATTTTTTCCTTTACCAAAAGAAAGTCTAAGGTGTTTTCTTTACCAAGTATAAACTAATGAACTAATATAGCATAGAACTAAAAAGTAAAAGTGATTCTCTCCTTTTCAAAGAACCAACTCTACCTCCTGTAATATGGGGGGACAATGAAAAACAGATGGAAAGGATCAGAAATTTGTTGAAGCCCTGATAATGAGACTCCACTTTTCCTTTCTCCCCTGAAACCACATTAAGATGAAGCAGTTAACAGAATCGATTTCAGCCAAGCCAAATACAAACAAATAAAGCAAATCATCAACCCTGTTCTGTGCACCCCCTTAAACAGAGGCAAGGTGCACTGTCTTTGAAAATGCCTTGTTAACGTCTTTTTCACTTCTCCTTCTTTATCCAAGTTATTATGCAAGAATGTGCCCCAACACATTTTTCCTGAGATTAGTCATCTGTGAAAATTGCAATGTGTGTTACATTTTGGCAGCTTTTGACACCTAAGTGATGCCCGATTTCAAAGTGCCTTTGAATTACTTTATAAAAAGAAGTTACTGTGCCTTCCCAGTCTTCCACCTGCTTCAATGTTTTGTCTGCTTCCCTATGAAGTTTGTACTTGGACAAAAGAAACAAGACTCCTGTTCCTCAGGGTTCTAGATCCTGGACATGGAAAGAATTTTTTTAACAGTGATTTCAGCTTATTTGGCTCATATGAAATTGCCAAACATTTCTACACAAAAACAAAGATAATAATATAACATCTAATGCCAGTATACTTTCCAAAAAAGGGGAGAAACGAGCCTCATTTCAATAATGCTTGCATCCTTGAGTTCTGATTGACTTCAGAATCTTATACTATAAGCTGACACCAAGAAATTCCCTTTTCATGATTCAAAACAATCCTTGCATCTGAGTTACCATTAGGGACCATGTGTAGACAGTCTCAAATTTCTTTTGATTTATTTCTGCACTCTTTCCAGATTAAAGCATAACAACCATATGAAATCTAAAGACTGAATTACGACCTTCCAAAAATCTTGACCCTAGGACATTAGTCTGAATTCCACAAAACACACAATACCAGCTTCCTACGAATAGCTTTCCACATTTAGAACCTTGAAAATAGCCTGTATTGAGCGACTATTATCGTCTTATTTCCATTGCTAATGACAGAATCTGTTCCACATGCGGAGCATCATTTAGATATTTTACCATTTCTGCCTGGAAAGGGGAAAAAACAGCTTTTTGGCAAAATGGAAACTTTTGTCACTTCAAATAGATACGTTCCAAAACAGATTTATGTGTGTATATGTATGCACACACATTATGTATATTCAGACTTTTGTGGAGCTGATTTACATAGCAAAAATCTAGAACATGACACAGTTTGATAGGGTAATGGTCTCAATATTTCACCACAAAAAATGCTCTCCCTATCAACCTGCCTACACGCCCGAGTGGCTTTATGCATACAGAAAACTTCCCTGCCTGCTCTTTTCTCATTGAAAATCACCAATTCATGAGCATCTGGGAAAAACTTTCCTTAGGAATAGGGCTTTCGTGCAATTTTATTTTAGGCATATATTCATAATAATTCTCTGAGAAACATTTGATTAAGTGTAGATGAGAACAGTACGCGACCTGACTCCTTCATGGCTACAACTCAGGAGAATTGGTATCTGATTTGATGAACAATGTGTAAATTCTCCTTTCAGCCAAAATATCTAAGGGCCTGATGTAAATTTAATAGACACAAATAATCATTTTACCCAGGCCACAACCAATGAGGTAGAAAGTATTTCTGGGAAATGGAGAGGCTACATGTGGTGCTGTTCATGTTAAGACTATTTATAGGCTGAGCCAAAATTAAGCATAAGCGATGGAAAAAAATAGTCCAGTGTTTCAATCTTAGGTAGATGTTAAAGGAGAGAGAGCTATGGATAAACACAAGGTCAAGGAGATAACATGGTATTAATGAGTGACTGAAAATCAGTTTTATCATATAGGAAATATTTCCAATATGGATTATAAAAAACCAGAAAAATGTAATTATGAAGAATAAATGAAAATAGATGCCTCAATATATGCTCATGATGTGCAGTGAATAAGAAAGTTTCTAACTAAGGATAGGAAATAAGGATGGTAAGAGAAAGTGTACTGGGCTGACACAGAGGTCTGCTAACGAGTGTTTAGAGCGGCTATTCCCCAGCTGACGCCATATAGAGCAGCCTGAGTGTGCTCTGGGCACATGTTGCTATGTGCGCACAACTGCTAGCAGGCAACCTCTTAGAAGCTTAGTAAACAGAAGGGAGGGGGAGGGGAGAAGGGGGGGCATAAATAGATACCCATTTATCTATGTGAGCACCATAACATTTATACTCAACAGCGCATGTAGCATCCCTGAGCACTTGCAAAGGCTGAAAAATACACATATTTGGTGAACAAAAATATACACTAAAAATCACAAAGGTGAAATAATCCATCTGTTCAGGAAAAGATGTGGTCAATCTTTCAGGCTACTCAAAAGTCATACAAGGACTCTATAGCTGACCAGGGATTCCACAACGGGAGAGGCTGAAGGAAGGAGAAATACTGTGTGTTCTTAAAAGGAAAAGCCAAATTCGCAAGAGTTTGGAAGAAATATTCCTACGGATACTAATAACATAAGACAGTGCCACCAAAACATGAGGGGGAGGGGCTGAAAGCAAAATGAAATGACCTTGACCCCAACTCTCACCCCTCCCATCATCCTTGAAGTAACATCTCTATCTCCTGAGCATGGAGATTTTTCTGGATAATGGCAAATATAAATAAAATCCTTGGGGTGGGGGTGGAAGTGATCAGGAAAAAACTAAGTGCACAGGTCATATTCAGCAGATATGCAAAGGTTAATGAGAGGAAATCTGACAGCTTATTGATTATTAATGTAAAAGGAAAACAAGAGGCAAAAGGCAATATGCGTTCTTTGCATACCCAAAACACGTTTTCAAATAATGCGTTATTTCCTAACAGGTAAATTCTGAGTTTATGAAAATCCCCAGGATTCACAGCCGTATCCTAGTTACCATCTTACTGATCCGCTTACCCAGACACAGACATTAAACTGCCCATTTCCTATCTCTATTTTTTTTCAGTTGTCATGATGAGTCCACGTTATGATGCAATCTTTTTTCAGAACCAAGTCGTTTTGACCACTGTGCTTCCCTGAAACCACGCTGTCTCCAACTTAAGTATTAATACTATTATTTCTAAGACTAACAAGTTGCTTAGGGGAGAGTGACATATGACGTGAAAGTTTTGCGATCTTCAGGCTCAAATCCAACTCGGGCTCCCGCTCTCTTCCCCAGCAACGCAACTTTGAGACGCTCGCTCTGTTTGGAACGCGAAGCTGCGCTTGAAGCAATGACAAAGGAAAGGGAAAAAAAAAGAAGCCGAGGATCAACTAGCGCTGAGTCCCAAGGTTTGCCAAGGTTTGAGACCAGCGTTCTAGACGCGTGCCCCTCCTTGTTCCCCCCCCCCTTAGAGCGAGAACCGAACGCAGGCTCTCTCGCCCTTGTCTCCAAACTCAGTATCTCGCTACAGCTGGTGCATTGGAAGTTATGAGCACAAACAGATGCTGCAGAGAAATCTGTTTCTATTGCTCAACTGTTCCAAGCATGTCTCAGTATTTTTAGCTCTTGGGGATGTTCTGGTGCGCACACAAACTCTATAGGCATGATCTGGGACTCCGGAGCGTGAGTGAGTGCTACAACAGCGTGACAGCTGGGCACCTCTGGAGCAGCGGGAGAGGGTAGGGTCGGGGACGGCAGCCCGAGTCCATTCCCTAGGACACACAGGCAGCGAGAGAGAAGGAGGGAAGAAAACACACAGCAGCCCTTACCTGTTGCTGGCGCAGGAGCATGGGGACATGGAGTGGAAGTGGGGGGTACAGAGGCATGTAAGATCCAGTAGTTTGTAAAAGCGAGTGAGCCCAAGCAAACCAGAATTCCTAAGACCCAGCTTGCCGGCGCCGGGGAATGCGGCGCGCTGGCCAGGGCTCTAGTGCGCTCTGCAATATCCTGGGCTCTTTTGAGGCAGTCCACGAGATACCGGCCAGCCTGGCTCCACCCCCGGCCGCTGCCAGCCAATCGCAGGGCGCCTGGCCGCGCAGCCGGCCCCGGGAACGCCGGCGGGGAGGGGAGGATGCTACCGGCCGCTTGCGAGGAGAACCTGCCGCCGCTTCCTCCCCCTCCGCCCTCCAAGCCTGGTCGGGGAGTCCGGCCCCGGCTGGGGAGGAGGAAGCTGCGCCCCAGCTGGGACAGCAGCAGGTGGGAAGCTCTGCAGCCGGGCTTTTGCGGCCGCCTAATTGCAGCCTGGCCTTGGGCAAAGCTTCCTACTCCGCTCGGAGCCCCACACTTCCCTTTCTCTCTCCTCGGTGGCGGCTGTCCTATGCGTGCTCCTCGAAGGGCCTGCGAGGTGCCAATGCCGGGGCGAAACGTTTACAGCCGGGGAGGATTGCATTTCAGCCCGGGCGCGTCTCCCTTTCCCCTCCTTCCCACCCAGAGCTCACGTCCCCCGAATCCCCCGCAGAACCTGCGGTGGCGCGAAGGAGCCGCGAATTAAATGGGGAAAGGGACCGGGACCGGGACCGGCGCGCGGAACCCAGCTGGATTTAGAGGCACACCAGTGTTGCAACTGCACAGCCGCTTGGCTCTTTTCTTCTCCCGACTGTTCGTGAATTACTTACAAAGCGCCTAGACTTCTCTGAACGGTGAACGACTCCTTCCCTCTCGCATTGTCCGCCCTCAATCTCTTTCTCCACCACCGCCCGGCACGCTCTGCTGATCTAAAATCAGAGCAATTACAGAGTAGTGAATTCTCTGGAACAGCAACTCCTACAGCCACTCAGCTCTGCCCTCGCATCAGCGCCTCCCAGCCCTCATTCCCAGCAACCAGGCAAGAGCATGCAGACCCTTTAAAAACCCATGTCGAGTTCAGTGTTAACCCGGTCTGGATCCTGGAACGTTACAGGATTTGTTTGTGTGTGAGTGTGTGTAAATTGAAGAGTAAGTGACAGGTCTCTGAGAACTTTGGTGTCATAATGAAGCTTTGCTGTTAGAGGACATAATATCTTTAGGAGTCTTTTCCTTACACCGAATTCGAAATCCCTGAGTGTGTGTTGAATGTTTATTTTCTCAAGCGACCAAATGCGCCTTTCGTGCAGTTTATTTAAACCTCTAAAAGACCTCCTAGAGTTGCCAAACTACTTCAACAAACTAGCTTGTATTCTGAGCGGCACAGCCTGAGTATGTTTTTGTGCGTAGGAGAGGTGAAACCGACAATTCAAGGAAGGGTCTGCGCCGGTGCACCCTGGTGCCCACCTCCTAGCCTCATACCCACACATGGCCCCTAGGAGGTGCTGGTGAAATATGCTGAGGTTTTGCAGATACGTACTTCGTCCTCCGTTAGCAAGTGTGCCTCTTTCCCTAGCACTGAGCAAGATACTGAAATTACAAGCGTGTGGAATAGGTTGTGGACGACGTGTGACTGCTCTGATAACCAAACGCATTGCTGTTCCATTCCGTTTGTTGAAATTACACAGTACTTCAAGCCCTGTAACCGGTTGTCTTGCCTTTTAAAGGCCCGTGCGTGGGAACAATGCCTCACACAAGGGAGGTCTACGTTAACATTTGTCAAGTCATGTATTGTTTATAAACAGCTTGAATTAACTCAGCAACATAGGTGGATGTATAGGAACCCAGGCTGTAACCCAAAGCTCAAAGAACCTGGAGATAGACAAACTAACGCTATACAGCCAAAGGACAGACGATGAGTAACAGCTGGCTCCACTGCTTCTGAAATGTGTTTCCTCATGGATTTCTGCTAAGAAACAGGCAGGAGAGGTCTAAATAATCCCTTACAACATATTAAGCCTAATTGGAAGGGGGCTATTAATCATTTATATATGTTCTTTTCTTTATTATGATTCAGTCTGTGCACTAGTAGATGGCTAAGAATTTTCCAAACCTTGTAAACTCAGAGAGGCAACACTTTTATTTCCAGGTAACGAGTCTTTTGGAGATCTGTCACTCAGAAAGAGATGCCATTTTTCTGAAATTTGGATTGGAATTGTTTTACTTTACTATTCGACTCCAAATAAACTGAATACAGAAAGTTTCATATGATAGGAAAATCTTTGAAGAAAAGAATACAAAGTTACAAGATTATGATTGGTTGTATAAATTTAGTTCTGGGAGGGGGCAAATAAATATATGTTTGCTAATCTTTACCATCAATATCACTCTCACCTCCCATATGCAGCAAGGCTTATTTCTTCAAGTAGAAAGTTAGAGAAAAGCTGATTATTTTAATAAGCAGCTTCCCAATCTGAATAGAATTTTTATGTTAATTATTTAGCTGATAAGGAAACATGAATGGTTATATTTTGTAGGTAACTAAAACTTTGTAAATGCATGATAGCATTGATTAACTCCATTGCTTCATCTTATAAAGGGTAAATATAAATGTGCATTTTAACCAGTAAGTGACTTTTCACTGTGTTGCCCCTTAGGAAAATTCTAGTGTTCCGAAGCATTCAGTGCTTGGGTAAATACGCTTTTTGGAGCCCTGAGTGATACAGAGTTCTCTAGTCAGAGTCTGTCTTTTTTGGCTGAATCAGTCCTTATTTAGCAAAAATCCCCATGAATTTTGGACACAAATGCAGTTGGGTGTTGGGATCCATCTGTGGATTAAATTTTTCCAAGGAAATGACAATTATGGTCTTACTGATTCCCTCCACAGCAACCACCTAGAGTATTAGAGCCAAATATTAGTCATATTCCAGATCTGCAGTCAGATTATGAATGCTCTTATGACGCAGAAGGTGATTGTTCCACTAGGAGCACAAATCTTTCCCTTGCACTTATATGAAGATCTCCAGCAATTAGATATCTTTTCAGACTTCCATTAACCATGCATGCAGTCCGATTTCACAATGATAAGAGAGAACTCCTGTCATTTGCATCTACTAGGTATTAAGAACCACTTACTAATCTTCACAGTAATAATTAATAGTAATAAGTAATAAATAAATGTCAGATTAACTTGAAATGAAGACAGGGTGGTTTTGCAATCTGCTGCTATGAGGACAAGTCATCTACTAGGGTATTTTAAGGCACTGAATGTAATCTTACCTATTGGAAAACAGCTTTGGCAATTTCACTTACAGCATTGATAAGATGTAATCTTCATATTAAATTCAATAAATGTGTTTGTTGAGCAGCTACTTTGTACTTTAGCTATGTGCTAGGTGATAAGGGAGACGTAAGAGCCCTGGGAGAAACAGTTCCTTCCCTCTAAGAACTCACAATCTAATTGAGAAGACAACTATGCACCAGTTAAATCTGATGACAAAATACAGTATGAAGCAGCCTAGGATTAAGTGCTAAAATGGATTCAGCAAAAATTTTTTTTAAAATTCTGGAGAGTTTCTGAGAAGTGGAATGAAATGGAGTAGGATTTATGAGGAAGTCTTTAGGATGGCTACTATATGTAGTTGTGTTGAGGAAGCTGAGAGCCTATGAGCAAACAGGATTGCCTCCTCATTCAGTTTATGTCCTGAAATGCCTATTATGCCCTCAGATCTTTCTATATACATGTAACTTTGTGTATAAATGACATGTTGCTTCTAAGAATGGCGTGTTCTTGCTGCATGCTGCTGCCTACACAGACGTTATTTCCTCTAAAGCAATGGAATTTATTCCACAAGGCTTTATTTGCCATTTGTTAACACTAATAACACAGCAATGATGTTTTAATTGTCTGTCATACCAGGAATGCAGCATATCACATAATGGCTTTTCTAAATAACAGATTTGTTTGGGTGAAAATTATTTTCTCTGATATATTGTATGCATCCTCAAACTCTCTGATTGTCCCTATGGCACTCTACATATTTCTAGTATAGCATATTTGATTCCTCTCATGCAATTACGATTTTTTTCCCTATGTTTGTTTCCACTGACCAATAGTGAGCTTTTTGAAATTCATTACCATGTCTTTTTTATCTTTATATCTTCATTTCCTCGCACGTGGTCTAGTAAATAAGTCGGTCTCAATAAATGTCAGTTGAACGATGAAATGAGTGAAAGTAACAGTATTTTTGAGTATAACATGACTTCTGAATAATGACTCAGTATCATTGTAATAATCATAAGCTATGTCATTTTTACCTGAGATGGAATTGGCCTACTAGGGTCCAGTAAGATCACTGTCCTCTACATTAAATGACCCTAGACTAAGTGTATTTGAGTCTCTTGATTGTTTTTCCTCCTTTATCATCAATGACAGGCTTCATTTCTCATTTTTGCTTCTGCTAATGTGCCTTGAATCTAGACTGTCACCATGCTCTATCTAATTTGTTGATTCTAATCTGCACTGGGCTCAGAAATTATGTAACCAAGGTTGTTAAAAAATATATGTAAAGTAAAAGCAAATATGATCTAAAGGGCTTAAAGTGAAGGTACATATATATATATTTTTAAAGATTTTATTTTTTTTCCTTTTTCTCCCCAAAGCCCCCCGGTACATAGTTGTATATTCTTAGTTGTGGGTCCTTCTACTTGTGGCATGTGGGACACCGCCTCAGCGTGGTTCAATCAGCGGTGCCATGTCCGCGCCCAGGATTTGAATTAATGAAACACTGGGCCGCCTGCAGCGGAGCATGAGAACTTAACCACTCGGCCACGAGGCCGGCCCCCAAATGTATATTTTTGAAATAGAATGAGCAGATGCTAAATTTGGAGTTACCTTGTGTCGGTCAGTTTCCTTTTTGAGTAAAATGTTTCAGAATATGGACTTATGACATCTATTTTAGCTTCTCAGAGCACTTAAACGCTTTAGTCCTTGTATTTACTGTGTTATGAATAGTTGAGGAAGACCTCTAGGTAAGTGAGGTACCTGTGTGTTTGCAAATATGCATATGTCGCTACATTTATGACAACAAAATTATATATTCATTTATTGAGAAATCATTTGAGTGCTTACTGTGTCTATTAATATGATCTTTATTTTTCCATCAAATATGTTAAGATGAACAGCAGTAAGTGGGATTGTTCTTTAGGAAGCTCACACTTCCAGAGCAGCCAAGTTATTATTTAGTCACTTACTCTTCTGTCGTGCTCGGGAAGACTTCGTTTATCTCATGTGGGTGAGACAATTACACTCTGAAAATCTCATATTCATCTTAGGGCCAGACCCTCCGTTACTATGGTTCTTCACACAGTGATGACAATGGTCCCTAATGTCCCAATGGCACATTAGCTCTCTTAAAGGTAATGAGCCTACAGCCTCAGTTCATCCTCTGTTGACATGCATGGCAGTTCCTTAGGCCAAGTAGCCCTGCTGTAAGATGCATGCAACTTGGCTTTGTTCAGAACTAACAACAACAGAAAGATAACTTCAGACAGCCAAGGTTACTCGCTATTGTCAACATTTAGGGAATATGCCACAAACTACAAAGAAAATGCAAAACATATTTTGAGTAATGTCAACAATATTGTAATGATACTTTTGAAAGAAAGGGTATATACCTGAATATCTAGCTGTGGGGATATGGACCTTAACAGTTTGTGCATGTGGTTTTCAAAGTGTATGAATATATTTAAGTCTTTTTTTTTTGGTCAAAACAATACATGCCCATTGTGGAAAATGTACAAGATAAACATTAAAAATATAGAAGAATGTAGGAAAACATAGAAAATAAAATAAATCCATATTCCCACCATTATGAATACTTTGGTGTATCTCTTTCCCTTTTTCCTACATTTTTGTTTCTATTTTTATATCTTTATGTATATATTTTTTATAATTTTGAGATCAATTTTGTGATTTTTTTGATACATAAGTATCATACCTTTTAGAATTATGTAGCATTTGTCATTCAATTAAAAATCATTTGAAAGCATATATTTTGTTTGCATATATTTTATGTCCATAATACATATGAACCATACTTTAATTAATCATCACCTATCCTTATTCCTTTATATTCATTTTTGTTTTATACTCATAGGAGGATGCATTAACTGTCCTTGTGGATTAATGTTTACATTAATCTTCATCTCTTACTATTTTCTTAGAATAGGTTTCCAAATGTGGAATTACTAGGTCAAAGGGTATGATCTCTTGAAACTTTTTTTTTTAATTGCAGTTCTTTCAAGTAAAATCCCAATGCATTGAATTCCAAGGATGTTCTAAATTATTTGACCTTTACACTGGTTACACGTGGCACAGTGGGGAGAGCCTGGGCTTTGGGTCAGCCTGATCGTGTTTGCAAGATTGATCAAACTAGCTAGTGAAAGAGTGTTATAGGGATTAGAAATAATATATATAAAATGCCTGACACACAGTGATCACTTAGATAATGGGAGTTATTTACGTTACCACTGCCGCTACTACTACTAATGAGTAAAATGATACGATTAATAAATAAAGTAACTTAGTTGAGGGAATAAGATATTTTAAAGAGATATTTCTATGTGATGTCTTTAAATAACATAGCAATCTAGTGCGGTGCCTAAGTGCTAAAATCATAAATGAAGAGGTAAATATCCAAGGAGTTTGGGAACACAGTGTAGCTTTATCTGGAAATATAGGTGGCCTTAGACAAAGATTGGAAAGTAAATTTTCCAATTGATGGTCAGCATTTGAATAAATTGCTGAATAAAGGGATATTAGGGTTGAACGTTAAATTGGGGCCAGATTTTAGACCCTTAAGACAAGCATGAGGAGTTGACACTTTATTCTTTAGACAGGGAGGGATTTACAGATGAGTGAGTAGAAGAATAAGAGATGTAAGCAGGTCTGTTGGAACGTTAATCTAACTGTCATTTCTTTATCCATTGCCTCTGGCTGTGGCTGTACCATGTGATCTTTTCTTCTGTTTTATTCTTCCTGTGATTTCCAAAATCCCAATTTTAATTTGTAAGAAAATAGAGATATAGAAATTATGTTCCAAGAAAGCTCCTCATGTGAGTGGAAGCTGTACATATGGATTCTAAGCCTGCTGATTTCAAATCTAGTGTTTCTCCCTCCATTTTCTGCAGAATATAACTTTTCATAGCATCTCTGTGCAGACAAATCTAGAAATCATAGAATGTGACCTATATTTTTCACACTTACTAATTCCTCCCAAATTATTTGTACCCTGACTATAGTATATAAAGTGTGGCTTTTTACTCCTTATGCAAGAGCTAATTCCAAATATTTGGCTCAATTTTTGTGCTTCTCTGTGGGAGAGTTTCTTCCTTTTTAAAAATAAATTTAATCAGTATCTGAGGATTTCAATGAATCTTTTCCTCCTTCATTGACGAGTTTGCATTCTGCAGGCATATATCCTCAATTGATATTTAATCCAGGCTTTCGATAAATTTATGTTTTAATATTCAAAGCCCTTGTATATAAGTTACAAATAAAACTTGTATTACAACCATGCAAAAATAAAATGCTGCACCCTACTGCCACCAATAACATTAATGACTAAGGATAGAACAAATAACATTAATATCATTAAATGATTATTAAAAGAAAACCCAAGTTATGTCATTACTCATTTCATAGGTGCTTATGTAGATAGTTTAATGTACTAAGTAGGATGAAATTCAGACATTTCTTCTCCTGCATTTGGATTTGAACTACATACAGCATGTTTCAAATGTTAAAGAAATTCAAATGAATTATCACTGTGAACAAGTGTTTTAGAAAATTGTTTCTGTGGTTAGCAATAGAGAAACTCTAAACTTATAACACAGACTTAAATTCTGTTGCCAGTGTTTCAGCTTCTGATCTTCATATCAGCAAAGAGGATCTCATTTCAAAACTTGTATTTATACCAAAATCTATTCTTTTATATGGTTTGCATAACTGAGTCACCAAGTTTTGGCAGGGCAGGAACTGACATTATAAATAATGCTTTTTTGTAACCTGACTGTCATTTCCCTGCAGGTAAACTGGAGTACGTGAAGACTCATACTGTAGCTGTTAAGTCAACTTGGGGGAGAAAATGAATTAGGAGAGCCAGTTTTCCTGTTTACTGAGATTAAACCTCTTACGCGTGTTAACACATGCAATAGTGCTTTCAAAAACAAATCCTTGAAAAATAATGATATATTTCCCTCTTGGGCAAAGTCAAACCCTAAAGCCATTGCTCTTAATGTCTCTTATTTTTATATAAAAATGTTGTGCCTCAGTACACGATTAAATGAAGGAAGGAATGTACTTAATAAATTAGTCGGCAGAAAGCAAATTCAAAGTATGTATAAATATGCAGACACACATACACACACACAGAGTTATATCTGTTGACCTAATAATGATGACACATCTGAAAACCTCATAAGAGGTTGAAGATGGCTAAATTTTGATTTATAGTTACTTACTTCTACAGAAGAGCTATAGCCAGCTTTGAGACTCCATTTCTCAGTAACTGGCATTCATGATTCTGATTTTATGGTGTTCAGAGTTCAGTTATATTTTACAACTTGCAATTTAAAAAAATCATCTACTCACCCATTTCACACATATTTCTTATGCATTTAAATATGAAAAATTCAAAGTAGGTAGTGGCAACTCTCTCAGTATTTTCCAAAAATAGAGTAATCTATCAAGATCCAAGGCTAAATAGCTTCAATAGTTCCATAGAACACTAGCTAAGTACACATCACATAAGCAGTTCTCTTAGAGTAGCAGACAATTAAAATGTTATTTTTATTTCCTTGTAGAGTTTCTCTGAACATCTACCTGACCAAAGCATCATTTAGCACAAAAGACTTAGTCACCAATGCCATATCCATAGTTTCAAAATCCAGACAGAATAATGGAAATTTATGCGTCTCCTTAATCCAGGGCTCAAAATGAATCAGTGCCCTTCCCTAAGTGAATTAAGCACAGAAATCAGTTCCCTCCTCTCTACGTTCTGTCTTCTTTCCTCATGCACTGCTTGCCTTGGTTCATTTTTCTTCTCCATGGTCCACATATTGTTTCAAATCCTACAAAAAGGGGATTGGAACCCAAACATAGCCAGTGATCCAGGCAGAGTGCTCAGAACTATATGACTACCATAAGCATTTGGTTCATCTCTAGAAATGTAGCTCAGGATCTGCTTGATTCCAGCTCCACAGGCTCCATTGAAAAGCATAACCTCTCAAAGCCACATGTGGGAAAAGCACCAAGCACACTTAATAATAAAAAACTAACCCATACCCTGCAGGTGAGACAATCCAGTCAGCACAAAAAAAAAAAAAAAAAAAAGAAAAAATTGAAATTATTTCTCCATAAGTGAAAGCATTCTCTGTGAATTGACTTACAGGCCATGACATAAAACCAAAGAAAAGGAGGAAAGAATAGAAAAAAAAGAAAGAACTCTAGGCACCCACAGATGTTCTGTTCTTTCTCTTGTCTCCTGAAACCTCTTCGGAGTCTCCATCGGAAGGCAGCCTGATCTGCAGCCCATTGCAAGCAACATGGGACCTGGAGATCTCTCTTACAAACGGTTTCACCCCTAACTCCACTGAAGACCCCCTCAGACCAAGAAAAATTTTTCTCACGAGAGAGTTTGAGAGAGTCTATGAATTCATGCTCGAAGTGAATTTCATAATTTCCTCTCTGTGCAAATCCCAGGGTATTTATTTCTCTTACGTAATTTCCAGGGAGTCCGTTCCATGACCCCACTTCTATTCTGTTGGTCTACTGAGGGACCTTACCGTCAAACAGTTACCCTTGGTGAGAACATACCCGAGGACTGATATATGACTGCAAAGGAACTTAACAATTCCTGGAAGGAAAAGGGTTAAGAGCCAGTAAAAACAGCATAAATTTACACATGACCTAGTATGATTGCACTTTTATTCTCTTCCTTGCAAGGAACAACAACAATGGCAACCTCCAAAACTTACACTTCTGGTCTCAAAAGCCTTCTCCCGAAAGGAGATATTTTCACCCACTAAAGATGATCTCAACAACTTTCTGGTTAGAAAGGATCTCTAGACAGAAACATGTACTTGCTGGCGAGTTTTCTTTCAAAAGAACCTAAAAGGTTCATTACATCATGGAAAAATCATCTCAACTATTGGGCTGAAGGGAGCAGCTTGTGTGAATGGTTTGTGATGGCTTGATTCTGGCTGACAAGTTCTAGAATTATAACTGCTTTGTCCCAATCCTAACTTGCTAGGAAGGGAGATGGCTTGAATAGCCAGAGGACTTGGCTTCAAAAAGAATTATGAGCAGATAAAAGCCACTGCAGTGGTTTAAGCAAAAAAAAGCACTGGCCCTGAGGAGAAATAGAGAACATGCTTTCCTTTTCCTTTATAGATGGGATCAAATGCTCCAAAGAGTGAATGAGAAAGATGCCTCAGTCCTCTGTCCTAACCCTGCAGTGGAGGCTTCCCTAGATGAGCAAGGTAGCTCATTGCAAACTGAGCTCTCAGGAGGGGAATCACATGGCCCAGTAGAAAGCAGACAGAGCTGGGCTGCAGCCACTGAGAGGTAGGAGACCCTTTCTCCAACTCAGATTCCTTAACAGCCCAATAGTCCTCGTTTCCCTTTCTCCTCGAGGAATTTTCCATCAGTTGAGAGCAAGGACATCAGTTATCATACTGATGGGAGATATTGCACTTTCACCCTTGGCCACGGATGCATCTGGGTGGCTGTGTATTTGCCTGCAAAGCCTACTAATGCTAGAGTGGCGTGCAGCAGCTGGCCCGGCCATGTCCTGCCAATGTCGCTCTGTTCTCTTCCTTCTTTCTCCTCCTTCTTCCTGCTATCTACACGCAAATTCCTCAAAGAGAATCTCTATGATGCTTCCTGGCAACAGAGCTCAAATATCTAGATTAGCAGACATCTAGAAGAGCTGGTCTTGGGAACTTTTGAATACTAATGATCGTATTAGAAGTACTGATGAAGAGTGGAATTAAAATGGAAAAGGTAGCAACTCAGGAAAACATAAAAACAATATTTAGAGATAGCATGGTTAGGAGATTTTTCTTTAGAAATCTATTCTTCAAAGAACTCAGTCCTTTATGTGGAGTAACTTTCCTGGCACCAGATGTGGCCAAGTCTGAAATGAGTTCTCCCAAACAGATCCCTTCTTTTGTTCATGAAAAACAATAGAGGATTGAGCGTTTTTGATGGAAAAGTGTCTGCACGAGAAAATGACCCAGAACAGAGATATATGCTGCATGGGTGAACATCCTTATAAGACTTACAGACTTATAAGACTTATAGAAAATAAAACCTTTTTCTGAAAACTGGGCCTTTCTGATATTTTAAATCAAGGTCATTATATTTTCCATGATCCTGCAGCTGGGGTCTGCAAACCACAGCCCCCAGGCCAAATGTGGCTCACCATATAGAAAGTCCATAAGCTAAGAATGTTTTCACATTTTTAAATGGTATTGAAAAAAAAATTTAAGAAATAGTAATATTGTGACACTGAATAGTTTATAAAATTTTATAAAATTCAAATTTCTATATTCGTAAGTAATGCTTTATTAGCACACAGCAATGCTCATTTACTTACAGGTTGTCTCTGACTGTTTTTGGAAGAGTTGAGTGGTTGAGACAGAGACCATGTGTGGCCCACAAAACCTAAAATATTTACTAGCTGGCCCTTTACAGAAAAAGTTTGCTTACCGCTGGCCCAGAATAACGCTATGGAGCATAAGGCCGAATTGAGTAAGAAGGGTGTGAATGTTATGGCTCATCTCTGATTCTAGTCAGCTGAATAAACTTAATTGTAGGATTTATTTAACTGTTGGTGCCTCCTTGTTAAAGTGGAGATAAAATGCTCATAGATTTATTTTAGGATTAACTCCATAGTGCTTATAAAATATGTATTTAAACAATATTTTCTGTTCAAACTAATTATAGTTGACATATTTTGATCAAATTCACCTACATGTTAAAATTAAGTGGCTTCCAAGTGGGTTCATAAAATAGAATTAAGGTTACTATTCATATCTATCCTTAAAAATCAAGGAATGTCGAAACATTCTATGGAGATTGATTTTTGAAAATCTATAGCTAGGCTGTTTCAAGCTTGCTTGTTTCAAGATCCCCATAGAGGGATCTGAGAGTCTGTTGAACTCTCAGGCAAGTATTTCACTTTGGGTTGCTTCAACTCAACAAGTCTTGAGTTTGATCTCATTAGCAATCGTTAAATGTTGCCTTTAAGAGTGTTTAGTGATTGGAAGACAACAGAGAAAACAACAAATAATTGAATAGATTGGAGTTTTTTGCAACAAAAAAATTATTTCTTGAAAAGTGTTTAAGAATTTCTTTTAATTTTGAATGCAGACTATATCATATAACGCCATTTCTTTGAGAAAAAAATTTATCTGTTTGTATCAACTTCTGTATCTGCACCTCCTTCTGTAATTGTCTTCAGTGCTAGGATTAGGGTGTGGTAAGTAAAGCACTGAGCACCTCAAGTGTGAACTTTAAGAGGCACTAAAAACCCTCCAGTAATCAAGATAAGTAATAGTTCAATGCACTATTTTTTTAAATAATAAATAATGCAAAATAACCCATAATAAACAAAATATGTCATCGTGGTGTGTGTGTGTGTGTGTGTGTGTGTGTGTATGTGTCTGTATCTTGTGTAGAAACATCTGGAGGTAGGTACTCCACAGAAGGTATGGTGGTGGCCCCATGGCATTTTTGATGGATCTGGCTCTCATGTCTCAGCTCTAGTATCATATATATATTATATAACCTCATATATATATAATATAATATATAACTTAAAAACAATGACCTAGTTAGTGTGATTATAATTTATTTTTATTTTCTTATGTTTGTTTTTTGGCATTTTCTTATTTTTCTCTAAATATCCATTTCATAATATAAAGAACAAAACCTAATACACTATATAATTTTAAGACTACAAAGAAGATATTCCTTTTTTATTAAAAGTTTGTCTTCTTTATTAAGGCCAAGATGCAATTATGATCTTTCATTTGCTGAGGTGGCTACAAAGAACACTGGGTAAGTGCTCTTCCAGTGCACGTAGACTTTGCAATCTTGTTTCTCTATTCATTAGAGGAAAAAAATATTTTATCTGTCTAGAAACACAACTAAATCATTCATATAATAGCTTGTTCTTCAGCTGTTAAATGAGTGAATGCAGAAATAGTTCTAAATCAACATAAGTTCACTGGTGGAAGAGGCTAAGGGAAATTCCCTCACTGGGTTTAATTAGAAAAAACAAAAAGTAGAAAGCACATTTTCACCATAATTGAGTGTGCAGTTTTTACCACGGTGCCCATAGAGGGCAAATCCTGGTAAATTTCCTCTAGAAACCAAAGTAGAAAATCATCAAAGATTTGTTCCTGCTATAAATTTCTAAGAATTACTAGAAGTTTGGTCTTTTCTCCTTGAGCCCCGTTAGATGTGCCTATAAAACCTAATTTAATCCTATTCTGTAAGAGTTAAGTTGTCTGTTTGTTTTAATATCAAAATCTCAGTATTACACAAATGGAGCTCTTAGACCTGCTCATTTGAATATTCTTTTTTTTTTTTAAAGATTGGCACCTGAGCTAACAACTGTTGCCAATCTTCTTTTTTTTTTTCCTGCTTTTTCTCCCCAAATCCTCCAGTACATAGTTGTATATCTTAGCTGTGGGTCCTTCTAGTTGTGGCATGTGGGATGCCACCTCAACATGGCCTAACGAGCCGTGCCATGTCTGAGCTCAGGATCCAAACCCTGGGCCGCCAAAGCGGAGCACACAGACTTAACCACTCGGCCACGGGGCCGGCCCCGTTGAATACTTTCTTTAAGAGGAAGAGAATTGAGAGCACATCCCATCGTTAACTCTCTCTTGCCCCTGGTTTGTCGTTGCGTTATTATACTATGAAACGCTAAACCCACAGACAGACCCTGTAAATCAGATTCTAACGTGAAAATATTGATTTTCAGTGAGCTTATTACTGATAGATTTGTCACCTGACATTAATTTTTTCTTAACACAATTAGGTGGTAGCATAATGGTTGTGCTTCCAGAGAGAACAGTTAGCCATTCAAATCACGTGACATATGTGGGTAGAAATTTCAGAATTGCCTCTGGGAGTCAAGTAAAGAGAACTACAACAGAGAGGGAAAAATCAAATACGAACATGGATGGGATTTAAACAGTAATAAATTATTACATTTCATGAGAAATTGTAGGAAGAAAATTCATCAAACACTAAAAAGAAATAAAGCCAGCCCATTCGTTTCAATGGAATTTTGAATGTCAGAGTCTACTCTAATGACATGGAAATGATGATATTAATTACCTCAAACAATATAGGATTCTCCCAAGTCCTTTATGTTTAGCATTATAAATTTTATTTTAGAAACAGATTTTAGTGATCTTTGGAGCTAAATATTCATCATAAATCCATGGACAAATCAATTCTCTTCTCTTGTCCTGTTTTTTATTCTGCAAACATAGAAGAGAGAGTTGAACAAGATCTCCCTTAAGATTCTTTCCAGATTTATTTTTCTGTGATCTCTTTGGCCAAACTAAAATGGCAGGTTTACCTTATGCTTTATTGACCCTCTTGACAATTTGATCTACTAGAAATAAAATTGTTAGAATCAATTTTCAAAACTCCTGCATGAATGTAAGTCCTTTGACAGTCATATAATTTAAATGATTATGATATGAACACAGTTAAATATGAATTATTTCCTTAGTGCTCCATGACCTGAGTGGTTTCAGTTGTATGACATGACTATATGTCTTTTCTGTTTGTTTTTGCACAGTTACTTTAATCTGATGATCTCTGAAGGTTGATATAAGGGTATTGTTACCAGTATTGCCATTATTATCATCATTATCATTTTAGTTTTCAGTTCAGAGGATGCTGAGCTAAAGACAACTACTTTCTTTCTTCATGGCCAACACTGCATATGAGTCTAAAAACAAAGATGTCTGTCTTTTCAACATAATGCTCTTTCAGGATTGTGGATTTCCTTTATACAGGCTTCTGGAGAACTAAGTAAACATCCAGCAGCTATCATTGAAAATAATCAAAAAATAAGATAGTGCATTTGATACTTTCAAGAGTGTTTCCTTTGTAAATATTTGTTAATAAGCATACAAACAAGTTTTCTAAGCTCTCTCTTGTTTATCTGTTATGATAGTCAATAAAAATCAACGATTTACTGTAGGTATCTGATAAGGAGCAACTTTACTATAAATTAAATGTAAACACATCTCTCATTCAAATATTACAATTGAATTTACAATGACAACCACGAAATATACATTAAATTAGAGTTTTGTTTATATCATAAATCATAATATGCCATATATCATATATGTGAATACTTTTAAGAATGTACACTGACTATTTTTTATTAAACAATACAGTAATGCATGCCCGAGTATACACCCAAACACAGCTTTACAAATACTTAATTTCTATACTGAAAAACCCATTAGCACACTTGAATCCATCAGTCACACTTGAATCCATCTCTCTCTCTCTTTACACTTTCAATAAGTGAACTTCTCTAGTTTTTATGTTATGATAGATTGATTGAAAATAGCCCTATTGGATTTTAGCATTAATTAACTGGATACATTGTAACAAAAAATTTTAAAGGCATGAAAAGTAAATTTAAAAATAAAATTTAAAAAGACTTTCTTCTAAAAGGATCGAAGACTATATCCCAAACCAAAGCAGCACCAAATCCATTAAGGTCTGTCCCCTCTTCCTCCCAAAAAAGTGGAAACACAAAGGATCCATTGGGGAGGAAATCATAGCAGGGGAGGGTATATAGATGAGATGGGACTAGCTTTAACCAGTCCAGTTTTGATTATACACAGATTGACATTATACACAAATGTGTAAGAATAAAAATCAAATCTATGGATGGGAAAAAATAAGTTAAACTATCATGAGAACAAACAACTGTTTGATTGAAATTTTTGTTTCTCAGTTGATTGCGATTTAGCTCCAGCATCAACCCACAGTAGCCAAGTGGCCACTGTTCCAGAACAATGTCAGTTTAAAACAGATTCATGGTTCTTTTGCTCATGCACTCAGCACTTAGTAGCCCTTTTATTATGCTTTCATATGATATACTAAAAAGCTTATGAAACAGTATCTAGACCCATGGCCTAGGAGAGAGTCCCGACAAACTTGACACATTTCCCTCAACACTTGGTTGTATTGTATGACCAAATAGAGAAAACGATGGAAATCCGTCACGTTGTGAAGAGTCATAGGTTTTTTCTCTTTGGCCTACTTATGTAGTAAGATGTTCTTGAGCCAAAATGGTGATCTGGTCATTTATTTCTAGATTCTCACAATTAATGTTTCAAGAGCAGATTAAATTAGTTATCTCTTTTTATTGAATTGTGTGTGCATGTGCTGCTCACAAAAATGAAATGTGTTCATTTGAAAAGCCGAATTTTTGTTAGCTGGTAAATTCCTGGGAACTAAACTTTATGACAAATGTTATAGATGAAGAAAGACACACAGCCATGCTGGCAGCTGTTACTTTAAATGTAGGATCACAAACTTCAAAGGGGACTTTGGGACTGCCTGGCCATCCTGTTATAATTCTCTAGTTCATTCACACTCCTGGTCTCTGAGATGAGTCTGCGAATCTTTTCTATCTTCGCTCGAACCTCTAATATCCTTCACTCTCATCTGATTCCTTTGCTTCTCATTACACTGAAAAAATGGAAGCAGAGAGAAGAAAACCTCTTCAACTTTCAGTCACCTCCATCCCAACATGAAATCCACCTCTACATCTCTACCTACTGTAAATGCTGTTTTCCCTCCCAGGTCTGTGGCTATGTCATCCCTCCCTCCACTCATAGACTAGATGCCATCCCTTCTCTTCTATTCAAGGACTCTACTTCTTTAATTATCCCCTCTCTCCTACATCGTCTATTTTTTCCTCTCTATGGGATCATTCCCATCTGTTCATAAACATGTTGAACTACCTCCCACGAACAAAAGAAAGAAAAACACAAAGAAAGAAATAAAAAAAGGAAAACTTCCCTTGACCCTATATCTCCCTCCAGCTTTTACTTCATTTATCTTCTCCCCTTTGTATCAAAATTTTTCAAAAATTGTCCTTACTTTCTCACCTGTTCTTCTCCATTGAATCTCCTTGAGTCAGGCATTGACCTTGGGCACCCTTTCCAAAGTCTCTGATGCTGAGTCCCAGGGTCAATCTCTTCTCTCATGTGTGATCTGTAAGCAGCATCCAGTGGTCAGTCACTTTGAGGGTCACTTTTCTTACTCGGCTGTTAAGCAACCACTCTTCTCTCATATCTCACTGACTGTGCCTTCTTATCTTCCTCTAATGAGTTTCCTGTTTGTCTCAACCTCCTGATGTTGCAGTGCCCATGGTTCCCCTATCTACATTCAGTTCCTGGGAGATCTTGTGCAAGCCTATACTTTTAAATACATATCTATGCAGAGGGCTTCCAAATTTACATCCCCAGGTCTGATCTTCTCCCACAACTCCAAACTCACATATACAACTTCTTACTGTTTGTTCCCACTTGGTATCTAATAAGTATTTAAAACACACCCTGGCCAAAATCTAACTCCTAATTTTTGCTACTCCTAAGACTCTCAAAATTGTTTCTTCTTTAGGGCCTTTGCACGGGCTTGGTATCTACATGGCTTACTTTCCTATTCTAGGTTTCTGAGTAAATATTACCTCAACTGAGAGGCCTTCCTGACCACCTACCTAAAATGGCACCCATCACTTTCTGCATGGGTATATTCCTTTGTTTTTCATACCACTTAACTGTTCCTGGCATTAACTTATGTATTTGTTTCTTTATTTTCTGTCTCTCCTGTTAGATCATAAGTTCCAAGAGGGCAATATCCTTTTTCTGTTTAATTCATCACTGCCTTCACAATGTCTATGAATGACCAGACGCAAGGTAGGTGCTCAATACATGAATGCATGAATTAAGTAATTTTAGAAAAATTGAGTGCCGTGACTGAAAATTCATTTCACTGACTGCCTTAATTCTAATCCTGGAAAATAAATAGATAGATAGATAGATAGATAGATAGATAGATAGATAGATAGATAGATAAGGAAGGAAGAAAGGAAAGCAGGAAGGAAGGAGTGAGGGAGGGAGGGAGGGAGGGAAGGGAGGAAGGAAGGAAGAAAGGAAGTGAGGAAGGAAGGAAGAGTAGTGAAAAATTAAAACCATGGTTTAGAATGAGAATTGTTTTTCATTGCAACAATCTCTGGGTAAGGATGTACAAGTAGAAGATATTGATTCATGGATAGGTTCTGCTACTTACGTGAATTTAGGGAAGATGTTTTCTGATTCTTAGCACTTCATTGATAAAGTGGTTAGAAGAGGTATGTGGGAGATTTTTCTGTTTTAAAATTCTGTGAACTATTTCTCTAACTTATGGCGACATCGTACCTCTAAATGAGGCAGTATTGGAACATCTCATGAGGACAGGGATTTTGAATATTCAGAATGGGTACTTTCTTTAGACAATAAAAATAAAGACAAACACCATGTACTGGCCATTAACTCTGTGCTCAGTATTGTCTTAAGTACTTTTGCACGCAATGTGTCATTTAATTGTCACAATAATTTTATGATGTGAGTACTTTCACCCTCATTTAACAAATAAGGAAACAGGCTTAGCATCTTGGGTAGTTCGCCCAAACGCACACCACTAGCAAGCCACAGAGCTAGGATTCAAGTGTAGATCAGTCGAACTCCTAGATTTCTGTCTAAATTAAATTAGAGAGTGTAACAAAGCAAAACACAGAGAAACAGAGAAAGAGACAGAGAGACTAAGAGATAGAGAATGAGAACAAGAGACAGAAAGGTAAAGAAATTGGTAGATATAAAGACAAACAAAAAGAGACCAAGAAACAGACTGACTTAAGACCAATACTAGGTGCTGGCCCTTTGGCCAAGTGGTTGAGTTCATGTGCAGCCCAGGGTTTCGCCGGTTTAGATCCTGGACACAGATCTAGCACTGCTCATGAAGCCATGCTGAGGCGACATCCCACATAGCACCACCAAAAGGACCTACAACTAGAATATACAACTATGTACTGGGAGGCTTTGGGGAGAAAAAGGGGGAAAAAAAAACAATACTAGTATGGCAATACATCTATGAGAATTTATTAAATTCTCTCTCTTCCTTGTTCTCTACACACATACATTACTTATGATGAGAGAATTGTTGGAACTTCATTTTTTCCTAATACTTTCATCCTTGATAAAAACCATAGCCTTGATCAAACAAGCAATGATAATATAAAACAGTGGCCATTAAATTTCTGAATTTGTTACAAGATATATTATTTAGTCTCTAGCAGCCAGTACTCCATGGAAAGATGGCCAATCCTATCTTTCTCTGCTCTTCACATCTGGAAGCTGACATAAGTGGAGTTTAGAAAACAAAAAAGTCCTTTAGATAAATATCACAAACTCTTTGAAATTTATAAAAATTATGAGATTATAATACACATATTTACAAAGAAAATCTTTACTCATGTTATTAAAATTGTGTTCATTATGCTGTTTTTATATATGCATTGATGTGATTATTCTAACACAATATTGGTAATTGATACGTAAATTCTGGCTGCTTTTTCGTACTATATATAGATTGCTGAATTATTTATTAGATTCTCAATGGAAACAATCCAGACTTCTATGTCTATATTTGTAGATCGATAATGGTAACCTAAATGAACTCCAATTTCATCTTCTAAATATATAATCCACGTTGAGGTGGCAGAGGGAAAATTTAGTGTGTGAAATCCATACTTAGATCAATTCCATTTGTTGCTTTTCAGTGTGTGCTATTTTCTGACTTGAGTGGTGCCCATCATATTTTGTTTATAGGCAATATTGGCAACATGCTTCCCAAGTTCTTCTTCCAAATAATATCCCATAGCAGTTGGGTAAGGGGTGGGGGGGTTGGGGTGGATAAAAACTTAATGGATTTACTTCATGGGAAAAACATGTGTTCTTTTGTGACCACAAGGTGGCACAATGGTGACCAATAATACTCAACCTCCTAATAGAATTGCAATTACCAGAGGCTTTTACATAATTGCTATTATTAATACTGTTATTATTATCGTTATGATATTTCAAAACACCAACACATCACCTTAGCCTTTGGTGAAAAGATACAGTGCTTTTATTCATGTTTTTGTCTTCTTTTGTCTGCCTACAAAATCATTACTATTTTGCTTTCCCCTGGTGCCCAATTCCAGAAAGGACAATTAGGTGTGCAGATGCTTCATTTCATTTATCATCCAAAGCTTTCAAATAAAGAGTAATAACTTAGATAATAAGTTACATTTCTGGAGAAGCGTAAACAAACTTTATATTGCTTGATGGATCTGACATTGCTCTCAATTAAAAGTTTGAGTCATAAGAAGAAAAGAAGTCATTCTGGAAACTGGTTTTACAGTAAGGTGCAGATTTGTTATTTACAAGTTGCTATTTCTTAGATGTTGGGAAGAACACCCAGAGTATTCCAATGTGATCTTCATTTATTTTATGATTGTTTGGTATTGAGGTTAGTCATCTCTCCTCATGCTCAGGGAACTAGGAGACCACTGGTGTCTGGGAATCTAGGTGCTGCAACCATAGTCAGTTATACTTATCAGGAGGATATGAAAGAGCAGCCACTTTTTCCCAAATTGTAATGAAACACAGGCTGGCCAGCTACAGTTGTTCATGTCATTCACTGCACAAGTTACCAATCTGAAGATGCACCTCTTAATAATAACACAAAGGATTGGTAGCACCCTTGACTGAGCGCTTTTCCCCAACTCCCATAGATTAAGCATTCTGGCATTTCACAAAATTTAATAGCGTATTTGACGCCCTCTGTTAGTTTGTCATAAATTTAGATTGCCCTTATCAGAATCTCAGTGCTCTACTTTAGTTACTACATTTTTTCTGCCACTACTTGCTTCCTGCCATTGTAATTGCAAAAGCAATATTTCGTTTTTGTAAAAAATCAGACGTGTTGACTTTAAGTGCCTTAAATTTTGCTGTTTAAAATAGGTCCAATTTTAGAAAAGGACAGTAACATTAGATCTGAAAACTAAAGCCACCAAATACTATTATTGTAACTGAATTGTCGATTTATTATCATGGGAAGTATAAAATGTACATCACAGTCAGTTGTACATGACAGAAGGATTTAAAAAGAAGCAGAAAGTAGCGTGAAATTAGAACTTCCCTGTTAAATTCAGACAGCACAGCAAGCATGAGAACAGGAAAGATTGCAGTAAATTATATATGCTAATAAAAAAAACATAAAAAGCCAACAAGGAACAAAAAAAGAATCAGGGCTAGGAGTCAAGTGAGGCAAAATCATCACATTTTTGGCTGCAGGGAATCATGAAGTAATTTAAAGCAACACTCATGCCATAAGTGTTTGGAAACTGTCAACCAGAGAGGGTAAGTCAGTCCCCCAAATCCCACAGCTCATTCGTGGCAGTGCTAGGACTAAAATCAATTCCTCTTGGGAGCAGGACGAGAATACGTTCAGCAAACTGACCTCCGACATCAAGACAAAAGCCTGATATTTAGAAAGAAGCAATTTTGTGATAATTAGTAGATCACTGTTATCCTACAACTAATAATGCTTTTGCTGTCAAATTCCTTTGAAATATGCTACTATTACTGATATATATGAAGGAAAACAGGAAATATTAGTTTATTGAGCAACTCCTATATGCCAGATAGTTATGTGTATATGTGTGTGTATACATGCGTGTGTGTGTGAGTATCCTGATGTACTCTTCACAATTAGCCCACAAGGTACACACTATTATTTCCATTTATATTCATGAAGAAACTGAGGCTCAGGGACAATTAGGAAATTGCCCAAGTTCACACAGCTTGCAAGGGGACACGTGGAATTTGAACCCACTTCTGTCTGACTAAGTCCGTCATCCTCCTACCATCATATGTCATACATCAGAGAAAAAGAAGAATTTTTATTCCTCCATCCCAGACAAGGTCAACAACACACTTCTTTTCTGGCACATGCAGTGTGGCTCTGAGTCTTCTGGGTGGTTTGCAGATCCTCGGGGCCCAGCAGCACATCACAGGCCAGCAAGTTGTTCCAGGTTCAATTAGCAGCAGCTTGTTTGGGTGGCATTGGGTCATTTTTGGGCCATGAGCCTGTTCCTCCCAGGACCCCTTTAATTTGCTGGAACGTGTTGAGAAATTTGAATATTATGCAAGGTATTGTGATATAAAGTAGTTAAATGCTTTTTGAAACAGCTTAAATGTGATGCCCAGTAGGTAGTTTTCACAGCGGGGAGTATCCTGTATGATATGTAGTCTGACTTTTCCTTGGTTTGGTACTATTCACTAAACCTTCTGTGTATCTGAGTAGAACAATATTTTTGTTCTCAAAGCACCATTTTACTGAATCCTGATGCCTCACACAACGGAGAGGAAATTGTGTTTACATAATCCAAAGTGGTTTTGGTAAGACAGTACACAAATCATTTACATTTGGTTGGGAATAATTTATATTCCTTCTACCAAATAATCGCTGCTTTTAATTATTTTTTCTTTTTCTTTCTTTTTTGGCTTAGTCAATGTTGAAAGTTAAGGAATGTAAATTAATTGATGAAATTAATTGATGAAAAGAGATGAAGAGTTTACTGCTGGCCGTGATAATAGCTGGTGATTTATTAGCACTCATTATATGCCAAGTACTGTTCTAAGCAGTTTAGAAATATTATCTCATTTAATCCTTACAACAACTGTGAGGTGAAGACTATTATTTTCCTCACTTCACAGTTGAGAAAACTGGGGCACAGAGAGATTAACTAAATTGCCCAAAGTCACACAGGAAGCAAATAGTAGAAACAGGATCCAAAGCCAGGCAGTTCGATCCTTAAGACTGTACTCTTAATCACAGCTTAAAACTGAAAGAAAAACAATAGATAAGGGAACTAGGAATTGGAAATGCCAACGAAGTTGCTCTAGGCTGCACAATAAATAAGATAAACACCTGTTGTCAGCCCATGGCTACATGACTCTCAGGTGGGGCTCCTTCCTTGTAGGTCCTTCCTCAAAAATGGTCCACGTCAATTTAACGGTCCATTACTGGAAGAAAAACCTCACTACTCAATGTGTTTGCTTATTCCCTAAGGCTGGCCCTGCCAGAGGACTCGATGTTCCTGCTTCCAAGGTGACAGGCTTGGAGTGGCCCTCTGTGCATTAGCATTGCCCTGAAAAGGGGAGAAACTTTTTTAAAAAATTCAATCATTTTTGTTTACATTTTGAAGGAGATTATCCTCATTCATCATTGCTCTTGCCAGCTGTTTCTCACATTTCTTTTTCCTTCCCCACACTCCAACCTCTTTAAATAATTCATAACCAATTAACAGTTCAGTTCAGAAGCACTTCTAGAAAATAACAGGCTTCTATTTAACAAAGGGTCTTGAAAGGATCGCCTTCCCCTTTTAGTGATTACAGAATAAAAATATCTCCAGCTCGGGCAGCAATAAGGACTGCTTACTGCCTTTGGTGATTCAAAAGGGCCCTGGCCGTTGGTAGTTGGGCTTTCTTCCTCTGCTGTCCCTCCATGGCTGTGTCTCTTTGGGCAGACAACTTCTCCAAGTTGGAGGTTCTCTCATATGTAAAATGGAATCTGATTAAATGAGTCAAGGTCCTCTCGATGTCCTAAAAACCTTTGGTTCTGGAATTGGCAGCTGGCCGGGGCTATTCTGTCTTTACCCTGGCCCCGGAGGCTAGCCTCCCTTCCCCAGGCAAACTGATGTCAGATAGAATCAACAGGCAGCACAATACATAATTGATTCCTAACATGTGCTTCTAATTCAAATAAAGAGCCTTTAACCACAGTTTGTAGCACATGTGACTGAAGTATTTTATGTGGAAATTTGAAGGTTTCTGATAACTTTCTGTAAAGAACTTTTCACAGGGACTAAACCTCTTGGGACTCTTTCTTTCTCAAGTTCAAGTTACTTAGCTAGTGATTAAGGATGTTTTATAGGCCCCTGTAGTAAGTGATAGCATGGAGAAAAAGCATTCTTTGGCTATGTAATTTAGCAAGACTTAATCTATCTGTTTGGGTTTTCATCCACTGGGCTTGCTGAAAACTTCAAATGAGTAACCTGTTTCTCTGCAGCCCGTGGCGGCTCCAAAGTTTCCATCGAGAGCCCGAGTTCAGTGATTACCCAGCTCAGGTTGCCTGCTTTATTCAGAAGGTGCTCACTCTGAGTCCAGCTGCTTTTTTGTGGGATGACAGATAGACTCAAGATCCAGGATTCTTTTACTTTGCAGTATTTATAAAACAGAATAAATCAACGAGACCAATGGCAAAAGGCAATAGTTCATTTATTTTATTGTAAAATTTTTCCTGCTAGGTACTCAGCAACTAAGAGTCTATTCAGCTTTGAAATATTTAGCCCTGAAGACTTAAGTCTCCAAACTCTGCACAAGAGATCTCAAACCACAGGCATGGATATTCCCGAGGAAAGGAGCATGGGATGACATGATGAGGCAAGATGCTGCTTGCCCCCAGCCAAATCTCATGACCCAACCACACAGTCTAAGAGGTTCGTGTTAAGTTGCTTTAGTAAACTAAGAACAGTGAAAGAAGAAATTGCAAATTCACTTGGATGTAAGGTTTTTCTTACTGAAGAAAAGTTCAAAGGCTATGCAGACCAGTGATGATTTCCTGGCAACATTATGATTTCACCTCTTCAGGAAAATGCCCCTGTGAGGAGGCCTTGCTTTCTCTCTGACCACCGATGGATCTGAACTGAGTCTCAGTTACTAGCTTCCATTTTCAAAGACCTCATATCTAGAAGAATCTTTGCAGAGAATTTGTCAAGTGCCTCCCTGTCCTTAATTGGTCTGTTGTGTTATCCCTACTTGCACGCTAGTGTCCAAAGTTATTCTTTCCAGAGTGTGGGTCACAATGCTCCTTTAAAGACAGAAGTGAGAGAGACAGGTCACACCAAATTTAGAACTGAGGCAGAGCCCTGTGATTTAGAGAGTACCAAGGGTGTGTAGGGGTGGTTTCTAGAAGTCCAAAGGTGAAGCTCACCTTAATAAAACACAGGGCCTTGCAGGACATTCAGAACAGAAGAATCAATGCTTGTAATGAGTAGAATGAATAGAATATTCTAAACTGAGTAGAATTTGGCGCCCAGTCATTGAAATGGAAGTGGTCTGTAGAACCCACTTTGCACATATCCTGGCCAACTCAGAAGTAATAAAATGCAAATATTTAAAGTAAGGATCTAGGTTTCTTGGTGTACTGTTAGAGTCCACTTGAATAAATTGAAGCAGTTTGCTCTCCCTGGGGTCTGAAACACAGTACAGGGCAGATCTTCCTCGATTTACGATGAGATTACACCCAGATAAACCCTCAGAAATTGAAAATAATTTAAGTTGAAAATGCACTTAACACACCTAACCAAGTGAACATCCTATCTTAGCCTAGCTGACCTTAAACGTGCTCAGAACACTTAGATGAGCCTACAGTTGGGCAAAATCATCTAACACAAAGCCTGTTTTATAATAAAGGCTGTTTTATAATAAAGTGGTGACTATCTCGTGTAATTTATCAAATGCTGTACTGAAAGTGAAAAATAGAACGGTTGGAGGGGTACAGAGTGGTTGTAAGCATATAAGTGTTTACCCTCGTAATCACGTGGTGACTGGGAGCTGAGGCTGCCACTGCCCAGCGCCAGAGAGAGGGTCATACAGCATATCGCCAGCCCAGGAAAAGATCAAAATTCAAAATTCCAAGTTTGGTTTCTACTGAATGCATTGCTTTCGTACCATGATAAAGTTGAACCATCCTAAGTTGGGGCTGTCTGTATTAGCAGAGTTTTGCATTTTTGCCCAAGCTGTACGGTGCTGGCTTGCCTGAGTCTCCATGGATTCCAGGTCACTAGGCTTAGTCAAAGTCCCATTAAAATATTGAATGTAATTCTGCGTGAGGGAAGGAAGAAGATAAAGGGCAGCCTGACAGCACGCCTAGTCAATCCTCTTATCAAGGTCACACAGCTATCAGTGTCTCAGAGGGATTTCCAGGCCAAAAGTAATTCTTTTGTGTTTGTTTTACAATAATAGCGGCATTTCCTCAACTCCCCAGTTTCCACAGAGACCAACTCCATCAAATGTCGTGTACAAGTACAAGTAGGACCCACCTTGTCCTCACTTTTTCCTGACCAGCCTTTTTCTCCTGGATAATGCCCTCTAGATAGATCGCTCACTATGTCAGTCGGAAATCATAATTTATTTTCACTCATGCAGAAGAAGTCTGGAGACATGCAATTAAGACTTGCACTCTTTCCTACTTTTCTAGTTTTCCTTGGAAGGGGTGTCCTTGATTCTCATTCTCACAAGATGGCTGTAGGAACTTCAACTACCAAGTTTAAGGTCTGGGTAAGGAGAAGAATGAAGACAGGGAGTAAAAGGATATATGACAGCTAAGGCAGCCCCAAGAGAAGAACTTTCTTTTTTTTTCCTTGCTTTCCTTCTGGTTTTTTTTTTTTTTTTTTTTGAGGAAGATTAGCCCTGAGCTAACATCTGCTGCCAATCCTCCTCTTTTTGCTGAGGAAGACTGGCCCTGAGCTAACATCCATGCCCATCTTCCTCTACTTTATATGTGGGACGCCCACCACAGCATGGCTTGCCAAGTGGTGCCATGTCTGCATCTGGGATCTGAGCTGGCAAACCCTGGGCCGCCTAAGCGGAACATGAGCACTTAACCGCTGTGGAACTGGGCTGGTCCCAGAAGAGCTTTCTTAAAGCTCACATCCAGAGAGTTCTGCTGCCATCTCATAGGCCAGAACCACGCCACTTAAGCGCCCCCCCTCTGCCTAGCTGGTAGGGAGACTGAGAAGCATCTCCGTAATTTTCTTTTTCTCTTTTAACCTGGGCAAATTGTTGTCCCAAATGGGAATTCTTTAGTCAGGAAGAAGCAAAGAATGAGATATTTGATGACATGGTAATTAAAAATCTCTACCTTGCTGTTTTGTTGTGGGAAGAAAGTGTATCTGTATAACACACCCATTAGCACTTGATGAACTGGTGGTCCATGAAAACAGCATTCCCTTCTCTCTCCCTCACTCCTCAAGGGCCCGGTTCACAGGCTTTTTCACACCATAGAGCAGTGCCTTGATGCCTCAATCTGTTTTCCATCTAATTAAGTCCACTGAATAATTCCATCTTTAGGGAGAAAATAGATGCCACAAGAAACAATATTTAACCTACTTCTCATCAGTGACAGAACATTTGAAACTAGAAATGTCATTTTGCACAGAGCCTTCTTGCAATGCTCACAGAAGCACTTAGCTGTTAATTCAGATATAGCTGTTCTACAAGCTGTTAAAAACCCATAAAAATGGTTTGTAATTCTGCCTATGTTCTAATTCTATGAGGCGGCAATCTTATTTTTGGTGCACCGTACCTACAGCTGACCATATCTGCAAATAGAATTTATGCTACCTGGAATATAGGCATATGCACACACTTTTTGCACTATTTTAAGATCTTTATTATCAAGTAACTCATTGGCGTGTCAAGGTATGTTATAAATCTAAACAGAAAATTATAAATATTACATGGGAATGTCAATTTTACATTCTATTCTGGGCAAGAGAATTTGATGATGGAATCACATGGTACAACAGAATGTACTTACTGGGCATTGATGTCTCTATTCTGAACTGACAAAGCAAGATCACGGACAGGCAGAGTCCAGGAAGTAAAGCAAAGTGCAATGAGACTAGGTGGATGTGAAACAAGCTAACAAAAGGAAAAAATAAAGACATTTTTGTTTATTGTGGTGGTAGTTGTTTCTACGTAGTGGATTGTTGGACTCTAATTTAGCTGAGTAATTGCTGCTACAAAATCCAAATCTATAGGGCAGGTGCAATTTAAAAAATGAGTTCTGCTTTCGTGAAGCAAGACAGAAAAAAAATATGCACTATTTAGATCTCCGATAGTAAGCTTCAGGACAGTTTTACAACTTGTGACCTGAACAAATCTCTTGTCCATAAAATAATGAGAATAAAAGATTTGTACATGTGCATTTAAAAAGGAACTTTACTTCTCATAGGCAAAAGAAAGGAAGGAAAGGAGGAAGGAAGGAAGAAGGAAAAAGAAGAAAAAACTTTATATTCCTCCATATTTTACTTTTATCGGTAATTGTGGACTATGTGATTCAATTTGCTTGTGTGCTTTAACGTAAATGAAAAGGGAGAAAGGGAGAGAGATTTTCCAGAAAAAACAAAAACTATATGTGCACATATATATATTTAAATAAAGTAAACAAATAAAAAGCTGTGGCATATACATATTGCCAGCTTAGCAATAATGTAAAACAAAACAAAACAGATAATTCTGAATGTAGCTAATAACTCTTCAATTTATAATAATTAAAGTGACTGACTCTTCACTCATAAGTGATTGGATTTGCAGTTCAAATAATCATGATTAACATCTTTTAACATGGAAATAGAGTATACAAATTTATCTCATATCCTAAAATTTAAGCAATTCTCTGGCGCTCAGCATATCCACTTAATATTGTGCATTTAAATCACCTTAATTAGATTTCACAAAATCTTCAGTTTAAATGATTGTTCCAAGTTCAATGGATGAGTTTCTTAAAATCCACAATTCAAGTCATTTATGTCTTATAAAATGACCAAGACAGGAATCATACACAACTGCTTCTGGGCGCAAATAAATACCTTTCCCCTTGCCCACCTCCCTTCCAAATAAAGGTCCCAGCCCAAGCTTCAGTCATTCAGACACATGCACAGGTTTTTTCCTAAATAGCTGAGAATGTTTATACTTCCACCTATTCCCTCACCCCATCTCTATGATCCTGTTCCTTCCTGTTGTCCTTGGAGAAGGTGGGAGGTGGGCATAGGAAGCCCCCTTGTCAGAGAACCTAGAAAGGTTCTAGTCGCCTTATTTCTGCTCTTGCATATAAAGCCATTTGTTGGAGTCAACCAGGGCATTTAAGAGAGAAATACTGCTCTGAATAATAGTGTCAACTTTTCTTCTGCCTAAAGGGTTAGAGGAAAAATAGTTTCTAGCACTCATTGATCATTATCCAGGCAAGTGGCAGTGGAAGAACTGTCTGAATTGGGGGCATTGCCTATTTCTTACAGCCACTACCTCTGCCTGCTGATACCAAGACACTATGAGCGACAAACATCGAACCAGCTTAAATATCTCAACATTACCATCTACTGAATGCATATCTTGCATATCTCAGTTAGATGACATGACACTTTTATAGGAAATCACTCATTATACCATCAATTTTGACACACTTAAAAATTTGTTATTCATGCTGGCTGCCTATCTTCCTATTTTTATTTATTCCAATACCCTACCTTTGATCCCCATTACTGAATATTACACCTCCAATTGAAGATACAAGTATATGGGACAATAAAAGAGATGAAATTTAAAATCAATTAGGTTCTTAATAGCTTTTGTAATACAAAATCTGCTAGCCAAAAAAAAAGTTCAAATGATTGGAAACTATGTAATTTTTAGATTATCTTTTATCTATTTTAACCTGCTCTTACCCCCCCATCACTATCAAACATACTATATAACATTCTTGAGAAACCCTGATTATAACTACTTGCCTTAAGGTGATTGGCTAGAGAGTTTAACGATTGAGTGGAAGCCCTTGTAATTATAATTTAGGACTACATTTGGGATTCTACAGAGATTCTATTTAAAGTCAGGAGAGCTTTCTGATAAGGTGCTTCTTTACACTCATCTGTGGCAGAGGTGGTGGTCTCCTCTGGGTTTTCACAGCTGCTGACAATGGCAACTGCACTAAATGACCTTCTTCTGACCTTGGTATCTGATGTGCTGGAGCTTCGGACTGGTGGGGCTTTCTCCATGTTGTGGAGCTGCTGGTCTTTCCAGTCCAATTGTTTGGCACTGCAAAAGGGAGCATAGACTTCAACACTTCCCTCAAACTGCAAACAGTTCACTTTGTAATACTTTCTCTTAACTTCCAAGACATCATTAAACCTATGCCCCCAGAGAATTTCTCGGGGAACATAGGAACTTCTGGATTGGTGGGATGTCCCAGTGGAATCACCAGTATAGATAAATGTCACCAAAATCTCAAAGTTATCTTTGGCCACTGCTTTTCGGTCAAGGGCATACAGAGGGCTCTCTTGGTCAATTTCATGGACAATAGTTACTGGTGTGACAAGGATGATCTGGTCATTGACTAACTTTAGGTCTTTAAATGCCATTGTCATCCGCCCTTCGCTGTCTTCTGTGTAACGGAGAAGTTGGGCTCTAACTGTGCCTTCTACCACATGGTTTGGTCGGAAATCACCAATGCGCCACATGAGGCAAAGCTTCCCATCTCTCATGCCAATGAGTGCAAAATAGCTGAACCGAATGGTTTGTGCTCTCTTTCGAGCGGTTGCCATTTTGGCCAAGGCAGCTCCAATAATGAAGGTATTTATGATGCTGCTTAAAATGGACTGAAGAATCACCATGAGCACTGCCACAGAGCATTCTTCAGTGACACAGCGGTAACCATAACCTATGGTAGTTTGGGTCTCAAGGGAGAATAAAAACGCGCCTGTAAAAGAATGGACGTTGTCAACACAGGGTGTAATGTCCGGATCATTTAACAGATCTCCATGATGAAAGGCTATTAACCAAAAGATAGAGCCAAATATCAACCAGGAGAGAATATAAGATAAAGAAAATATCACAAACATATGGCGCCACTTGGTGTCTACAAGAGTGGTGAAAATGTCGACCACATAGCTTCCCCATTCTCCAAAAATGTGCTTGAAGTACACATTGCAACTGCCATCTTTGTGGAGCAGGCGTCTTCTTGCTCTTCTCTTCTCAGCTATAACATGCTCTGGGGGGTAGCCTGGGTATTTGGGGTCCACATTTACAATCGGATAGCTGCTGCCGTAATAGCTCATTCTTTCCTGTACCCTTGGGGCATCCAGCTGAGTTTCGTAGTAGTAATAGTTCTAGGTGTGTTGGTGTTTGTTGGTTTAGGTTTTCAGTTAAGACCTGAAAAAAAAAAAAAAAGAAAATTAAACACACTTTAGCTTTAGCTTTTAATTTCCAACTTTATAGCAATTTGCGAAACTTGAAGCAATTTTATGCCATCTGAAATAGCTAAGACTTCGTTTGAACGATAGACATTCAGTATTGATTACTCTAAATTATTTCAGTTTAGAATTCCACTCAGTCATTATAGGAACAAAATATGCAATTAGAGAAAATGACATTTTTATATCTGCATAAGGCTTGAGTAAACACTATGATTATCCCAGATGAAGCCTCAGCACCTTTTCTGACCTGAGATAAAAAAATTTTGTCTTATTTTTGTAGACTCTTCGGGCATGAGGGCATTTAGAGAACAAAATAATCTACCATATAAAAAGACAAAGTATAATTCAGATATTCGTCCAGCAGTCTTAGAAGCTTTCTGTTTAAGTCAGATGGTTTTCCTTAGAAGAAGGCAATTAACAGTTTCGAGCTTCATGTTAAAATGTAACTTACATTCTGGTTGCCGTAATAGGTAGTCCTCACCTTCCGCCGTCCTCTCTCTTCCACAGGAGATTGTTCTTCCTTGTGTGTTTCCCAGGCTAGCACAGAACTGACAGGGACGCTATTTCAGATTCAACTCCTTTATTTTAGCTCCACCTTTAGTCTCGAGAGAAAAAAAAAATCTTTCTTAAACCCAGAGGAGTTAAAACCACTCCCAGGTAAGCTTTCAATAAGGTATAAAATTGCTTCTGCCTTTGTCTCAAAACATCCATCTTTTCTTTTCTTTTCTTTTTTTTGATACTGTTCACTCTTCTCCATCTCTGTTAATGGAAGCTGAAAATTTGCCAACGTTGCTAATCTTGTTTCCCTCTTAAAGGGAGCATAATACAATTGGACCTTTCTCTCTAGTTCTTCAGTGTATTCCTGATGCTTTCACAGCCATCCCTAGGCAAAATCATTTTTTTCCTTCCAAATTCAGTGTTTAAAAGATCAAAGCAGAACATACAGTTCTTATCACTTTCAGCATCTGTGGTATAGGCCAATGGATTTCCCAGCTCAAGTCTGAAAGGAAATTTTAAAAATGCATTGCTAAATAGCCTTTAGTTACTTCTACGCGAAAAAAGAAGTCACTGCAGCCCAGTTTTAATGGTTTAGCAAGTGTTAAGATATGTTTTCCATGTAGTCTACCTGTGCTAGTGGGGAAAGAGTGTGTAAGGGGGAAGGGAGACCTGAGACTAGAGGATCCTGACACTCTGCGGCGTAGAAAATGCAGTAGGGTAAATACTCCTGACACTGAGACTCCCCTTGAAACCAACGAGGGAAATTAATCACTAAATACTTATCCAGCACCTTCCCTGCTGCAAAAGGACAGAAAGAGTTAATTTCCCTCCAGTCAAAAGGAATCATTTTTCTTCTTCTCCAGGGATCCGGCCTACTTTACAATAAACACTTTGTTTGGTGGACCACTGTGAGGATGAACTCTGCTTAACCGCCAAAAGATCCTGTAAGGCTTGTTTGAGCTTCTCTCTATCCATCCACCCATCCCCAGCCACTTCACCTACCCGTCCTTCAGATCTGCTTTGAGTAGTTACATCCTGTCCTTTGTCAGTACTTCAACCGTGTTTTGGGTGGACAATTGTATAATTTCAGGATATGACCATGGCTGACAAAATGCTTACTGGAATGTTGAAGGTAAAGTATTTTCATAAATTTTGTCCACAACATATATCTTTCATTGTAGGTTCCTGTCTGGTGTGTCATCAAAGACACTTTACAAACAGGAGAAGCCGCTCAAGAGTTCTCAGTCTCCATTCTCTCACCTGAGCCTTCGAGCCATGAGAATGGAACCACTTATGGCCAACAGCCCACATGATTTCAAATTAAAAAGCAGATTTGGAGATGGGATTATTTTCTTGTTAAATGCTTCCAACCCAGTTCCTTAAAGGGAACAGTACACATCGTGGGAGTCTGAGAATAAGAAAGCACAGTTCATAAATCAAGAGCTACTGTGTGACTCTGCTCTTTTCTGCTGCCAAAAGAAGAAAGAAAGGTTTCTATTTGAAATGGCATTTGGTTGGCACATTTTGAACTCCAGTGGTGCCAACAACTGTTATAAACAAGACATTTTTAAAACACCTTCAACAGTACGCTAATTGGGGAATGGATTTTCAATTAATACAAGCTACAAGTGAGCAAATTTGAGGATGTGGAAAATTTATCTGTGAATAGTGTAACAATTTCAGGGATACAAGTTACAGCTGTGAGAATTTTTGCCCCAAACCCACCATGTCCTCTGCTACGGTTCATTATTGTGATCATTCATTTCAACTTATTTAAAGAAAAGCTTTCAGATTCTGTTTAGGTCCATATACTTTGTTTATTCTTTAATTCTCCGACCAACAAAATGATGCAATTTTCTAAAAGACGTTTGTCTTTAAGTTAAATGATAGATTATGACCAAACTAATTTTATTGTCTTATCCATTTCTGAGCCAAGAAGTTTATGGAAGCCCTTTAATCAAAATAGCTAGACAAAATAGTTATTAATCTCTTGTTTCTTATATTGTGTTAATTTGAGCACTTTGCCAATTGTTTGCCATTAAATAATAGAGGATAAAACTTGTTGATTGATTGGATAGTCTATATTTAACATTCGTATTTCTCAGGATTAAGACCCAGCTTTACAAATGCCTTAATGCTTTTCTAATCATCTTGTCACCGTCTATTCCATCATGAAAAAGAATTCGCCGTGTTCCTACTTCTGTTTTTCTTTTTGCCTGCTGACCTCCTAGCTCTCTAGAAACTTATGGTGGCTACTTCCTTGGTTGCAAAATTCCTTTTCTTTACTAAAAATGGAAATTTGATCACTGTAATTACAAAATTGTGGAGTATAAAGTTCAAAAGTAAATACTAAATCAGGTAAGGTCCCCCTCCTGCCCCACTTTCAAAGTCTTTTGCCGGGTGATTCATGACAAAGGCAGGAAAAGACCTGCACTTTCTTTGCCATGATAGGGAGCTCTTTTATAGATGTGGCTACAGTAAGGAGCAATGCACGGTGAGGAGGTGGATGGTTTCCTGAGAATGCCATCGAAGTTTATTACAATTTGCAAAAACGCTTAGGAAAACACCACGAGACTCCCTGATTTACTTCATCCCACAGAGACAACTGAGAAAGAGAAAATTGCTCAGCAGACCCAATACTGACAGTGACTCCTCTTAAACCTTGCTCACTGCATGAAGTTCAGACATAAAAAAGTGTTTCTTAATCAACTTTAACTAGTGAGATCTGTTTTCAGTCCTCAGTTTTCTAGATCTTTGCATGAATTCGGGGAGAAAGCTTTACCGACTTAGTAGTTGTCATTTTCAACAAAACAAATGAGCATCCTGCATATCTGTTGCCATTTCTTGATTTGCTCAAGTGCCTCAGTCAGACTCGCAAATTTTGAAACAATTCCTCTGCCATTTTACCGTATCCTCTCAAATTCAGCTATTTACCAAGCAGATTACTCTTGTAGATAGTTCTTCAAATTTAAGCTGTTCCTTAGCATGTTGAGGGTACAACACAATGGTTGTGACTTTACAATCCTGTATCACTTTGATAATAAAATTCAATCTTGTCTCTAGCACCTCCTTAATATAGATAAATTAATAGTAATAGTAATTGTCTTTGTATAATTTGAGCTGCACCATGAAAAATGGTCAAAATATCTTTGGTAAAATTCTCTTATTAATGCTCTTGGCCGTTGAGATTAACAAGAACCTTCTTTAACATGCAAATTGCTTACATGAAGTCGTCAGTGATCAAGTTACTTTCCTGGCAACTATTAGATGAGAAAAATTTTAGTGGAAACATGAGAGTTGATGGGATAGAGAGTAGAAAAGATGGCCTCAATTCTGCTTGCAGGTCATTGCCTGTAAAGATTGGCTTGGGTGGAGGTCTGTGGTGTAGGAAGAGGGAAGGGGAGGGGCGGCAGGAAGGTCAGGGAGACAAAGTGTCTTCAGATGGCACTTGTTGGGGGCCTCTGCTTTCTGAGGAGGAAAGAAAGAGTGGTGTCAATGAATTAGGACAGAACCCAAACAAGGTAGGCTATTTTGCTCAAAACCTGTCCCACAACTTCTTGCCCTGGAATTATGCCTGAGCCTTATCTTGCCTGGAATCCTCATGAGACATTTAGACACACTTAAGCAGAGCTCTTCATTCAGCCATTGAACAACTGCTTCGCAGTGCCTGCCGGATATTGTCTGTTCTTCTCCAAACACTCCCTGTCTCCTAATGTCAAACAGTTCCGCCTTTGTTGACAAATCCACAGCATTCTCACGTTTCCTTCTCAGCTGCTGTCATTTCCAGAGCAGGCCTTGCATTGACCTACAGCTTTTGTTCCTTCTCTCTTCGATTCTGCCTCCCAACCCTACCCTCCAACCCTGGTCCAACTTCTCAGAGACCATGGGTTTTACCTCTTTCCTGATTTAACCTTACAGTTTCTCCTTCTGAATCAATTTAAGAAAGTTTTGTGCCAGTTTATGATAGGAAAGAGGTTATAATATGTTATGAGCAAATGACTAAACTGAAAGTTGGTGCTGGGAAGGAGAAGCAGAAATCCAGCATTATAACATTGCTAGTAACTTCATCTGGAAATCCTCTTTCTCGCCCACTTTTTCTTTGAGTAATATCTACAACCTCATCATAAATTCTGCCTCACCCAAAATGATGCTGTATTTTATATAGAAGCAAAAGAAGTGTGAAGTATGAGATCATGTTTCTCCATTTTCTAGATGTCCAGATAGTACCAAAATAATATGAATTATAATACCAAATTTTCTGGCTTAAAAATCAAATTACCTAATAAAAAATAGTCTGAAATAATTTTTTTTTTTTTTTTGGTATTATAGAGAAAGCATGCACTGGGAGGCAGACTCCAGTTCCAGCTCTGTCCTCAACACCCTGATTGGCTTGTAAAAGTAACATTTCTCTGAACCTCAGTGTCTTCTTCTGTGATATGGGGATGATACCTATGTCACCAAATTGCTGTGATGTTGGAATGAGATGATGAATAGGAATCCATCTCTCACTGTGCTGGGCTCACAGTATTTATTCAATAATCACTGCTTAAATCTGAATCCCATGAGGACTCAGTTTCCCCATCTGTAAAATATAGAAACATCTGCTTTAACCTTCTCAAAGAAATGAATAAATTATCTTAATGAGACAGAAAATAATGGTGTAGACCAAGGTTTCAGTTTATATACTCATCAACAAGGTGTCTCTGAAGAGGTGACGTTAAAAAAGAGACTTGCATGACAGCAGGGCAGACAATATGTGGTTCCCAATAGATATTTCTATTTAAGTTCAGGGATGTCACCACTGTTTCCTACCACTAAGCCATCTTGGCCACTTCTCTGTCCTTCTACTATTTCTCCCAAACCCCAGGAACCAGGTCATTTTCCATTCTTTTTCACAACTGTTACCAAATGGGAGATGCCTTATTTCTCGTTCTCAACACACACACACACGTACACACATTCATATATACACACATACACATACTCCAACTCTGTTTAAGAATTGTATTGCTATTTACTCTGAGCAACCAACCTAAACGAAACAAGACTGACAAGCTTGGCAAATTTAACAGGTTCAAGAAATTCACAAGGTGATTATCATGGTTATTCTTTGTCTTAAATGGTATGTGCATGTTTTACTAATATGGTTCTAAAGGCTTCTCTTGTTCTTATCTTGAATATCAGTCTACCCATCCCTGTCTTGGTTGGATGCCAGCCCAAGTTGCCTAGAGTTTACCTTGAGCTGCATCTGCGTTGCTGAAGAAGTTGAATATAATGAGATTTTACGTCTTACGATCACAGTTCAATTTCTCCTTGATGTGTAAGGAAAGTATTTCCCCAGTGGCCTCTAAAATTCTCCAATGGATAATTTGTTACTAATAATTTCCATTCTTATTTTGTTTTTTATTCAGTTTTTAAATTGAGCTCCTACTGTGTGCCAGACCCACCTATTTTTAAGAGTGAGTGAACAGAGTCCCACCATTGTGGAATTTGCATTTGAGAGCTGGGCATCAATAAACATGAAAACAATAAACTGAGGTCACCGCCGATGCTGGTAAGTACCAAGGAGAAAGTAAAATGAATTATGAATTGGAGAACAACTGTCGGAGCAAGGAGGGAGGGTGTCGCTTAACAGGGGTAATCAGAGAAAGTTTGGTCCAGGACCCCACATTCAAACTGATAGCATGCTCTGCACCTCTCCTGGCTCTCGCCTTAGGTAAAAATGTTCTCAGCTCAGACCTGCTCTCTGTCCTATTTTGTTTGTTTGTGGCACAGTCACTGTCTAGTTGTTAAGACTCTCACTATTTACAGGTGTAGTATGGCTGCTGCTTCTTTTGTTCTAAGCGAATTTGAAGGCCTGGTTCTCACAAGAACCTATCATTACAGGAACGTATCTGCATTTTATC
Source organism: Equus asinus (assembly GCF_041296235.1). Taxonomy (NCBI): domain Eukaryota; kingdom Metazoa; phylum Chordata; class Mammalia; order Perissodactyla; family Equidae; genus Equus; species Equus asinus. Next base: position 51,433,339 of record NC_091802.1, on the reverse strand, counting down.
ACTGAATTCAGGTTTTCCTGATCAGATAAAAACCTGGTTTTACCTGATTTACATAACAGCCTTCTAACTCATCTGCCACTTTCATCCAGAGTGATTGTTCTAACTTGAAATGTAAATATCCCTTCTCCTGCTACCATGGGGCACAGTCCAAGCTCCATAATACAGACCTATGGTAGCGCAGTTCAAGGGTAGGTATGTTTAGATCAAAGACTTGGATTCTAATTATGGTTCCACCACACCTTAGCTGTATGATATCAGCATCTTACAAATATCTTTAAGTTTCCTTGTATTTATTTAAAACAGGGCCAATAGTTGACTTATCTCAAAATGTTTTTGTAAGGATTAAATGATGTAATCTAAAAGAGCACAATGCCTAGCACCTTGGAAACTGTCCTTATCTATAGTCGTCCTTTAACCTTTCATTTGAATTAATTTCCCTCCCCTCCTTCTTGAAATAGCCTATAATACTAGGTCCTTATCTAGTCTAGGAGAGATGGATGTCTGAGCTGCAATCTGAAAGACAAATACAAGTTAACTAAATTAGAAGAAAGAGAAAAAGAGTTTCCCAAGTAGAAGTACAGCATTTACAAAGGCTCTGAGACTCAAAGACACATAGGGCATGCTTTCCATAGAACTAAATTCAAAGCAAAGGGTGAGAGTGAGGGGCGGGGGGGTGGGGAATTGAAGCTGGAAAGAGAGATAGGGACAGAGAGTATCAGTGGCCAAGGAGGGAGAATCAAAGATTTGGGTCTTTTCCCAAGAACAGTGAAAGTGATTGGAGTATATTAACCAAGGGCACAGCGTGATACATTTTCCATGTTAAAAAGATCACTCTGGCTGTCCAGTGAAAAACTGGTTGGAGAAATTTAAAGGCAGATGTGGGCAGGTAAACCAGGAAGGTGAGAGATGGTCAGGTGAGAGATGATGGTGGCTGGGATTAGGATGATGCAAGAGGAGGTGACAAAAGCCACCTCTCACTTGGGTGTTTCATCACCCTGCCCCTGGAGAAGGGTCACATGACTTTGGAGTGGCTATTTAGAACAGCAAGAACAAGACTTTGAATCTTAAGGAAGTGACAAGGTGCTGAATCCCTTTATTCCAGGCAAAGACCAGGAGTCCAGAGGCCAGTGTTGTGATGGTGCATTTAAGCCTCCCCGGAGAAGGGCCCAAGTTGCAGCTCCTGAGAAGGCCGTCCCTGAGATAAGATTTCCATTTTGCCTTGCCTCTTGCTTCTGCTTGAAACAGGTTCTCTCTCTTCATACCTCCTTTGATGCTATAAGCTACCTGATATCTTTTCAATAATATTTTCTTTTGCTTGCGCTAACCAAAGATAGTTTTTATTGCTTGAAGCAGGGAAAATTCAGTTTAATTTACATTTTAAAAATATCTCCTATATGCGAGACTATGGTCTAATCACTCTCCTTCATTCCCATCACGTAAACTAGCAGCAAGTCCTATCGGTTCACCTTCACAGCAGATCTGAAATCTAGCCACTTTCTCCTAGTAGTCAAAACCACCATGTCTTAGGTCTTTATGGACCACAATAGCTTCCTAAGAGATCTCTTTCTGTCTTTGCGGTGCTTTAATCTACTCTTTTGAAAAATGAAATCAAAACATATCACTCCCCTCTTTCAAACCCTCCAGTGTCTTCCCATGGCAATTAGAGTAATTTGCATAATCTGTATTGTATACAGATTGTACACGTCTGTCTGCCCATCTCTGGAAGTTTTCTCCTACGAATCTGCTTCTCACTGTGCACTCTCTATCATCACTGAGTCTCCCTTTCTCAGTAACACTGGGGTCAGAAAACTATCGTCTAAGTGCCAAGTCTGGCTAACTGGTTGTTTTTGTAAATAAAGTTTAGTTGGAATACATTCAGACCATTGTTTATATATTGTCTATGGCTACTTAACTGTCAGGCTACTGCTGCAGACTTGAGTAGTTGCAACAGAGACCATGTGGTCCACGAAGCCAAAAATATTTACTATCTGGCTCATTATGGAAAAAGTTTGCTAAGCTCCGCTCTAACACAGAAGGATGTTCCTGCCCAGGGCCTTTCCACTTCCTTTTCTGCCTGTGTGGCTTCTTATCATCACTGAAGTCTCATCCTTTTTTTTTTTCTTTAAAGATTGGCACCTGAGCTAACATCTGTTGCCAATCTTTTTTTTTCTTCTTCTTCTTCTTCTTCTTCCCCCCAAAGCACCCCAGTACAAAGTTATATATTCTGGTTGTAGGTCCTTCTGTTTGTGCTATGTGGGGTGCCGCCTCAGCGTGGCCTGATGAGCGGTACTAGGTCCCTGCCCAGAATCCAAACCGGTGAAACCCTGAGCCACCAAAGCAGAGCCCACAACTTAGCCACTCGGCCACGGGGCCAGTCCCTGAAGTCTCATCTTTAATGTTACCTTTTCAGAGAGGACTCATTTGTTGAGTATGTAAACTAAAATCCTCCCCACACCATTATTTTCTGTCTCATTAACATGATTTACTCATTTCAAAACACCACTACTGATTGATTTATTTGTTTATTGGCTGGATTGTCCCATGAAATAGATTATAAGCTCCATGAGAAAAAGGTCTCCTTGTCTTATTTACCACTGTGTCTCCAGCAGGTAGAGCAATATGTGTCACGTAGGCATTCACTAATTATACTTTGAAGGAACGAATTAGTAAATAATGGAACAATATAATATCCTCAAGGAGATTTCGGTCCTAATAAGAGAATCAGCATTCCTAGAACTCTAAAAACATCAGAGTTGACAGTCTTCCAAAGGTCAGCTCTCAATTCCTTCCATTTACTTTGCCTCTCCCTTGTCCTAGCTGCCAGTTTATACATAGTTACAAAAAACAGTCATATTATTTACTTTTGCTTAGCAGCTTCCCTAGAACTGTGGATTTCAGTATAATAACTGCATGTAACTATGTTGCAGAACTCTCTGGAAGTCTAGAGTTGAAAAAAATTGTGCCTGGCATGAAAAAGTGTTTAATAAGATTTGTTAAACCAATGATTGAATTATTAGAGATATGGTGCTCCGAGCACAAATGCACCTTATTATACTGTCATTGTAAAGAAATATTCAAATAGAATATATACATATTTAATTTGAACTATTCCTGGAGGTTAGTTGGCTATATGTGACAATAGTCTATGAATTTGGTGCAGCCTCTGTTCCATTAATTCCACTTGTAGCAATTTATCCTAAAGAAATTATCATGAAGGAGCACAGACACATAATTTGTATCACTTTTGTAGTAGCAAATTTTGTCTATGGCCTAGCCATCTAATAAATGTGGGATTGTTTCACAGGGAATGATATAATTGATGTGGATCAAGGCTGCCCCAGGTAGAGAGGCCCAAGGTATCCTGGCCTACATGACCTGATGGATTTTATGGTGTGGATTAGGGCTGCCCCAGGGAGAGAAGCCCAGGGCATCCTGGCCTACATGCCGATCTATATGACCCAATACATATCTAAAGTTATATGACCACACAATAACCAGACCCCACCTGCACTAATACCATTTAATGACTTTTTACATCATCTTTCCTTTGTCTTGTAAAGAAATAACTCACATACCTATGCCTTATAAATTTAGCTCTAACCCTCAACACATTGCAGCTCTTCACTGCCCATGGGTCCTGTCCCCATGCCGGCAGTTCTAACTGCCCATGGGTCCTGTCCCAATGTTGCAGCTCTTCACTGCCCATGGGTCCTGTCCCCATGCCTGCACCTCTTTACTGTCCATGGGTCCTGTCCCCATGCTACTCCATGCTATTCTCTGAATAAAAGAGCACTACTGCCAGACCTTGAGAGTCCAAGAAATCTTTCTTTCGACTTCTTGACTCACCGAGCCTGCATCACAATCATGTTATTACTCATTACTTTTGATGTAGCCATTAAAAGCAATGGAATAGAAGAATGACAGGAAATATGTAAAACATAGTGTTTGGTAGAAAAAATAAAGTAGGACTATAAAACAGCTTGTATAATATAATTTTTTCAAGTTTAAATACATTTAAACATGCAGAAAAGACAAAATGATATGCAATAAAATGTTAATTGTGGCCCTCTCTGTTTGGTATGATTACTTTTTCTCCTCCTTTTTCTTCTGTTTGCTTATTTATACTTTCTAAAATCTTACAATGAACATGCATTACTTTTGAAAAAAAGCAAAACAGGTATTTTCAGCTGGTACTTCGAAGTGTACCAATTTTGAGGCTCCATAAAGGGAAAGCAAACCAATGGCAATCTAAAAGCATTTATTAGAGCCTTTAAAAGGCAACTATAAATAGCCCAGAAAGGCAGACAGTCTTACAGACGTTTAAAGTCAGACATTGATGCTGTAATTTTTGCTGGAACAATTCACAGAAACAAATATAGTGACATTTAATTCATCTAAGTAAAACCAGATCTCATTTAAAACAAGGAAGGGGTGGGGAGAGGGAGTTGGGTCAGATTTGGCCACTGGATACCAACTGGAGAAATCATGAAAGCAGTTGGTAACAAATCAGAGATACATAAAGCAGAATTAAAATCAAACAGTCATCAAATGCAATTCTTCCCTCCCAGCACCCCCTTTTCTCCCTTCCCCATTCCAAAACATATTAAACTGCTAATACCTTCATTTCTTGCCTTGGTATACCAAAGTCTGTTTTAAGAATCTTTCTTTCTTTTATCTTAATATCTTCAATAACTTTGGAAAGAAATGCTAAAAATTGTGCTATTTTGCAACGTTACTACTTTAAGCTTTGTGTTAATAGACTTTTAAGATCCAAGGAAATGGTCCTTTGAAATGGATAAATTTGAGGAGGGCCGTTAGATATTTATGACGTAGATTTTGCTAAACAGCTGGCCCTAGCCAGTTCTGAATAATTCACATTCATGAACTCTGAAACCTCATTCAGATAGCCCTATAGGCAGTATAGCAGGGCAGTGTTTTTCAAAGTGTTGTCCACTAACAAGCTGCTTCCGAAATCCTAGGGGAACATGATACACCTGCAGATCCTTGGGTTCCACCCCAATCCTTCTGATTTCCTTGCCCCCTGGTTGATTTGTATACATCCTCAAGATGGAGATCTACTACCTTAAAGTTTCAAGAATTGAGACGCTGGGTTCTGAAAGACTGAGATTGGGTTCAGATCACCAGTAAGACAAACCGTGCACTGCTGCATAATTTACTGGACCTCTTTGAGTTTCTGTTTGCCCATCTGAAAAAGGCTGGTTGTAGGATTGCTGGGAGGATTAAACGAAGCTGTGTTCCCAAACCTCCTTTCACAGTACCTGGTAATTAATAAGTGTTTAATCGCAATGCTTGTAGCTCTGACTATAGCACATTCAAGCATAGATCCAAATGAGGAGAGAGAGAGGTTGAGAGTTATCTGCCATTTTTTTCCACCAAGAATTATTAGATTGACAATTTCCCAGACTCGCTTGAAAGTTCCCTTCTAGCAGCTAATTGCCTTGACATAACCTTCATAGAGACATGACAGAGCTGCCCAGAAGAACCACAAATATCACTAAGAATAGAAATCATTTTGTACTAGTCACCCACTTTGCTTTCTAAATGTCAGGTTACCTACTACTGTCCTTTAATATCTCCCATATAGTTTGTTTTGGGAGCTGCTTTGATTAAACCTAACCATTCATCCCCAAACAAATGTAATATAGGGAAAGCATATGTGCCCTGGCTTTTGACCTTTTATGGTATTCAAAAGAAAAGCAAGTCCTATCTCTCTGTTGCTATTTTCCCATTTTGTGAAAACTGCCTGTAAATTGTCCTCTCTGGCAATTTACAGAGAGTCTATTTATTAGTCTATTCAATCTGCTGGGATTCATTGAACTCACAGATGTGATTTGCTAGTAGACCAGGAGCTCCCTGGATAGCGTCTACAACTTCTTTGACCTTTAAATGATTGAGTTTCTGTTTTAAGCTGTCAAAATGAAAACCCAGGATATCTCTATTGGGGAGGAAAATAAAGCAACTGTTATTGGCTGTTATCTCAATTCCTATTTTCCCTTGTGGATACAGATAAATTGTGAAGTCTTTAAAATACAAGACAAAAGATCTCACTAGGAAGATTCAGATAGAGAGCCTATTGAGACAATACCTTAAGCAGCGTATTGCCTATTATGCAAGATTAGCTTTCTATTAGCCTGCACCTTTTCAAGAACACTTGGCAAAAAGACATTGCCACTTACTACAGATAATAGAAGATTTAGGTACCTGACAGAAGTTAGCGCATTTGATAGACTCTTGAACTTCCATGTGTTTCCTTTTCTGCACTTTCTCCACCAGTTATACTTCTATTTCCACTAGAGTGTAGTAGAAGAATGAATTGTCCTACCTCAGTTGGAAGGTGTGATTTCATCATTTATGAATGGCTAGACAATCAGAAGTGACCCAAGTTAGTAAAAGAGAATTGACACTGTCCCCAGCATGTCTTAGGCTGGAATATTCACTGTGGTGGACACCGGGGAGTTCAGTGTAGGGCAGATGGGAGCACTTTTCCCTTAAACCTCATGGTAAGATATTTAAACCTTCATTGTAATTGACTATATCATTTAGCCAAACATACCAATGCCTGTAATGAGTTGGAAAAGATCACGGAAACAGCCTCTGTGTATTCTTCAATTCAATCAACATTTAGCTATAGCCAAGGCATTGTGAGGACTATTACTGACGATTATGGGGACTATTACTGCCTTTGAGCTGTTTAATCTTGCCAAGTATATCACAGACATTCTGTGAAGACAGCTCACTGAAAGCGAAGGCTTCTATGATAGAATAATATCAAACGTGGGCATGATGTTGTAGACCCAAAAGAAAGATGGTCAGGTTTGAGACCTTTATCAGGACTTAAGGTGCAAAGGTGCTTCCCCAGGATTCTGCTTTTGTGGTTAATTCTTGATTTTCTAGGCTACTGAAGGAAGATGGTGACACAGATAAGCCACAGAAGGGAAGTAAAGAAAAATCAATTTGCATTTGGCTTGGAATAAATCACACACTTTGGAAAGAATGCCCCATTTCTACATATTGCAGACTATTAAAATGATTTTCTGTTCCCTGAATTCAAGCTATCAGACAGGCAGGATGTAATCAAGAGGAATATTCTGGGTAGTTGAGCAAAAGGCAATTTAGGAATTTTTATTTTTATTCCTTGGGCTAATTCATCCAGCAGATAATCTGCCGATGGAAATTTGAGTGGTACTTGGCTTGAACAAATAGATTTCCCACATCCAAATCGAAATTCATTCTTAGTCAAGAATGTACACAGTGTAGCAATATGGAGAAAGATTTCCAATATGGTTTTAAAATTCAACAATTTTTAGCCACTGATTTTATTAAAAATTACTTGTAACAATTATAACTCTAGCCTGCATGGCCTCTCTTTATTTGAGGGTGATTGGAGGAAGGGTTGGGGAGGAATGTTTTCTCTGGTGATAAAATTACTTTTTGCTTCAACTTAATCAAAATGCCACTTTGCACCCATGTAGAGCAGATAACATTTATGAAAAATTCATTCAACTGATGAGCCTTGGCAATACTGCAGAAGTTTAAAATCTTAATGGAAAGAATATGCTATGAACTAAAATAGCTTTTGCCATTCATAGTGTTTAGGACCAGAGGGAGAAATAATGGCTTTTTAACTGAGAAACGTAAACATCATCGGTATTTGAATTGCCAAATCTCATGTAACTTTCCTGTAGGAAGATAGATTGGATGCCCTCATTGAAAGAAATTAGAAACCAATCCTCAAAGACAGATTTTCAACAATTTGTGAATATGCCCATGCCAGCTTTCATATCCACAAACATTTAAGAGAGGAGACATAATAGGCTGAGGGAATATTTGCCCTGTTAGTCATTCGTTTTTGGCTAAATGGAACTAAAATCTTGTGAAAACCAAAGAAAGATAAGACCCTGCCCCTCATCCCCAGCACCACCAACCCAGAGTTTCCACATGATTCTTGGGTTCTTGATGCCTCTATGCCTAGGAACCACAATATCTATGCCTGTGCCATCAAGCAAAGCTGGTCTCCACTTTCTCTCCCCAGCAGGGCCATTTATGACCTCTGCCATTGTCATCTGAATCAAAGAACACTATCTGTATGGAAGCAACATAGTGGGATTTGTGACCTTGCCCATCTGTGGGCATATTTCCCAGTGCCTTTCCCCAAGGAGATTTTACTATCAGTTCAATAGAACAACAGTAATCAAAATCTCAGCTACCTAAACAGTGATGGCCAGGAAGTCGAAAAGTGCCATCAAGGAGTTCAGTGTTGTGCAACCTTGAAGGTCCAGCTCATAGGCAATTTGTGATGCTAATTACGATTTCTCTATTTGATCCCAGCTTCTACTTTTAGCTACATCTGCCCCTAGTCCAGCTAGATTTCTTCTTTCACAGCCTCAGTGCTGTGTCACTCTCCTCTAATCCCAAAAACAATCTTGAAACGCAGGTTTTATTTTATCTTTTATCTTTTGCAAATTCATAAACTAAGGCTTAGAGAAATGAAGTCTTGTCACAGAGCTGCAAACTGAAAGAGCTAGGATTGCAACCCAGGTCTCTAACTAGATTATAAAAGGTGCATAAAGGTTAATGTCATGCTCTTGGATGTGTATATCTTTTGTACGTAAGGCTAGAACCAGGTTTTCTAGAATTAAAGAAATTGTACACTATTCCTGTAACTCCAAACAACAGTGTTGCAGGGAATGTTTCAGCATCTGTGGTTATTTTCAAGCTTTCTTAAGATATATCCACTCACTCTGCTGATAAGATCAGCCCTTGATGTGCATATGGATATACATAAGCACAAGGGACTGTTAACCAGCAAAACCCACCTGATCGAACCATTAAGAATCTAAAGAAGTGTCAGTAAGGAAAGGGGCCAAAGGAAGCCCAGACATGGGTTGGGGGCGGGGATACTATCAATGAGAACTAATTGGGTGATGCCTTTTCTCTCTGAGAAAAATGGTTTTAATTGTGAGATTATGCTGCCAATGGGTGGGCTGGAGGGAAGGCTTGTTGCCTTTGGACGCCCTTTGGAATTAAGCCAAAGCGTTTGAACACAAAGGGAAAAACAATCGAGTGTGGATGATGTCACAAAGCATCCTGAGGAAAGCAGCAAGGATAAAGCTTCCTACTGCTTGGATCCAAAGTACACAGACTTATTTTGGCATTAATTCCTTCTGCAGCCAGAAGCTTGACTCTTCTGAAGGGATTAGTCTTAATCAAAAAGACTCAGTGTTGAAGAGGAGGGTGTGTGGGTGCGTGCGTGTGTGCAAGTCTGATTCCTGCTCTGTGAGCTGGAGAATCAACATTCCCATCTCTCCTCCACACATGCTCTCTGTTGTGTGTGAATTCATTGTAACTAGGCAAAGCCCATTTTCACTGGGGTAGACAGAAAATTGGCTTGCTCTCCCCATGGACACTCTCAAACTGTGACCAGAAATCTGCCTTCTCTTATGATAATGGAGATTCCGGTCGCTCTTCTGGCTGGGAGAGACTCCCCTTCAAGGGCTAGCCAATTCTTAGAGATAGCAAAGGAGCCAGCTTGCAGCATGCTTTTGATATATAAACGAACTAACCCAGAGCCATACCTCCTCTATCTGGCCCCTACAACCAAGGAGGCAGTATTCTTCTGCCTTACGCATCCCAGAGCCAGGTACCAAGCAACTAGGGACCACCCATATAGCCCAAAGCCCACCAAAATTAGTCAAACTAGGCCATCCTAAGCTGTACATCTTGCTTTTCCCATGCAAACTCCAATAGATGACATGGCCTAGGACTTGCCCTTCCTCCTGTTTTCCGCCTCTTTTCCACCGTGGTGTCTTTCCCATGTGGCCCTGTATGGTGTGCTGTGCCTTCTGTCTCGAGGATCTGTGAGTATAATAAACTTTGTTTTTTCCTGAGCCTTGACTCTGGCAAGGCCACACTTGACTGACCATCTCATAAAAGAATACAAAAAAACATAAGTTTCGGATGGGAAAAAAATATATTTCCATCTTCATTTTAAAAGAAACTGCACAAGGGTAAAGAATGTATTATTGTTACAGATTAGAATTTTCTAGGTGGGAAGTAGTGCATTCCACTCTGGAGAGGTATCTTACAACGTTGTAGACAGAGGACAGCCAGTATTACGAGACTTGGGAGATTGTTGCTAAGGCTGACCTAGCAGCTGGTTGTGGAATAGAGACTCACAACTTCTTGCTCTCTAACATTTGGGCCTGGGGAGCTGAGAGGCTCACCCCAATGGCTGGGAACACTGATTTGGCAAGAATATAGTAATGCCTTTCTAAGTGTCAAATCTGATATATGTGGATTAATAGGCAGTATAATGGCCAGATTCCTAAGGTCAAAGACCAAGAATTTGGGATTACTTACTGGAGTGGGGCATTTTCCGTGCTCAGAGGCAGGTTCAGCTACGTTGTGGAAGGGCAGAAGTTCAGTTGAGCTGCTAGAAGACAGTATAGGGAGAAAAGAGTGACAGGGATTTAGTTAATCAGCTTACTGGTCACCTCATAAGAAGACAAGGGACAAGAAAGAAGGGAAACATAGAGCTGGGGAATTTAAGAGAAGTGAGAGCAGGCAGCATACAGATATTCAAGTAGCAAACATTCCACATCAAAGGGGTATGGCCAGAAGTAATTGGGCCCGAGATATGGTGCTGGGGTTCAGGATCTGGGCTCCAGACTAAGACAAGCATCAGATATAATCCTCAGTCTGACAAGAAACACTTATTAAGTGCCAGGCATTTTACATCCACGAATTTACTGAGAACCATGTACCAAGATCATCCTTGTTTTAAGAAGGAAAAATTGAAACTTAACTGGTTTGGCAGATTTGCCCAGGGTCTCACAGGTGGTAAATGTTGGGGAAAAAAGGACTACAAGAAATGCATCTCACTCCATAACTAAAGTTTTAATGAGTAAGAGAGCTAGCTATTGGAAGCAGAATGAGGGTGAAGGTAGGTCTTTGGACCTGATCTCAGGGAAAAAGAGGAAATCCAGTCACTAGGACTGCGGCCCAAGTTCAGAGAAGAACTAACTGCAAGAGATGCTGGCTGAGTCTCCTGACATGTGTTTTGGAGCCACCTGGGGTCTCCACAGATTGACCCATCTCAAAGTTGAGAGCAGAGGGGCCTGCATGTGGGGCCAAAATTCCTTAACTCTGGGGATTGGAGAAATTCACAGCAGGGAAATCTAGACAGCTGATTACACTAACCAGTCTCAAACACAGAATACTAGCAAAGATGAGCAGTGATAAAGGGAGGAGTGACCATGAGCTTAAAAATATATCTTTCCCAGAGAGCAAGTCAACAAACATGTTTTTTCATCCACACAGAATTTCATGTGAAAGTAATAAAAGTTTTTTTAATTGGTGATATTTCATATCTAAAGAGTAATGTTCAATTCTGGGTATCTTGCTTTTTAATAGAAATCACTATAATAGTGAAGGACTGAAGAAGGAGACAGCACCGGAAGAAGAAATGAAGGAGAAGAAAATATTAAAGAAAATATGCACTCATGCATTCAAAATCTTCATTAAGCACCAACTGTGTTCCCCGTACTGTGCTCTAGATGTGCTGAGGTCATTGCAACATAACCCTGCTCCAAGTAGTTCACATCCTTGAATGCAGAGAAGGGACATCTTTATTCATGCAGTAGAGAATGGGGCTCTGCTTTGTGAGCTACGGCAGGACTAAGATCTATGTATGGAATTTATAGGGAAGTAGACTTCACATCTGTATCAAGAAGAAGTTTTTCACTGTGCATATCTCCAACCATCCAGTGCAGATTGGAATAATCTACTGAGAATTTGGATGATCAACTTGAAGAACATATAGAAGAGTTTCCTGAATTTGTTGGGAGGTTGAATTAAATAACTCTGAAGTTCTCTTTTTACACAAAGATTTAAAGGTTTTATGTTATGCTATTCTTAACTAGTAAATAGCATTTTCTCCAGTTTTATAAGATGAACAGTGGTGAAAGACTGTCCAAGAGGATTAAAAGTAAACAATGTCAGAAGATCTCATCTTCTCATTAAAGTAAAGACACTTGAATCTTCTAATTTCTTCAAATAATTATGAACCATCTTGTCATGCCAGTAGGAAAGATCATCCTGACTCATCTTTTGGTACAATTTGTGCACTTGTTCATGCATTGACTTTTTATCTGATCTGATCTGTTTTTATTTTTTATTTTTGTGTGTGTGCTAAAGTTAAAAAAAACTCAGGCTTGATCATGGATTTTCTTAGCGAAAAATTAGGGAAAACCCAGGATAATGACTGACAGGGAAATTTCCAAGGGCAGGAGATGCTTCTGGATCAGTTATTTTTGTGTTCCAGGTGCCCCTAAATCCCACTGTGAGGGTGGGCATTCCACCTCTTGAAAGTTAACCAAATTCAAGTTTTGATGGTGTGGGTCCCAGGAGCGCCTTATCAGCTTCTTTCCATAGCCTATCATCCCAGATATTTAGGTAATGCAAACAAAATAGTGCCTTTACCTTAAAGACAGGATGTTTGGAGTCAGACTAATTTCTGTTTGAATCTCATCTCTACCACTTACCCATGTGAATTCAGACCAGTTATTTGACCTCTTTCATCCTCATCCCTTTAAAAAGGGTAATTATGAGAATTAAATCAGATAGCACTGTAAAATAGTAGGTGTCCCATAAATGCCAGTAGTTCGCATCTGAAGCTTATCACTTGAACAAAACTGGAACTTTGCTTGGCTGATTTGAAGCAGCCACTATGACAATGAGAGATGCAGATACTTTGATTTTAAAAGATCGAAATGTGAAATGACTGATTATCTTTATTAAACTATATAGACACAAGGGAGTCCCTGGCCCTAACTCTCTTCTGGAGCCTCAGTACCCCTCATGCCAGCCCACCCCAACATATCTTCCCTGACCTCAGCTGCCTGCATTGCCGGTGTGCAGAGATAGGGCTCCTCAGAGGGGCGAGGCCCAGGGATGGAATGTGGATGTCTGAGTGAAAGTTGAATATCATTGGTCAGAAAACTATGTCAGAAGCAGGTCAGAGCTGGTATAAATTGCCAGAACTACTTTTGGTATAGCAACAGTATTCCACCTTCCTTGTTACAAAATTGCAATTGGCTTCTGTTTTCTCAAACCTGAGAACAAGACTGTGTTCCCTGGAACTGAGCCATTTGAGATATTACTCTGACCTTAGCTATTAACCCACTATCACTCTCTATATCAGAGTTTCCTTCGTCTCTAAAACAGAGCTAATAATAATTGTCTCCATTTAGTTTGTGCTCACTATGTGCCAGGTACCATATCGAATGAGATTAAATAATATCTAAGAGATAGATAATTATTAAAGGCTTTTGAAAAGGAGGCAGAGAGAAGCTAAGTAACTCAGGAAGGTCACACAGCTAATAAGTCGCCAATTTGAGCTCTACCTTCAAGATTATGGGCTTTCAGAACCTCTGGTATATTGCCCCCAGCTCTCTCTGAATTCTCAGAATTATTTCAAGGCTCATAGGAAATGAAAGAAGAAAAAGAAGGGCTTTTAAAAAGAAAAGCTTACGATTTCCATAAATAAGACATATTTATGGTTAAACCCATGGTCGTAAATCTATACAGTCTTGGACAACCTGCATTATCTCAACCTCTACTCCTTCCACGAGTGAAATGGAAACCTGAAGGTATGGAATGGAACAGATGCTATTTACTCCATAGCAACAGTTCAGATTGCAAACGAAAGACAACAATAAATAAAAAATAAACATTAAAAGTTAGAAAGCCCAGTGCTTTTATACACAATCAGATTTCAGTGCTTGAGGAGTTTATTATTTATTGAAGTTACCTTTGGGCAGTTTTTTTTTTCCTAAAGCCTCTTTACAGTATTTCTGTCTATATTTTTAGTTGTAAAGATGTAATTAATTACAAATCAATGACAGCATATTTCTTCACACAGTTTCAAATTCTTAATGCCACTTTGTTGTCACTTTGGAACAATGGAAGAGTGACAAAGACATACAAAAAGACGGTTTTATGAATGACTATTTCCACAGGAAATTAAAGACTCATCCTTTTTCCACAGTGTCCCACGTCAATAAGTAATGTTCAGCTGGTTAAGTCATCAAGCTTTTAGTCTCTTTCTCCCTGAATGTTACTTCCCTTAACTGATCTATAAATGGCACTCACATTCTTAATCTGTTCAGTTCAGCACTCCCCAGAGATTGTATGACAAAAAAGAAAGACTATTCCCAGCCAGACCATAGAGCAATAAAGCATGACAACTGAGCCAAAGGAAGCATCATAAAGGTGCCTATTAGAAGGCGTACACACAAAAATGAATGAGCTTAAGAGAGCCGGCGAGCAATTAGTTCAGGCTTGGATTGCTTCGTAACCCACTAAATGGTCTTACCTTAGTTACAGATAATGAAGTTCTGATCAAAACCCCATGTCCTTTTCATCTTCTAAGAGCAATGTAGCTAGACATCTCAGGGTTCTTTTCTTTCTGCTCCTTCGTGCTTTCTCTAAAGCTGTCGGCACCTACCGCCATGGAGATGAGAAACTCCACAGGAGAATCTTGCTCTTCTTTGCTTTTCCGGACACATTCACCACACACAAAGGCCACTGAGTTCTCAGCTTCACTCCAGTGAATCAACACTTTCTTTAACTGGTTCCCATGCCTACACGTAGGTAGTCTTGCCAATGGTGGCTTACAGAAAACAAGAATGAAGACGAAATCTCCTTCCTCCCTGCCCATCTACATCTTTGTTTTTTGATCAAACCTTTGTGAGCTTATTCAAGAACAAGAATCTCCCCAAATCATAAAGTGGCCAAAAACTGCCCCTAAACTTCCTCCTGTCCCAGAAGACTAGATTTTCTCCTGCTGACACCTCCAGGCTGCATAGCTTCCTTCAAGTGTGTTCTTCTTAAGTGTAGGTGCTCTGATTGTCACAGTAAAGATTTTTCTGTGCAAACACACACCCTGTCTATGTAACCTTACACCTAAGGCAAACAGCCTCTTGACCAGTATCATTTCATTTGGATTCCAAGGAAATGTGTGCCCCTGGAAGATCATTGACAACCTCAGTAGTGGTCCCAAGGACAAAGTTTAGATGTTTTTCTGAGAAGTTGGTTTTGTTTTGTGGCTTGCTTGTTTGCTTCTTCTAAGTTTGGGATAAAGAAGGGAATATGTTTCTTACTCAATGTCCATTTTTCATCTATAAGGAAGTCTTATAATTTGCAATAAGCTAGTCGTGAAAACGTGGACATTTATAAGACATCACATAAATGCTAGTGCCATTTACTGAAATGATAGAACTGGGAGAGAAGCAAAGACAAGGATTCCAGTGACTAAGCTCTGGGGCAACTCAGTTGGAAGTTGGGAAGATGAGGAGCATCCAATGCAGGAGACTGAGAACGAGAATTGCCTGAAGTAGTAAGAAAACCATGAGATGTGGTATGAAGTGAAGAAAGTGTGACAAGAAAAAAGGAGTGATCATCTGTGTCAGAGATTAATGATAGGTCAGGATAAGGACTAAGAACTGATTATTGAATGTGACAATGTGATGTCACTGGTGACTTCGATGAAAGATATCTCAGTAGAGTTTTGGAGAAAAATGTCTGATTAGATGAGAAACAAGTGGGAACAGGAAGTAGAGACAATATGCATCCCATTTGTAGGGAGTTCTGCTATCAAATGGAGTAGAAAAACGCAGTGATGGATGGGAAGAAACATGGGGGTCAAGAAAGGTTTATTTTTCAGGGAGAGAGTTTTTTGTTTTGTTTTAATATGGGTGATGTTACAATTTGTCACATAGGATATTGTCAACTTATTAATTTATTAATTAAGGAAATGTTCTACAATTACTCATGTGTCATTTCTATTAAAAACAAGTACTTTTTGGGGCCTGCCTGGTGGTGTAGTGGTTGAGTTCGTGCACTCCACTTCGGCAGCAGCCCAGGGTTTGCTGGTTCGGATCGTGGGTGCTGACCTACACATTGCTTATCGAGCCATGCTGTGGCAGGCATCCCACATACAAAGTAGAGGAGGATGGGCACAGATGTTAGCTCAGGGCCAATCTTCTTCAGCAAAAAGAGGATTGGTGGCAGATGTTAGCTCAGGGCTAATCTTCCTCAAAAAAAAATATTTTATTTACTATCTCAGTGTTGTTAAATAGCAGTCAGAATGGGAGAATATGAGGAGAGATGCACATAGGTTGGTAGATGAGAGCCAAGGTTTCTGCGTGGCAAAAAGTCAAACAAAAAATGGAAAGCATTGGAGGAACTTACAAGGCTGAAGGAATGGGCAGAGGAACGTTAGAGAAGATTAAAGGTGTGCAAATGAAAGGTATTGGTCTTGGAGAAAAACTATACAAACTATTCTTATGAAAAGGCATAAGAAAATCAAACTGACTAATTCAGCAAGTAATTTGAAATAGGGGAAAAGAAGTCTGTCTTTTATGTGGTACACTGTAGATAGTAGGTAGCAGACAAAATTGTTTATTTTAACTTGATTTTCCATACCCAATGAAAACTTTTAAGTTGTTTCCCACGGGCTCAGCCCCTGCTGAAACCACGCCTTCAGATAGACCCAAACAAACTTCACAGATGCCGTTTTTTGCTGGCCTGAGGGCTTCCTGTTATTCTAACTGCCTGGCCATCATAGGATACAGAGGAAGTGTCTGAAGTCCTCACTACTAAACAGTGCGTTCCTGTCCCACTACTTATGAAAGTCTCTCCCACCACTTCTGATCCTAAAGTTATTTGAAACTTGCTAACTTATTTTCCTCTCTTTAGCCAAACTGTACTAGAGTAGATCATCCTTAAAGATGTCAAAATCTGGAATCAGAAATAAATCAGTAATAAGTTGATTTGCCTGTACTTCCTCTGAAATTAATGATAATTATTTAACTTTAAAATTAAATATGAGGCTTAATAAGAATTTCTGTTTGGGTCATTTTTTTGTCTAAATTTGAATGAATTATTTTTCCCGCTGGTTGTTGTACCAACTCCTAAATACACACATTACCAAGAATAAACCCTCTGAGAATTGCTAAAACGTCTGAGTCAGGTACTGTCAGGGGAGAATTCAACTCAAAATAGAAATCCTCAGAAGGGCACTAGCAAAACAAGAAATCATTGCCTGAGAACCTCTACAATACACCCTTGAGTTGGGCCCCAGTCTCTGCTTGAGCATTTTCATTGACAAGGAGCTCATTGACCCCTCACGTGCTCTGTTCCTATTTTATGATGACTCAACTCTACCAATGAGGAAGTCCTTCCTTAAACTCAGATAAAAACGTGTCACTCCATAGCTTTCACAAGACTTTCCTGTCCTCATGCTGTCCCTCTGCAAAACAAGTCTTGTACTGCTTCCAAGAGCCAGTTCTTCATACAAAAAAAGATAGGAATCTTATAGCTGCTGCTTAGTTTCTGACTCAGTCTTCACTTCTTCCATTGGAAAATCCCCAAAGCCTCTTATTATTCCGGATATGCATAGTGATTATTTAATTTGTCACTTTTGAAAATGAAAAGAGTAAAATGATAAGTCACTAAGACAACAGGCATCAACGAGGACTGCTAGGAAATTTAGTCAACTTATTTATATGCAGTGTTGTGCTGGCAAAATTTAATAATGGCCTCTCTAAGGAAAAAATGACTGACGGGTAGAGTATGCCAATTTCAGTGGTGTAAATACTCCAACCATGGCCGATTTCAAGTTACTGATCTGGTGTCTCAGAATGTAGAGTTGATAAGAGGTGTGCACATTGGCTCTTGTGGGCTGCTATGAGCCTGCTCCAGCACAGCACTGTATGATAAGCTGTGTTTTAGAATTTGTTCAATGTCCTGGCTGTCCTGTGAATGTCTCTTTCCACATGTGATATGTTTTAATTGATAATTGCTGAGGTGTTGTTTGGCCAGCCCAGGATCAGTTCAGATTCCACTCGAAATTCCACTTCAAGGGTCCAATTCCATCAAAATTCAACT
The DNA here is from genome assembly GCF_041296235.1 of Equus asinus. NCBI lineage: Eukaryota > Metazoa > Chordata > Mammalia > Perissodactyla > Equidae > Equus > Equus asinus. The sequence goes on along the minus strand of NC_091802.1, from coordinate 51,415,369 downwards.
TCAAAGGATCTATGAATGGAGAGGTATGCAGTCACAGAGGAAGCCTTCAACTTCTAATATTTGGGTCAGAAAAAGAAAATTTCCCTAGAGCGTCTGTACTGGAAATAAAATGGGCAAAGTTGATACATTAGGGTACATTTTCATTAAATTATTTATACCACTAAGCAACGATTATATACCACTAGGCCTTGATTAAGTCGTCATCGTTTTTCTTAATGGAACAGAAAAGAAACTGGGTTTAAAACTGCTGGCTTGTTAAGAGAGAGACTGCAAAAAATTATTTAAAGTTTTAAACGTTTCCATATAATTCAGGAAGCATTTATTAAGTCCTGATCATGCATTGAGGAAACCCTATAAATATTCAACGTAAAACTCTACTAATGAATAAACTTGTTTTCACGATTAGCCTTTTTCACTCTTGGGTAGGTTCCTACTTTCTTAAAAGCCATGGATATGTTTGTTTTTGTTCTTCAGTGAATCCATTCTGCATAGTCACTTGTGAGTCACATTTCCCCAAGGGTGTAATTTACACCCTTACTCTTTTCATACTGAATGCAACTGGTGGCGAGAAACTGTGTTAGCACTGCATAAGAGTTAGCAGGACAAATAAAAATGTTGATTTGGCCTGATCATGTCATCTACAATGGGGAAAAGTAGGAGATAGAGCTGGAGTGTCAGCAGCATCTGGTAAATCAGATTAAAGAATTTTGATTATTCTAAAGCAGATTAAACGGCTTTGATCAAGGGAGTAAAACAATCTGATTAACATTTAAGAGAATGAATTCTGGCAGTGATGGTGAGAATGGATTGGCCAGACAACAGATAGGGAGGGCAGTAAGGGAGATATCGCATAACCTAGGGGAATAAAGCAAAGGAACAGATTCAAGAGATATTTGGGAGTCGGAATCCACAACAATCAGAAATCCATCAGGGAGGGAGGAGAGAAAGGAGAAGAGGAGTTGTGTAGTGAAGGGATGGGGAAGAGTCAAGGATGATTCCGCGGAAAGGATACACCTGCACAGCTGCAATCAAGTCTGCGGGTTGGGTGGCAAGGAGTTTGTGACTTTATCTCCTGGTGGTAGAGGAGACAGGACTAGAGATTTAAAGAGAATGGAAAACATTTGAAATAGTCACTGTAGGGAAATTGAAAAATATGTTATGTGGAGCTGCATTGAGGGCCTGCTCTTGGTAACATTTCCTCAAGAGTCTAATTGAATACGTATATTTTGAAAGAGTGTTCCAGATACTCTGCATAGGTCTTTCCACTTCCCTGTAATGACCCGTTCCTCTAATTTCTAATGAAACCCACCAAATGAAACAAACACTTTTTGATTTAAGAATTTTAACAACGTAACTCATTCCATTCTTGGTTTCCAGATTGACCACTAAATGGACTTTATGTCAAAAATAGTGAAAATCCCACAAATACTTGTTCCAAAAACATTTGTGGGAACTCACCCCCCTTTTCCCCCCAAACAAATCCCTGACATCAGCGAGGGGACAGAAGTGCAGAAGCAGGGCAGTTGACGCTGTCCTTGCATGGAACTCCGGAATTTAGGGAAGGAACAAACCCAGTGAGGTCATGTCTAGTTTGGGATTAAATGGCTAACTCTGATTCCGTGATCCTATTAAGAAAAATGCACATAAAATGCCCAAGAATTTTTCCTTTGTTTGATTCAGAAATTAAACTTGCACACGTCATGTCTGCAAAACAAGCATTTCACCGTGTCAGATGCTCTCTTTGATGGAAATAGGATGTAAAAGAGAAGAGAGAACATGCTACCTTCCTCAGCTGGCTGTGTCATGTTCCTTACCGCACCTCTGGAGTTACATATTTTAAATGTAGATTTGTCTGCACTCTAAAAAGTAAACTTTATATCCAAAAACTTTAACCAAGTCTCTAGCTATAACCTGCTCAACCAGTGGAGGCTATTGAGAGTGCTAAGATCAAAACATATTCCTGACTGTCTAATACCAAATTACCCCAGTTCTGAGAGACCTGGTTTTCAGCATAGCAGAAGGTGGACATCACCCACATTATGAAGACAATTGCCTTCATTCTCCATATGATATAATACATATATTTTCTTATAATAGTGCTTCCCTGGCACCTAATACCTAATCTGAAAAACTAGCATGTTCATCAGGGAAATGCAAATCAAAACTACACTAAGATACCGCTTTACATTTGTTAAAATGGTTATAATCACTAAGACTAAAAAAAACAAATGTTGGAGAGGGTGTGGAGAAAAGGGAGCCCTCATACACTGCTGGTGGGAAGGCAAACTGGTTCAGCTACTATGGAAAACAGTATGGAGGTTCCTCAAAAAACTAAAATTAGAACTACCATATGACTCAGCTATCCCACTACTGGGCATCTACACAAACAACTTGAAATCAACAATCCAAAGTAATATATGTACCCCTATGTTCATTGCAGCACTATTCACAATAGCCAAGACGTGGAAACAATCCAAGTACCCATCGACCGATGATTGGATAAAGACGATGTGGTATACATATACAATGGAATATTACCCAGCCAGAAAAAAGACAAAATCATCCCATTTGCAACTACTTGGATGGACCTGGAGGGAATTATGCTAAGCAAAATAAGCCAGACTGAGAAAGACAGACACCATAAGATTTCACTCATATGTGGAATATAAACAAATACATGGACAAAGAAAACAGTTCAGTGGTCACCAGGGGAAGGGGGGTGGCAGATGGGCACAGGGGGTGAAGGGAAGCACTTATGTGGTGACAGACAAGAAATAATGTACAACTGACATTTCACAATAATGTAAACTATTATGAATTTAATTAAAAAAAATTCTAGCATGTTACCAGCAATTTCCAAATCTTTGCTCCAAATGTTCTGTTGTCACATCAGATACAAAAAAATATTGTTCATTTAAAAATGCAAGCACCTATTTTGATGTAATAACCATAGCTATTACTTATTGAATACATATGTATTACATACCAGGACTTTGGTAACCGTTTTGCAGAAATTATCTGTTTTAATTATTAAGCAACCCATAAAATAAGTACTAGTGTCACTAGTAATTTTTAAATAAGAGTTGAAAATGTTGATAGACTCTCCCAAAGTTTCACCATGAATAAAATTTATTGACAGGGTTAGAACTGAAACCTCTACTATCAAAGATCACACACTTCTCAGTTAATAAAGGCAAAATAGACCTTCTCAAAGAAATAGAGCCAATTTGAACTAACCACAGGTGAATGTCCCATTTCTCCTCCGTAGTTCCACAAAGAAAACAATGAAGCACACCAGATTGTGTGCAGAAGACTCACAAGCAGTGAGGCCTTTGCTGTGATGACTTAGAAAGAGGACTGAGTAATACATATGCCAAATTATCACAGATCAGGGCTAAGTCAAAGGAATCTTGATCCAAGTTTGAACCAATTTGAAGTTTTTTTGGCTTTCAAAGTTATTGGCACTAAATTTAATATCTAGTTGACCCCAACTGATTTTCTTAACTCCGGCAGGGCTCATCTTGCCATTTAAAGGTTTCTATATTGAAATTATAATAAACAGCATATTGTTAGAAACAAACAAAGACCCTCCGAATGAAAACAAGCAGGAGCTATCATTCAGAATTTGCTACAACAAGGGAGTCAGCCACCATCACTTGCATTTGGCAGAGACTTAAAGGTGGGCACAGGAGTGAGAAAATGCTACAGTGAAAAAAGAGAAGGCTTTAGGTATGGTCTGATCAGAGGCTGTTGGCATGAGGAAGCTGGAGGTGGCCTGACTAGAAGCGGGGCCTACTGTGTGATTGGTTTGGGAAGCACATTTTGCTTTCTCTGGTTGGTTCTAAGAAGCAGAGGAAAAAAATAGGGAAGTTGGAAGTTAGTGACCAGTTCTTGACAATTTGGGGCCCATTACTACAAAGATTGTGGTTTATCGTCCCTATTTTCTATAAAGGTTGTGGATGAGAATTGTATTGTCATATATGGTCTTGGACATCATTTATTTGTATATTCAACCTCCCAACATAAGCAACACAATATGGTGGTAAATGAAATGTGGGACATCAACCTTACAAAAACATGCTTTTTGAACCTATAGCTTCCACGTTGATACTTACAAATTGAATCACTTGTGAATAAACTCCCCCCCAAATAAATTATTCACTTTCTTCTATTATATGAGCCAAATATGCATTTAATCATTCTTTTTTTTCTCTTTCAGGGCATCTTGGCTTTCTTAGAAATCTAATTATCTATTAGCCAATATATTAAAGCTAGATTGTTTTAATTGTAATTGAATCGTTCTGATCTCAATGAAAACTATCATAACAAATACTCAATGATAATGGTTTTTCTGTGGGGAAATTGCATGGCCTTGCAATATAAGATCTTGACAACAACAGCTCCTGCCACCTTTCACAACTGGTAAACCATAGCAAGTTGGATGCATCATGTTCTTGGAAACATGGCATTTTGCCCACTTTGCATTTACTTTCAAGCATGAATCTATTTTAACGACCCAAAACTATTTTAAACCTGGGGGGGTAGTGTATAATAAATTTCAGCCTTGTCAAATCTACCAATTCAAACTTGATTTAGTCATAAAAAATAAGGTAAATGTATTTTACCATTTTCCCCACCTTTTCTGCTGGCTATATTTCTCTGGCTTATTACCTCATTGGCTAATAAAGTACAGTGGTTTCGTGTAGTGATTTAAATATTTTGCCAACCCATTCTTTCAATCTAGATGGTGTCTGTGTATACAATAGTTACTTTCACTAACTGTTAGCAGCTCAAGTCCCTTCAACTTCCGCAACTTTCTCAAATTCGCAAATGCAACACTGACTCATCAATACTATGCAGATGTTTCAGCATGTCAATGTTTTCTTTCATGGAAGGATCCATTTGATATTCTCACCTTTCCACCTTCCACCCCCCACTGCTTGAAAATATTGCTATCGCTGCCGTGAAAATAAGGACCAAAAGACAGTCTTGGCAAAAAGGGTTGAGTCAGTTATTCCATGCAGACACTCCTTGAAGTTTACTTTTATTTTCACTTTGATTTTTTCTGAAGCCTTAAGTAGATGCAAATGTTACTATTGTTATTTCTCTTTAGGCTAGGAAGTCTGGAAAATATAGAGGAAGCTTCAGAACACATGGTTATCTGGGGCACAAGAAAGTTATGGAAGAAAATCTGAGTCATGAGCTGTTCTGTCAATACTCAAATCCTTATTTTCTCCATGTTTATAGGATAACTATTTGTGAGAATACTTCACATCTTTTACCTTTCCTCAATCCACAGTTAATTTTTCTTTTTATTTTCCCTTTTTATTTGGCCTTTCCCTTCCTCTTTGTGAAACATCTTCTTCCATTTTGTTTATTATCAGCATTAAAGTTGCCTGTTTACTGACAGCTCATCAAATTCCAACAGTTATGGCAAATTACAAAAGAATAGTCAAGCCATGACTCTTCAAAGGGATGAAAGAGTCAAAATAATAAGTAGAAAAATAAATGCTTTCACCTACTATTAACTTACCATTCCATAATTGCCAACATAAACTAAAAACTCAATAATAGAAAGAATTATTAAGAAAAGGAAAGTGAAGTAATCTTCATTTCATTGTGTTTCTCTACTCTTTGGTGAGGAACGTCTAGGGACTCTCATTTCTTTGTCATCATCTTCTGTTATGGATTGAATAGTTTTCTCCCCAAAAGATATTTTGAAGTCTTAACCTCTGGTACCTGTGAATGTGACCTTATTTGGAATTAGGGTCTTGGCAGATGTAATCAAGTTAAAATGAGGTCATTAGGGTAGGCCCTAATCCCATTTGACTGGTGTCATAAGAAGACGGAACATATACAGAGAGAAGAAGCCATGTGAAGATGGAGGCCGAGATGAGAGCTATGCTGCTACAAGCCAAGGAATGTCTGGGGCCACCAGGAGCTGGAAGAGGCAGGGGAGGAGCCACCCTGGAGGCTTTGGAGGAGGGAGGCCAGCCTTGATTTCAGGCTTCCAGCCTCTGGAACTGTGAGATAATATATTTCTGTTTTAAGCCACTCAGTTATAGCAGCCTTGGGAAACTAATACAACATCCATATTTGCATTTGAGAGGCTATTTTATATCTTTTAGAAATTTCTTCCTCTCTGAGCAATCTTCTACTACCTTTCAACTAAATGTATAGACTAGTAAGTAATTGATTGATTTCCAACTATAAAATCACCTGCCCGGCAGAGGTCAGGTTCTGAGTTTGTTCTTCCAAAATGCCATTCTAGATGTTAAGCTTACTCTTAGGTTGTAGCATATCACATTATCAAGAGGTGATGGAAACCTTAAAAAGTTTGCTCTTCAATTTTTCATGGTATCCACAGATCACTAGATATACATTTCCTGGGGGTAAATCTGCATATATAGTTTATTCCGTAATTCTGAATATATAGGCTAACTAGAGCAAACATATATTTAGAACATGTTGTTTAAGTTATTTTGATCCTATACAGAAGCTGAGACTCATAAAACCATAAAAACTAAATTTAAAAAAAATTAAGAGCCTGCTTTGGTCCATTCAAATGTGCTTTTAAATAGATACTTCAGGATTCTGTGATTGACGGCGCAGTCCAAATTTTAGACTTTTTGGTATTGTGTAACATCTGTTTTCCTGGTCTGTGAATGAGGGTCTGCTTAAACAGTGCAAGTAACCACCCCTCCCATCTGCCATAAATTAAAACTCTCCCCTCCCCAGACCCTCATAGCACTTGACCTATTGACATTATTCATTGTGTAGTTCAATGCCCTGGAGGCTCAAATTAAATGGAAATATTACATGAAAGGGTAAAATAAGGGAGTGGTGACACTTCATGGAGTAGGAGAGGAGGATGATTCGAGAGTATAGGCTACAATCAAGCAAAGCAGCCCCAAAGCAGTATCTCCTAAAGCCCCAGTTGGGTAATAGCAGGAAACTGAAGCCCTACCTCGGACATACCAAAGAACTCAGCCTGCAACCAATAGAACAGATGAAAACAAAAGCATCAGAAGGAGCATGTGAACATGCTAAATGCACCCAATGAATTAGCAGTTCAAACTGTAAGTAGGGCTGTGTGCCTAAATTAGGTCCATAATTCAGCCCCCACAAAAAGTACTTGGCAGAATAAAGTCCAAGTGTTTTCATTGACCTCAATTACACAAATAACGCGTGCAATTTTATCCAGACAAAGTATAACAAAGATGATCTGTTTTCTCCTAGCTAAAGGTTTATGAGAAGGCACACAGTGTTTCCAGGTAGACTTTTCCCCTTATCTGAGAGCTTTCAGGCCTGTAGAATTTTCTTTCAAGGGAAAAACAAAAAACCAGGAACAATTGCCCCATTCAAATACCAAATCACTGCAATCAGTCTTTCTACCACGGACTCTTTCGACAGAAGCAGAAACAGCAGGTTCTGCCTAGATTGAGTTGCCCTGTTTTACCAGCACACATACTTTGGCAGGAAAAAAAGTTGTGATTGAATCTGAGGTGGAGCCTAAAAAAATAAATGCTTAAGCAAATGATTGAACAGCTTTCTTGAGGTGCAATGAGACAGCTGGGGCTGGACGGAGGTGGAACCCACCAGTTCCCTGGGCTAGATCTCCGGGCTCAAAGCAACCATGTGGCAGGGCGAGACCTGGGGTGAGAGAAGCAGTTATTGCTGGAGTTATGAAGTGTTAGCATATCACATTCTGCCTTTTTCTTGAGTCTGATGCAACTAGAGATTCTAAACAGTTAGTCAGAGCTGTGTGTTCTCTGTAAATAATGGAGTAACTAGCTTTTAATCTTTTTATCTACATATAGATTTGATAAACAGAGATATGGGAGCATTTTGGAAACATGTTACGTGCAGTTGTAAGTCTGGTTTATGGCTAAATATTTTCCCTTCTTCCTAGAGAGTTAAGCTTATTTATTAATGTGCTCTCTGGTTACAGACAACCACAATTATGGAAACCCTGTAGTTTTATACTTTATACTATAAGGTGTTTTTTTTCTCACTGTCCCCCGCAAGTCAGGAATCCCACCTTTGGGAAATATTGAAACAAATAAACAAGAAAAAGCGTGGCTTTGGGTGGTTGTTTCTCTTCAAACTTCAGGAATCTGGGCATGCTGAGACAGAAATAAAAGCAGGCATCCTTCTGTTCTCTTTCCTGGTAGTTAACACTCATATACAAATTATGCACCACTCTTAATTCGATCTAAAACCAAAAACTGAGGTGGCCAACTGATGTGGTTTAAATCCCCCGCTTCTTGTTATAGAGCATCTCCCCCCCACCACCATAAAAAAAGCCAAATAAATGAGGATAGGATGATCCCAAGCACACAGCACAGAGCCTGGCACATGGTAAGTATTTATCAAGAGTTCTTGACTTTTGTAGGTCCAGGAAGAGGGCAAACAGGGGGTTCAGAAGGAGAAATGGGCTTTCTGTGCCTGGTCATACCACCATATAGCTACCTAAGACCAACTTTCATATATTTTGGTGGACATAGGCTGAAAAACTTTTTTCATTGAGTTTTTAGATTGAATTTATAGATTTTTGAAAACTGAGGACTTTTGAACTACTGAGGCATATTTAGATAGACCAATTTTAAATAATTCAAGCCATGGTACTAAAATTGACCATTGGGCAAAGCTATTGTGACACAACTACCAGAATCACATAAACAAACAGCAAATAAACTGGTAGTGACAAAGACAGAGGTCATGTCCCCTCTCTGATTTTTTACTAAAGTTCCCACCAGAAGAAATCACTGGGCCTACTTTGATTTCTTTTCAATGGCAGCCACTAACTACTTCAAATATAGCCAATGTGTACCATCCAGTTTACCCACAAGTTAGAACAGTCATCTCTTCCAGCTTTAGGAATAGTGCCGCATCCAAGAAAGGTGACCACTTCACTTCTCTTCTCTTGGAGGACCAAGTTGATTGAAGGAGTTGGAATTAACCCTTGCAACAGAATTCAATCCCCTGGCAATGTCAGCATTCCTAAAGCACCTATCTGCTCCGTATGAGTTTCACATTCAGTGCCCCAATCTTCATAAGAGCTCTATGGCATAGCTATCATTGACCCAACTGAAAGAGAAAACGGAACTTCTATAGTGGTAAACTGCCTTGGTCTAGACCACTGGTTTTCAAACCTTAATGTCTGTTAGAATCACCTGGTACATTGGACCCCAGGCCCAGAGTTGCTTTTATTCAATAGGTCTGAGGTGGAGCCTAGGAATCTGCATTTTTTAGAACTTCTCAGGTGATTCTAATGCTGCTAGTGCTGGATCATACTTTGAGAACCACAAGCCTAAATCACATAAATCATAAGTGGCAGAGCCTAGATTAAAATCCAGGCCTGTATGATTCTAAAATGCAAGCCGATGCTACACTAAGAAGGCACTTGTTACCCTCTTAAGATTTCTTGACTGCAAAGATAGAAGAGGAGAAAACACACTGTAGTAGCTGGGTGGTATGTGAAAGAGGAATGGGTCTAGCGTTGAAACCCTGGAGCCTGAGTTCCCTTGTCTGCCATGCACCAGCATGTCACTTAATTTACGTGGTCCTTCTAGTGTTTCCATCACCATAATAAGAATTCTGCTGGTATTACTCTCACTACTCTCACAGAGTTGTTTTGAAGATATAATTGATGTAAAATAATTTTCTAAGCTTTGAAGTGTTACCACAAATGTTGTTTGTTATTTTCATTAGGAATCAAATCAAAAAAAGAGTAAAGATGAACAAAACAAGAAAAATAAAAATAGACCAGTAGATGGTCTGGTCTTTAGTTTAAAAGCTGACACTACGTAAAAGGAAATACCAAACACAACACAGAAGTTTATTAGAACCTTCAGGAGTTCAGTGATCTTTAAGATGAATGCACCAACAGTCTTAAGGGTAGGGCAGCTGCCAAATTTTTTCCAATATTGTTTTTTTCAACTTAAAAAGTAAACATCTTATTTCTTTCTTTAACAGACATTCTTTTGATGAATGTTGAAAAATGATTAATAATAGTAAAAATTTAATGTTAACAGCTTTCTTTCTTAGAAGTGTAGTTTTCTTTCATAAAATACTGAAAATATTTTACTTTCAAAAATACAATTTTATTATGCTCATCATTGGCTTTTGTTTGATGATCTTTCTGGAAATATAAATTTGACTTCATTTGTAATACGTGGCAGAACCAGTGAAATACAGGATTTGCTATGCAATGAATGGCAAACACAGGCAATTCACATCACTGTTACTCTTAATTAAGTAACTTTAATACAAGAATGAAAACTGAAACTGCCTCGACTTTCTCCATTAAAATTCTCACTGTAAATATTGGCATATCAAGAGCAGTCATTTCTAACTAATGAAGTTAATATTCACTGGCACAACGAGGCTACTTTATGTTGGATTAATTAAGGAGAAACTTTCTACTCTAAACAAAGAAATCTGTCGAGGCCCATAGGGCTCTGCTTTTATCTACATTTTTTTTCCTCAAACGAATGGCTCATTTGATATTAGTTCAATATTTGGTATTAAAGCCAACAGACTCCTATATATCATCAGGACCATAAAAAAGAATGGCATTTTCTTCCATCAATGAGATTTGCTTTCCTTAGATTGGATATTATACTTCCTCAATGAAGTGAAATCCTTATTGATTTATGTTGTTAGAATTCTGTTTGTATTTATTAGTTCGTGATGAAAATGACAAATCCCCATGCTGGTGCAGCTGGGGTTCTGCCCATTAAATAGAGTGCAGACATCTCCTTTTCTGTTTCTGATTTGCTTGTTTTTATTCTTTAAATGCCTTGATAGAGAAAATGCAATTTAATGCTTGCCATGCAAAATAGAATACTTCAAAGAAATCAATAATCAGAGAGCAGAGAGCAGGGTTCAGGTGGTAAGATTTTATTCTACTTTATAATTTCAATGCCTGAGCATGTCTCAGGCTATCACTTTGACTTGTGTACAAAGGTTTGTTGACCGCTGGGTGTCTAATCTAAATCAAGTATTAATACAATTATCATCTCTAATAATCACACCGACATGAATTTATGGGGAATTGAGTTTCTTTAGATTAATAGTTAAAGACACATATTATAGAGAAAGACTGTCCAAAATCAGCCATTTACTAGCTGTGTGACTTTACATGGTCTCTCTGTGCCCCTCTTTCTTTATCTGAAAAACGAACTTCCGTTATGAAGATGGAAGGACTAATATTTGTAAAACACTTAGAATAATGCACAGCATGTAGTTAGCACTGTGTGTTTGTAAAGAAAAATCAATTGGTACATTGAAAATATTATTTCTGCTGTGAAATGAGACATGTTTCCTTGTTATTGGTAGGTGAAATGCTTCATAAGTTTCTCCACGTAGTTTCCTATCATTCATAGAGGATTCGGCAAAAACAGCTTCTTTTCATGACTTTGGTAATGGAATATTTGGGATGTGGAAACAAACCTCTCAAAGAAACAATGAAACCATCTATCATTGTAACACTATTGTTGTGACACACAGAGAAAACATGAAGTCTTTGAAATATACAACATCTACCCAACTAGTCAGCATCATAGGAAGAGAAACTGAGGCAGAAGACTAACGTGAATGAGTTAGTTTAAAATAATCTAATAAAGAAGTAGTAGGGAAAATCTGGAGAAGATGGTGCTGATAAAGGAGTAGTTTTCATAATAAGTTCTGGCATAACAGTTTGAGGCTATTTCCTGTCTTCAATGCTTTTTTTCAAAATCAGTGGTCAAGGAATTTTGGTACTTTCTTAACACATCTCTGTTATTTTTATCACCTTAAAAGAGAGGTAAGTTATACTCTAGTGGGACAAACATCATCTCTGTGGAAAAATGGTTGGTGATTTGAGTAAGTAAGTACGTGAAGGGAAGGATCTGGGTTAGCGTAGCGATTTGGTTGCTATCCATTCAGCACCACTACTCTACGAAGTGAAATAAGACCAGAGGCTCTTAGGGAATGCAAACTTATTAAAATATCTAGAATACATTTATTTTTCAGTGTTTACTTTTAAAAATAGAGGTAACCTAATGCCAGAGAACCAAAATGAGATCCTGAAAAACCATTTAAAATTTAACACTTTCAAAGCTTATTTGTGTGCATTAATCTCACTTTACGCTTGTAAAAGAGGCAAAGCAGTTCTATTGTAACACATACCAGAGTGAATCAAGATTCTCTCCCACCACATGGTTAGCTATTTGGAGGCCAGAACTATGCCTTAATCATTTGTTTTATATTCTGAACGGCAGGTGGTATATTTGGATTGTATTTATTTAGCTAAGCTAGGAGTACATGCCCTAGAAGTCCCTTCCCTTCATAGTTCCGGATTAGCCTGGGCCATGAGAGACATTTTGCATGACATTTTTAAGGTGGAAGGGAACAAATAGCCACATTCTTTTTACATCAGAAGGTTGGCGTAGGGCATGAGGCACTGTGGCAAGTCATGAAAATCGTTAGTGATCTGCTGGCTCACGTTGTTGGCCTGGGGCAGCAGGCGAACCCACAGTTTCTGCAGTTCCCACTGGGACGACTCCTCCTTCAGTTTCTATGGCTCCTGGGTTATATGAGGGACGGCACCAGATTCCCTTGCTGGCCACTCCCATTTTCTAAGTGACAGACATGGGCTCCATTTCATCCTGGTGGCTTTCAGCTAATCTTCACTGGTTCGCATTTGTTGTCTTCCTCCACTTCACATCCATCTGCCTTTCCCACTACCTGCCTCACAGTTTCAGGCTCCAGAACCAGATGTAGAAACAACAGCTTCACATAGATTGTGTGAGCCATTATATATGTTCAAATCTTATCAGAATATTATGATAATTATATATGTAACAGGCTCAATCATCAAGGCTTAATCAGAGAATCAGAACCACTAGGGAAATTCATATTTATTTTATATATGAGGAAAATGATGATAAAGAGTTATTTACTGTCAAATAATAATAAGTGTATAATGATGGTAAGACAGAAGACTTCTGGGGCCAGCTCCATGGCCGAGTGGTTAAGTTCGCACGCTCCACTGTAGTGGCCCAGGGTTCGGATCCTGGGTGCGGACATGGCACCGCTCAGGCCACGTTGAGGCGGCGCCCCACATCCCACAACTACAAGGACCTGCAACTAAGATATACAACTATGTACCGGGGGGGGGGGGGGGTTGGGGAAAAAAAATATTGGCAACAGTTGTTAGCCTAGGTGCCAATCTTTAAAAAAAAACAGAAGACTTCTGACTTTGAGCCCAATGTTGTTTCCACTGCACTATGGTCCCTCTTTTAGTCTATCTACTCATCCCTTGGTTCATAGAGGAACTGAGTCTGTGTAGATGTACTCTTAAAACCATCTTAAGCACTCTGTCCAACTGTGAAAAGATATTCTGACCACCTACTCCATACAGAGTGGCATTAAGTTAACACTAACGTTTAACTTAATTAACCATTAACTAACCTAGCAATTTAGGACAATAAAAGACAGGGAATGGTCAGCTTCAGAAGAAAATAGAACCATGATAAGCAATTACCAAATTCTTTGAGTTAGAAATAGTTTTATTTATTGGAAAAAACTACCTTGCATCAGAACCAAAGAGTTCTCTATAAAGTAGGAAAAACTCACTAATTCGCTTCTTTGATCTGTTCTCTGTTCTCCCCATTTCTTACTAAATCCTCCATTTGTAGAATCAGTCCCAGGTAATGGGAAACTAGCTCAGTTTTAGAACTATGGTCCCGAGTAATTTTGGAAAGAAGGGTGAACACTACAGGCATCCTTCCCTTGTACCTGGGTTGTACCTACTTCTTTATCTCACTTATTACCACTCTGCCTCCATCCTCACACCAAGAACCCTACATACTGGTCACAGGGAACTTCTCACATTTTCCCAAACCTGTTAAATTCTTTATAAATTAGGCTGAGATCTCTCTTTATTCAAGCTAAAACCCAAGTATTATTTACACTGTAAAGCTTCCCTCAATTCTCCAGGCACAGTTGGTTTTTCTGCCTGTGTTCTCCTTTGCTAGGCTTTGGCTTTTCCAATGGGAAGGAACTGATGGATTTATCTTTATATACCTAGTACCCAATGGAATGAGTGTTGTACACCTACTTAGAAGAAAAGAGGTTCCATTGTTCAATTCATGAAACCACAGTGTAAAAGATGACAACATTCTGTTTACTGGCAATGAGGTTACTGAATGCTAGTATTTTGATGCCTAAAATAACCAGGTTTCACAATACTGTACTAACGGAATAGCAATTATCATGGTATTACTCTGTGAACAATGAATACAGTCACATATTTTCCACACTAAAAGAAGCATGGGGACTCTGAAGAGCTAATGTCTACAAGACACAATTTTAGGCTTCTCTGCCTCGCCTCCTGTCTTTGCTCACTCTGTACTCCTGCGCTTCTGTTGCACAAGCTGCTCCAACAGATCACAATCAAATTCCATGCAGAACTGGAGAAACAGTGTCTACTCTTTACACCAGCAAAGAACGGGAATGAACTGATACAATTGTGCAGGAGAAGCATGCAAAAAATATTCTGCCTATTGCAATAGAATGCATTGAAGCATTATTCTGATTTCTACTGGTCTTAATTCCTGTAAGCGTAAAGTACCACATAGTTATCTTCTGTTTGATTTTTTTTGAGTCTGCTTGTTTGTGATTTTGCTTTATTCAGTTTCATTTCTCTGAATATTTCTTTAGCTTTTAAACTCCTAATGCAAATGGTGTAATCTTATCTTCAGCTCAATATTGTTATCCGATACTGTTAAATAAATCTCTAGTCACAGGAAATGAAACCGCCTTCTATTCCCACAAAGCCTAAATTTAAATATGTGTAACTCATAAGTCTTAGATAATTTGCTCAAATTAGCCATACTACTTTCTCCTAGAGTTTTATCTAACCACCCACAAGTTGACTCAATTCTGACCCAAATGAAAGGCAAGCTAAACATACAAAAGGGCAGGCTTCTTGATGTAACAATCCTGGTGTACAGCTCATAGTCTCTGATATTCTGGCAGCTTCTCAAATTTTAGCTGCAAATCCAGGGAAGGACTGTACTGGACCGCCTATAAACAGAACTCAGTAGTACATTATGAGAACACTGAAAGGTCAGTTAATGACCTCATAGCTCATCGGGAATGGCTGAGTGCGTCTTCCAGTTAGTTGGGGAGAGCTAGTAAGCTCTTGTTCAGCAGACTCAATGTTTTCGCTTCTGTATAGGAGAACCTTGAAGCAGAGATCTAGTGAACAATTTTTGTGGTTCAGCCATTAAGCCAGGTGCCTGTTTTGTGAGGTTACCTTGGAATTCTTTTCCCAAAGTAGAGACAGAATGTCCTGAATTACCCATTGTTTGGAACAGTCTTACTTGAGATGAGAAGAGTACATAGTTGTGAAAAGATTGGCCAAGTTTGTGGGTGAGTAGATATTTGTCTGGGGCAAAGCCAACTAACTAATCAAGTAGTAACCTAACCCAAGAATTTAGTCTCGCAAAAATCATCCTTTAATGGTGCTTCTCAAAATTTTCCATTAAAAAAATCCTGAAGAAACAGAAGAGAAATGAGCACATTATCCTTCTTCCTACCCCAAATCCTGGAGAATCTGAGATCATAACACAAAGGACTGGGCCCAAGCTCAAAATATTCCAGTCTTATGATTTTTCTTTACAATATATGCAATATACAATATATACTAGCACAATATATGATATATACAGTATAAGCTAGTTTTGAATTCTGATGTACATATATATATGTCACAATATCTACATTACAAAAATAATGATTTAAACTGCTTATCAGTTAAATTATTTAATTCCTCCTACTCTCCATCTAAATTGTTGGGTTAAACGAATTCTTCTAAAAGGTACACCATGCTTATCTTGTGGCTTCTCGTAGCTCCTGGCATGTTGCTACTACTGTGAACACAGTTATTTGGAGTCAGGACTCATACACATGAAAAATAAACCACATGAAAACATAGGAGAGAATATATAATAGCTGTGAGATATGGCACAGAAAGTGAAGTTAAGGGAAGCGGGGACAATGCAATTAGAAGGTTGGACTGTGAGAGTCTTTTAAAATAACTTGCTTTTTGTCTCAATTAAAAGAAATCATTTTCTCTTTGACCAAATAGCATTAATCAAAAGCTGTAGCACTAAAAATGCTACATTCTATGGAATTTAAAATGTATATAACTAGTAAAGTACAGTTCTTAATTTCTTTTACAGAAACTGAAGTTTCAAACTTATAATGTTTAATAACTGTACCGCAAAATACAATCAGGGTGAAAAATGCCCTATGTTACTGTGATGGTTAATATCATGTATCAACTTGGCAAGGTTATGATGCCAGTTGTTTGGTCAGACACCATTTTGAATGTTGTTGTGAAGATATTTGTTAGATGTGACTTACATTTACAATTTGTAAACTTTGCTAAAGCTGATGACCCTCCCTAATGTGGGTGGGCTTCATCCAATCAAAGACTGAGATTTCCCAAAGAAGAAGCAAGGAGAAGCAATTCTGCCTCAAGACCGCCACATAGAAACTCTGCCTGAATTTCCTGCCTGCTGGTCAATCCTGAAAATTTTGGGCTCAAGACTGCAATATCAACTCTGACCTTAATTTTCAGGTCTACTCTACAGATTTCAGACTTACCAGCCCCACGATCATGTGAACCATTCCTTAGAATAAATCTTTCTCTCTCTATATATCTCACTGGCTCTGTTTCTCTGGAGAGCCTGACTAATACAATTCCTTAGAATAAATCTCTTTCTCTCTATATATATCTTATTGGTTCTGTTTCTCTGGAGAACCCTGACTAATACAGTTACTAAGCTGTAGAGGAAAGAAAACAATAATTGGAAGAGAACTGTCAGAGTGAGCTTCTGGCAAAGGAAAATCTTGTAAAAAAAGTTCACAGTAAAAACAATATCTCAGTATCTAAAGGTTCTGAATACCAAAAGAACACCCAGGACCACCCCCACCATGCCATAAACTTGGCCACTGCCCTACTGTTTTCCTGGAAAAAAAAGGTTCAATTGGTTGATATGCTAATCATATCTTATGCTATCAAGGTACTAGGCCATTGAATTTCCCTTAATTATTTATAGATTTGCCTTTTCCTGCCAGCTGGAGGGCAGGGACCAGGTCTTTGTCATCTTTGTATCCAGACTTAATAAATGATTATTGACTGCATGGGAACAGGATTCACATTTAAAATGGAATATGATGAAAAATTAAAATTTGCCGTAATGAAGTAGACTTTTGGTCAGGTTTCTAGAACATGCTTTTTTCTTTTTTAAAAAAATAAGGAGGAATAAATGAATGTTTGTTTTTAAGTTAAAAGAATAAATCTTACGGAATATAATCTAACGCCGTGTAACCATTCGAAGTCTTACTACTATACTCATATATAAGTAAAATAAAATTTGGAATTGAGGTGATATTTCTGGAACATGTTAAGGTAAAAATCACACTCTTTATGCAGAATTGTTGGATAAATCTAATTTGGGGCTGTTTCTTACTCAGATGATTTACTTTTTTCAATCGTCCTTTACATCTGAGAACAGTTTCAGGTCTATTTTTGGAAGAGAGTGAATACGGAACCAAGGTAACTAGAATAAGTTGGATTTAAAAGTGAAAAGCCAGGGCCGGCCCAGTGGTGCAGTGGTAAAGTTTGCACGTTCCGCTTCAATGTCCCAGGGTTTGCCGGTTCAGATCCTGGGTGTGGATATAGCGCCACTTATCAAGCCATGCTGTGGTAGGCGTCCCACATATAAAGTGGAGGCAGATAGGCACGGATGTTAGCTCGGAGCCAGTCTTCCTCAGCAAAAAGAGGAGGATTGGCGACAGATGTTAGCTCAGGGCTAATCTTCCTCAGAACAATAAAATAAAATGAAAAATAAAAGTGAAAAGCCTCTTTAAAATGCTATATACATTTCGCATCTGAATCTTTGATTTCAGAGTAGAAAACAAACTCTGGAGTGACAGGAGGAAAAAACCTGATCCCATCTTTTTCACTTAAGAGCAACTATAAGAAAAATAAAGTCATCTACCCCTTATGTTTAAATAGTTGCAGAGGCCAGGATACACAAGGCCTGAAGAATGATGATAAAAAGAATTCTCTTCCAAGTCTGCTGAGGCTGGCCAGCTAAGAAAGCAAGAAGCAACAGTTTAGTAATCTCTGCATAGGAATCCTTCAATGCAATGCATTTCAGAGTGTAGATAAGCCATTTTTATCCCAAAGGGGAGCTCTCAGGCCTGGAAATTTTAACTGAAAACAACCTGTCTGAGTTGATTTCAACCTTCTGCATTTATTTTCAACAGATGCTGTGGACTAAATGTTTGTGTCCTCCTAAAATTCATCTGTTGAATCCTAACCCCCTCTGTGATGGTATTAGGAGGTGGGGTTTTGGGCAGGTGATTAGCTCATCAGGGTGGAGCTCTCATGAATGGCATGAGCTCTCTCGTCCCTGCTGCCATGTGAGGACACAGTGACAAGACATCCCTCTATGAACCAGGAAGTAGGTTTCACCAGACACCGAATGTACTGACACCCTCATCTTGGACATCCAGCTTCCAAATCTGTGAGAAATAAATGTTTGTTGTTTAATCCCCCAGTCTGTGGTATTTTTGATACAGCAGCCTGAAAGGACTAAGACAATATGCATCTCAGTAGGGCTGCTTGTTTAGAGCCCTATTCGCTGGTTTCCAACCCTAAGAAGTTACATGACTTTCCCAAGATTTCACAGACAGAAACTGGAAACTCTAAGCTTCATCTATAAAATGAATTTAATAGCTCCTTTCAAATTTGAGACAAAGATCCAATGAATATAGAGTTTAAGCATCCAGGACATAGTAAGCACTAAAATGCTTATTTCCCCACCCCATCATAAAAATATTTATAGTCTATGTGATGCCTGAAATAATGAAATTTTCCATCGGCTATTCCTAAAGTTAGATTTGAGGCCACTTTTCCTAGTACAAGGAAGAAACACAGAATACTCGAGGATGAATTCATAGGGGACAAAAGTTGAACAGTTTCTCCAAATGAAGAGTTTTACAAATTCAAAAAAGAAAAGGTTCCACTAAATATATGGGTGTTTTGGTACCAAACATTTACTTTAAATATCCTTTATATATCAATCATTTTCTGCAAAACTACACTTTTTGTCAATTCATAATTTTCAACTGATTTATGTCCAAGTCTTAACTTGGACTTACCACTAACACGTATAATGGAATAAAATATTTTTTTAATAAGCTTGAAAACTCTTATTCTCTCGAAAGTCAAAATATACTTATTTAGGAAAATGCATCAAAATAGCATATTGAGTGCTCCTCCCACTCCAGTCTTTTCTCCCAGTTTTAAATGTTGTCATGGTCTTGTTTAGTATGAGATGATGTCTTGGATTTACCACAATTCTCATGTTCTAAAAATAAACTTAAACAGGAATTACATCTATTAGTTGCTCTATTTCCCTCCTGTCTGTCGCTTTCTCTTTCTCTGTCTCTGTCTCTCTGTCTCTCTCCCTCTTTTTCTCTCTCTGTTGATTTGAACTGAATTGAACTCTGGACCCTATGCACTTTTAAACTTCTTTTTGGCTTAATTTCAGGAAGTTTTCAAATGGTATTCTACAAAACGTTTGTGGTTTAAGCCCTAGAGAGAGGTTTGCCTACATTTTCCAAGGTAAAGTGGCAAAGATACATTAATACGTATTTTTCTCCTTGAGGATCTGACTCTTGTAAGAGTAATACGCAGAAGAATTACTCCAGTCTTATTTTCCCAAAGACCTTTCAGTTCATATAACTATATGAGTATAATGCACATGATCAAAATCCATCTGGTTTGTAGAAAAGTTTTAGTTTACCACCTACATCCACCAACAAGGGAAATAATTCAACTAGATATGTGAGAGAATTCATGGTATCCAGCAAGCAAAGATCAAAAGTCCACACTTTTCTGCATAAAAAATCAACGACAAAAGTTCTAAGATTTTAATGGACAAGAAAAAAGTTCTCTACTTCTACTTATGTTAAAATCAGTCTAGAAAAATGGATTCTTTTATTTTCTCTCATTATATACAATTTTCAGAAAAAAATAACCTGTTTTTCTTGAAGTTTTTTTTACGGGGGTTGTAAATGCATATTTCAATGCTTGAAGCTATGTATTCATAAATGGATACATACACACAAGATGTAATAATTTGCTTTTGAAAGAAATTGTGGAATAAGGTCACTTTTAGAAATCTACATGTCTAGTGGCACATATCTGTTTAATAGACTCTGCGAAGACCAATTTGAAACTACTTTTGACCAAAGCTTCAAAAGAACTCAAGGAATATAACACACTGACCTCTACTTAAAGCACTTGGATAGGAAATTAAATTATCTTAATTGCATTTAATTCAACATTGATACTTACATTGCTGGATACAGAGCATTGCTGCTCTCTAAACAAAGAGGCCAACATGAGCAAAATATAGGCTGAGTGACTTTGTAGAATAACAAAAATAGAGCGAAGCTTACCTTTATTCACTCTCCCCATAGAAGACCTATGAACTAGGTGCTCACAGCTGGGTAATGGTAACATTTTTGCTTGGTTAATAATAAAGAGAAGAAAAGCTCCAGACACCAGGAATCTGGGTTAACCATTGACACTGGTTTGTTCCTACGGTTCCACCCTGGGAATCTACATAGGTAGCCCTTGGCATCTTATAAAGCAGGTGATAGCCGGTCAGCTGAGACTGAGGTTACCTCACTGCCTCTCTGCCTCTGGAGGAGGTACAGCGTGAAGGTCATTCAGGCATACCATGACTAAGTTTTCGTTCCGCCAGCAGTACAAAGAAGGAAGATTTCCTGGACCAGAAATATGCTCAACAATGCCAGTAAGTGACTCAAATATTTACAAACAGGTGTGTTGGAAGCTAATCTACAGAAATGCTCATGTCACTTTCAGACTTTCTCTGGGCAATGCAAAGAAACTCTTTTCACCAGAACTCTTTATCTACATTTTAGGGGATGAGGATTGAGATTGCGTGACAATGAAAACTGAGACAGGACAACTGGAAACAGCTAAGCATCCATTCATTCCTTTGTTCAACATGCCTTTAATGGTTACTAATCTTGGGCAGCACAGTTCCAAAGAAGCAGCATCCACAGTTGAAGCCCTGATAAATGGAAGAGAGAGATAGAGGCTGGAGGGTCCTCCCTCCCCAAACCCCAAGAATCAGAGCTTAAGACAGAGATGACAAATAAAACACAGACTGTGGCCCAGATCCAAAATGTAAAGTCTGATTGTTCCTCTGCCCCAGCAATAGGTTCCAAGGGATTAAATGAAATGTTAAGGTGGTCATGTGGTCAAGCTAGCTGATCAGAAGTCAGAAAATTGAATGATGAGCAAAGAGGTGATTTTATAATGGTATAGTCAAGAGAAAGGTCCAGAAAATGTGAAAAGCAGCCACAAGGAACTAAAGAAATAACAATCCTAAGCACTTCAGAACCTGGGGGAGCTGTATCCAGGAGAGCTCAAAAGGAGTATCATGCTGGCAAGGAATTAGTAGTTTTCTTTACTCTAAAGAGCATTGGTAATCGGGGGTCAAGGAGGCCGCATCCAGTTTGGTTAACTTTCCAAATTTAGGGGGGCCACTTCTGGTTCTGACCATAGTTGCTGTTTGAGGGTTGTTTGGTTTTTGTTTCCATTTTAAAAGCATGAACATTTGAAGGACAAGACTGGATTTCAGTGTTGGTGCCTTCACTTACAGGCTTTGTGACATTGGGAGCTGCTTAACCTCTCTGCACACCTATCTTCTCATCAGTAAAATGGGATAATAATAATAAATACAACAACAACACTGACCTCAGGCAGACACTTAGACACTGTTAACTGTCACTCAGGTTTTGACATTCTGATAGGAGTACATGGTTTGCAATCTGTTACACAATAACAGGTAGAAGAGTTTGAACCCTCCAAAGGAGCTATCTTTTCAATCACCCATAAATGCCAGGAAAGCAGCAGACCAAGAGGTTAACTCTTCTGCCAAGAAATTTGAAGGCTTGAGAAATGTTTCCATTTCCATGTTAATCAAGGCAATTTTCATTGTGGTTTATCCATAGTAAGACTGAGTTGGTTGTTTGAGTATTATCAATTACTCTGCTCAATTACTGGCTTGGTTGAAAGCTGAGCTCCCTTCAGTAGTGTTTCATCTGAAGGGACTTTTAAAAGAACGCAACCACCACAGTACACATAACTTCTCTGCTCTCCAAGGACAATTTCAGGAAAGGTGGCTTTGTTGAGTGTTTGGATTGATCTGAGAAGATGAGACATCGAAACACAGCATAGAAAATACCACAGAGAAGAGCAGGACAGGAGGCAAGTTGGGGAGATTGGACGGCTTCCCAACTCCAACTGAGTCAGATCATCACAGCATGGCTTCATTCCTTTGTTTGAAGTAAATTCCCAGAACATCGACACACCCATACTCACATGTAAGTAGAAAAACACTTTCTAAAGCCAAATAAAAATGATTATCTGGATTGGCTTCTCTGTTGTGTGTCTATGCCTCCTAAATCTACCTTAACTGAAAATTAACTTTCTTGAAGTTCAGCTTTGGTGAACTGGAATCTCCTCTGAAACACAGAGAGAAACTGAGGCAAAATTGGAGGAGCATATTTGTTTTAAGATGTATCAGATAACAAGATGATGAGAGAATTCATTAAGTGAATGTAAAAACTTTTTGATAAATAATTCTCTTTTTCAATAATCTGTACTTCATTGCTATTCAATGACTTTAGCAATGGTCTAAAAAGAAGTTAGACTATACAAAGGGGCTCCCTGTTGTATGGAATTGAGGTATCACTACTCGAGCTCTGTCCTTCGCAAACTGTTTTTGTTTGGTCCTCCTGACTTGTGTTTCTTATGACTCGTTTTACGTTTTCAAATGGTGGGGAAAAAATTAAAAGAAGAATAATATTTTGTGATGTGAAAATTATATGAAATTCAAATTTCAGTGTCCATAAATAGTTTTATTGAAACACAGCCACGCTCATTCATTCATTTACGTATTGTCCATGGCCTGTTTCACTTTACAAGAGAAGAGTTCAATGACCCTCAGAATCGCAACAGAGATCATGCAGCCCTCAAAACCTAAAATATTTAGTATCTGGCCCTCTACAGACAAATGCTTGCCAATCCTTGAGCCAGCTAAACCATACAATTGACTCTTCTCCAAAGACAGTGTTCCTCTTTTCTGATTAATGATTAACATAGTTTAACTCCAGGTCAACTGAATTTCTATAATCTAAAATCCTGTCTTTCTACATACCATCCAGTCACACCATAGCATATCATGATTATGCTTCTTTGTTTTTACCCAAAGGATTTAAAAACTTATGTCCACATAAAAACCTGCACACAGATATTTATAGCAGCTTTAATTATAATTGCCAAAACTTGAAAGGAGCCAACACGTCCTTCAATAGGTGAATAAACTGTGGTACACCCAGACAATGGAATATTATTCAGCCCAAAAAAGAAATGAACTATCAAGCCATGAAAAGACATGGAGAAATCTTCAATGCATATTACTAAATGAAAGCAGCCAATCTGAAAAGGCTACATAATATGTGACTCCAACTATATGATGTTCTGAAAAAAGTAAAATTATGGAGACAGTAAAAAGATCAGGTGTTGGTGGATGGGAAGGCAGAGGGAGGGAGAAATTAATAGGCAGAGTACAGAGGAGTTTTACAGCAGGGAAAATACTCTGTATGATATTACAATGATGGATATATATCATCATACATTTGTCCAAACCCATTGAACATACGGCAGGAAAAGTGAACTCTCAGGTAAACTATGGACTTTAGGTGATTACAATGTATCAACGTAGGTTCATCTTTGGTAAAAAAAAAAAAAAGTACCACTCTGGTGAGTGATGTTAGTAACAGAGGAGGCTATGCATATATAAGAGCAGTGGGCATGTAGGAAATCTTTGTACTTTCCCCAATTTTCTTGTAAACCTAAAACCCAAAAAAAATAAAATCTTAAAAAAGAATCTTCACTTTCCTTCAAGGTTCCTTTTACTAACTCCTTCCCTGCCTACTATAAACACCAATTCATAGTTTATTTTAAAAATAATTTTTAAAAACAATAAACTTTTTCCAGGCACCAACCCTCTCAAAGTATGTATTATGGTTCTTTGTTGAATGTCTCATTTCCTTCACCAAATTTTAAACAGTACTTGGGTCAGGGTTGACTGAACCTCAACCATCTTTGAATCTAACAAAGTGTCTACCAGAAAGCTGTAATGCAAGTGATGCTGAGGAATGAATGCTTTTCTTAATTAAGCAAGCATACCATATTTGGGAGCCAAAATACTTAATTTTTTTACTTTTCTGAACTCTTTTCTTCAGTCATTGTCTTAAGGAGCTTCCCTGGCATTCCTTGTCCAATTCTCACCTCTTAGGTCTCCAACCAAGACCCTTTTGCTGCCTAAATCCTCCACTCAACATGATGATTACTAGGTCATGCCTGGGTTTTCTCTCTTTCCATCTTCCTAGCTCCCCAAATTTTCTTTCATTGTGTCTCATTTACATTTGAAGGATTGTGTGATTTACTGTGTTTCAAGTTCTCCCAAATGTATGTCATAGGAGGCCAAGGAAAAAGGGGAAAAAAAGAGTTAACCTGAATTTCCTTCCTCAAGAGAGCATCCTGCAGCATTTTTGTAAGATGATGCACAATATTCCAACAAATGATTTACATAAAAATGGTGAAATGGACTGACTGTATCATCATTTGAAAGATCTTGATACTGTTGAATCATGCTAACAGGTTAAAAGCTGCATTATCTTTTCCAGAGGGGAAAAAATGGGAAGAGTACCTTTAAAAATCTCTGTCAGATGTTAAAGTTATGCATGTTTATTATAGATAATATGAAAGTGTACAAAAAAAGGAAATAAAAATTAATCACAAACCTCAATTTCCTAAGGCAGAATTATTGCCAGTCTTTTTCCCTATTGTTTTAAGATAAAATTGAGATTCAATTATATTTACGATTTTGAATCTTGCTTTTTAACCTTTGTCAAGGAGCTCTTGTTTCAATGCAAAAGGATGCATTTACTAATCATGGAATTCCCAACATTCAGGAGATGCAAGTTGTGCAGATCTTTTGGAGCACGTGCGCTGGCTAGCTAGTCCTCCCCAATCATGCCCACATTTACTGCTATGATTTACCCTATGCTGTGGGCTAGCTGAAACCATGCCTTGAGAGAGTTCATAAACTGTCAATCATGCCACAAATGTACGGAAACATTTGAAGGTGTGCCCAAACATTAGGTAAATCCTATTCCTCTGCAAGAAACAATTGTAAATTGAAAAGTTGTTACTCCCCTCATGGAAATGAGAATTGCGTCAAAGGTGACTGATTGGATCTCAAAAGATGCCCTCATTTTCAAGACTATTTGCTTTTATTAATTCTGTCTTTGTTGCCTCAAACCCCTAACTAACTTCGTTATCACATAGATTACTTCATTAGGAAATATTTGAGGGAGATTTGTTTACCTGAATAATTTCCTCAATTCTTTTTCAATTTTTCATGTGGAGGCATAATCCTTCCCTCCTCTCCTTGGCCCCTGTACTCTTTCAAAATTGCAGGAATGAATTGTAAAAAGGAAGGTCCTTGTTGCTTCACACTCTTCCAAGACATTTTTTTCTAATGCTTTCCTTCCCCCCAAATAAGAATTAAAAGTGGTTTTTCTTTTGACAGCCGGTTACTAATCCCACCTTAGCAGGAAGGAGAACAGGAAGCCAGCAAAGGAATTTTCCATTCCTATGTCTCTCTTAATTTCTTTCCACATCAGGTACTTTTCAAAATCTAGACATTTCCAGTGAGTCTGTATATCTTCTTGTTTGGTCTACCAGTCACGTGTTCTTTAACTTCTCTTGTGCCACTGAGAAAACTGACTCGGCTGGTGTTCCCACTTGGAGGAGAGAGAACTTGAGACCTTTTGAGTCTCCAAAGGGAATATAACCGAAACATGATGCCTTTGCTTATGCAAACGGGATTTTTTCCTTTTGTAAAGATAAAGTTCACACAGCTAGTCCCTCAAACCACAAATCAAAATGCCTCATGTTGTATTGAGAACTACAATTTTGACTCTTAAAATAAGTTTCTACTTAACTATCTTTTGCCTGCCAAGCTGCCTTCGTCTATTCTTTCCTTCTTCCTCCATCCCCCTCCTGCCTCCTCCCTCCCTTCTTTCCTTCTTGTCTCTCCCTCCTTATTCCCTCTCTTCCTCCCTTCCTCCCTCCCTGCTCCCTTCTTTCATTTCTTCCTTTTTCTTCTGTTTAAATACTAAAGGGCTCTGTGTTTTTCACTATGTTCCAAGTCTTCCAAAATATACATAATAAGAAGCAGAAGAAAAAGGAAACAATAATCAACTTGAATTTGTTTCCTCAAGTATCAATCCAGTTTAGCATTTTCATAAGATAATGAACAATAGTTCAATGAATGATTTTTTTTTGAATGATGAAATTATAGTTTCCCAAAGCTGGTGATTTGTATAAAATGTGAACGAAATGTGTTTATGTAAGTTGATGTCATTTCAAATGAAACAATGTAATTAAGATATCTACTGTAATATGTTAAATCCTGTATAAGTAACAAAAAGCATTGCTCTAAAACTGAAGTAGCCTTTTTCTGAAACTTTCCAACAGCATATTTCTACTTTGGCAATAATAATTAAGATCTAAATAAAAGTAAGAAACATTTATTGAGTGTATACTAGTAGCAGTATACTGTTTTAGATACTTTTTATGTATTATCTCATTTATTTTTCTCATTTAATCAATTCAGAAACTGAGGCAGGCATAGATATCTTGTAATATCTGCTCGAGGCCCCCCACCCAACAAGTAATGGTCCACGGATATGAACCCAGGCAGTCTGGCTGCAAAATCAGAGCTCTTAACCAATTATTTTTGCCTAAGTACCAACCAAACAAATCTTTCCTTGGTCTGAAAAATATAGGGGCTGGCCCAGTGGCGCAGTGGTTAAGTTCACATGTTCCGCTTTGGTGTCCTGGGGTTCCCAGTTCAGATCCTGGGTGCGGACATGGCACTTCTTGGCAAGCCATGCTGTGGTAGGCGTCCCACATATAAAGTAGAGGAAGATGGGCATGGATATTAGCTCAGGGCCAGTCTTCCTGAGCAAAAAGAGGAGGATTGGCAGTAGTTAGCTCAGGTCTAATCTTCCTCAAAAAAAATAAATAAATAAAAAGTAAAAAATAAATAAATAATATATTGTCTTGATTAGATATCAACAAACAGCCCCAGAGTGAATTTCATCGGCCCCTAAATGAAAGCAAAATCAAGTTATGGTAACTATAGGTCAATTTTTGCATCTCTTGTTCCAAATAATATCAACTAATGAGGAAGCTAAAAACAACCAAATTGTAATGAAAATCTCAAAATCTGAAGTTTAGATGATGTCTTTTTTTTTTTTTTTGACAGACTTAAAGCTCAATGTAAAGCAAGTATATCAAGTAAATTTATTTCTTGGTGTAATATTTTGTATGATTATTTAGTATGTGTTTAAGGTGTTTGCCCAACTTAGAATGATTTCTAATTTTTAATAATCCCCCTCCCTGCCTCAAGTACTCAGGGATCCACAGTGTCCCTATGAGAGCTCAAGATTTGATGAGAGATCTGATGTGCAGACCACTGCCATCTCCTTCTTCCAGGTCCTTTCAGACCCTGACTGCAGTTCATCCCTGTTTCACATAACACATCTTAGTCCTATAATAAAGTCCGCTTTCCACCTATTTTATTTACTTGTTTAAAGAAACTCAATTTCCTAGGACTTTTGGATACTCTCATAGCAAAAAATGAACACCACTAAATTACAGCAATTCCTTGAATTTTTTCACTGAATCTTATACCTGTTGTATAGTAAAGCAGGTACAGAATTAGAATTTCTGCTTTTTTTATGAAAGAGATAGAAAGGCAGGGAAGGATGGAGGGAGGGGGTAGGAAAAAGGGCAGGGCAGAAGAGAAAGAGGTAGGAAAGGATCCTCATCTTTTAGAATAAAATCTAGGCCTAGATATTTATATATTTTTTTGGAATTTAATTTCACACATGTTGCCTGAGCACCTGTCACATTCCAAGGATGTGTTGAACACCACAGTTAAAACTTGAATAAGACATAGTCCTCTGCCTGCCATTGAAGACTTATTAGCTTAGTAGGACAATACAATAAGTATAAAAAACAACAATAACTACAAAACTGCTGGATTTTAGGTAGTGTGAATGCTTAAAATAAGCATAAACCAATTGCTATGGGATCAAAGTAAAGACAATTCCACCCATTGGTGGAGATCAGCGAAAGTTTTAGGCAGGTGGTGATTTCACAATGAGCTAATGAACTTTCAAAAGGTAGAGAAGGTTATGAATGTATTCTGAGCCTAACGAAAAGCGCAAACAAAGACAGAACAGAGAAATTATTGGGGACACAATGGTGATACAGGTTGACTGTAGTTTGGGAGCATTTGGCCTGAATCAAAGACTGAAAAAAATGTTTGGGGTCAGATCCTGGAAGAACTTCATTGTCAGATGAGAATATTGTCCTTGATCTGGTAGGCAATGGAGAGCTACCGAAGGCCAGGTTCAGAAATGTGTATCTGCCCATATGGAGCACAAACTTGAGTGAATAAAGACAGAGTGGAGGGGTAAAAAGAAAAAAACAGAGGAATAAGTTAAAAGGAGTAAGTTATTAATGAATGTTGAAGTTAGCGGGTAGAGGAAGAATTAGGCAGATGTAAATGGAATAGAATGCCTTCATGTTTTTCAGCAGCTGATAAAACTAAGCAATAGGGGAGAAAGAGCAAAAGATAATTCTGAGTTTTCATTATCTGAGTATGTGGGAGAGATGTTTCTGAAGATGCTTCACTTCCTAAATGAGAAGAGTATTTTGCAATGACATCAACTAAGTACAAGCAGTTAATTGTAGAGGGAATATCACTGGAGAATAAGTCAGGAAACTGGATTCTACTTCTGGACTGACAACTAACCAGAGGGATGACCCCTGTCAAAACACTTTCTTTCTTGGATCTTAATTTTTTAGTATGGAAAAAAAAAAAACCTCTGGATGATTCTACAGTCTCTTCTAGGTATATAATTTTATTATTTCAACTGGTCATATTATAATGAAATGAAGCTACATAAATAAAAACGGGGATTATGTATTATTTTTGTTCTACACTGCATACTCAGTGCCTAACACAGTACTTGGCTCATAATATGTGCTCGATAAACACATATTTAATGATTGCATGAACAAATGAATGAATCAACAGAAGATTGTGTGCTTGTATCAAGGCAAAAGGATTGATCAATTTAAATCTTTTTTCAATGGAAATAACCATTTGAAGTTTTAGCATAAGTGGTTGTGTTAGATTCATGTAGACACAGTCTATTTGACACCAAAAAATTATAGTCACACTTATATGGTCTTATAATCTTAAAAGTTATTTGCTATTGCTCTTATGTAAACGTTCCCAACAATTATTAACCTTCAAAATGGAAGATTTCCATACATTTTTGTACATCTCTTATTCCCACTGTCTTATTTATAGTGGCTAATACTGCACTGTATAAATTATAGATCTAGACAAAGTTGAAATGGTAGTACTTGCTCTGAGATTTCACAGGCTCAGAAATCTTTCATTTGGTCATGGATTTGTATAGTGTTGTTTGAAGATACAATACATCTTGAAATTTTTTTCCTGCAATAAATTGACTGACTATATTTATAATGCCCAGTTGTTTCACTACCTTGTAAAATGCAATTCAGCTTAGAAAGCAACATAGTTCACATTTCAACTATTGCTTTGATTAATGCACAAGGACAAAGAATGATGGAAGTAAAACTTAGCAGAATTGTGTAGACAACTCTCTGCATACAATTATTCTAGAAAGTTTATTTTGGATTCACAATTTCTCATATCCTGACAAATGTATTTCAAAACCAAATTGCTAAGTACCAGTATCTACTCTCTCTTTCTCTGTCGCTTTCTCTCACTCTCTCTCTCTCTCACACACACACACACGCGCTACCAAATATCTGAATATGTAGTGCTATGTAAACAAAATACTTGGGGTTGGCCCCGTGGCGCAGTGGTTAAGCTCACACGTTTCACTTCGACAGCCCAGGGTTGGCCATTTTGGATCCCTGATGCGAAGATGGGCACAGATATTAGCTCAGGGCCAGTCTTCCTCAGCAAAAAGAGGAAGATTGGTGGCAGATGTTAGCTCAGGGCTAATCTTCCTCAAACAAAACAAAAACAAAATACTTGGATGATAGATTGTTTATTTCTAATAAAGATGCTTGAACATTATATTTAATGGGGTATATACTATTTCATTCCAATCCTAATTCACTACCATTCTTGTTTCTTCTTTAAAAATTAATAAAATAATGAATTGGATATGCAAAAAGTTCCATCTATGTTATAAACTGAAACTATATTAAGATAAAATAGTACCTTAATAAGATAAATCATATCTTCAAAGATTATGTTTAATATTATCTCAAATAAGTAAATGCAGTGTATTCATTAAAATAATTTATAAATCACAGAGAGTTTTTTTCTGTAAATTTAGCTCAAATTAAAGCAAAGATGTAATTGCATTGTTTATCCACAAAGTAGTTTAATAGGTTCAGTGTTAGAGATCATTATATTCCTAACAATGAATTTAGAATGTGGTTTAAATGAATCCATTCTCCCCTCTTACGCAAATTGATATCTCTATGAAGTGGGGCTTTGTAGAAGAAGGAAATGTCACCGTGTGTGCATGTGTGTGTCCCCGCTTTAATTGAAAAGCTAAGGAAGTAATGAAATAACACTCCTGTTGGTTATAGGAATAGAATGTTCTTGATAGAGTGGGATGGTTGGGTTCTCTTGAAAGTAGGAAATAGGAACATTAGCACCATGTTTCTGATTACTGAGACCGTCTATTTTTCTTTGCCTGCCCACAGAGCAGAAAGGCATACTTTGTTCTAACAGGACAGAATATGCAAGATTGATTTTCTTCTTCCCTTTGAACCAATTTTCACAAACTAGAACCCAGTGAAAGAAAACACAGGGCTCCCCAAATGCATATTGAAAAGTAATCCATTTTTCACTCATCAGATAACAACACTTAATGGCTTGGGTAACCCAACTTCGCTTTCCTATGGCTTTAATGAAAAGACCCGTTCATTCCATTAGGAAATCAGTGAGATGAATTGTAATGAAAAAGCAAGATGCTTTGCCAGGATTTAGCAAAGGCCATGAATAGCCCAGCTTAAAAGTTGAACTTCTTGTTTTCCTTCCTGTGTGGCTCTCTTTGAAAAGGCAAGAAAATGGTCCATTTGGTCTTTGGAAAAGCCATCTCAGAATATGAAGCACTGCCAACTGGTTAGGTTCATCCTAGGTAAATGAAGCCATGGGGGCATTAGGGATAAAATGACCAGAGGACAAATTTGAAAATGATGACAAAATAACTTGTATAGATTTTCTTGCTAATGTAGTGAGGGTAGTGTAGAGATCCTATTTCACAGGAAATAGCACCTCCAGGGTACAGAGTCCCGGCACATTAAAGTGTTTGGTGCCCCACATTCCCAGGGTTCTCCGCTGCAGCATAGTAATTAGTTCTACTATAACAGGATATATGTGTTCCTAAAAATCATTACATACTATGCATGATTCACAAAACAAAAAGAAACTTATGACTTGTGTAAAAAACAGGATTGTAGAATAATTCTCAACAATTTCATCAGCAAACTGTTAGAACTAATAAATTAATTCAGTAAAGTAGCAGGAAACAAAATCAATACACAGAAATGTGTGGCATTTCTATAGACTAATAACCAACTATCAGAAAAAAGAAATTAAGAAAATAATCCCGTTTATAACGGCATCAAAAATAATAAAATATCTAGGCATAAATTTAACAGAGGAGGTGAAAGACCTGTACACTAAAAACTATAAAACACAGATGAAAAAAATTGAAGAAGACACAAATAAATGGAAAGATATTCTGTGCTGATGGACTGGAATAATTAATATTGTTAAAATGCCCACAGCATACTCTGCCCCATGGCCAAGTGGTTAAGTTCACACACTCTGCTTCGGTGGCCCAGGGTTTCGCTGATTAGGATCCTGGGTGTGGACATGGCACAGCTCATCAGGCCACGCTGAGATAGTGTCCCACATGCCACAACTAGAAGGACTCACAACTAAAACATACAACTATGTACTGGGGGGATTTGGGGATAAAAAGCATTAAAAAAAAGAATAAGATTGGCAATAGCTGTTAGCTCTGGTGCCAATCTTTAAAAAAAACAAAATGTCTGTACTAGCCAAAGCAATCTACAGATTCAATGCAATCCCTATAAAAATTCCAATGGAATTTTTCACAGACCTAGAACAAATAATTCTAAAGTTTGTATGCAACCAGAAAAGATCCCAAATAGCCAAAGCAATCTTAAGAATGAAGAACAAAGCTGGAGCTATCACATTTCCTGATTTCAAACTATACTACAAAGCTATAGTAATCAGAACAGTATGGTATTGGCATAAAAACAGATACACAGATCAGTGGCACAGAATTGATAGCACAGAAATAAACCCCCACATTAATGGACAATTAATTTGGAAAAAAGAAATTACAATAGTGAAAGAACAGTATATTCAATAAATGCTGTTGGGAAAATTGTACATCCACATTCAAAAGAATGAAGACCACTGTCTTACACCATACACAAATGTTAACTCAAAATGGACTCAAGACTTGAATGTTAGATCTGAAACCATAAAATTCCTAGAAGAAAACTCAGGCAGTATGCTCGTTGACATCAATCTTAGCAACATCTTTGGGGATCTTACTCCAAAGGCAAAGGAAACAAAGCAAAAATAAACAAACGGGACTAAATCAAACTAAAAGACTCTGCACAGTGAAGGAAATCATCATCAAAATGAAAGGAAACCTACTGAATGGGAGAAGATATTTGCAAATCATATATCCAGCGAGGGGTTAATATTGAAAATATGTAAAGAACTCATACAACTCAACAACAAAAACGCAAACAAACCCAGTTGAAAAACGGGCAGAGGATCTGAACAGACGTTTTCCAAAGAAGATATAAGATGGCCAACAGGTAAATGCAAAAATGTTCAACATCACCAATTATTAGGGAAAGGAAAATCAAAACAACATTGAGATACCACCTCACACCTGTTAGAATGGCTATTATCATAAAAATAAGAAATAAGTGTTGGAGAGGATGTGGAGAAAAGGGAACTCTTGAACACTGTTGGTGGGAATGTAAGTTGGTGCAGCCACTATGGAAAACAGTGTGAACATTCCTCAAATAATTAAGAATAGAACAACCATATGATCCAACTATTCCACTTTTGTATTCTTATCCAAAGAATACAAAAACACTAATTTGAAAAGATATATGCAGCCCTATGGTCATTGTAGCATTATTTACAATAGCCAAGATATGGAAACAACCTAAGTGCCCTCAATGGACGAACAGATAAAGACAGATAAAGAAGATGTGTATATATATATATATATATATATATATGCATGTATATATATATGTATGTATATGAAGATATATATATATATATACGCACAAATAAGAGGTACACAAACACACATACACACACACACACACACACACATACACAATGGAATATTACTCAGCCATAAAAAAGAATGAACTCTTGCCACTTGCAACAACATGGATGAACCTTGAGGGTATTTTGCTAAGTGAAATAAGTCTGATGGAGAATACAATTTCAGTCATATGTGGAACCAAAAAAAAAACAAGACAAATGAACAAATGAAACAAAAACAAAGTCATAGATACAGAGAACAGATTGGTGGTTACAACAGGCGAAAGAAGTCAGGGGGTAGGCGAAATGGGTGAAGGGGGTCAATTGGTATGGTGATGGATGTTTAGACTTTTGGTGTTGATCACTTTGTAGTGTATACAGACGTCAAATTATAATGTTTTATACCTGAAACTTAAAAAGAAAAAATTTAGTCAGCAACAAGTTAAAACAAATGAGAACCTGATAAAGCGTGCCACAGTTTTACATATGGTCAATATTAAGGAATGCATAAATGCGATACAAAACATGGTACTTTGCCATGCAAAAGGCCTGAGGTTTACTTGTGGAAGTGGGCATTGGAAGAAAGGTTTGCAGCTTGTGAGTTATTGTGAGATCGTGGAAGGAGGATCATCTGAAATCTGATGGCAAGTTGTAACGCCAGGTGTAAGTGGATGAGCTCCTAACACATGAGGTGAACTGAGATGGCTGGTAGATGTTAGAAGTTAGAGCATGTGTGTTTTGTGTATTCCTTTAACAGTTGAGTTAGGTGCAGTTTTTTTCATTCACCTAGTGTTTCTTGAGGACAAAATCACATACAGGCAAATAAGAATCTTGCTCAAACTGCTTTATGCTCAATCAAACACATGTTGTGTTCAAACGTTTCTCAGTATATCAAGTCCACTGGAACTAATTTGCATTTTAAAAACAAGTGTTATAGCAGAACTGACTGTATATTCTCAGATTCTACTTATTTAAGACCTAAACAGTCAAATGAAGAGTTAAATCTTTTCTTAAACCCGTGGAGATTTCCAGATAACTGTTCAGTGTTGTGTTGATGTATTAAATCATTCTACCTCTATATTTTTCACCTGTCCCCAATAATACCATTTATCTCCTCATACTAGAGGACCTTAAATATGGTAGTAGAGTTGAAGAAATTGTTCAAGAACTTCTTTTCTTCTTACATGATGGAATGCTTTATTGATTAGATTATGTTATCCTTCCAGCTCATCTTCCATCTTTTATCCTAGCTCTGGTTATTTAATTCTTCTATTTGTTTCAGATCTTAATCACAGTATTCTATAGCATATCAACTTACTACTGTTAGAGTCTGAAAATTTATCCAGCAATTTCTTACCTTTGAAATGTTCTGTTCTTTTTTCATTTAAAGTTGGATTTTATTGTTCTTGTTTTGTGTTTTGTCCCCCAATTCTATGACCTTAGTCCACTTACATAAAACACCAAAGCAAATGCTTTTTAATATATCTCATCTGGTTTTTCAATAACGTTCAGAGTTCAGAATCTTCTCTGTCTAAGAATCTTATTCACTCTTTGGAAAGAATTTTACAAGGATCCAACGTAAATATAAAATGACAGGAACACCCATACCAGGCTTGGCCTCTTTTTCATCATGTTTTTAGCTCTCATCCAAGAAAACAAGCTATAAAGCATACACACATATGTACATTGCATATCTTCTTGTAAACATCCCTTCTATGATTAAATTGATTCCTGAGGAATTGGCTGAGACAATCAGTACCAAAGGTCACCTTCAAAACTTCCTGTGCCCCTGAGAATGTTTTGTGTTGATAATATGTATTAATTTTATAGCCACTTAAGAAAACCTCTTTTATGTCAAACCAGAAACAGAGAGCCAAGATTAAAACAGGGGGAAAATCCCACCACCTGTATAGAATCAAGCGAATGCTGACTTCGGGACATAAAATAAAGCTGAGTTTCGAAAGAGCCACTGAAAGTTTCAATCTCTTGATAGTTTATCCCAAAGCCTACAAATAGAAAGCTGTGCCATCCAGGGACAGGCCATGTATTGATCTGGACAGGATGATAGATGAGGAACAAGGGAAAAGAGCCAGGTCTGGAATCACACACAGAACAATACAGAGGAAATGGATTCTCATTGCTAATAAACTTGCTAAACAGAATGATTTGCCATTTGAAAAAAAGGAAATAGAAATTTTAGAGAACTTTTTAAATTCTTCACATTTAGGGAAAGATGTTTCTTAAGTTTCTTGAGTATAAATAAGTAAATCTCTATCAATTAATCAATCTCAGGCCCTTTCTGGAGAACTTTGCTTGAATCCCCAAATGAGGATAACATGTGAGAACAATATTTGCTTTCAAGAGTTAAAAGGAAATCAGCAGATGTTTCATACAGGGAACGTGATTTTATTGAAGGTATTAAACCCTCTTACCTATACTTCTTTGAAGCCAAATATTTCATTTCCTTGATGGAATTAATATGTTTTGCTTCCTCAGAGGAGCACAAGACAACTCCATAAACCAGAGATGGCTGGTGAGTCACTTTTCTTTTTTTCCCCCCTAGACATCAGAGATTATCAAAGGCTGAAGTTTGAATGTTGTATAGCTGTCCCAACCCTCCCAACATTGCTCACTAGATTTTTGAAGTTTTAAGTGGAGAAGGGAAACATGTAAAAAAAATCAGATTCTTTTTAAAGTGGTAACTCAAATTCCCAATGCTCCACCCTTGTTGAGTTACTGTTGTCATATTCTACATGGGCTACTTCTCTCATGTGATTGTAATTACCAATATAACCAAGCTATCAGAGTATGGCATCATGGCCTGCCTATAATAGTGCCTAAGGTGATTTATTTTTTTCAAAAAGAGAGCTACAGATGAATGAACTGTAGGGATTCAAGAGGCAGAAACTGAATTGTGCAGTGTACTCGATTTGGCAGCACAGTCTCAAATCCACTCATTTGGCCCAGCTCAGATATCGGTAACTGGAGGAGAGTAGAGAACAGTAATCAGTTGAAAATACTTCTGTCTGATCAGTTCTAAGCTTGTGACAGGTGATGTGCTGTATAGATTCTTGGGGGAAAGGAGGCAAGAAATGAGAAGAGCCCAGTGTTAGGAATAGCCAATTGAAACTCCCAAATATAAGTGTAAGTTATTTGAGTATAAAGGAAAAAGGAAAAGAAATAGCATACAACTGGTGAAGATACATATCCCCAGGGGTTATCATTTCTACTCCAGTAGATTTTTTTGTTTGTTTAATTCAACATGCATGTTGTTGTTAATTGCTAATTTCCCCACTCATACTCAGCTTCAAGTACCGGTACCTCTAAAAAGCAAGCTGTACTGAGTTCTGCCTTAGAATACTGTGATCTTGAATGATTTGCTTGTTGCCACTACCTGAAATCTGCTGACGTTCCACCTACTGACTGGTCTTCTGGTACTTTAAAACTTGTCCAGATAGAGGGTGAACTTTCTATTCTTTTCTGGTTACTATATTTTGGTCAGTGCCTCCCTTTCAAATAGGTTAGTTCCATAGACAGGTTAATTCCTCAACACAAGCCCAGTCCATCATTGGTTTCCTGTACTTTCATTTGGGCTTAGAAAAGGAAAATCAAATGTGATTGCAGAATATAGATCGGGTGCCTGATGTATAGCCAGCACTTCGAAAAATCAGTGAAACAACGCATTAATGAATTAATTTGGCAAAGTCAAACTGTTGAGTCATCTGAACATGCAGACATAGCTTGGGCTACGACAGCACCAATTTCCATGTATCATGATATAATAGGAAGCAAACTGCTACCATTTCCCTCAAATTAGTCAGGAATGGACAAAACAGCTTTTACTAATAACCATGTCTGTGGCATGCCTCTGCAAAGAAGAAAGTGCATAAAGGGAACCAGGGGAACCAGGCATTTCGCCTCTGGGGTACATGATTATGATAAGTGGTTATGATTCATTCTGCGTGATACATGGGATGAGCTTTCCCAGGATCCAATCACTTGTCCCAGAAAAACATTAAAAATACCATATACATATATATACAGTTATGCACTGCATAATGACATTTTGGTCAACGACAGACCGCATACATGACAGTGGTCCAATAAGATTAATACCATATACCCTAGGTGTGTAGTAGGCTATACCATCTAGGTTTTCGTAAGTATACTCCATGACATTCACACAATGACAAATTCACCTAACGATGCATTTCTGAGAACATATCCCCGTTGTTAAGCCATGCATGACTGTGTGTATATGTATAGTTATTTTTTTGTAAAATATAACTCTTGGGGGAAATGCTTTCCAAAACAAAATATAAGGTAAATTCTGGATCATTTCACTAAATCTCATCAACCAGTTGACATTTCTGTGTTTTAGAGGGTATCCATATAGTTAGTAGGAACTAACTTGGTGTGAGAAAATAGGAGGTGCTTATTAAATGAAATAAAATTGAATTTTACACTGCTGAGGAGAAGACACAATTTGATTACATATTTTGAAAAACGTTCATCTTAAAATTGAGAGATTTACCCTGTGGTCTCAACTTTGCCGCTTACTAATCTGTGACCTTGAGATATCATTTAACTTTCCTTAGCCTCAATTTTTCATATGTAAAATTAAGATGAGCAAAGTCAAACCTAAGATTCTCTCCAGCCTAGAAATTCCATGATTCTTGAAGAAGTCTTTGTTACGTTCCTATAATTTATTTATAGTTTATTGTTCCATGAGAGCAAACTAGAACTTTAAATAGACACCTCTTTCTCCTTTGCTTTCTTTTTAATATACAACCCAATTATCATACCATTTTTAATTTAATGGATTTGAATGAAATAAGCCAAGTTATTTCACCTTGAAGGTCACTGTATAATATATAATCCTGATATTCAGTAATATTGCTGGCCTGTGATATACTAATCAGTCCTATCTCTGAACATAGAGTTACAAATCTGTACATTGAAATTCAGGCATAGAATTTTTCTCTACAGTAAGTAATATAGTGTCTTGATGAGGTGAGTTAGAAATGTTTTGGGTTTGAGTACAAACGGTTTTAGGTAAAGTATATAATCTATACATGGAGCCTGCTCCCTTAGTTTGTCCCAAGTTGGAATGGGATGGTGATGGTGGTATTCGGAGCTATGGAAATATGTGTGCTCTTATTAAAAATGAAGCAGGGTTCTGTCATAGAAACACATCTATCTTGCACCTAGATCCTGGTCATTTTTGTTCCTGACCTTTTACTATTTGTTAGGTTGGTCAGTGGGCAAAAGGAAGTTGTTCCAAAACAACTAGATGGAAAAATCATAAGCTTAGTGAAACCTGAGAATTGTTTGAACAAGTGCCACATGCAGCAAGTTAACAGTGCCCACACCAGATTGAAATGAAGTGTCATCTGTGTGTTACAGGGGATTTAAGTATATATATTATGTTAATTGCCATCCATCCAACTTCCAAAAAGCAGCACCTGCTCTGTATGTAGAAGGAATTAGTGCCTCTTACTTCAAGCCAGTCTTGCAGGCATCAAAGATGAATAGAGTAGAATTGCTAAGCTGCGGAATCACCAAAAGTGCGTCTTCATCTCCTTTATTGTTACGGCACTGTAACTCACTCAATCTCTAGGGAGCACAGTTCTCTTCTTCAGAGCTAATTCTGATAACTACACTAACACTGTGCTAATAACACTAATTCCAACAATGTGAATTTACCATTCAGCCCAGTAGACCAAGGAAAACAATAACACATCCTGTCACAGTTCTTTTGGTCTTTACCTTAGTTAAATAACCATTCATAAATAATGAACCCTCTCATGATACACTTGAATTTCCTCGTGAGGAAAAGCTTATATCACGACAAAAGAATAGAAATGAGGTTTGTTCTGTATGTCCTTATTTTTCTTCCCAAATAGATACAAATACATTATTGCCATCTAGTTAAAAGAGAATCCGTGGGGGCAAAATCCACAAGGGAACAACCATCTTGAGCTATTAATAGCAGCTACCTCCTCTGTAGCGATTGCTAAAGGTCAGGCAGTATGTTAAGCACTTTAAGTGTGTTATCTTATTTAATCCTTATAACCTCATGAGTCAATACAAAATTACCACTCCCATTTTACAAATAAAAATATAAGCCTCAAAGAAGTTGACCTCAATGTCATACAGCTGGTAAGAGTCCCAGGTTCTCTTTATCATTGGCCTTCCTCCCGCCCATATGATTTGCATGTGGTACTTGGGGCAGACTAGAATTGAACTTGCTGGTCTCTTCAATCTAAATGAGAAATTTCCTCTCAAAACTGATTTATTCTAGGTGTTCTACAAGGAAGAAAATGCACACTGGTAGAGCCCAAGTATTGATTGAAGATTATTTGTCCTAGATGTTGGAATTATCCTGAGAGTAAATAGGAAATAGCATATGCCAAACTTCTTATCAGGTCTCATCTTCATCATGAGTAGGCCAATACATTGTACGTTGTATTAGTTATTTTTCTTCTTTGAATTCTACTATTTCCTTAAAAATACTTCTTTTCCTCTGAGTATTAGAATAGAGCTTACATTGTCACACGAGTGATTTGCATGATTATCATAAGAAGACACCAAGTTCTCTTCAACTTGGCAGTCTTACTGGAGGTCAGATGGGCACTTCATTCATTTCCTGAAATTACTCTGAGCCCTTGAAACTGATACTGATCTGGAGTTCCTGGATGTTCTGAACACCCAAACCACAATGAGATTGTGGAAAGAGAAAGTCACAAACTGGTTCTATGGTATTACCCTAACGGGAGTTTCATTTGATATTATAATGAACAAGTTGAAATTCAAAAACTTGACAAAATCTCCATAAAGACTAAGAATTATAAGCCTTCTAGAAAGGTTATGATCACCCTCACTTCAAAATCTACAGAAGTTACCCAGCTTCATTCTTTCCTTAACTATATTTTAATATTTAACAATCCTTTTTGGTGACTCCTCCAGAGGCTCACTTCCATTAAAAAAAAATCGATTCCACATTTTAAATCTCACTAGAACGTTTCCTTTAACATCCTATTTTCCAAGCTAAGCCACTTTGTGTTATTGTAATCATGGGTAAAATGACCAAATTTTGCGGGGAAAAAAATCAGGATATGTTGTCCAACAGAATATGTTTCTGATTTATGAGTTTACTTCTGAATAAACAAAATTTGATTATCCTTATAATGAATTGCCTTTATTGAAAAGCATACGAAGGCACATAGGCAGACTGCCATAGAAAACCTGATTTGCATAGTCATGGGCCATCTTTCCTAATCATTAAACAAAAATAATAATCTCTACTATGAAAAATCCATAAAGACTCAGCAACCTCAATATCCTAACTTCTTAATGATACTTTGAACAATGACATTCCAGGAAGATGGGTTCCACAAATCATTGAGAGCAATAAAAAACTGGGGAGGGAGAAAGAGCATGGAGGACCAAGAAAACAGAATCTGCTCCACACTAGAAAAACTGTCCTCTTTCTCCCTTTCCTTTTCAAAACAATTTTTCCCTCTTGTCTTTCTCTTTCCTTTGCCCAGTGCTCCCTCCTAAACTTCCCAAACTCCTGGCTGAGGTCTAGATAGAATTATAAAACACACACACACACAGCAGTGGCCAGTGAGGTGGTAATGTCCACACCTTAAACCTCACAAGAAACATTTATAACAAAAGGAAGTTATGGACGCAAATGAAAGTTTGTTTGTTAAAACTGTGCCCATTCCAAAGGACAAGCTTTTGAAGCTTCTTACTCTCCTTTACACTACCGAGTCGACTTAGACCACCAGAGACCAGAACTCAGGAGACACTTGAAAATTAAAGGTCGTTAGCCCCACACCACCTACTGTTCCCCGTTTTTACATCTCCAAGTCTTAGCAACTCCATCCTACTCCTGACTCAATTAAAGGGCCAGTCATAAGGGACAGAACATACTTGTAGTATGAAAATGGATTAGTTTTGTCTAATTGAGAAAGTTTAAAGTCTAGAACAGGTAGGTATACTGACCCATTGACTTACTAGAGGCCCCTACAGCCTCTATAAACCCTCCCTTCTTCCCAGGCAAAATGTGTCCTTTCATAGCACATTGTTCGAGGTTCAATGATCACACTTGTAACTACAAATTATGATTATTTGTACGCACAGCTCTCTTCCCCATCACACTGTGAACTTCTCAAGGCCCTGTCTCTATCATTTTGCAATCCACCGTCCACTTTCCTCTGTCTCTCTAACCCTTCATGGTAACTGAGAGATAGTAGGCATTCCATATTAGTTTTTTAAATAAATATAAAAATGAATGAATAAATGACTTTTGGTTGCCCTTCATACAAATTAACGCCTTGTCCCTAAGGAAAAATATGGCGTATGTTATTTTGCAACTATATTTTATCTGAAAGTAAGTAGGCACCGTAAGATATGAATTACTTCCTCAGACTGATCTTATTTACTCTTTCTACTATACTATGAAGGAAAGGCTCCAGGCTTCCTGTTTGCTACAAGCCAACCTGCTTGCCTTCTGTTGCCTTTCCTAGCTTGCCCTCAGGTCCTCAATGACTCCCTTCACACAGAAATACAGGTTCATACTTTGGTGTAGTTGCATTGCTATGAGAAAATCCACATTTTCTAGCCTGTTAAAAATGACCTTGATTCTTTATCAACCCTATTCAAAACTAATGTGCTTCAAAGACATATGAAGTTGATCTTGGGACTCAGACACAAAAATAAAATGACATCTAAATCAATGGTTGTTCCTGGTGATTAGATACCTCTTAAGAATTTTTTTAAATTAAATGCCTAAATTTTCTTTAAAATCTAGGCTGACATATCTTAAATAACATTTCCTATTGTACCCACGATTGTGGTAGGATTAAAATGATGAAATTGGATAGTCTAGATTTTCAAGGTCAGTCATTCTCATTTTTGCAGAAATTTCCAGGAAAGAAAAATGCAGCAGAGGTCAGAGGGCTCAGGGTAAGAGGGAAAAGCCCACCGATAAAGTTTCAAAGTTCCCCCCGATGAATGTGATATCCAGCAGCAAGAGATTTCCTTCTGGAGAAGAAACAGGCTTCCAGAGAGTCAGTTGGAAAAGAGAAACAAAACCCCTAAGTGAAATTGCCTTTACACCTCTGAGGCTTAAGTAATAATTGTTTCTAAGTCTTTGACAACATTGGATGGGGAGAGATTATGAAGCTACATTTAAAATTCTCTCCAACTGCAAAAGAAATTTAATTGCTGAATTGTAAGTCAAGGCTACAATACTGTCACAAGGCTGGGCGAGTAACATAAAAAGGGTTTCTTTAGCTTCTGCACATGCATGGCCTGGCGACTCCAGCATTGAAAACTTAGAACACATCAGTAAATCTCCTAATAGCGGAAGAAAGATGCCCCTGGCAAGGTAAAGGCAACACCTGACTGATGCACTGCCTTCCTACTGACGTGCTGCTTTTAAGGGACAAGTTTTAAGTATTTGCCTCGGGTTAGTGAGTCTCAATGACTGAGAGAGAACCATGAATCTCAGGGCTTATAACTCCAGGAATCTTTTGCAAAGTAAGAAATACTTTTAGTGGTTTAAGAGAGGTGAACTCTCTGAGCTCTGTTTCTTACCAGGCCAGCATCACCAGGTCTTCTGCAATATCAGGATGAAAATACAGCACGACACAAGAAATTATTGTCTGAGAAATTTTGGGAAAATCACAGATTCCATCACCTGGAGGCTAGGAATGGTAAATTTACCAAAAACAAACAAATGGCTCCACAGACCTCAGTTACTTGAGTTGGTGTATTATCCTCTGAGTCCTTAAATGCAGTTCCATTCATTTGCTTTTAATCCCTCTTGCAAAGATCATCTGCAATTGAGAAGATTAAAATCTAACATTGTGGGCATTCCACATTCATAGTAAGCACTGAGAATTGATACATCAGCAGAACTTACCAAAAATCATAGGAAGGGTCTCTTGATGAGATAGAATCTGAACTTTAATTCAAATAAATGTAGGCTGTTAATTAAGAATGACTTGGGTTTGGTTTGGGGTTTTTAGGTAGAATGTTCAGGCTGTTTCTGTGACTTAAGAAATTATCTAGAAATTTTATTTGCCAAAAACATTTTTATTCATATGTCTTTAGCCATTGTCTTTAGGAATTAAAAATTTTAAAATATCTACTCTGCATAGATGTATATTAACAACTCAGCTCTAATAACATGATTAATTAACTTCTTTCTTTCCTCCTTTCTTCCTTTTTTAATTGCAGTAACTTTAGGTTATAACACTATATAAATTTCAGGTGTATATGAAAATGATTAGAATCAGGGAATGAGCTCCAAAGTCCAGTAATTTAAAAATATTAGACATATACTATAAGTAATAGCCCTGTATTTCTAGAAGAATGTATCTCTCATTTTAAAACATAATGAAATTTTTAGTCTAAAAAAACTGATGGGTCTGGTCTGACATATAAGATGGTTGGGAACTTGTCACACCATCCCAAAAACAAATTAAAAAAACCAAACAAGCTGAAAAATCAACAGTTCTTCTTCGATCCGTCAGAGAAGTGAGGTCATAGGGCAAATCACTGCCCCCAAAAGTAGATACATAGACAGAGGAATACGAAGAATCACAATTTACCAGGGCAGAAATCTTGGTGGAAACCAGTGTCAGGGTAGGGAAATCTGAACCACAATTGACAATTGTTGGAGGCTCAGTGTGGACAATTCTGAGAGCTCCAGGAGCGTATAGATACCTCTTTGAGATTCTGATTTCAATTCCTTTGGATCTATACCCAGAAGTAGCTTTGCTGGATCACATGATAGTTCAAGTTTTAATTTTTTGAGGG
Source organism: Equus asinus (assembly GCF_041296235.1). Classification (NCBI taxonomy): domain Eukaryota; kingdom Metazoa; phylum Chordata; class Mammalia; order Perissodactyla; family Equidae; genus Equus; species Equus asinus. The sequence goes on along the minus strand of NC_091802.1, from coordinate 51,370,862 downwards.
ACCACCACACTGTTTTTCATGTTAGCTATACCAGTTTACGCTCCCACCAACAGTTGACAAGTGTTCCTACATCTTTCACATCCTCACCACATCTTTGCCAACACTTGTTACCTTTTGGTTTTTTTGGTAACTGCCATCCTAACAGGTGTGAAATAGTATTTCATTGTGGTTTTAATTTGCAATGGTTTCAAAGGTATATCTTACTCTCTTAGAGATTGTGAAGCTCAATACATGTTATCACTCTTTGATTGATAATCTACTACAGAGGGAAGAAGTATTCACCAGTTTTTGAAAAACACTTACTGTCTTCCTTACCATTCAAGAGACAAGGGGACACGAATGTTTATGTCAAAACCATCAAGTTGTAAATTCAGCTGACATTCACTTAGAGCATTCCCACTTATGGTCATAGAATCTGAAATGCAGTTTTGCAATACGAGGCTATATCTTTACAGCAAAACCCAACCTGTGATTTGAGGTATTAATAACATTAGCTTTCATTTACGTACTGCCCAGCCTGAGAAAGGCTCTGGGCTGGAGACCTCATAAATATGATCTCTTTTATCTCACTATCCTTTAACACCCATTTCACAGATGAGAAAACAGAGGCTCAGGAATTTGAAGTAACTTATCTAAATTCACACAGATAAGAAGCACTAGACTTGAAATTCAAACTCACCTACATCTGATTTGAAAATCCATATCCTCTCCCTCAGAACAGTTCAAATTTTGAACATGATTTATATGTATTCTAGGAGGGAAACTGAATTAGAAGTCAGGAGACTTGTTCCCATCCCAAACCTTGACCAACTGGGTTACTTGAATAAATCATTTCCCCTCTCTGAACCTCAGTTTCCTCATGTGTAAAATCAAAAGATCCAAAATGATCCTTAATCATCCTGTAGCTCAACATTAAATAAATTATTATAAAAATGAATTATCATTAACAATCCTTATTAATATTTGTTCTAAGGACAACATTGCAATATACTTATGACAGAAGCATCTAGACCCAAGCTGACAGCACTAACTTAATACAATAGATAGAAAAAAAAAATCTTCTTTACTATTATTACAAATTATTGAAGTTTAAAGTTTTGACTTACCTATTCACAGGCTTACAACTTCTTGCATTAGCTCCTTCTTTAAGTTTCTCTCGTTACTTCTGACTTACAATAAACAAAATGCGTTTCCTGCTTTGGCCACTCTCTCTGTTATCTCCTTTTATCAGAATCTCGGTCTGATGTCCAGCCTAGTCAGCCCCTTAGGATCCAGATATCTGTGAAATTCCGATGCCAATATTATGCTGACACAGTGTTCATAAACTCTTTTTTCCTTTTGGACAAACTGCATGATCACCAGATATTTGAGGAGAAAATCACATTAGATGGAAGCATTGGAGAAAAACCTTCGGTCATCTTATCCCTTCATCATTGACTGGCTCTGGAGTCTCAGCCTCCTTTTGCCAGCACAGGCTGGGGGCAGCTGTATAACCTGTAAGGAGCCTGTGACTTACTTTAGGCAGCCTCTGAGTCTCAGGTTGACTTACAAATTAATGTGTGTGGACTTTCCAGAGTCCTGGATTCATGAAGAATCACACACTATGTTTTTCACAACTTCATACCTTTTACATTCAAATCTCATAATGTCCTCTGCCATTTTATAATCCTAGAAGACTCTTATCCATCTTTCTGTGCTTGGTTTAAACATTACCTCTTCTGAAAGGCTTACCCCTATACCATGGCTGCTAATCATATGCCAACTATTGGTTCCTAAAGTAGTTTTGTTTTAACACCCACGTTTTTACAGATTTCTCTTTCCTCATTGACTAGAAGAACATCAATGACGAGACACATGGCTTGATCATTCTCTAAATCTTTCAGAGAACCTAACAGAGTGGCTGGTACATAAGAGGCCCAAATAAAATATTTTTGGGATTAATAACTGCATCAAAATACTAATTAAGCAACAGGTCCCTCTACTTCAAAAAACCTTCAAAGACAAATAGGGAATTTGCCCTTAACCTCCCGGCAATCCATCCAACAGTTATTTATTGAGCACCTACTATGTGCTTCATGCTCTTTTAGGCTTTGGGGATATACCGGAAAATGCATGCAGCACCCTATTCTGTGGAGGATTACATTTTACTGGGAAGAGACAAGCAGCACAAAAAATAGAGTATAGTAGAAGGTGAGAAATCCTATGAAAGAAGCAGGGAAGGAAAGTGCCAGATGTAGAGGGAAAGGTAGCATTTCATATAGGGTAGTTAGGTGGACTTCAGTGAAAATAATAGGAGTAATAGAAGACAAAGATGAGAATGATGACGAGGACAACAACGATGACAGCAGAGAAGAAGGAGAACGAAAAGCAGGAGAAAGAGGAGGAGAAGGTGGAAGGGGAAGAGGAGGATAGAGGAAGCAACAACAAATAGCAAGTACTATTTGATTTGTCTGGTACATTTATAATTAACAAAGCAATCACACATAAATTTTCTGGAGTCCAAAGAAGGTGTTTTATCAGATTTGCCCACATCACGTCTTTCTCATTTTAGCTCCTGGATATAACATAATCCACTTCATTCTGAATCTATAAGAGTAGCAGCCAAGACTGGAGAAAGAAATCTCGCCCTGTTAATGAGATTGATGGGCCAAGGGATTACCTTGCATTTTGGAGAACCACATGTTCTTAGGTTTATTTGGTTGCATAGGGATCTTTATCCTGTGAAGCTCTAATCTCAAATCAGAAATTATCTCCCTTCCCTGATAGTGACATAAGAGTAGCAATAGCAAACTGTCAGGAAATTTTCTGGCTACATTACTTCCCAGTGAATGATGTTTTAATTGTTCTGCATAACCTAGTATTTGATTGACAACAATTGATTACACTGACTTGCACCTGCATAAGCTGCATGTGCGTATGTATGTGTGTTGGCGGGGGGGGGGGGAGGCATGCACCTGCAGATTTTGTTTGTAAGGTTGTACAGACAGATATAACATTCAGCAAGGACAACAGGTAATGAGAGAATGAAGAACTCTAGGAGGTATAGTGAAATACTTAGAAGTCAGTACTACATTATTAATTTCTTCTTGTGGGGAATAAAGTGGAAAACCTTGAGGAAGCTGCTGCAGAGACTACTAACATGTAGGACAACTCAGATTCTTCTTCTAGGTATCCATGGGCCTTTCCATGACACAGAGAATTAACACTGTTTGTGTGTTTCACACTCTGTTCTGAAGACAGAGTTTCTTTCCTCAAGCTAAGCCAAGGTTTTTCTGTGGCAACACGCAAGTTCGTCTTTTCCCAATTTTCAAGAAAATCACACAACAAAACTAAGTTTGTTAGTGGAAATATCTCAATTTTAGTTATATTTCTTTTTTTTCCTTGAAATAGAATCTGCACTCAATTTTCTGTTTTTCTTTTTAATCTCTCAAAGTAGGTTTTTACTTACAAATTATAAATGTTCATTAACAATAGACAATCACTTTTCCTCTGTATCTTAGTAGTAACCAATTAAAAGCAGTATTTAAGGAGGAGGACTATCTCATTCACACACAATGATATAATATATCTAAGAATTTTATTAACATCTGATGTATGTGATGAGTACATCACAGTAATTAAGAACATGGGTTTTGGAGATAGACTCTGGTTCTGACTTTGGACCTAGGGTGATTAGGGATAAATTATCTAACCTCTGTGTTCCTCAGTTTCAAACCTCCCTCCTATAGTCTTAGGAGTTAAAAGTATTTATACGTGTAAATTCCTTAGAGTAATGCCTTGTACAGAATTAATTTTCAACATTATCTATGTTTTACATAGTAAAACTCCACTGAAAACTATAAAAGAAGAATTGAATAGATGAAGATATACATTGAGTTCCAGGATGGTAAGAAGGCTTGTTACGGAGATGTCGATTCTCAAGTTATTCTGTAAGTATCCTTTACTTCTGACCCAAATTCAAATAACACAATTCTTTTTGGAAATTGACAAAATGACTATAAAATGCAACTGGGAGAATAAATTTATGAGAATGTCTAAGAAAAAAAGGGAAATTAGAGTGATATAAGTTAGCTGTATTCTTGGGTGTTAAAATGCTATAAACTCACAGTAATTAAGTCAGTGATGAAGAAGCCAGAATAAACCAGCAAATAAATTTAAGACGCTAGGTTTCCCAGAGGCAGATCCTAAAATGCGTAAAAGAAAATATTTGATAAAGGTCACAGCACAAGCTAATGAGAAACGAATGTATGATTCAATAAAAAATATTGGAATAATTGGCTAGCTATTTGGAAAATAAATCAATTTAGAGTCTGTCTTCACACCTCACACTAAAATAACATCCAGGGAAATTTTTAAAAGTTAAGCCTTAGGCCAGCCGCATGGCCTAGTGGTTAAGGTCAGCATGCTCCACTTCAGCAGCTCAGGTTCAGTTCCAGGGTGCAGACCTACACCACTTGTAAGCAGCCATGCTGTGGCAGGGACCCACATACATAATAGAGGAAGATTGGCACAGATATTAGCTCAGGGTGAATGATCCTCACAAAAAAAACTTTAAGCCTTAATAAAATTAAGTAAAATAGAGGTAAAATTGTCTTTAATAACCAAATAGATAATGAACATTTAAGTAATGAAGGAATTGTGCCTTCATTATCATTATCATAGGTATGCTTATTGAACTATTGCATTAGGCAATGCTTTAAATGCTTTACCCACTTTTCTCAAAGCAACAATATGGTGTAGATAGTCTTACTGAGTCCATTTTAGAAATGTAGAACTTGAAGCACAGGCAGCTTCAGTAAAGTCACATGGCCCAGAAGTGGCAGAATTAGGGTATGAACTTGGGGCAGTCTGATTCCAGAACCTGTGCACTTAAATTTTTACTACCTAAAATATATATAATGGAAATAAAATTGAGGAGAAAAAGATAAAATGGTAAAAAAAAATAAAGGGGGGGAGGAGGGTGGAGGAGCCGGCCATATGGTGTAGTGGTTAAGTTCGGTGTGCTCTGCTTCGGCAGTCGGGGTCTGCAGGTACAGATCCTGGGTGCGGACCTACACCACTCATCAGCCACACTGTGGTGGCAACCCACATATGATGTAGAGGAAGATTAGTACAGATGTTAACTTTGGGCGAATCTTCCTCAAGCGAAAAAAGAGAAAGATTGGCAACAGATGTTAGCTCAGGGCAAATCTTCCTCAGAAAAGGAAAAGAAAAGAAAACAAACAAATGAACCAATATATAAACAAAAACTTTGAAACAGAAGAAATGCAAATGAATAATAAACTTGAAAAAAAGTTGAACTTCTGTAATCCATCGCACACACAGGAAATAAATACGCTGAGACAATTTTTTTAAACATAAAATCCACACAGCTTTCTTTGTTTTCGTTTACAAATGATCATACTTAAAACTAGTAAGATCTTGGGGAGGCATCAATTCGGCATTGTCAAATTGCTTTCCAGAAATGACACCAATTTACACTCCCCACAAATGGCAAAAGAATAAGAGGCCTTAAAAGTATCTGTAGCTTTTGACCTAGAAATTCTACTTCTAGGAATCTATTCCAAGGGCAATTTTGGAAAGTCAAAGTTTTAATCATAGAGATGTTTGTTTAAAATTTTTTTTTATAATAAGGAAATTTTTGAAATAATCTAAATGCCCAGCAATAAGAAAATGGTTGAGTAAATTAAGGAATATCTATAAGATATTGTACTGTAGCTCAGGGGTCAGCAAACTATGGCCGGGGCTTAGCCCACTGCATGTATATTTTTTTCCTGCTTTTGTCAATAAAGTTTTATTGGAACACAGCCACGTTCTTTCATTTACATATCGTTCATGATTTCTTTCACCATGCAAAGGCAAAGTAGAGTAGTTCCCACAGAGATCATAGGGGCTGCAAAGCCTAAAATATTTGTTATCTGGCCCTTCACAGAAAAAGTTTGCTGATGGCTGTTGTAGCCAATCAATTAACTTATGTCTATAAAAAATTTTTAATGATAGGGTTAAATGTGAAATCTGTAATCTTAAATGAAAAATAAACAAATTATATTTATTCTGATCTCTTAACACAATAATTACTTACTACTAATAATAAAGGTATGGTATAACAACAGTGCCTTGGTATTTCACAATAGTCCATTTTGAAATGGAGTGGGTCTATATTATGATTTTAGACTCCTTTAAACTGAAATATCATTTTTGGTAAATTTTCTTCCAGTACTAGTAATTTCTACAAAATGCATCGTATCTTTCTGCCTCTACACAATCAGTGCTGCACAAACATTAATCTGTGGTAATTTATGAAACTGTAGTCCCCCAAGGCAAGCAAGCCTGCAGCCAATGATGATGTCATCTGTCATCTATCTTACCCGTAAAGGGCAATTTTTCCACCCAGCTGACTTCTTGATCCAATGACCATACTTTTTCACAGTACATCAAATTCTGGAATTAGCTGACTGACCTATTGGGTAACCCTCGCCTGGAAAATTAGGTCAGTATACTACTATATCTGTTTTTAGGATCTTAAGAAATTGCAAAGATGAGGGTAGACCTTTCCTAACTTCTCCGCCTTTGAAAACAAACAGTGCCTTCCAGTTAATAAATCACCAGGAAGGAGATGACAGCACAGAAATCTGTGTTCGCGTCTCTCAGTTGTTTTTGTCTGGTTCAGAAATCATTAGCACCTGATAGTGGTTTCAATGCTCTCCCAATGGGGAAGAACAATTCCCAGGCCAGGTTTCTGTCAGATAGAAGACAATATATGGAGACAATACCTCGGAAGCAAAGAGACTTGCAAACTTTCACAGTGGCCTCGTGGATCTTAACTGACAGGATTACTTCTGTGAGTTTCATAGTAGGAGTTATATAATAACAGGACTCCCAATAAGGATAATTAATTACTTTTTTTTAATTTAGAGAACATAGATCATACCCAAGAAAAGTAATCATGTTCTAAAGTTTCTATTAAAGAATTGCCTATTACAAGAGGGGTGTATGTTATTTACAATTGCTTTCATTAGCTGAACTAGGAAACAGAAAATCAAAATTGGCTGTAAATTCAAATACCACTTCTGATACAAAATGCAGCTATCGCAGTTGGAAATAGATGTTACATTATATTTTCTTAGACAACTGATGCATCTCAGATATGGTTCTTTTTTCAAATACAATATGGACAATATTGAATGTTTTTATGTTGTTTTATGGTTTGCTTACTTGTTTATTTTTTTAAATAAGCCTTCAATCTATCTTTCCTTCCTTTAATATTTTTGTATATTTAATTTTACAAATACTCTGATATGTATGGTGAATACGGAGAGTAATAAATTGCAATCCCAGCAGCCAGCATGGTGGTGTAGTGGTTAAGTTCATGCACTCCATTCAGCAGCCCAGGGTGCACAGGTTCGGATCCTGGGTGTGGACCTACACACTGTTCATCAATGCCATGCTGTGGCAGCATCCCACATACAAAATAGAGGAAGATTGGCACAGATGTTAGCTCAGCGACAATTTTCCTCACCAAAAATTAAATAAATAAATAAATTGCATTCCCGGTTCTTAGGAAACTCAAAGTCCAAAAAGAGAGATAACATGTCACAGAGAAGGACAATGAGGATGGTAAGTGAAAGCTTGTTATAAAAACAAAACTAAATGGAGAGGCGGGGAAATCTTCACTCAGTTAACACGGTGGTTCTTGAGGGTGAAGGAAGAATTATTTGGGTAGAGAGGGTGCAAGATTTCATTTCAGGTAAAGGGAAACCATGTACGAAAGCACAGAAGTATGAATAACTTTGAGTAGCCAGATTCTGTGGGAACTGTGAGGAAGAGAATTCAAGGAAAGCCTAGAGACATAGAAACATACAATCACAAACAGCTCTATGTGCCAAGATAAGGAGACCGAATTTATCCTCCAGGTAGTGGAAAAAGTTTTTTCTAACATTTTAGAATGTCAATCAGGCATCAGTGTAGAAGACGGATTTGAAAGTTCAGAAGGAGAAGACTTATGGACAGAAACTTGTAGGATACTACTGTGATAATAGAGAAGAGAAAATGGTGAGCACCATGGATGTATAGAGCAGAAGAACAATAATGAGAAATGTTTACAACAAAACTGTCCATTAGAAATGTAGTGACAGCCACACATGTAAGTTTAAATTTTCCAGTAGCCATATTAAAAGAGTAAGACAAAACATATGAAATTAATTTTGATAATACAATCTATTTAGCCCAATATATCAAAAATATTATCATTTTAAGGTATAATCAATATAAAGTTTTTTATGAGATATTTTACATTCTTTTTTGGTACTGTTTTTGAAATCCAGTGTGTGTTTTGAATTTACAGCACATCTCAATTTTGGCTAACCACATTTCAAGCACTCAGTTGCCAAATGCATTAGTGGCTGCCATTTTGGACAGTGAAGGTTTGGGAAATAGAATCTGCAAGACTCAATTGCCAGCTGGACAAATCACAATAATAAAAGAACAATAGCTTCCATTTAATGAGTACTAAATATGAGGCAGGGATAATAGCTATATATTATTTCACTCACACTTAAACAATCCTGTGAGTTGGAATTTTTTTGATACAACAAGCTTAGAGAGGTTAAGTAACTTGACCAAAGTCACACAGCTAGTAAGTGACAAATTTGAACCAAGGTCTGTAGGATGGTATAACCCAGACTCTTAACCATTAGGCTATACTGCCTTGCAAAGCAAAGTGGAAGAGGAATTGAGGTTGATTCTGATGATTCTAACATGAAAAAGCTGATGGATAATTATACCGTTCATGGCTATAGCATTTAAAGGAGGAATGATAGGTATAGAAAGGAAGATAATGAGCTTAGTTTTAGAGTTGTTGATTGAAAAATGCCATTTTCCCCTATTGTTCTTTATTGTTTTTCCCATCAAACTAAAGTGTAAAGTGTTTGAGAACAGATATTTTTGTCTCTTTTTTTATGCTGTATCACAAATGCCTAGACCAGTATCTGACAGGCATTCAGTTGGCACCCAATAAATATTAAATGAATGAATGAATGGATGGATGAATTAATATCCATAAGAAGATATCATTAATGAAGGAATCTAGTGAAAATTTCAAATAGGAGATAAAGATTTAGGAGTGACCATATTTAGGAGATAGTTAAAGATGTGACATTGACTAAGACCTCACAGGAAACAAAATGGAAACCGAGAAGAGGGAAACAAGGAGGAACATAAAAAGCATCAACATTTAAGTGGATTTTGGTGGAAGAGGAGATGGAGAAGCAAACTAAGAAAGAAAAGTCGGAGAAGTAGAAAATAAACAAAAGAATTCTATTGAGACATTCAAGACAGGTGAGAGTTTCAGAAGAAGGGAATACGTATCAACAGTGAATGGGGAATTGATGTCAAATATATAGAGATTAAGGTAAGTTCATTGTGTTTGACAAGATGGAGTTCATTGGTTACCTCCACAAGAGTAGTTTTGTTAGAATAGAGAACAAGAAATAGGTTGCACCAGGTTGAAAAATTAAGGAGGGCCAGCAATGGAGAGAATGAAAGAAGATGCTTGGCTGTGCATTTCTTATAATAATGACTTATTGGAAGCAAAAAAGTTTCCAAAAGTAGGAGATTGGTTAAATAAATTACAGTATACCCTTATCAGTAAAGTAGGCACAACTCTTGTAAGCCATTGCTCAGGTCTGCAAAGGAATCACTTTATTTCTTCAACTCAGTTTTTTTCCTCTTTCCAGAAGAAAGTAATCCGTTCAGGACGTTCTCCACCTTCTCCTTGCAGTGTCTTCTAAGTTGTAGAGTATTTCAGTAAAATGGGTGAGAGAGGAGGGGATGGATAGAGGGTAAGGCATAGCTGACCATTGGTTGGCATCTGTCTATAGCATAATCCCTATGTTCTTCATTCAGCCTGACTCTTGGCTGTGCTTGCCCCTTCACCCTGCATCTACTGAGATGTCTACATGCCTATCACGTCTTGGGTGTTGCCACCCATGCAGTTTTCCCATGTGGTGTGCCCTTGGCTCAAGTCTCTTTCAGTTCTCCCAGCACTTTCTAGCTCATCTAATACCCATAGCCTTTATAAAAGCATGGGTAAATTTGACGCTTCTCCCAAACCAGACTGGGGCTACTTTCAGAAAGCTTTCTGGGCCACATTAGGTCCTTTCTGCCTCACTTCTATTCCGCTCAACTCTTGATGTCATGGTGGTGCTTGGAATTTGGAGACACAGAATATTCTTAGATCATAGAATCTAGGGATTCTCTGCCTCTTCTACCCCTGGGTTTAGTTCAAAAGGGACAGAACACAAGCCTGATCATTTTCAACTCCCCTCTCAAACTTGTCCATGGAAACCCTACTCTTGGTGACCACGGACACTGCCCACAGTTGTGGCATAAACTTCAAAACCAGATTCCTGAAAGACTCCTGAATACAACATTTTTCTTTCTATTATCTCTAGTGCCTCTACCACGAGTTGTGAAAGTCTGATTTTAAAATTTTGTTCTCATTTCTGCAGTAAAAACCCCAGGTTAGGCATAACTAAGGCTGGTATGCATAGTATCCCTTTGGGGGAAGCACTGGACAAAGGAGGCTGTGATAACCAGGTGCAAGAATATGAGAGGGTGTCAAGGAGGGCGTGCATGGAGAGAAACACACTAGTTACTACTTCAAAATATTATCCAGCTACACCATTCAGCCACTATGGATGGCATTGTAAATTAAAATGCAATGTCATCGAATGTTCTTCAAGACATACAATAATAAAAATGTAGCATTTGGATTATAAGAGTATGAACAGTGAAGATCCATTGTTATGCTTTTAAAGTACTTTTATGAATAGAAATACACTAGTAATATATACAAGTTGGTAATTATCATCTCTAGCTATTGATACTATGATTATGCCTTCTCTTTTCCTCTCTCTCAATGACTATTTTACTACCTCATTTTACAGAATGAGTATGTACCTTAGTGTTCGTTTTCTCAAAGCTTTGGAGGATAGGAGAGTGATAGGCAGTAGCTGGAGGGATATGTAAGGTCAAAGGAGAGTTTTGTTTGGAATGGCAGAAATTTGCTGGAGTTTGTAACTGAGGGGAAGGAGCCCATTGAGAAGGAAAGGCTGAAGATATGAAGGGAAGGGGGTCGCTGTTGGGGCGATGTCTTAGAGGAAAGCAGAGAGAAAGGAATCTAGGATCGAGGGTGCAATTGGAAGGATCGCCATAATCCAGAACAAGAACTCATTTTCTTTTAAGAAAAAAGATATGAGTGTGTCTAAATGTACAGGAGAGCATAAACAGGCCATGGAGAGAAAGGGGAGGCCATATGAGAGTTCATTTTCCTGGGCACAAGCAGTGCTGCCCCAATACTTTGCCGAATTACTCTTCACCACCCACTCTCCACTTACCCTCCAGACCTGTCTCAAGCCCACCCATTGTGTAAGGCCTCTGCAGTTTCCTGTCTTCAGTGATCAACTGACTTCTTTGGATGATTATAACACGAGCCTGTCAAAAAAAACACATTCTCAGGATCCCACACCTGGTGTGTCTAATTTCCATAGTCCAGACTAGTGCTTCCTCAACTTTGATGTGCATATGAATGGCCCAGGGAACTTATTAAAAATGCAGATTCTGATTCAGTGGGTCTAGGATGGGGTTGGAGGTCCTACGTTTCTAGCAAGTTTCCATGTAATGCGTAAGACCATCCTGAGAAGCAAGGGGCTAGAGTAGGACAAGGAATCTGTATTTTAATTTATTTTCCAAACAATTTTAATGCAACCAATTTAACAACATTTAATTGATAGCTATTCAGGAATTACCACTCACTACTCTTCTGGCTATTAGCATTTGCTCTCCTGTTTTATTGGCGGTTGTTTATCTATAGATGTGCTTGGTTTGTACCTTCCACTAAGCTGCAAATCAGTGAAAAACAATGATATTTAATAGCCCATTGCATCCCTCCATCTAGCCAAGTGTCCTGCAGAGCCAACACACAAGCAATGTATAGAATGAAAGAAAATGAACGACAACGCTGCTTTAATAAAAATGTATCATCGAGAAAGCAGGTCCAAAGTTGATGCTGTAATAAATGTGGAGTGAAAAGGAAGGATGATTTTAATTTTTGAGATTTCATTTGAATGTTAACGTATGTAGTTTCCATTAAGTATGACGGGATACACATTGAAATCCACTGCTCAGCCTCTCTGGTGACACTTCCCCCTGTTTCTCTGCCGTATTTATTATTCATCTGGGCTTGGATTTGCTTTAATTACCAGGTGTCTTGTTTCTTTCTGCCCACACCTGATTTCAGATGCTGAGGGCAGATGCTCTCCTTTTCAAGTCCCCTGCACCACACGGTGCCCTGTTTTGAACACCTGAAGTGTATAAAAATCTAAGGTTAACGTGGGTTTTATGTTGTCCTCTGGGACAGGAAAATATAAAACCTGAGCTCCAGCAATGGCCTATTTCCTGGTTTTATTGGTCATAAGATTTCATAGTGGGAGCAGGTGTCACAGACAGAGACACAGAATCGCCTAACTCCTAACAAGTCTCTTTCCTACATGAGGACTCGCCTCCCTTTCCATACTGAAACCATGCTAGAACACCTGCACGGAAAACCCACTGCAGTGCTCAACCCCATTTTAAGTGTACAATTTAACTATTTTTAGTAAATGTACCTAGTTGTGCATCTGTCACTATAATCCTAATTTAGAACATTTCTATCAGCCCAATAAGATCCCTCATGTCCCTTTATAGTTAATCCTCATTTCTGCCCCAGCCCCAAGGAACAGCTAATCTTTTTTCTGTCTCTATATATTTGTATTTTCTGGACACTCCATATAAGTGGAATCATACTATATGTGGTCTTTTGTGCCTGGCTTACTTTACTTAGCATAATGCTTCCAAGGTTCATCCATCTTGTAGAATGCATTAGTACTTTATCTTATTACTGCCAAGTAGTATTCCATTGTGTAGAAATATCATGTTTTATTTAGTCCTTCATTAGTTAATGGACACTTGAATGTTTCCATGTTTTGCCTATTATGAATAATGCTGCTATGAACATCCTTATATGTGTTTTTGTGTGGTCATAAGTTTTCATTTCTCTTGGGTTGATACCTAGGAGTAGAATTTCTGGGTTATGAGGTAAATTTATGTTTAACTTGTTAAGAAACTGCCCAACTGTTTCCCAAAGTGTTGAACCATCTTACATTTCCACCGGAGATGTATGAGAGTACCCATTTCTCTATATCCTCAACAATTATTATTGTCTATTTTTTTTTTTACTATCACCCTCCTGGGATGTAAAATAGTATCTCACTGTGGCTGAAATTTGCATTTCCCCAGTGAATAATGATATTGAGAATCTTTTCATGTATCTTTTTGGTGAAATGTTTCAATTGAGTTGGTTTCTTTTTAATGTAAAATGGTCTTAATGCTGCTTTTTCTAGACTGATCTCACTAATGCAGGTGACGTCAACGTAAAACTCTCAAAGACCAAGCACTCTGTAAAGAGAAAAAGACTTAATAATATTAATAGTAGATATAGCAACAAATACATTTTTAGGAAATTCAAGCTTCATTTTACAGTGTGTAATAAAAATGCTTTGCTAACTTGAGAATTTTCCCTTAGTTAACTTGAATTTCATTTGGCATAGTTCATTTTTTTTTTCTTTTTCTTTACTTTCTTTGCCACCTCCCCCCCCGCCCCGGAAAATTTGTGAGTATTGCTGTAAACCTAAACCCCATGGCAGGCTGTTATGGCATTGGGAACAGGTGGCAACGTTTTCTATAAAACAGAAAGGGCAACAGACCTGTCTAAGTGAAGCAGGTAAACACAGAGCACATGAATGGTGAGAACTGAAATGGAGTGTTAAATACAAATTAAAAATAGAAAGCATGACTACTAAACTTGTTTTGGAAAAAAAAATCTTCTTAGAATATGGCTAATAAAAAGCATGCATAAGCCGAATATTATTTTTATTTCCTTTGGAACATAGCCATACACAATTATTGGGGACAATAGGTAAAACATTCATCAATAGCAAAGTAGAGTAGAAGAGATTATCTGATAATTTAGTAACAACCCCAAGTTTTCTGCAATAATGCCTTTTGTTTTGTAGTGTCTTTATGAAAATAAAAAATGACTGTTTACCTGAACCAAATAAGGAGATAATTATTCTCTTCTCCAATTCTCTTTTTATAGACGGCCACAATAGCTAAAGGGAAGCCAGTGGATGTCCACTTCTTCCTCTTTGCATTTCTTCTATTAATAGAAAGAGTATATATGGAATAATTACCATTGTTACCTATCATACAGGTTACTGCGTTGGATTGAACCAGAAGACTCCTCGTTTTTTTTGTTGCTGTTGCGTTGCTGTGGCTTTTGTTCTTTGCTTCTTGTTTGGTTTCTGATTTAATATCCATATTTTGGAGAAAAAAAACCTTAAGATTCACTCAAGTCCTCATTTCCTTTTCACAAAATAGAATGTAGAGGAAAACGCGAACTCTTTGTGATGGAAGGAAGTTATTTTTTTCATCTTTAGGGTCATGTGTTGTTTTTGTGCAGAACTTCAAAGTGGCTCCCCCATATGGATGTTCGTAATTACTCACAATGAGTATGACGTAGAAGAAAAGACAGGAGGAAGCAGACATGTCAAATTTGCTCACAAGTGTCTCCAATATGGAACAGTGTCTTGTAAATAGTCAGCAATCTATAAATATTTGTCGATGGATTATATGACGAAATGAGAGATAGATGAAGATAAGTTAGGTTCTTGAAAATTTTAAATAAGTTAGTTCTTGTTTTATTGGAAGGACACTGTTTAATATTAAAAAATTAAATTATTAGGGCAAAAAAGAAAAATAATACATCCCAAATTTGAAACATTTAACTAGAACACATAGAAAATCTCTTCAATGTAATCAATCTCTGTGCTGTGATTCAAGGCCCCTCATGTTGTGAGACAATTGTCCATTAGACAGTAGTCTGCAAAAGTCTTGCACCTCTTCCCTCCAATCCCCAGCCTTACCTCTACACGCACAGTGTAGCACACAGTCAATGTGGAACGCAGAGTAGAGAACATATGGAGGTCAATCAACTGGCAAGTTGCAATTTTTCTGTCTCCCAAGAATAATATTCCCTCTCCAAAATCCATCCTGGTCTGCAAAGCAAACTATTGGTATATATAGTAAAAGATAGTTATAAAAGTTTATATATTACTTTGGCCCACTGTCAA
Organism: Equus asinus; assembly: GCF_041296235.1. Classification (NCBI taxonomy): domain Eukaryota; kingdom Metazoa; phylum Chordata; class Mammalia; order Perissodactyla; family Equidae; genus Equus; species Equus asinus. The sequence goes on along the minus strand of NC_091802.1, from coordinate 51,355,635 downwards.
ATAATAGCTAACAATGATATATACTAATCATTTAAATAATTCAGTGCTTACAATACACCCAATATTCTGCTAAATTAGATTTCTAAAGCTCTGATTATCTAGTAAGCTACTATTATGCATCTGATATCCATTCATAGAGGATCAATATGTAATTGCACTAAGAGTGGGAAGAAGAATTAATTAGTGGGAATTAGAATTAATTCTAATTCTGAAAGAAAATAATTTTTTAAAATGTCAATTTGGCTTTGAATTCATATCAAGATGTTTCTTTTGTACTTGGCAAGGCTCCCTAATTATTTAATTAGGCTAATGTCAAGAACAAATTGACAGTATGTCATGTATGAACAGCATTACAATGATGGTTATTATTAACAATACTTTACACTTGTGAGCTTTCCAATGTACAATGTACTTTCATATACATTATCTCATGTAATAATATACACCTCATAGCATAATGATGAGAATTATTATACCCATTTACAGATTAGAAAATGGAGACTTGGCTAACTAGCCAAGGAAATATCACTAGTAAGCGAGGAAGCAAAGGCTTAAATCTTGCTTTATTTGATTCTAAATGCTACACACTTTTGAGATATATCTTTTGGTTCACAGGAGAGTTCTTAAGAAGTCTTTAGATTAATAAATCGATATTAATTAGTCATGTTATGGAAAACATTTACGTAAAACAAATAATTGCATCTCTAAGAGGTGCAAATGAAGAAACATTTCTTACAGATGTTTCTCCCCGTTAAAATTCCTTAGCTGTTAACAGAATATTTTGAGACCGAAATCTAAGAGAGGAAGAGAGAGTGAGATTTAATATTTTCATGTCCCAAGACCCAACATGCCTTACTCCAATTCCTTTTTTTATATCAGCATAGTTTTTCCTCTAATAATATGTAAATGAAAAGTGATTAATGGACACACAGGAAACAGCGATTAATCGTTTTACCTTGAACCTCAGACATGGTATAAATGCCTTGAAATTCCATGGTTTGGCTTATTTATTTTTGTCTTATTGAAGGCAGATTTCTCAATTCCATTCATGGCCACATTACTTCCAGCTATCAATAGGAACCACATGAATGGAGAGACCACAGGATAAGTTAACTTTCTTGGGTGGATGCTTTCTTCTCCAGTACCTAGAAGGTCCAACTCTCACAAATAACTTTAGATTTTCCCCTGTGGCAGTCAACAAAGAAAGTGAGGATCCCATAGCAAAGACTGGAAATGACTAGCAGATAGTCCTGCTGGCTTTATTACATGAGTTTGAGTTCAACCTTTCAGACAGCTTGGAATATAAGGTAAAGTCCACCACACAGTTTTCAGATAAGAGGAAGGAGGGTCCACTTCATCGTTGAGTCAGGGAGCATCTAGCTGGCAACGTGGCAGAGTAGAATGGGCACCGAATTTTTGGCCAAACAGCCCTAAACTGGAATCAGCTCTCCCACTTACTGTGTGACAAGTTAATTAACCTGAGCTCAATCTCAGAAGATAGCTGTAAAGATCAAATGGCAATATTCTTTGTGCAGTGGCTGGCACATTATCAATAAATGTTGGGTCTTTTTCCTTTCTGTGTAAAAAGAAGGTGTGAAAGAAGACCTCAAGCATGGTACCTTTGAAAAAGGAAGGGAAAGGAGAAAAAGAAAGGAGATAGAAGTAGTTGCTACAACATAGAAGTTGGTGACTCAGAGATCTCACGCTTACATACAGAGTATAAACATTTGGAATAAAATCCAGAGATCTAATCAAGGCCAACAGAAGCACATGATCTGGTCCTTGGTAACTTTCTTACCTCATCTTCTACCACTCACTCTCACTGTCTGAGCCCCTTCCCTTCTCTTCAAAGATGATATTCCTTAGGACAGCAAATTCAAAGACTTCTCTGTGTGGAAAATCCTACTCTCACTTACCCACATGGCCTCTGTCTCACCAAATCTACATCTGACCTCTGATCACATAATATCTCTTCAAAACGATTACCTAGTCACCCATTTCACGTTAAAATCCCTGACCTCACTGGCAGTGTCTTATTCCTCTCCCTGATTCAGGTTTTTCAATGCTTTCATAATGATCTGATATTATATATTTATATTATAACATTTTAGTATTATATATGTATTTGTTCATCTTATTATCCATCTTCTTCTCCATCCTCTCAACATTATCCTAATATCCCGGGACTGAAAAAGAACACTGTTTTGTTCAATTTTATATCTCTAGACCCTAGAACAACATTTTTCACAGAGTAAACACCCAATACATACTTGCTGAATGAATGAACAAATACCCACATCTTCATTTCAAACTCCACACTAGGAAAAGTGTGCATTTCATCACGTGTGCATTTCATCACTATAATGACATATCAGTGAATTTCATACAGGTAGTGCATATTGAAATTCTTACTTGAAAGTGATTTCATGAAGTCATATAAATTTAAGGGAATCCAGTGCCTTTTAATTGGTTGTGGAATCCTGGCACAAAACTGACATTGTGTTTCCAGGTTGAAGGCCTTCCTGTGTGGTCACCAGCTTCTATGTTATCAGCTCACAGGAGTCTACACCTTTTTCCTTTGAGTCACTTCCTATGAGCTGCAAACTTGATTACGGTAATTAAAGAAAATGTCTTCCTATGTGAAATAAGGTGTGAAAAAATAATCAAAAAAAGTAAAATGGTGAGAACATTTCTCCAAGCAAAAACAATTTCCCCTTTGAAAAAGCTCGCCTAGTATGATCTCTTTGGAGGCATCTATTTTCGGTCTATTACTTCTCCATGATGAAGAACCCAAACTCATCTCAGGGAACTAAAATACCAGGATAAATCATAATGACCACAATTTCTAGCCCTTGATAATCAAATTCATAAGATCTAATGTCATTAAAGTAAATTTAGAACAGCAACTTCTAGGTGGCTAGTAATGCTCTTTGGGAAGAAGACTGTTCTCCTCCCTCTGCATTGTGTTATATTGGCAGCGTAACGTGTGAACAAATCTCCCAAGTTTCTTAATCTATTTCTTGGTGGAACTTAGCTTATAAGATCCTGAGGACCCTACATTCAGAAACTTATGTAATTTCCAAACGGTTCTTTATCCTCAGAATCATGCTCATTCAACACACATTCTGAGGTTTTTTATCTGTATGGCACTCCATGTTGTTAAATTTTAATTATAGTGTTATATATGACTTTTGAAAGCCTGCTGCATACAAAGCACTACATCAACTACAACTGGAGAAACAAAGATGATCAGGGCATGGTCTCCTTCTGCAAAGCATACCCAACATATGTGGTCTGGACCATCAGAGAATCTGTCATCTAGAAAGAACAAGTGGGTGACAATAGTCAGTGAATGCCCCAGATAGAAGGCTAGAAAAATCAGGAAAAGAGAAAGAGATGTCACTATAGACTGTGATGGTAAGTGGTTTATCTTGGTTATCATTACAATTGTAGGTGGAGGGAAAGAAATTCCTTTTACCTTTTGACCCTATTAGGCTCACATTAGCATAAATCGTCAATGATTCTAGCTACTGTCTCCAGCAATTTTTCATATCTGACCACATCTTGCTTTGGGCACACAAATAAATGTTGTTACTTAACAGTAGACGCATGTGTGATTAATTTATCTTATAAGACTTTGTATGGGAGGATTTAGTGGTCCATATGTTCTCTACTTTTGTGGCCCATTAATAACAAAATTGCCTATAAATGAGATGAATTGCTTGACTGTGAAGAGAGCCAATCTTTGTACTTAGTTACATTGACATTTTGCTCTCCTCAAAGGGATGAAACTTGAAAGTACCTCAAGAGGTAGTGACACTGAAAAGCATGTCTCCATCCCTGTTGGCTTGGAAAAAATAATAGAGGAACATGGATTTCATTTGGTATCTTGGTGAAAGACAGGGAATATAAAATCTGATTTCCTAGCATCTAATTACCCTTTTAATAGGGGAGAAAATCCTTGGATAGGTAGGGCAAGTATATGGTTTTTCCTCTGTCTTAGTCCATTCAGGCTGCTATCCACAAAATATCATAGAGTGGGTGGCTTAAACAACATTTATTTCTCACAGTTCTAGAGGCTAGAAGTCCAAGATCAAGGTGCTGGTACAATTGGTGTCTGTTGAGAACCCACTTCCCAGTTCATTGAGGGCTGTCTTCTAACTGTGTCCTTACATGGCAGAAGAAAAGAGAAGAGCTCTCTAAGATCTTTTTCAATGGTACTAATCCCATTCATGAGGGCTCCACCCTCATGACCTAATCACCTCCCAAAGACCCCACCTCCTAATACTAACACATTGAGGGTTAGAATTTATATGTATGAATTTTGGGGAGACACAAACATTTATTCTATAACGTCATCCAAACCTGGCTACACTTTAGAATGAGAGGAGCACTATTCATCATTATATCTGAATAACAGGCTTAAATCTTGATTATTCTGGCAAACCAGGACTGTGGTCACCCAAAGATAGGTAGGAGATGGAATTCCACTTTCTACAATGAAGCAAATGGAGCATCAAATATGTCCTGTTCTTTGCCTCTTGGAAGCTAAACTCTAGAAATATTACTTAGCTCAGTCAGTCAGAAGCTGTGACCTACATTTGACCTGTGAATGAAAAAAAAGGAGGAATGGGTAGAAAGTCAGAAAATTTTCAATGTAATATGGGGAATCCAGTGGCATAGCAGTGAATGCCAGAGGCAGCACAGTCCACAGAGCAGCAGCCAGTGTCCAGTGATATCCCGAAGTCCATTGGAGAGATTTTGGAGGCACATTTTCTTCCTTCTTTTCTGCCTGAGCCTGGTTCTCTGGCTTGAATCTGAGAGCTGTTACAGATCCCATAAACTGTTATTTTTCTGCTTAAGTTACCTAGAGTTGGTGTGTTGGTTTCCATTTCAAACAAGAACTTGGACTAGAACTAGTATATCAGATTCCTTAGATGATGACGATAATGATGATGATGATGATGATTTTACTTGATGACGGTGGTGATGATGATTTTACCTTGAGTGCCTCAGTTATTAACTAGGGATCTCATTGACAACATAATAGCATTCCCTTTTTCAAAAAAAAATTTCAAAATACATCTTTTGATTTTTAAATACTTTTCTAAAAATAGCCAAGAATTCTGTAATCCAAATCTTTTTTCTTTCTAGTCTCATGAAAAATCAATAAGGGCATTCATATAAGTTCTATGAAAGAAAGAGCCTGAGATATTTTAAGAAGTCATACACTTCTCAGTTGAAAGAACACATTCAAGGCTTTTGAGGTCCTTGTCAAATTATTTACCTTCATTTTTAGACGTTGCAGCTGAAGTATTGAAATAAACAAATATTCATTTAGAAGATTACAGATGGTGAATATTAATTGCTGTGTGTACCAAATTGTGATGGAGCTTTGTAATTATAGTTAATGGATTTCATAATTGCTAGAGGCATAAGGAAGGGGATAAATATAAAAGATGCTAGAAAACCGAGGAAGATAAATATTTATCGGGATGGAGATGTATAAAGCATTTATTAAAGTTTTCTAATTTAGGAGAACATGAAAGAAAAGCACATGGTACCTATATACGAATTACAGATACTGTGATAATAAAGCAAAAGTGACAACCTTATACCAAAAGACAATTGCCAGAATGCCTCAGTTGGACCAGTAATCAGAACTTACTTCTATCAATTTGGTTTAGCAGTAAATAAATTATTGGGAATCACCTGATACTACTGCAACAAACATGAGGGAAGCTCTAGCAGTATGAGCAGGCTCTGTTTTTGAGGAGGATAACACTAAAGAGCCTGGACTTGGATTTGAACCACCTTAAGATACCTCTTGCTTATTCAGATGACAGCTTAGGACCCAAATCAACCATTTGGCTTCTGCCTTGCAAATACCTACTGAAGACTAGGAATGAAGCAGCTGCCAAACCATGGTCCAAGATAAATGACCAAACATTCCTCCCATCACATATCAAGTCCAGATCAAGGGAGAAAGCTGAACTATAAGACAATACTGTCCTGAGATCAAGGGTGAAAAACTAGAATGTAGTGAGCATTTGGAACCACTTGTGCTTTCCCAATCCACCAAAGCTACATAAATAGGAATTCTTTTTCTTCTTCTTTTTTTTTAAGAGACTGATGTTAAGAGTGCTGAATTTGACCCATAAGGGTCAGTTGAGAAGTGGAGAAAATTATTTCCTCGCCACTTATTCCTCTAGTTAACTTAAACTTCATTTGAAATAAAAAATCATTGGTTACTACCTTATCACATACATTTCTGGACATAATTAATAGTCATAAGACTTAAATAGTTCACTTCTCTTATATCTTTCCAATGAATAAGAGATACTGTGATATAGTATCTCTGTGATATGCTATACTGTGATATGGTGTGGTAGGAAGAAAACTGGATTAGAATATAAAGTCTTGCATTCCTGTCCCTGCTCTGCCCCACGCTAGTCAGGCAGCCTCTGTCATCTGTAGTGTCCACATTTATAAAATGAGGGGTTCATTTGTTTTACAATGACTCCTAATACCCTGCTTTCCTTTGTTTTCCTTATCGAAGATATCAAAAACTCTTCCCATATCTTTATTTTTATTTGCATGTTGCCACTAGACTACAACCCCCTTGAAGTTAGAAATTATGTCTATTTTCTTCATCCCAGATATTCAGTAACTCTCATCTAGTATATAGGAAGCACTCAAATTTTATTAAATGAATGAATGGATTAAAGAATGAAGGAGTATTTTCTAAAAAGAAATATATATTCTTTTCTTTATCTTTAAAAGATACTTTATTGATTTTTTTCCCCTCTTATTGGGTCCTTCCAGAAGGTGATTTTAAGATATGGATTAGAGTTCAAGTAGTTTATTTGGAATGTGATCCCAGGAAACACAGAGAGTGCCAAAGTGAGATAGGGAGGACAAGAAGCTAACTGAGTGTTATCACTGTGGGAAACTGGTTGATCCAAATGGGAAAGTATAGAAAACAGTATGGGGCATGCACCTAGAGTCACCCATCTGAGGAGCAAGGCAGCTGGGGTATTTGTACAGTAACGCTTACCTGTCCTTGGTCAAGGGATGAATAGCCTGGATGACCAAAGAAAGCCCTTTTAGGTAAAGAGATAAAGGTGCTGGTTGTTGAAAGATAGAACAGCATGCACTGATATGGTAAAGGCCAAGTGGTTTACATCAACAGTGCCTTCTGGGTCTCAAAACATTGTTATCTCTCTTATGCTTTCCCATGGAGCCCTGTTATAGCAGTTATTTCCCTATAATACAATTGCTCATTTACATATCTTTATTCTTCACTGGCCTATAATCTCCTTGAAGGCAGAGAACATCACTTCTTCAAAACTGTGTCCTCAATATCTAGCTTAGCATGGCTCACTTCTGTTTGGTGGATAAATGATGAATCTACAATAAGAGCATATTACAGCAAGTTTGTACAAGAATCAAATTAGATAATGTAGATGAGATTGTATTGAGAAGTGTAAAATCCCAGCTATATCTAAGATAAGAATTACATGGAGAAGACTGAATACCATCCCCAAGCTAACCATGCAAGATAGGATACTTCCATCCTTGAACACCCACACATCTTATTTAGTTGGCATAGACCAAGATGTAACCAAGCATGCTTGAGAAAAGATCGAGTCCAGCAGTGAAGGGTCAATGGGGAGCCTCTGCCTGGTGAGGCCTTACTGGTTGAGAAGTATGTGAAAAACTGGGACCAGTAAAACGACATCTTCTAGATAGCACTTGAGGGTAAACTGGGCTAGAGTTGACCTGGGAAGAGAGAAAAGAACATTTTTATGTAGAGATTCTTCTCTTAAACACCAACTCCTTCAATTTTAAAGTAGTGAGAATAAAGTAAAACACAATGCTAAGGGAATTTGTGGCTCTGATGCTGTTTTGATCCTTAACAAGCTTATTTATGAAACCAAAGGCCAAAGAACAAGGCGAGTGTTTTTCTCAGTGATACGAAAAGATCATTTCCCAGTTTTCTTTGACCACCAAGAATTGAATTCTTTCCATTTCCCACACCAGATTTAAGAAACCTCTCAATTTCTCATACCACTCCAAACAAGCTAGAAGCTGGTTACAAATGGTTCAGGAGCTGAGAACATTCTGACAGATAGTAAGATTTATAAGTAACAGTGTGTTTTACTAAGAGAGAATGGGCTTTGGGAAATCAGGACTGGAATTTTACATAATTTGTGTAGAATCCATGAAGACTGGCTCTCTGAGACCAAGAACCAGGATCAGCTGGTTCTCAGTACGCCTGAGACAACACTGTAGAAATACTAAGTCATGGATGGCCTTCTCATGAATATGCCTGAGCTTCCAGTGTTACAGATCCCAGAGCCACTTCACCCTTCCTTGACATGCAGCATTAATCAAGGCCATCCATCTTGGTCCAACCTAGCTAGTTTCACTACCAGGGAATTTCAGAGAAGAGATAAGTCCTTAATCCCTTTGACTCTAGGATACCTCTGTGTTTCTCACGTAAATTTTCTACATAGCCCTACCCAACCAGCAGAATTTTATTACACCTATGGTTATGAAAAGGTCATATCTCCAGAGAACTTGGATCCTAATTTAATCAAAATTCAATTGTTTCTTCTCACCAAGAACAGTAGATTGATACCTGTGTGTATCTTAAGCAACTTTCTAGGGAATCTCTCAGATCAATAGGTATCATCCCTAAGGATTGAAACCTGTATAAATTACAAAAATGATGGTTACCTCACATAAAAATTCCAATCTTCACTCAGTACATCGCCATACATGCTACACTATTTAAATCTTCATGATAATATATCTAATAATTATTATCAACTTCAATTAACGAGAAGTTTGGGGGGAGTAGGGAGGCAGGTACTTAAGTTTGACAAGATACATAATTGTCCAAGATTATACAGCCTATAAATGCAGAAGATAGAATTCAGATATAGGTATGAGCTAAGGCCACAGTCTTTCTACTAGAACATACTGCTCAATCGATTTTTTTTCCTTGGAAGCTTTAAAATAAAGAAGGTTTTAATTTCTCTAAGAGGGGTTAGATGCATATAACCTTGCTCAGGGTGAGGGGATGGATCAGAGAGGCCTTAACCATTCTCTTACTACTGTAATTTCATTACTCAGCTAGGCTGATTAAAAAATGGGAAGTTCTATAAACTCGCATCCTGGGTATTTCCAAGCAAGTCACGTAATTTCATTTGTAATATACAGGTTTTAGCAGTCCTTGCAATTTTTTTCCTATGGAAAATGCCACATAATGAAGCCTTAACTTGATAAAGGGGAACCTACTGAAAGCAAGAACCATTTAAAATGACATGACATTAACAGAATTGTAAACAGACCTATCGGTATGATAACTTTAGTTTAAAGAATGACAAGATATGAATGGAGCAAACCCTATTTTTGTATCAGTGATAGTACACCATACGAGAATGAACCTCATTCTGCTTCCAATCTCTTGTATCTGTCCCGCAAAGGGAGAGGTTGTTTTGTGTGACTCGTTTAGCTTTGGAATTAGTACAGTTTTTGGTTTCTTTTGTTTTTTTGAGAAAAGGAAATATATCCGTATTTCTCCCTATGTTATTGTTCTTATTTTCCCCAACTCTAGATAGACAAAGCATACATTATAGAAAAGACAATTGGAACCACCAACATGCCCTAGATAAGAAATGATAATGTCTCTTCGAGATCAAAGCAATTGCACAAGACTGAAAATTAGACTTAGCTAGCATATTGGGAAACCCCAATCCAAAATTACTGTTTATCTTATTCTAAAACAAGTCCTATTTGTTATTTTTGTAGTGAATAGAAATAAAAAGTAGCCATTTTGAACATATAGCTTCTCTCTGACAGATTTCTTATCTCACTAGGCTAAGGGTATTACAAGAGTGGTGTATTGTGAGAAATCAGCATGACTGCCCACTGATGTTCAGCAACCTGGGAAAGAAGCACATACTTAACTTAGAAAATAAAGTTTGCCTGGACTCTGCCGAGACCTGCCAGCTCTCTTCCATCACAGATTGTGACAGGGCACTGGAGGCCTGTACTGATGCATGGGACAGTAGAGTTGTTTGAACATCCAACATTGCCTTTGTCATTCTGTGTGCAACATTTGTGCATCTCTCACTCCTTCTCCAGTGTTCTAAAATTGCATATTTCGAGCTGCATTATGAAATCAGATTTGCTACAGATATACCTTCCCAATTATGCAAAAAAACTAATGTTGCAGATAACTCAGGAGATCCCAAGTTTTAAATTGCTGTCTTATATGGACTCTCAATGTTTCTTTATAAATTTATAAGATGTACTTTATAGATGTAAACTTAAAAAGATGATTTTTTTTCTCCTATAAAATAGAAAATCATTCAAACAAAAAAGAGTACCTCTATCATTTTCTGTAGCTATACCTCTATCTGCTTACAAATTGAAAATATGATTGAAAGACACAGCTCTAGAAAGGGCATGTTAAGGACTAACTGTTGTCTGAAGGCAATGAAACAGGAAGACCAAGCTGGAAATCCCTGAGTGTTTTTAAATCTGTTCAGTTTGGGGTCAAGTGGATGCTAAAGACCCTGCTTTCAGAGAAGTGGTTATTTCTGCCAAGAATTACACTTCTTGTCTGGCTCACTGCTATCTTTCTCGGAACATTTATGGCAGATGATTATTTTCTGAGGGATTCCAAAACGTTTATGCTTTTAGTGCAGCGTGTAAAGTTCTATAACTACTGCAGGTGATAAAAGGATAATGCAGTTTCTATCGGATAAATTCACCACCTGTGTGGCCACGCATTTTATATAGCATTACTGCATTTTATATAGTATTGCCCTGAAGGCGTACATCAAAAGCTTATCGTTCAAAATTTATATTTTTTAAAAAACTTTAAAATGACTCCTAACTGTCTATTGTTTTAGGACTTGAACCAGCTTGAACAGTTATAAAATAGATTGATCCAGATTGCTTCCTGAATCTTTACATTGAACAATAATTTTTTTAAAGTCTCAGAAGTCATCCAGCCCAAGTTCTTTATTCTACATGTGAGGAAACCAAGACCATGTAGGTCAACTGCCTTGCTCAAGGTCAAAGAGTGAAGCTAAACAGTGGTCACATTACCTCTTATTCACACGGCTCCTGTCAAAATTCAAATGTGATGTGAGATGGGAATAAATGGGAAGAAGAAAGCTCATGCCTTTCTGATGCACAGGCATACCGTTTTTCTCATGTTGGCCATTCTGTACAATTTAGCAACATAAAATCAGTTGTTGTTAGCTTCATACTAATCCTTCAATTTCCTTGAATCCCTCAATTCAAGGAACTGAAATTACGGTTCCTCAACTGAATCTTGGAAGTAGATGTGTAGTAAAAAACCCTCAAATTAGCAAAATGTAGTCAAGATGCTATCAAGGACTCTGGCATGAATACTTGCAGGTAGCTCCCTAAATGTCTTTGTTTGGTGAGGAAGATTCTCCCTGAGCTAACCTCTGCTGCCAATCTTCCTTTTCTTGCTTAAGGAAAATTGTTGCTGAGCTAACATCTGTGATGGTCCTCCTCCATTTTGTATGTGGGACACCACCACAGCATGGTCTGATGAGTGATGTAGGTCAGCACCTGGGATCTGAACTTGCAAACCCCGGGTGGCCAAAGCAGAGTGCGCGAACTCAGCCACTATGCCACCAGGCCAGCCCCACTTGCTCTTTTTTTTGCTTGAGGAAGATGAGCTCTGAGCTAACATCTGTGCCAGTCTTCCTCTATTTTGTAGGTGGGATGCCACCACAGCATGGCTGATGAGTGGTATAGTTCCACACTAGGGATCTGAACCTGCAAACCCTGCGCAGCTGAAGCAGAGTGTGCAAACTTAACCACTACACCACGGGGCCCGCCCACTTACATGTCATTTTAAGAATCCTAAAATGGGATGAGACTAGAGAAAAATATTTTACAAGAAAACATTCTTCTGGAAGATGTTATTAAGAAGACAAGTTATCAGAAAACTGTGCCAGAAAGAATCAGATTTAAGAAATGGAGGGTCAAATACATTTGCAGCAGAGAGTATTTGTTATCTACAGTAACTACAGGATCAGTACGCAGCAATTTCAAACTAGCTTATGGTTAACTTTTCTAGGCAAATCATAATTAAGTTGTAAAGCTCTTAATGTTAAAACTTGATGGACAAAACTAATGTGAGGAAATTAATCCAATGCTTTGTGAAAGTCAAGATGGATCATATTTATCTTACATCCTTGGCAACCGAGTCTGTCAGTCAGTCACAGAAGATTAGAATCACGCAGTTACAGAAATTTAGAACAGGCAGAAACTTGGAGATTAGTCTGGATGCTTTGAACTTATTCAGTGCAAAGAGACAAGGAAAATGCCATATCTGTCAATGGAGCTGCTGTTGAGCAGGGCTTGGGAATTACTGCACTAAGTTAGAGAACAAGGCAACTTTATAAAAGAGAATTAATTATGCCATGATTCATAGTCACTGGCTGTGCTATAAATACTTTTATGGAAGTGTTTTTCTTTTCCTTTTTCCTTCCTTTTTTTCCAAAAAGGTTGCGTGGATGAGCATTGCTTCCAGGACTCACACAATTGTACTTAAAATCATAGAATGTTGGAGCTGGAGGAATCCTTAGAGTTTGCCCAAGATCCTTCAACAGCATTTCACACGTGAGAAGACTGAAGCCCAAAGAGATTAAAGAACTTTCTGGAGGTCACAGAGATAGTGCTTGGCAGGCTTCGAGCTGGACCCCTGGTCTCCTGAATCCCAGAGCAGAGCACATTCCACCACATCTGGTCATTTTTCAGTGCAGGCAAGGGAAGCACCCCGGACAGGGCACTGTTTCCTATAGTTAGACCTTAGCCCCAAAGCCGTATATAGCCAGAGAACCTGAAGAATTTCTCTTCCCAGAGTTCGCTAGTATTTCTGATCATTGCTTTAATGAGAAGGTATTTTTAGCTCTTCTCTTCCCATGAGCATTCTTCCAACCCACTTTCAGAGCTGCTGGGTTCAAGCTTAGAGGCCAGAATAACTTTGGTTATTTTTTTTTTTAATTTAAGAAATTCAATTCAATAATCCTTTAGTGAATGTTTTTAATGCATAAGGCATTGAACTAAATGCTTTGTGTATGTAGACTTTAATAAAACAGATCCCTATTTCTAAGTAGCTTAAAAGTGATGTGGAATGGAAAGAGGTGGGCTTCATCAAGGAAGGTGGTGTTAGAGACACATTGGAAACTAGAAGAACAATGTCCTAGCATCACACCTGATTAAGAGTCAGACAGAGTTAGGTTCCAGGTGTTGCTCTCCCATTTACCAGTTACAGGACAATGAAAAAGTTACTTAAATATGCTATGCCTCAATGTTTTCTCCTGTAAAATAGGGTAACTGGTACCTACTCTCTGGGGTTTTCATGAAGGTTAAATGAGGTGATGCATGAAATCACTTGCACATGACACATAGTAAAAATGCAGTGAGTAGTTATTATTACTGTTGTTATTTACACACATCTAGAATGAAAAGGTAACTGAAGAAAGTCCAAGCAGGGGATTGTGGAGCAGAGTAGATAGGGAAGTTGACTATAACTGTTGGGAAGGCTCAAAAGAGGAGGTGACCTTGAATGATGGTTTGGATGTCAACAGGTAGAGATGTGGGAGAAAGACGTTCCAAACAGATTTAACAGCAGAGTCCAGTACTGAGTCAGGGCATCTCAGGACGCAATTAGAGAATGGAGACTACTGCAGATGCCTGGATCTCAAGGCAAGAGAAGGGAAACAGAAAGAAATGAGGCTGGAAAGGGAGGCTGGGACCAGAATCTGGAGCTATAGAAAGTTTTTGTACTTCTTGCAGATATGAAATTATATTCTTTGTTGTTTCAACGTTAACCAAGTCTAATCAAATGCCAATCATCTAGCATTCTCCTTGTGTACCCACAGAGAGCAAAACTTTGGTTCTTGCTTCTCATCCATAGTCACCATTAGTGCTCTGCCCTGAAGGGTTACCCAACGCCTGTTGATTTAGGAGGCCTGGATTAAAAAGGATGCTACAAACTGTCACAGTCAAGAATTGCCTGAGGACACATGATGACTAAACATAATGTGGTATCCTGATGGGATCCTAGAACAGAAAAGGGACATCAGGAAAAACTAAAGACATCTGAATAAGTATAGCCTTCAGTTAATAATAAAGTATCAATATAGTTTCATTAATTGTGACAAATGTACCATACAAATGGAAGATTTAATAACAGGGATGACAGAGGGTGTGGTATATGGGAACCATCTGTACTACCTTTGTAATTTTTCTGTAAATCTAAAATTATTCTAAAATTAATAGTTTATTTTGAAAAAAAAGATGTAACATTTGAAAGGGAAAAAGTTCTTCCTGGACAGACATATTATCTTCATTAATTTTCTGGTCCGGTGTACGCTTACCAAAGGAAACATTCTAAAGTACTCTTTAAACTGTTCCTTTTTAAATGAGGAGCATTTTAATGTGGAGAAAAACACGTAAAAAATATTTTTAAACATACTACATTGTAGCAAACTATTTGAGTACTCCCTTTATATTTTTTCAGAAGATTCTTTTATTTAACTGCTCTTAATTGCATCCAGTTGTGTTGGCCCTATCAAGTTGTTTTTAATAGCGCTTCTAGTAAACAGAGCAGCAGAGAAAAATCTTGGTTGGTACAGGTCACTAGGACGGGCTTGTAGCCATAGGTATGAGCTGTTGGTGTGCACAGGCTAGTAGAACAGTCACAGGGGTCAGTGGTTGGGGGTTGAGGAGTAAATGGAAAGGGAAGGTAGGAGAGACATTGCAATTCTATTAGGTCAGTGATTCTCTACTGGGGGCAACGGCCTATCCCCTGGATATATCTAGCAATGTCTGGAGACATTTTCTGTTGTCACAACTTGGGACTAACATGGGATGGTGGTTGGGAGATTGCTACTGGAATTTAGTAGGCAGAAAGTAGAGATACTGCTAAACATGCTACAGTGCACAGGACAGCCCCTTGCACACAAAGAATACATATCTGTCCCAAAATGTGAATAGTGTCAAGGTCGAAAAATTGCTTTAGATAGAAGAGGGAAAATAATGTATTTGAGTCCATTTCCTATCCCCTAAGGAAATTAACAATTATCTGAACTTATAAGCACTTTTATATGCTTTTGAATTCTACTAAAGGATAACTACTAACCCATTGTTATTACTAACCCATTGTCAGGGAAAATGCTTGTAGAAGATTCCTCTTGGGCTCAGCCTCACATCCTCTTGGCCCATCCTTTACTAAGACCATTGCTCAGGCAGCCAGCTGCTAGCTGCCGGCAGTGCAGCCTGACAGCCCCTTGCTTCAGCTTCAATGAGTATCTCTCACTTTCTGTCCTGGGGCCTCTCTGACACCCACTCAGTGGAATGATTACAAGAACCTTCTAGGCATTAATACATGTGCATCCTGGAAGCCCTAAGGAATTACTGCCCCATGGATCAACACTTAAACATTGGAGGATGGAAGCTACTGCATAAATACCCTCTTCTTCCTTCTTTCTGATGGGCAATTCTAGGTTGTATTAAACCAGTTCTTCAGAGGAAGGAAGAACCCTATGGGGATAGGCAATCAAGCAATTAAGCTCAGTGGAAACCAACTGGACAATGTGCCTATTAATTGGTTTTCCCACCATGCTTGTTTCACTTTCTCTGAGTCCTCCTCTCCTCATATCTGAGATTACTTCCCGGGATAAACTACCCACACAGAAGCCCTGGCCTCAGGCTTTTCTTTCTGAGGAACCTGGGCTAACAACGTGCTCTTTAAGATTTTTGTCGAAGATTTTCCTCCTGAGTGGTAGACATGAATTATTATGGGTCTCAGAGACTCTCAGCCCTAATTTCAAATAATAACAATAATATTAACAATAACAAAAGTATTTATTTATGGTAGTCTTCCTTACAGAAAAGGAAACTGAGATTCAGAGAGATTGAAACTTATAGAAATCCCTTGTAGAAAGCCAGGATTTGATCCCAGTCCACCGGAGCTCAAACTTCTTACCACACTCAATGGCCAGAAGTCTTCCTAGAAGCAGTACAAAGTCTGGGTACAATGTCTGAGAACAAAATATTTTACTCTGAAAAACAACCTTGTCACCATGTCCTAACCCACTGAACCTGTCATGAAGATAATGCAATGTCTTATAGAGCAAGATATTCAAGAGTATGTTGGAATTCCAGGTGTGGCATGTTCACAAAGAGTTAAATATTGATTAGGAGTGGATCATCTACAACGGTGGAAGGGCACCAAAGTGGGTGTAAGAGAGAAGAGGTCAATATAGGGAAAGCTGTGCATGCATATCTAATGTGCTTGTGTGTGTGAGACAGAGAGAGAGAGAGAGAAAAGGGGAGGGAGGGAGGGAGAGAGAGACTTTGAACCTCCAGCCCTAGAGCCAAAAGCCAAATTGTAATTAGTTTTTTGTAGCTCATTGTTTTATATTTTCAAAACTGTCACACTCCATTTGTGCAAACACTTGGGAGCCTCCTCCAGCTGCTGATTCCAAGCCAGCTTCACTGTGAATGGGATTGTACCGGAAAGGAAATAACTTTACCTTTACAAAATTATGAGCTGTCAATGCCCTGACCGTTACCTCCTTTCATATTGTGATGGTGGATGATGGTGGTTGTCTGCATATAACGCACTGTTGGATTTTTCGTTGTTGTTTTTTTTTTGCTGAAAGAAGCATAGTTTAAGGCTGCCAGGGCACAAGTTTTTGAATCAGAAAAGCTAAGTTTAATTTCTCTCAACTGCTTAGCATAGCTCTGAATAACAATAACAGTGGAGACAGTCATTATTGTTGTTATTGTTGTAGTAATAGGAGTAGTAGTTACAAGTGTTTATTACATTAATGTCACAAACAAATGTTTTTTGACTATATATTCTGTGCCAAGCATTCTGTTAAATGCATTACACGCATTACATTATTTAAGTTCCCTCCATAATGTTATGTGGTAAATATTATTATTATGACCACTTTTAGATGATTTTTTAGATGAAACTAAGGGTAAAGATATTAACTCATCCAAAGTCACATGGCCAACAATAGGGATACTCAGGACCCAAGTCAGTCTTCATGCCCCTAAACATTTTTTATTCTGTGGCCCTTAGAAAACTGAGCCTCAGTTTTCTCACCCATAAAATGGAGTTGGGGATACTTTCTCCTTGTGGGTGTTGTAGTAGGGGTGTTTCTTTCCTGGAGGGTGTGGAGGGGAAAAAATTATACCTACCAGACACTTGACTGGAAGCTCTTCCTTGAAATCCACAAGCCAAACTGGTATCATGGAACATCATTTTTTAACACAGATAAAAATGCTAATACAAGATACATGTGAAGCATAGCAGATTATGCTCAAACTGATAACTTTCCACTACACTGGGGAAAAATTAACTGCTCAACATGGCCTAAAAGTCCCTGTTGGTTCTGGCTCCTGCTTTTCTCTCTACTTCGTCTCCTAACACTCTCCTCCTTGCTCACTCCATTCAAGGAAGACTGACCTTTCTGATTTTTCTGAAATATCTCAATCACAGTCACCGCTCAAGAGCTTTACACTCAGAACCGTTGGACTCTTCCCAAAAAAAGGGGTGGGGAAGACTTTTAGTAAAGTCAGATTGGTTGAAAATTTTGGCAGGCACTCCCTAGGCCCAAGAGGTTGCCAAGGAGTAGCTGAGAGTGGGGGCGTGGACAGAGCTTGGATGTATTCTGGGGTGTCCATATATGAGCATGGGGGCTCCTCACATTGTGGGTGGGAGCCAGGGGTGGGAAGAGAAGGAGAAACAGGCCTGGAGATGGGTTTGGCTCTCCCCCTGCTGCCTGAGTCAGAGAAGAATGTCGAGGAGTCCAAGAATTCTAAATTCAAAGCAGGCCTTTCAGGTTGTTAGGAAAGTTTATTTGTCAAGGTGGAAGGATAGAAAATACCATATTAATGGTTTGTTATATACAAAAGATTGATTTATAATTTAAAAATATTTAGATGGGGGGCCTACACACTGCCATTTGTACTATTATCCTAGAACCCGAAAAATATTAGAGGACGGCCTAGTCCTGTTTACTTGCTATTAATGCCTTCTCTCAGTCTTCACACAGGAGGCTACCTTTTGTCCTTCAGATATCTGCATAAATGTTATTTTCTGAGAAAGGCGATCTCTGATCCTCCTGTCCTAAATAGCTCTTCCAATACAAGCCAGTCCCTATTTCTTTCCTCTATTTTATCCATAGCACTTGTATTATTTGCTTAGTTTCACTTCTTCATGGTTGCGTTTCTGGTGCCTGGAACGCAATATAAGTGTTCCATAAACACTTGTTTGATGAGAGAATAGTGGAATATATTTAATATAATGGATAAATTGATAAATGAAATATGTTGATTTATATCCACTTTATCTTAAATAATAATAATAAACAGATGTATTGTGTCTGATGTTTTTCTAATGTCAGTGCACAACCCCTCCTATTTCTTTTGGACCTAAAAGGTAGCCAGCTAATTAAGAAGTTAACACCACTACAAAATTATTGTGAGAATGGAGCAGGAGAAAGAAGCAGAAGATACAGGAGTAATTAGTTTGTCCTGTGTTAAACAAAATGGTAATCCCACTGTTTTATCCATCCCCTTCCTAGGTGCATCTGGATCCAAGGCAAAGAAACTATGGCAAAGAAGCCAACCATGACTTCTTCTTGGCTCTGTAAGAGGATGTTACACTTGCTACAAGTATTACACATATTCCCATTCTTTTCTAAGACTAAAGAAAGTATCAAAGATGCAAATTTCAATAATAATATGTTCAAGATCCAGAATTTCTTATGTTAATAATTTAAAGTTCATTTTCTGAGAAGATATACACATTGTTTAAGATTTTAAAATAGTTTATGTATTCCAATTCCTCTGTAATAATTGACTTATTTTTAAATGCCAAAAATTATACTTGTAATATTTAACATCAATATTCCTACAAATTATATTTAGGTAAATAAATACATTTAGAAGGGAGGGAGATGCAGGGTATGTTTAATATCTGTTTGTTTTTCTCATTGTCGATACAAAAACCTTCCATTTAAAATCTTTGTAAAAGGATACACAGGGAGCAACCTATTAATTTATGCTTCAGTCAAAATTAAAACTGGTGTATAACTGTCATGTCTTTAATTCTTATAAAAGAGAGCTTTGAGCATATACCAATTATCTTCTATTGAAATGAAATTAACTGAGATTCAGTAAAGATGCTTCACACACAGAGAGTTAAATCTGCCTTAAATACACTAGTTTTCTCATGCTCCTTCTTTCCCTTCCTACCCCCTTAACTCTCTCTCTGCTTTTGAACTGCTGACCCAAGTTAGTAGCCAAACATAATAATACAGTGTTTGATCCTCTGAAAACCCATAAAATTACAAACCAGCAACCACCAGGATGTTGGCAGAATTTCTGTGGACAGCAACCAGCATGGTACTTTTTCTTTTGGAAATGAAGCAGTACGTTGTGATTGTTGATACATTAGTAACGAAGGTAACACCTTCCGCCATCTCCTCGCCCACACATAATCCTAACCACTTGAGACGGGGAGAGAGAATTCATCTATTTAAAATATTAAGGAGTCCTCTTTTTTACTATTTACAGCTGCCTCCTTTCATTCATTTTTATATTCATTCTGCCTATTTTTATTAAGCATTAATGGAGTTTTATAGCGCTGTGCTAAGTACTACGAAGGACAAACAAAGAAACAAAACACACCCTCTACATGCCTTTAAGAATAATAAAATCTAAAATCTAACAGGAACTGTAAATTCTATTGGGGATTAGGGACTCTTTTTCACGTCAACAGAAATATCGATTAATCTGAATTAAGCTGAACCCAAATGAAAGAAAGGGAAATTCCCAGGTTCCAGAAATAAACAGGCTACTGAAGCTAGGGAGGCAAGCTTATATATGGATGCCCTAGGAACCCCAGAAACAAACAGAACAGAGTTAGACAACAGAGACTAGGAACTGATGTTTTAATTCATATACAGGAACAGGAGAGGTTGCTTTCAACTTGCTTTAGATTGAGATTTAGAACTGAAATCCTTCTAACAGGCTGAGACTGGTCTGGTTCTGAACCTACTATAAGGGGTGGTCTAACTAAGTCCATCCACTGACCTGTGTGTATGGCAATAAGAACGTACATCTCTGCGTATGCTCCTCTCAATGAAGGAGACAATAAATTCTTCCGTTGGAAATCAAACATTTCAAGCTAACGTTACATGTTGGTGTGTAGCAAAGTTTCTGTTACCCACATGGTGCTTGTAACCCCAAGATGAGAAATCAGTGTAAAAGCAGATCATTAGTCCTTGAAACCCCAGAAACAAACCACAGAGAAAACTGAAAGTACACAGTTTCACTGAGAAAAAATCAACCGCTGCTGAAGATGCCCTCACAGTCACAATGATACACCATACAAGGAAATAACTTATGACATAAGGTCAGCAAACAGTAAGATTAGTATCCCAAACTTGAATAATAGAATAAATGTAAAAAGTCTATCACATAGGTATGTGTCAAATAATCAAGAATATAAAATGAAGGATTGAAATATGAGAAAAAAGGCAGATTTAGGGAGGGAGGAGGAAGATCAGAATTAAAATACACAATAAAAGAAAAAAAAAGATCATTGGACAATTAAGCTGCCATTGAAATGAGAATTAGTAATCTGGAAGATAGATGTGAGGAAATTACCCAGAATGCTGCATAAAGAGAAAAGGAGATTCAAAATATGACATCAAGAGAGATAAAGAGAGAATAAGAAAGCACAAAAATGTCTAGTAGGAATTACAAAAGGAGAAAATAGAATAGAGAGCAAAAGGAATATTTAAAGAAAGAGTAGCTGAAAAATTTTCCATAATTGCTGAAAGAGATGAATCCTTACATTTAAAAGCACAGTCTGACTTGTGGTTTTAGTAAGGGATTCAAGAGTTCTGAGCCCAGTAGTGGAATCAACTAATATTCCTACATATAACAATTACAAGGTAAGCAACTATACAACCAACTTTGAAGGCACTGAAGAGGGGTGGAAAAGAGCAGAGAGTTGGAGGCATTGGATCTTTGAAAGAAGGGAACCTTAATGGGTGAATCCCCATTTATACATTTATATTTTCCCCTGAGGGCATTCCCCATTGTGTGAGGTAGAAAGTAGCTAGGACTCATCACACTCTATGCAAAAATTAATTCAAGATAAAACATAGACCTGAATGTAAAAGCTAAATCTAAAACAGCTCTGGAAGGAGACACAAGAGAACTATGTTCTCTACCTTAGAGTAGGCAAGACAGGATGCAAAAACACTAACCACGAAAGAAAAAACAATTGATAAATTGGACTTCATCAAAATTAAAACATTTTTTCTTCAGACAACACCAGTAAGAAAACAAAAGGGCAAGCCACAGGCCACGAGAAAACATTTACAATTAATTTATCTGAAAAAAGCACTATATCTAGAATACATAAAGAACTGTTTATATCTATACAGATTTTTCTATTATGTCTTATGCTAGTTTTGGTGGTTTGTGTCTTTCAAGGAATTTGTCTGTTTCATCTAAGTTGTCAAATTTACTGGCATAAAGCTGTTCATGATATTCTATGATTATTATGATTTCCCTTTACATCCCCAAACTGTACAATACAGTCTTTTCAAGTGCACATGAAGTGTTTACCAAGATAAACTATATGCTAGATCATATGGACCAAATATCATATGTGGGATCATAAAATGAGTTGTAACAACTTTCAAGGATTTGAAATCATACATTGCATGTTCTGTGACCACAGACCAAACTGAAAGCAACAGCAATAAAATATGTAGATATCTAGAAAAGTCAAAATATTTGGTAATTAATCAACATCCTTCGAAACAGCCTATGGATCAAATTAAAAAATAAAAAAAGAAATTAGAAAACATCTTGAACTGAACAGTAAAGAACACATAGTATATCAAAGATTGAGAGATGCAGCTAAAGCAGTGCTTGCAGGGAAATGTATACATTTAAATGCTTGAAATCAATGTTTAAGCACTTAATACTTAAAATCAACCTCTACAGATTAGAATGTTTAAAATCTGTGATCTAGCTTCTAGCTTAAGAATCTAGAAAAAGAACAAATAGAACACAAGGTAAGTAGAAGAAAGAAAATAATAAATATAAGGATGAAAATCAATGTAATAGGAAAAAAAAGAAGAAATTGACAAAGCCAAAAGTTTGTTCTTTGAAAAATGTAATAAAATAATAAACCTCTAGCTAACCACCTATCTATTAAAAAAATTGAGTTCTAACCAAAAATATTCCCATACAGAAATTTCCAGGCTCAAGTCATCTTACTTATCAATTCTGAATAGAGAACTATTCCATATTCATATATGGAAAAATTCAATATTATTACATTTTCAAACCCGATTGATTCATAGACTTCAATGCTATCTCAATAGAAATTCCAGTAGATTTTTCTGAGAAATTAAAAAACTGATTCTAACATTTAGTTGGGCATGAGAAAAACCCAGGATAGACAAAAATCTTAAAAAACAAGTAAGTTCAAATATTTAATTTATCTGATTTTAAATCTTACCATAAAGCTACAATAACTCAGGCAATGTGGTATTGGCATGAGGACAGACAAATAGATCAACAAGACAAAAGAGAGTCTAAAAATAGATCTATATATGCAGTCGATTGATTTTCTACAAATGAGCCAAGGAAATTTATTGGAGGAAAAGATGGTCTTTCCCACAAATTGTGCCAGAACAAACAGCTATATATATAAAAAATGAAAGAGAAAGAAAAGAACCCCAAGCCTTTCCTCACATCATATGCAAAAAAAAAAAAAAATTTCTCAAAATAAATCATAGAACTAAATGCTAAGAACCAAAACTAAAACTTCTGGAAGAACAGTTGTCAAATCTCAGTGGCAAGAGCATAGGTGATACAATTTTCTGTACTATTCTGAATATTTGAAGCATTCTATTTTGTAACTTTAAAAAAATTTCTTATCTTCCTCAATTTCTGAACCAACTTTTGGAGTGTCTTTCTGACTTTTCTCTTAAAGAATGTATTCCCCAGGCTTCTGTCTTTAACCTTTGTGTCTTGTTTCAAAAGTACTTTTTCTGAAAGTTCACAATTACTAGGTCTCACTCTTTCCCTATATGGTGACAACTACCTCATACAACTCTGGAATTATTAGCTCTGAACTCCAGATTCATTTAGCTAACTGCCAATTGAATATCTCCACCTAGACGTCACATGGACAAATAAAATTCACCATATCCTAGTTGAGCTAAAAATCCTCTTGTTTCATATCTGCTTCTTTTCTATTTTGCTTAATGGTGTCATGTTACTGAGCTAATCTAGAATTTCAAGACATTTCTAGACTTATTTGTTCCCTTTATCACAACATCTGAAGAGTCATTAAATAACGTTGACTTCGTCTCCAATGTTTTATTGAATTTTTTCACCTCTTCCATGTCTGCTGAAATAGTAGTAGTTTTTAATCAAATTTTGAAAATGTACCCTAAATAGTCTTTTGGGGCCATATCTTCCACACCTATGGCCTTATAATACATCCTCCACACCACCATTAGGCCTATCTTTGGTCTCAATCTGATGCTAACCTACACTTCAGTCCTATCTCAGGATGCTTCATGTCTAACCCTCCAGCCTTGCAAAACTACTCCATTATCCAGTACATATAGTATGCATTTCATGCCCTGATATGCTGTTCCCTCTACTTAAAAACTTTTCCTTCCCTTCCCTATCTATGAAATATTAACTCATCTTTTAGTTCCTTGTTGAAATGTCTCCTTCATAAAATCTTCCCAGCTTTCTTGGACAGACTGAGACACTTTCTTCTCTATTCTCATGGTATTTTTGTGAATATTTCTAGCTATAATACTCATCACACTGTATCTTCATTACTGCTTCTCTGCCTCACTTCTCTGATAGAAGTTCAGGTTACCACAGACAAAACCTAAATATTACTTACAATGACAATCCCAAGTACAGTGCCTAGGGCCTAATCAGTACTCCAAACATGTTGAATAAATTAATACAAAAGAGTGAATTAGGAAACAGAAATTCTTTTAGTGTTCTTCTAGAGGCATCTCTACCTCATAGTAAAAAATGTTTCTTTGCCATTAACTTTAAAGATCAAACTCACTGAGATATTTTCATGGATGAAAGTCTTTAGACCTATAGTTATCATGGAAAGGAGAAGGAAATTAACCTTCTATCTTACCTTCTATAGACAAGCCATTGTAGTAGACACTTTGCCTATATTATCTTATTTAATCCTCACAGCAACCTTTTAAGATATTATTAGTTTCAAAGTAGTTCATGGAATTAGATTAGCTTTGGCCATGTGTAACAGAAAATGTAATGGTGGCTTAAACAATCATCATGGA
Organism: Equus asinus; assembly: GCF_041296235.1. Classification (NCBI taxonomy): domain Eukaryota; kingdom Metazoa; phylum Chordata; class Mammalia; order Perissodactyla; family Equidae; genus Equus; species Equus asinus. Next base: position 51,331,174 of record NC_091802.1, on the reverse strand, counting down.
CTCAAGATCCTTCAATCTGCTACACTACCATCCTCTATACCTTGGGCCAAGATGATTACTCCAGCCCCAGAAGGAAGGAAAAAAGAAGGAGAAAGGAACATGTTCCCTCCTTCCAGGAAATTGCACCACCACCTTCACTTATATACTACTGATTGGAACTTTCTTACCTGGACACATTAACTGTAAGACTGTCTTGGAATTGTAGTGTTTTTCTAGACGTGCATGAGCCTAGATAAAAATTGGCATAGGTATAGAGATTTTATTTTCATAGAAGAAAGAAAAAAACAGACTTTTGGTGGTTAAATTACAGTATCTATCCTGATAAAGCCAGCATTCAAACATATATCTGTCAGACTTCAGAACACATGCTTCATGGTCTTTGGTGGTCTTTACCAGTCTCATCTATTCAAAGTCATCCCTTTTTGCCAAGCCCTTTCCTCTTTTGTTGAATAGTGCATATTTATTTTAATCAGTATGTTTCAGATCCATGTACACTTAGCACATGAAAATATTTATGAGGTCAGAGATGAAAAAACCCAAACTGTTTGATGTCTAGAAAACCTTGAGTTAATTTTATAAACATTTTTCATCTTCTTTAAATCATGAAGTCACTCTTTGCTAAGTTTTTTTAAGTCACAAAATTAAAGGATTCCAACACAGTTTTAAGGCCCTCAAGTGGTCTCCCTTAGGATGAGAGAAACTGGTAATTGGCTAAGAAATCCACACTGAACTTAAGTAATTCTGATTTGATTATGAAACTTTCATCTTTTCATGAATTCTTCACACAAAGTAAAACAGTGAGATGCTTATAGTTCTCACTTGTGTTGCTCTAAGTCACTATTTAGAAAAATGAAAATCAAAAAAGATAAATCCAGTCCAAATTTCCCCAAACCAGAAAATCCCATTCATGGATGAAAGACATAAACTCTAAAAAATCATGTTTTATCTTAGACTTAGAGGTCCTTGAAATTCTTCCTGGAAAGATGTTAGAAAGACCTGTTTATCAGTGTCAGCACAAAGAAATAGTGGTTCCAGATGTGAACAGACTCATTAACATGGCTTTGAATGAGGACAAAATGGAGTTGGGGGCCAATAACTTTGTTTTGGTGGTGATGTTACTTAGGACGAGCTCCCAGGGAAGGACCAGAGAATAGACAAACAGCTTTAAGCTGTCTGTATTTCTCTGTCCATTGGCTTATTTACTTCTTGGAAGGGTGACCTACATGAGAAGTGTCTTAGGATATCTTGTACAGTGTTAAATAAAACAGAAGACCCTCATGAAGCCAATCAACATGCAGATATTATTTTTAACTTTATTTCTAGTTAGGATTAGGATTTGGGCCAATTGTACATGCATGCTATCAGAGGGAGTGGTAATTCTTAACCAAATGTTTACCCCTGCAGTATCCAGAATAATGTACTCCCAATGATGTCAATGTCCTAATCCCAAGAATTGGTAAATATGTTACATTACATGGTAAAGGAGAATTAAGATAGCAGATAGAACTAAGGTTGCTCATCAACTAATTATCCTGGGTCATCCAGGTGGACTCACTATAATCATTGTGTCCTTAAATATGGAAGAGGAAGACGGAAGAGTCAGCATCTGAGTGATAGGATGTGAGAAAGACTTGACCAGCCATTGCTGGCTTTAAAGATGGAAGGAGGCCATGAGTCAAGGAATGTGGGTGGCCTCTAGAAGCTGAAAAGGCAAGAAGACAAATTATCCCCTATAGCCTTCAGAAAAGAATGCAACCCTGCCAACACCTTGATTTTAGCCCAGTGGATCCATTTTAAACTTTTGACCTCCAGAATTGTAAAATAATAAATTTGTGTTGTTTTAGGCCACTGAATTTGTAGTAATTTGTTATAGCAGCAATAGAAAATTAATAAGCTCCTTTGGTGTTTTTATCAATTCTTGGACACAGCCTCATCTAGGATGGAAAGATTGCTTCTTGTTACTGCAGGTCTTTCTCAGAATTCTAGAGAACTCCTAACTCCAGTACATTGAGAATATTTTTTTCTTATTTAAATAATTGTTAGCATATCTGTCATGTATTCATACTTCATTCCTAAAAGACAGACTGGTTTACCTGGTGTCCCAGGATCTGACAAGCAGCGCTACTCATTTCTATGTGTTACTTTCAAATGAACAAATTAGTATTTGTTACCTAAAATTTTATAGCTAAGCGAAAATGCCAGTTAGTTTCCAGAATCTCAACTTACAGAGGACATAAGTTCTTTTGAGTTATGAATCAGAAAAACAATACTGGAAATGACTGATGCCACTGTGGGGGATCAGAATTTGCCACCCCAAAATGTCTCTTTGGCTGGATTATTTTTAAAAACAAAAGACTCAGAAAGAAACTTTGACCTTCCCCCTAACTGCCTAAAAGAATTTAAGATAGAAGGCCTGTTTCAGGAAGGAGCTAATTCCGTGGATAACTATAGTATATGAAACTAGCTCTGGTAGGCCAGGAGGAACCTAGCAAGGCCCATTGTCTTTGTGAAGCATGGCAAACATTTGTTTACCAACCATTTGTTTTTCCATCTCCATGTGAATTGCTTTCCTCCCCTTTGAAGTCCCAAACCACTACCCCCAACATCCTCCTTTATCTTTAGCTGAAGATGGTATTCAAGGTGGTAGCTTCGGCCGTTTTGGTGAGTGACTCAGCTTTCCTGAGTTTCTTCCATGGATACATGATATTAAATTTTTTTATTTTCTCCTGTTATTCTATCTCCTGTCAATTTAATTCTTAGACCAGCCAGAAGAATCTAGAGGATAGAGAAATACTTCTTCCTCCTCCACACCACCAAATTGAGGCTGTTTTTTGATACTGCCTTTTTACACCTTCAAAATCAACTTTAATTACTAGCTGAAATTCAACAAAATTTGGAAGTTTGCAGTAACTGTAAATAGACAAGTGGAAGGTGAAGATTTTTGACTGCTGAACACTATAAATTCCAAATTAAAATTTCTAGTTGAAGGATGAATTCTATACATTTAAGCTGATGAATCCCCATTGCCTAGAAGAGCATTAGAAATGTGGTAGACCCTGAATAAATATTTGCTAAATTAATTAAGTGAAGTATGATTGTTTCTCTCCTGAGATCTGGTGGTTCCTTGATCATCATTGAGTTGAAGTGATAAAGCAAGTGAAGGTACTTAAGGCATGTGCTGCAAAAAGTAGGTACAAGAACCAGAGACCTGTGTAAGTATACAGAAAAATCCCTCAAAAGGGTACTTTATCTCAGACTGATATATTTAATAAAGCAAGCTCAGTATTCCTCTGCTCTTCGTAGCATCAACTTCTCTTCTGGGTTCATAAAAATAATTGTAGAAGTTAACTGAATCTATTTTACTGGATTTCACTTCTAATCTAAAACAGAGATATTGTGGAATAAGTCTGTAGTATTTCTTTCTGTATATATATATTTTTATTTTAAAATTTACATCGAGTAAAATTCACTCTCTGTGGTGCACACTTCTATGAGATTTGATGCACAACAGTATGACCACACCCAAAATTCCCTTACTCGCTGTTTTGTGGTCAACCACTCCCCCACTCATAACCACAGGCAACCATTGGTCTGTTCTTCCTTACTTTGCCTTTTCCAGAATGTCATATAAATTGAATCATACAGTATGTATGTATATGTAGCATTTGGGGTCTGGCTTCTTTCAAGCAGCAAAAAGTATCTGAGATTCATCTGTCTTGTTCAGTGAATCAATTTAATTGCATGGATGTACCACAGTTTGCTTATGCAATCACTAAATGAAAAACATCTGGATTGCATCCAAGTTTTGGCAATTATGAATAAAGCTGCTGCAACCATTCATGTATAGGTATTTATGTAAACTAAATTTTCATTTTGGAGGGGGGTAAATATCAAGGAGTAAAACTGCTGAGTCATGCATTGAATGTATGACTTTATAAGAAACTGCCAAACTATTTCCCAAAGGGACGGTATCATTTTTCATTCCCATCAGCAATATATGAGCATTCATATGCTCCACATCCTCTCCATCCATTGGTGTTATCAGTTTTTGTTTGTTTGTTTTAATCATTCTAATTGGCAAAGAATGGTAAGGGTATTTCTTTAGATAATTCTAAAGAAAAATAATTCAGTTGATTCTCACATACCTTGCAAGATCATCCATGCTCAGACTCTGACAGAAAGAACGTCTCAAAGACATGTCTCAAATGATTAGTTATAAATCTATAACAATGGTTGCAGTTTTACCCTAACTGTATTCCAGGATATACGCATTTAGAAATACTCCCTCACTTGAGTGACAAGTTCAATAGCACTTAACTGATGATCAAAGTCAAGGATTTGAGGGGCTGGCCCCGTGGCCGAGTGGTTAAGTTCGCGCGCTCCGCTGCAGGCGGCCCAGTGTTTCGTTGGTTCGAATCCTGGGCGCGGACATGGCACTGCTCATCAGACCACGCTGAAGCAGCGTCCCACATGCCACAACTAGAAGAACCCACAACGAAGAATATACAACTATGTACCGGGGGGGGGCTTTGGGGAGAAAAAGGAAAAAATAAAATCTTTAAAAAAAAAAAAAAAAAAACAAAGTCAAGGATTTGATTCTTGAATGGTCAAGTATCATCTCTTTCCCATTTGGCATAGCCCTGAACCCAGTCTACTATTTGCAAATACATCCTTTTTGGTATCAAGGGCATTAGGAAGGTCTGTCAATAGTTTACAGGAAAAACAGTCCATTATTTAAAAAAATAAACTAAAAGTGTACCTTTCTGTTCATGGCTGCATCTTCTTAATATCTGAAGAGGAGCAACACTCAAAACGAGAATGGTTGAAAACTTTAAGAAAGTGGAACACTTTTGAAGTGCCAAACATGATCACAAGACATTTCAATTTCCATTCAACATGATTCACTTAATTCTACCCAGTCAATGCCACATGAATTACCCTTCAGTTCTTTTTCTTAAAAGGCCTATCTCGAGTAAGTCGTTTTCTCCCAGCTTTGAACTTTTAAGGCAAAAGAGAAAGATAAAATCTGTGGGTTACTTTTGTAACAGTTATGTTCTTTCTCAATGAATTTTCCATGACATTTGTTTAGGAAAATCTCAGAATATACCAAAACGAGATAATGATGGGGTTTTATATTTATCAAAGGCTGCCTTACCCCCATGCACAAATAAGCTAACTCCCCATTGCACGGAAGGACACTTGTGCATGCCCAGAGGCAGTCAGTGAAAGGCACACCGGTTCTGATGAAAAAGACCTCTCTGAGTCCTCACTGAAAGCTGGAGCCATCTGAACTTAGCATTTCTGACATTTCTATCAATGTGTTTTCCCTTTTGATACTTATTTTCCTTACTTGTTCAGCTTCTAGGTTGGATTTGAAAATGAATTTTAGGAAAGTTCTGGATGACGAAGTATTTTCAGAGGAAGACTCCATGATTCAGAAAGATAAGATTTTCCTTTTGAATGTTTCCTAGTTGGTCCCAAACAGTAGCTGATTCAGGTAGAGGTCATCCCCACCAGTGAGAATGTGCTAAGAACCCTTTAAGCCAGGAGTGCTATGTCTGACACTCTGGGAATAAAGTAGCTTTGGTCAGATATGTGCTTTGCTCTCTAGATGTTTTCAAATGCTACTTAATGTATTAACGTGATTGTCAAGAGGGATAAAATCTGTTTCCATCTTCACGGTCGCCATAGCAGGAAATTATTTGATCTTCATTCTAACCCTAAGTTCTTTGGAAATGCAAGTTTGTAGTATTGGGCACTGGTAATATTTGGTACATGTATGTGTATTTCTCTCACCCCTGTTTAAGAAGAGAATATACCTAAGATTAACTTCAGGCTATATTTTTGTCCAGCTCCTCTTGAGAATAAAGTGTACTTTTTCCCATAAATCTCTTCTCCTCAATAGCAATGAAGGTATTACCAGGTGCTTGTTTCTCTAACTCTCTAGGTATTCTCATTCACTCCCTCACCTTCAGCGTTCTCCTTCTATTAGTAATGTCTGACACATTTAAACCAATACCTCAAGCTGTGACATTTTATCTTTGATTCTGTCTTGAATTTCCAACTGCCCATTGGGCCCGAAGATCTGTGTCTTGCTGGCATGACAAATACATGTAAAAGGGAACTCTCCACCATCTGCCATTAAACCAGTGCTTTCCCATGATTCACCTCTTCCTGTTCATAATGCTCCATCATTCCAGGCACTCAGATATCTATCCAAGCTCCTGTGTCTCTGAGTATTCCATATCATCAAGTGGTATTTCACACATTCAGGCATTAAGAGCCTCAGCTAAGTAAGTTCTTGCCAATCTATCCACATCCCAGCCATCCTAATGGGTACTACACTAACTTGCCTAAAATTCTGCTTTAATAAGCTATTTTCCTGTCCAAAAAGGCCAAATGGCTCCATTTGATTGTCCAATATAAGTCCAATGTCCTAAAAACATTACACAAGGTCAAAGCAGATTGACCTATACTTTTTCAAGACCTGTCCTTGTATCTTGCTATTTCTTTATGTACCCCCCTACACACCTGCTAAATGTTTGCTTTCAAACCCGTGGAATAGTTTATCTTTGGATGCCATACCTACGTCCATATTCTTTCCACCTAGAATTGTTGTTCCACTTATTCACCTATTGAAATCTAATCTTTCCCTTTAGAAATACCTGTCAACTTTAAGGTACATCACAAGAAACCTAAGTGATTGTTAAAAAGCTGGGTTTCCTTGTCCAATATTAGAATTTTGATTTAATAGGTCTGGGATAGGACCCAGGAATCTATACTTTTAACAAGATCACCTAAGTGATTCTCATACAGATGGTCTTGGGATCAAAACACTTTCAGAAATATTATGAAGGCCCAAAAGATAGAATACATATAGACTTCTCTGATATCACTTGTTGAAAATATTTCACTTTCATTGGAATACATCATGCATTTTGATTGTATCTGAAAAGGTGGGGGTTCGTTGTCAGACAGTAGCCCCAATTTGCATCTTGATTCCATCACTGTCTACTTCTGTGGCCTTATTATCTGTGATACCCTTTTCTAATACTATGTAGAATGGGGCAAATAACAGAACCCACCCAATAACTTTGTTTTGACCTATGAGAAGCACTTGGCCCAAGTTCTGGCACACAGTAAACAAGTACTTATTAGCTATTATTGTATTTCTTACCATGGTTCCTAGGTACACAATGACTCTTATAGCTTTGGATTCTGGCCCCATCCTCCCTTTTCACCCACTGCCAAACATCATATTTATTTGTGAACATGGCCCTTCTCTTTAATAGATCATAAGTTCCCTAAAACTAATGATCACATTTATAGGGAGAGGATTTTAAAAAAGGTTCAATAACTATGTTACTTTATTCTGCTTATATTGCAATGTCTAACTCCCTGAATAGAGAAAATTTTCAAAAAATATTTTGAATGGGTTCATTCAGAAGTTTTTTGAAAATGAACTATTAGACAAATGTATTTTGATCAAGTAAAAATCAGAGTACACATTAGAGAATCTTAAAACTGTACAAATCACAATTATCATGCAGGCAAACTTATTGCTTTTGTATGTTAACTTTTCAAAAGATGAAAATGAAGCTTAGAGAGATAAAGTGCTCAGTTTTGCACAGTCAGTTGATGGCCAAGCTGAGACCAGAACACACGTGTCTGACATCTGTTGTAACTCTGCCACAACTGCCACCAGAACCTTCTGGAGAAGATTTAAAAATAGGAATGGAGAATTAGTAAAAGTCCTCTGAAGATATTCATAGACAAAATATGGTGTGCATATTTACTATTCGGAGTAACTAATTGAGTTCTGGTAGTTAGTTTTGGTAGAGCTAAGTAGACACATGAATTCCCTATAAAATTCCCTCATGGAAAATTACATAGAGTCAAAGGTACAGAGTAGAACTTAAAACAGGATGTCTATGAAGAGCACCAGAGCCAGGCCCTCAGTCTGTTAAAACTCAGACTGCTCTGCCTATGGAGTAGCAGATTTTTATTCTTGACATGCTGTGTCCTACTTTTCTAATAGTACAGGAAATAGACTAAGAGACAGAAACTCTGTGGGGCCCATGAGCTGGCGAACAAACAAACAAAAAGGCTCTATGTCTAGAAACGGGTTTCAAACTCTAAAGTCCTCTGTCCATCCAGGATATCTTGTGTCTGTAATGTCAAAACTAATATGAGAAAAGAATGTCGACAAAACCCAGAAGTCTGGCAGCTGCTTATTTCCTGTTTGAAGCTATGATAACTCATATGTGTGGGGCTAAAACAAATGTTTGAGACGTCTCAGTGATATCTCATTGATCAGACACCACTGAGCAAACACTGACACCAGAATATGATGAAATAGTCCCGTAATCAGTTGTAATAAAACTTCAAAATTATTGATTTAATCCCAACTAGTTTCCCAATTTTCATCCATAATCTAGGATTGGATATCCACTGAATTTCCTTTTAATCATCTTTAGAAATCAAGCACTTCACACTTCCTTGAGTGTTTATTCCACAATCTCACATATTTTACTTAGATTTTCCATACATGTTTTTTTATTTTAGTTTTAAGATTTTATTTTTTTTAATTTTAGCTTTATCCAATATTCGTACTTATTTTATCTTTTTCTAAGATATTATAATAATTATTTAATATTACAACATTTGCTTCTGCATTGTTACTTCTTCTACTAAAGACAGATGTGGATGATGACATCATTGAACACAGAAATCAGCACTGAGATTCCGTTGCAAACATACATATCTTGCTTCCCAACTCCCCCTCCCCACCCCGCCCGCACCCCGGCCCATACTTGTCTCCTGGATAAGAGTAAGAGAGAAAGTAGAAAATCAATGCCCTTACCTGTTCTGGAACAGGCAATATTTATCATCTCAGGCCTCTAGGAAGATTTTCCAGGAAATATGGATCATCACATTCACTCCCCTTACTAGGAGAACTCTAGAAGGCAGAGGAAGCCCCTTAAGACACACTGAATTATCAAATGGGAAAAAGGCCACATTCACTGGCAAAGGGTTGTTCTTTTTCTCATTCATTCAACGTCAATTTTTGATTGCTTCTTATTCACAAACCCCTGAATTCATAAAACTTAATTTCTCTGGGTGATGTACCTGCCTGAGTCCCAGCCAGAAAAAATGACACACTCAGTTCATAGTAATTTGAGGGAGATTTAATAGAGGAACTATTAGCAAAATTGTGGGAAGGGTTCAAGAGGATAATGTGGCAGCAGGGGCAGGGGGTATGTGCGTGGAGAGACACAGGCAGCTGATCCTATAGAGAGAGGATCAGGGGATGGATAAAGTGACCTCACTCTTCCCTCTTCACTCCCACTGTGGCCTCCCATTGGCTGAACACAACCGGAATTCAGGAGACTGGATAGAATCTATTTAGGTCAGCCTCCCAAGGCACAGAGCAAGATGGAGAATGCTTGCAGAAGGGCAATCACAGGATAACTGGCCAAGTGGCGACACTCACTGTGACTACTCAACCTCATTGAAACTAAAATAAATTTCTTCTTGTTTCAGAGGACAATAGTAAGGTCAGACACTCAGTATTGGCCGATAAGTAGAATACTCTGTATGTTTTGCACTTTGCAGGGATGTGACATGTTCTATTTTTGTATTAAGTGCTAGTTTCTATAGTAGGATCTGTTAAAAAAAAAAAAAAAAAAAAGGAAAGGTGATGCCTAAAGTCTGTATTCTATGAACTGAAGAAATGCCCTGAGGTATATATTTAACATCTAGAGACCCGAAAATGAATAGTTTGCTGGACAGACTCTAAGGCAGCCTCAAGACCCTTGCTTTCAGGTGTTCACGCCTATGTGAAATCTGCTTCCCTTGAGCGTGGGCAGGACCTGTGACTTGCTTCTAACCACAGAAAATGCAGAGGATGGCTGTCACTCCTGTGATTATGTGAATTATATGACAAAGCTGATTACATCACTCCCATGATTGCTTTATATTATATGAAACTGCCCTGCTAGCAGACTCGTGCTATCAGACTTTCTTGCTTGCTGGCTCTGAAGGAATAAGCTGTTGTGAGAGGGTCTGATGAGAGGGTCACATGGCAAGGAACTGTGGCAATCTCTTGGAGCTGAGAGTAGCCCCTGGCAAACAGCCAGCGAGAAGCAAAGGACCTTAGTTCTACAACCACACAGAGATGAAGTGTGCCAACAACCTGAGTGAGTTTGGTAGCAGACCTATCCTCAGTCAAGCCTCCAGATGAGAACCCAGCTCTGGCTGACATCTTGACTGGAGCTTTCCAGCTAAGTAACGCCCGGATTCCTGAACCACAGAACTTGTGAGAAAATCAGTGTGTGTTGTTTTAAGCCACAAAGTTTGTGGTAATTTGTTATACAGCAATAGAAAACTAATACAAATAAGTATTTCATTTTTCCCTATTGTGATATTTAATAAATCTTTATAATACTCTCCCAACTTCCCTATAACTTGGGCCCTGTGGTTCAGTCATTATTTTAGTCAACATCTATGCAGGATTTACCATTTATAAATGACTCTCATAAGTTTTAAATCAACTGTTCATTGAAATAAACTAATGTTATTAGTCTCAGATAAGAGGTGAAACTGAGTCTGTGAGGTATGAATTGACTTATCCAGGTTAACCAGCTAACAAATGGCAAATTTTGGCTTTGGTCTCAGGATCTCAACTACAAATCCCAGGTCATTACTCTCTACCTCTTGGCCTTCCTCAATTTCGTCTTGGATAATTAAAGCATAGTGCAAATGACCCACACTTTCTCCCCTTATAAGGCCCAGTTACATTCATTCTATCCCCCATGATGGCAAAATGCCTTCATTTTACCTCAAAAATATATGTGTTACTGGCCCCAAGATTAAAAATGTGTGCAAGAGGAAAAATCCTGTGGAAAAATGATTAAAAGGACTCTTCCTACTGACCATGGCTCAGTAGCAGCATCCTTATCTAAAATCAGGTTTTCAATTGCAGAAAGGAGTATTATTATCATCAGTAGCAAAGGCATAAAGCCAACCTTTAAAAATATTTTTTACAATGTCTACCCAGGCTTAATTTTTTATTCCTTAAATAGCTGAAAATAAAAGGGATTTGGCAAAACACTTTATGATTAAGGCCCAAACTCTAAGGCTTATTAGTAACCAAAGCAGATGGCAATATTAGCTAATAGATTTTTTAAAAGCTGTTCTCTGTTGAAAGAAATATTTGGAAGTGATGTGAAGGACTTACAGTTTACCTCTTTGTGAATGGGCAATGGTGGATTTCTATCTGTGAGGTCTGTCGCTGGTTTGCTCCAAAGGCCAGAGAATGGGGCACATGGCAATCTGTTCTGAAATGGAGCAGAGCATTTTCTACAGTGGAGATCAAAGGCACTAGGGTAACAAGTCATCAAAGTAGGCACCTGTAATAATATAAATGAGTGATTAAAGTTGTCCCACCCTGTGTTTCACATTAGTCAATTTGAACAGTGGTCATTAACATTTTCCCCCACATTTGTCTCTTTATTTAAACCTATTAGTATCATTAAAGCTGTGAGAGCTTAAGAATAATTTTATAACAAATAAAACATTGTTTAATGTTTGCCAAGCATTTAATAAGCTTCTAGCAAATATTCTGTTTTAGTTCAGCTCTGAATTTGGCGCAAGATGAGAGAATTTTGTTTGATTATTGGTTGCTTATTTTTCTGAACCTACATTTTAAATGACAGCAGGTTTGGAAATAAATGTGATTCAACCTTGGAATGCTCTCGCTATGTGTCTGTGTGTCTTTTATCAGGGCCCTTGATTAGAAGGAGAAGAGAAAGGAGTCCTTTTTGTTCCATCTCTCCCTGTTATTATATTCATTATGAATCTTTCCCTTGCTTTCCGCCAATTAGGACCTGTCCCAATATGGTGGGACCTCCAGAGTGCTAGAGCTGCCTCACTCGCATGACTCTTTCCAGAAATCACTTGGCTTGAAATTCAATCCCTTTTTTTTTTACAAGGAAACACAGTTCCACTGAATTCCAAAGCATTTATATTTAGAGTTTGGATGATTCAAGGATTTATTATCAAGAGAAAATGAGAGTGATTCTATTTTCACCCTTACCTAAACAAACAGGCTCACTGGGTGCCAAAATATCCAACATACTTAGCTCTTGTTTGTTCTGCTACAGAGAAGCTTCTTTTCATAGTCAGCTCAGGAGGATAAGCAGGATGGACAGTATGGACTTGGATTCTAATCCTGACTCCACTATTTACCAGCTCTATAGGTTTCAATAGATTAAGTAACCTCTTTAAGTCTGTTTCCTAACCCGTAACATAGGCATAATCATCATGACTTCATGAGACTATTCAAAGAGTTAAATGAAGAGTATCCAAGGCTTTTTCCCAACATCTGGGATGTGGGGAGTCATTTAAAAGTGCTAATATTTCAAGACTGAAAACTTCGTGTTTTCCTCTGATTGCTTTTTTCAATTGCTCCATCAGTTTCCTTTGGTTTGTCCTCATCCTTATTTGATTAGCTCTATGCCAAAGATGTAGGAGTTTTATCTACACGGTACCAAAGGAGATGTGAAGAGCTGAAAAAGTACTAGTTTATTCTGACCATAAATTTGCTTTTGAACTTAGGTTTATCTTTATTGATCGCACTACATTTAACTTCATTCAAACTAATTAATTCAAACTCAAAATAATATTAAGGATTGCTATCAGGGTAGAGGAGCAATTTGACATACAACTCTTCATTCTTGAAGACTGTTTCTGCAAAGCACCTGGTACGTAAGGCATTCAGTGCATGTTTCTTCATGAAATGATGACATTTAGTTAATAATTATGGTGACTGGTACATGAAACCTTTCATTAAAAGTATTTTATAATTAATCATTCACATTTAAATTAAATTTACTATACTTCTTTTTTAAATTTTATTACTCAAAGGTAAATAAATTGGCAATATGAGGACAACTTTGCTGTCACGGTTGCAATTTAGGGAGAATTGACATCTCTATAATATTTCTGCTAAAGAATGAACTTGTTATATGCTTCCATTTATTGAGATCTTTATTATCTTTCAATAAAGTTTTTTTTTGTTTAAAGATTGGCACCTTTACTAACATCTGTTACCAATCTTTTTTCTTCTTCTTCTTCTCCCCAAAGACCCCTGGTACATAGTTGTATATTCTAGTTATGAGTGCCTCTGGTTGTGCTATATGGGACGCTGCCTCATCATGGCCTGGCCAGCAGTGCCATGTCCGCACCCAGGATCCAAACGGACAAAACCCTGGGCCACTGAAGCAGAGTGCATGAACTTAACCACTAGGCCACGGGGCCGGCCCCATCTTTCAATAAAGTTTTAAATTTTCTTCTTGCACATTATTTCATTTAATCTTGGGAACTTTACAATTTTTGCTTAAATTTAAAATAATCTTTGTCAAATATACTTTTTATTTTGGAATAATTTTGAATTTATAGAAGAGTTGCAAAGATAGTACAGAGAGTTCCCATATACCCCTCACAGAGTTTCAGTTTCCCCTAACGTTATCATCTTACATTATTGTGGTACATTTGCCAAAACGAAGAAACCAACATTGGAACATTACTATTAACTACACTCCAGACTTTATTCAGATTTCAGCAGGGGTTTTTTTCTATTAATTTTTTTGTTCTGTTCCAGGATCTCATCCAGGATACCACATTACATTTAGTTGTCATGTCCCCTTAGTCTCCTCTGTTTTGTGGCATTCTCAATCTTTTCTTGTTTTTCATGATCTTGATAGTTTTGAGGAGTCTTGCTCAAGTATTTTGTAGAACGTTCTAGAGTTTGAGTGTGTCTGATATCTTCCTCATAATTAGACCTAAGTGAGGGATTTTTGGAAAGAATATTATAGAGATAAAAAGTGCCCTTGTCATTACATAATATCAGTGGGTCCATGGAATCCACATGACATCACTATGATATTAACCTTGATCATCTAGTCAAGGAAGTATAAAGCTAATATTTTTCCTTTTCCATACTCTATTCTTTGGTAACAATCTGTTACATTCACCTCTGGGGAAGAGGGAGTAATCTATATGTGATATTCGGAATTATTTTGTGAGGAAAATTTATCTCTTCTCTTTATTTTTTCCTGTGATATTTATATCAGTATAGATTCATGTGTATTTATTTTATACTTTGGGCTATAATCTAACACTATGTTACTTATTTTGTAGCTCAAGTTGTTCCAGATTTGTCTATTAACTATTTCATCATTGGATTTTTTTCAAAGTTGTTCTAATAGATGTGTAGTCATATTGCATTGTGATTTAATTTGCATTTCCCTATAGCTAATAATGACAAACATGTCTTCCTGTGTTTATTTGCCATCTACATTTCCTTTTTGGTGAAATTTCTGTTCATTTAATTTGCACATTTTCTAATTGAATTGCTTATTTTTTCCCTTTTTTTAAATGTTGGGGTATGGGAGTCCTTTATATATTCTAAATACAAGTCCTATGTTGGATATTGTGATGTGCAAATATTTTCTGCCAGTCTTTAGATTAAACTCTCATCCTCTTAATGTGGTCTTTCACAGAACAAAAGTTTTTAATTTTAATAAAGTCCAATATAGCCATTATTTTCTTTTATGGGTCATGCTTTTAGCGTCATGTATAAGAACTCTTCCCTGAGAACTCTAGGTCCTGAAAATTTTCTCCTATGTTTTGTTTTCAAAGTTTTTAGTTTTACATTTAAATCCCTGATCCACTTTGACTTAATTTTTGCATAAACTATTAGATTTAGATTGAGATTCATTTATTTGGCTTTGGATGACCAATAGCTTTAGCACCATTTGTTGAAAAGACTATCCTCCTATTGAACTGCTTTTGCAATTTTTTCAAAAATCAGTTGGACATATTTGTCTAGTTCTGGGTTCTCTCTTCTGTTCCATTGATCTATGGGTCTATGACTCCACCAAAATCACACTCTCTTATTATTGTAAACATACAGTAAGTCTTAACTTTGGGTAGAACGACCCTTCTCACTTTATTCTTTTTCAAAATTATTTTAGCTATTCTTGAGCCTGTGCTTTTCCATACAAATTTTAGAATGAGTTTATCAATATTTGTAAAAAGTATTGCTGGAATGTTGATATGAATTGCATTAACCCAACAGGTCAAACAGGGAAGAACTGACATTTTTACAATGTTGAGCCTTCCTATTCATGACATGGTTGTCTCTCCATTTATTTAGATGTTCTCAATTTTTTTATCAGTGTTTTATAATTTTCAGCATGTAACTCCTATGCATATATTATTAGATTTATACATAATTTTATCTTTTTTTTGGAGTGATTGTAAATAGCCTCATATTTTTAATTTTGGTTTCCACATATTCATTGCAAATATACAGAAATATAATTGATTTTTATGTGTTGATTTTGCATCCTATGATCTTGCTAAACTTGTTTATTAATTCTAGGAGTTTGGGGGTTTTTTTCTGTAGATTCTTTGGCATTTTCTACATATATAATCATATCATCTGGAAATAGGGACAGTTTTATTTTTTTCCTCTCCAATCTATATGCTTTTTACTTACTTTTTGTTTTGTTTTGTTTTGTCTTATTGCGCTGGCTAGAACTTCTAGTATTCTGTTGAATAAGTGATGTGAGCAAACATTCTTGTCTTGTTCTTGATATTGGGTGAACTCATTCAGCTTTCCACCGTTAAGTATGATGCTAGCTGTTGGGTTTTTTTTGTAGATGCTCTTTATTCAGTTGAAAATGTTCCTTGCTATTTCTTGTTTTTGGAGAGTTTTTTCAAATACATGTATTATAAATGAGTGTTAAATTTTGTCATATGTTTCATCTCTATCAATTGAAATGATCATATGATGTTTCTTCTTTAGTATGTTGTTATGATAGAGTACACTGACAGATTTTCAAATATTTAACTAGCATTACATAACTGGAATAAACTCTGTTTGGCTGTGGTACATAATTCTTTCTATATATTGCTAGGTTCAAATTGCTAAGATTTTTATGGAATTTTATGTCTAAGTTCATACGAGATATTGGTATGAGGTTTTTTCTCTTGTACTGTCCTTGTCTAGTTTTGATATCAAGGTAATTTTGGCCTTGTTAAATGAGCTGGACAGTGTTTCTTCATCTTTTATTTTCTGGAAAAGTTTGTGAAGAATTGTGCTAACTCTTGTTTAATTGTTAAGGGAATTCTAAATATTGGAGTGACCTGGATCTTGGTCATAGAACCTTGATTCCTTTCTATCTAAATTCTATTCTTAGGAAAGTTAATTTTAGCCCCTTTAAAAATACCTTTCACATACCAATAAATTCCAAATTTACACCTCCAACTTGGGCTATTCTATTGAGTTCCAAACTCATATATACAACTTTCTCATTTAATATCTCCACTACAACAAAATGGAACTCTCAATCCTTGCCCTCTCCATTCTGAAAGCCTATTCCTCCACAGATAAGAAAACATCATCTCAGTAAAGTCCCCCTACTGCCATTTGATCAATCCAAAATTGTTTGAGGATTTCTCCCATATCCTCACATACCATATCCAGTCTACTATCTAGTTCTGTTCATTCTACCCTCGAAATATATCTTGAATTCTACCATTTTTCATAATCTCCAAACTGACCCTCTTAGTCCAAGCCAGTATCATTTCTTCCCTGAGAGTCTCAACTGGTCTCTCTCTTGCTACACTCCCTACTCCTGCCAATTCTTTATTCACTCAACAGCCAGAGTGACATCTTCAAAATATAAATCAGACCACATCAACTTTCCTTTTAAAAACACTCTAATGGCATTCCATTGCACTTAGAATAAATCAAAACTTCCTAACCATAGTGTAACATATTTACATCAACTAGAAATTGGCCTCATTTTCAACTAATCCCCAGGTTAGGTCCCTGTATTAGTCTGTGGATTTGTTGTACAAAATATCACATACTGGGAGGGATAAACAACAGAACCTCATTTTCTAACAGTTCTGGAGGCTAGAAGTTCAAGATCAAGGTGTTGGCAGGTTTGGTTTCCAGTGAGGTCTTTCTTCCTGCCTTGCAGACAGCTGTCTTCTTGCTGTGTCCTTACATGACCTATTCTGTGCACACGTGGAAAGAGAGAGATCTCTGGTCTCTTTCTATTCTTATAAGGACACGTGTTCTGTCAGATGAGGACTCCACCCTTATGACCTCATTTAACTTCAATTACCTCCTCAAAGGCTTTATCTCCAAATATAGTAACACTGGGGGTTATGGCTTCAACATATGAATTGTGAGCTGGGGACACAATTCAGTCTGTAATGGTACCTAATCTCACTCCCTAAAACCTAGACACATAGATTTTCTTCTATACATAAAGGAGACCAAACTCATTCCTGTCTTAAGGCCTTGATTGCAATTCCATTCATCTGAAATCGTCTTCTCCTAAGTCCACATGTTTTCATGATTCTTACCCTTTTTGTCTAAATTCAAATGTGACCTCCCAAAAGTCATGCCTTGACAACTCAATCTAAAATCTCCTCTACATCCTGGTTATGACTTCCTGTCCCATTACCCTGTTTAATTTTCTCTATAGAACTAATCACTGTCTAAATTATGTTTTTCTACTTATTGGTTTACTTTTTTACTATCTGTCTTCCCTTACCCTGCACTACAATATAAGCTCCATGATGGCAGAGAACTGTTTCTATGGTTCACAGCTATATTGTTGGTTCTTAGGACACTCCCTGGTACACAACAAATGGCTAAAATTATTTTTTGAATGTTGAATAAATGGATTTCGTTTAGTCAATGCTGGCAGATTACATGGGACCTACTCAATGATGGGGTGCTAGTGTGGTTGGCGGCTTTATGAAGGTTCAAAAGATGATCCATGGGTAAGAAGGTCTGTTCCAGTTTCATATTTTCAAAAGAATTGGCCATAATCACCTCAGAATATAATGGCTGTAGAGGAGAAATTTAAATGGCTTTGGGTTCCTAAGCCTAGGGTCCAGGGCAAAAAGAAAGCAATAATAACCACCAAAATCCCCTCTAGTTTCTCAGATCAGAAATGGGGGCAAATTAGACAAATTAGTCTTCAGATTCTTCTTTTCTAACTGCTCACCCAGAAAGTAGCCAATGGATGTTGATCTCCATGTATAGAATCTAAATAGTGCTAATGAAAGGAGAAAAGAAGGAGAATATATACATGTACCGTACATCTTCAAAAGGGAATTGTATTCTTACTCACACACAATTTCCCCCACAGTGAATTTTATGGTTGATAACCCATCCATCTGAACATACTTAGCCTGTTAGTACACTCCTTACATTAGGCTTCCCTTTGTAGCCAATATAGTTATTAATGGATGAAATTGGTTCCAAGTTAAAGTAATGGGGGTTCAATTTTTGGACAAAGTAGAGAGTCATAAGAAATTTGCATCTTTCACAGTTATCAAATATTCAGGAGCTTGTAAAGAGCACAGAACACTGTTTAAGTAGAAGTCAAGAATTAGTCTTTGGTCTGTGACTGAGTTTATTTTTGTCATTCTTCATAATAGATCCAAACTTCTAAGTGATCATCTACATAAAAGCTTTGTGCAAATTTCAATGCTTTCTTGAAAATATGTGATTAGAAACACTGAAGAAAGGTTTAGTGACTTGATTGGATGGTTATTTTCAAGTTATCAAACTCTTAAATCATGCAGTTTAAAAGGAATTTCAAGTTGTGCAGATTTCACTAAAGAGATAAAATTCAGAAACTAATGCTTCAGCAAGTAAATTCTCTTGAATTCAGAAAACTCAAATAATTAATCTGTGGGCTAAATTCCACATTCAAATATTTCTTATTTCAAATGTAAATTAAGTATAGCACTTGGGCGATTACAAAAAAGGGAACTTGGCCCACAGAAAGCTGCCGCATTAACTCAACATTCTTTCTTAGATTGAAATTTGGTCCATGTTCCTGAGTAAAGCACCCCTGACAACATAGGTCATTGTGAGATTTCCCAAAATCAGGAATCTTTTGCATGATACCTTCTCCCAATGTGAATAATGCTCGACCTCCTGAGCCAGAGTTTTTGAGGATGACTTTTTCTAACACATCATAAAAATGCAACCCTATCTTCTTATTTAACTTAAATACCTTTTTGTCAGATTCATGGCTTTGTTTTCAATATATTGCTTTCTTGACTACTTGTCTGGGTGAGTTCTCTCATCAAGATCAATATACCTGTAGCACGGACGGGAGGGAAAATGGTGTTGGGAGAGGAGGATGGAAAACCTGCCCTAAAGAGGCACTTGCTGGCCAGCTCTTGGAGACAGCTGCACATAAGACTATACTACCAGCAAATGTGTTTAAAAGCAGTGATACGGTCACATATGAAGCAGCCCAGCAACATACTCTTCTTAGCTAAGATCTGAGATCCCTTGGATGACACATAGAAGGGAAGAAATGATTTCTATCAATAATGAACAGGCAGGCCCACATTAAAATCACTTACCAAACTACACACGTCTTGCATATTGCAGCAGTTATAAGACAGAGAAGAAAATTATCTTAAGTTAATCCTTATTTTCTTTAAGGACACCAATCAAAGAACTTAGAGAATTGTATGTGAAATTGTATATGCAGTTATCTTTTTGTGTCTTCCATATACAATTCTCTAAGCTCTTAGATATATAAATAATCATATAAGCCTAATAATATACATAAGACTAAATATATACCTATACTAAATATATATATCTATACTAAATAATATATATACCTATACTATACAATAATATATATACCTATACAATATAATATAAACCTATACTAAATATATATGACTAAATATATACCTATACTAAACATATATATATGTAGTATATATGGACAGTCATAGGACTAAAATAATATATTATGTACTATATATGTATATATATATATATATATATATATATATATATACCTAATATATATCTAAATATACCGTATATCTATATCTAGCATAGATAGACATATAATAATATAATATAATATTCTAGGATGTTATCTAGAATATTAAGTATTAAAGCGTTAAAAGTGTTAAAGTGTTAAAGTCGTCAGGTTATTTTTGCAAAATTTACAGCAATGGTACTCAATCAAGAGCAAGTTGCTCCTTAGGGGCCATTTGGCAATGAGATATGTTTGGTTGTTATAATTGGGGGGAAGGAAGGCCACTGGTATCTAGTGGGTAAAAGCCAAGGATGCTATTAGACATTCCACAATGCACAGGACAACCAGCCCCTACCCCCAGTAAAGAATTATTTGACCCGTAATGTCAACAGAGCCAAGGCTCAGAAAACCTGATTTAGAATTACAAACTGAGCAGGCAGACAATGAACTTTTAAGAAGTCTTGGGTCTATCACTGAGTTTATGTGGGGGGAAACATCAGATACCAGCAGCTGAATAAAGGACATTCTTGCCACCTCACTTCTTTAACAGATCAGTCAATCCATTCCAGTGTTCCCACTGCCACATCATAAGATAAATGCTTATTTCATTTCCTGGATGAGCAAGAATGAGAAAGTTGCAAGTTGTCTCAATAATTTCCAGAGGATCTCAGTAACTAGGACATCATACCCTTAGTCTGAGAAAAATCGCAAACATTTCAGGAAATTTCCCTTTTTTGGCAAAACTGAAAGGCTACAAATAAATTCACTTTCAAATTGATTCTTAAGGGCATTTTATGAGTCTTTTGGACGTCTCTCCAAGTCTTGCTGCAGTTGCTGTGTTGAAAAGCTGTAAACTTAGTGGCAATAAAATACACATTATTTTTAATTGTTTCCTCTCAGTATTATCACATATATGTCGAGAAGAAAAAGCAGCATGGAAAATCAGTATTTACAGTTCCAAAGGGCTTTCCTACTGTCATCTGTCATTAGTCTATATTCTAAGGTGTTTCTGCATTGAAAGAAAATATATTAGCAGAGAACTATGAGGGAGGAGAAACTAAAAACCACCAGATGTTCTTGAAAGCTTGGAACAGATCATTTGTATCCTTTGTAACTTCACTGCTTCCAGGTATTACCATCCATGTGGAAGATTAGACCAGAAGAGCTAGTCTCCAGTTCTGAAGGTCAATGTTAGCCTCATCACATCCAGGACATCTGAACACTGAAGCTCTGTAAAAAACAGTTCCAGTAACTCATCCAATTTTATTTGCTTTTCCAAAATTAAAATTTGGATAATTAAAAAAAGCTAAAAATAGAACATGCCAATCCCTATAAATTAGCATGAAAAAATTGAAAATTGGGGCTACTTGACACTAAATATCTGGGGATGCTGAACATGTCCACCATGGGCCAAATATCCCAGTGTATGATGCTTCATAAACAAATAATCGCCTGGCTGGGGTGATTTTTTTTTTACTTCTCTTGATTTCACCTAGACTTTGTGTACTCTAAATGTACATGGTACATATGATTTTACTTGATAATAATGATTGCACTTCACTTTTTATTTGTTTGGTTCTGTACCAATAGAAATTGTATGAATGTTCCATTATCAGCCACTATATTCACAAGAGCACTACTGGGGTAAGAATTCAATTGTAAGTACAAGATAAGAAATTTTACTGCTGTAAGGAATTGGAAATTGGAGAAATTCAGGGATCTCAAACTATGAGATCTGGCATCATGTCTTCTCTGTTTTCATTAAAACAAAAAAACTTTTAGAAGAAAATTACTTAATATAAACAAACATAGTAAACAAATAATTTCGTATTTCTTTGGCATTGTCACTTCTTCCTTTACCTTTGTTTTACTATTAAAAAGGATACTTTGTTCCTTGTTTTCCTCCTAAGTGATGTGAGGTACAGATAATACCCTATCTTACAATATGTGAAAAGCATTTTACAATGATTGGTTTCTTTTCATTCAGATTTCAAAACAGGCACCAAACCAGATCCTTTCAAGGTTCAAGGCAAAGTCAGGTTTACTATTAAAGGATAATAAAACTTTTTCATTACTGAGATATGAAGGAATATGAAAGTGAACATTCATGTTAGAATTTTTCAAAAACAGAAAGATCGTATTCAGAGTTATTATTGTTAATTTATTTCTATAGGTTTTTCATGTACAATTTGTATCTTTGTTACTGATTTTAAACTGACTGAAAAATAACTAGAATCAATTTTGCAAACCACTCATTAAGAACCCTTCATATCAGAAGCAAACAATCTAATAATGACTTTCTAGCATAAACTCCATTCAAAGATATGTCCACTTGGCCTCCTACTCTACATGTGACCAGTAACATCGCCCTCAAAAATGTGTCTTTGGTCTCTTGGAACAGCCACAAGGAGCACCAGGTTGAAATATGTGAATGGTTCATCCAAAACATATTTTCACTCCTGGAAACACAATCAAAATGATACAACATGAGCTATTTGGGGAGCTGCCGTCATCTCTATGTAAGCAAAACAACACATCAATCTGATATTGAAACACATGAGACTAATAAAGCCCTTTTCTGCAGGAACTTGCTAAGTAGAGGAGAACAGATTAGGACTTGTACATAGCAACTTGAAAAGAGAAATAAAACATGTTGATATATACATGATTGTATCAAAGACATTGGACAGAAGAATCCATCCAGTTATTGGGCTATAACAGGATAATTAGTAGAGATGCTTGTAACAAGGAACAATGAGAAAAAAAAATAATGTAGTGTTAATATATATTATGCGGGGAAGAGTGAAAACAGAGACAAGAGCATAGGCACATTGAAGAGCTAAGGTATCTTTGCTCATTCTATGCTAAAAAATCTATCAGGAGGACAAGTGTCGTTCATTTTCATTGAATGATATTAATTTTTATTTTATTCTTCACAATGGACTTTAATTAAACATCTACTATGTTCTAGACACTTTTGAATAGTTTATTTCACTAAATTGTTGTATCCTCCCTGCCAGGTAGACATCTGCTTCATCACACAGATGAGGCAGCTAAGGATCTGATGGGGTTGGAATTGCATGAGTATTGTTCTTTCAACTATTTGACAACTTCTTTCAAACAGGTTAAAATTTATCTTAAGTCCTTTGTATTATTCTTGTATGTTCTGTATAATTATTGAGCTTGTGTGTGCACAGAGAATTCTGTAACCCACAATGTGGATACCTTCTGGTGAATTACATTTACAAATTAAATATAAACCCACACAGACACCAATACCAAGTAAAAGATAATTAACCTTGGTGAGCCGCATCAGATACTTTGCTTCCCAACATCCCTTTAATTTCTGTCCTTATTTCAGAATGAAGAAAACAGATGTTTGGAGAGATTCAGAAATCTGTTAAAGATAAAGCTGTTAATAATTTGTACCCATGTCTGCCTCATTCCAAAGTCTTTTCTCTTCTTTCTGCATCACAATCTCTGCCTTGTAAAACTACGAGAGAGATACACTACCTCCTGGATGCTCTGTTCTGGTAGAGGTACTAACTTGCATTCACACAGCATCCCATTATTTGGCTGTCTCTTGGGGTTTCAGAAGCTTGCTCTTCCTTTGTCCAATTCACAGTATTTATGTCTGCACTATGAAAATCTTATAAAATTTTTCCCCATTTGTGGAAATTTTGAGGATTTTAACACCTACATTTCATTTAATGTAGATGGGATCATGGCATGTGATTACAAAATGTTAAAAAGAAGAGGAGTTTCTTTGGGTTTACTCATCATTTTCCTGTAGAATTTTTCCCCCAGAAATTCAGCAGTAGAACCTAGTCTTTCTTTGAGAGGTGCCCATTGCCCATTTAGTATTTGTTCTTTACCAAGGAACATCCATTAAGTGTAATAAGAAGGAGACTAACTGTCCTCTATGAAAAGATTCTGGAGAAGGTATCACTGATTATTTAGGTTCATATTTTTAAAGGCAACAACTTATGCCATTTGAAGCAAAATTGTAGTGAAAAATTTTCATTTTGTTATCTTCTTAAAATTCAGGAGAGGTAAAGACAACCACTAAAAACAGAGTCAAACTCATCAATGCGTATAGCTATGGCTTAAAATTCTAATGAAAACAGTTTTTGTCATGTTGGGTAAGCTAATATTAATCTTATAAATGTTCTTGATCTAAGTCTAAATAAAAATAAAGGGCTCCTAGAAAAAACCCACCCAGCATTAATAGCTCTTCTAAAACATTTTTAATTTTTTCCATCTGGTCACTTCCAAGAAAAACTATTCAGGATTTCCAAGTAATGAAGAATCAAACTAGGTAAGTTCTACTCACAGAATTTTAGAAAGACTACCAGAGGGAATAAAAAATACTCTTAAATTTCAGGCACTAGTTTTTCTCCACCAACTCTGGCACATTTCATGACCTTATAACTGAGGTCATGCAAGTAGATGGTCTACCAAAATGAATGATCACAATGGCTATGCAACATCTCTAGCTTTTTATGACAATCTTGGCCAAAGTCAGGTTAAACGTCAATAAGAAAGACTAGTATTTTTGAATGGCTATTTTTCAATCATATCGAGACACTGCTACCTTGACAAGCACAAATGTCCAAGCACTAAATTATTTCCCTTCTCATTTATACTCTTCAGAGAATTAAAGACATTTGTTTAACTAAGAGAAAGAATACTCCTTGATTTTCTATTATAACCTCAAATGTTGGGAATAAACAACCAAAAAGAAATGTTCATCCAAATATCTGATGGAATTCCCTGTGTCCAAAACTGTCACCCTCCTCCACCCATACAGGCAACTGATGTCATTGTTGTCACAACTAACAGGCTTTCAGGGAGAGATGAAGCCAGAGGTCTCTTCTTCACAACCAGGGAATCACCACAGTTCCCAGTCTAGTTTAGCTGCAATTGCTTAGGGTAACGGCTACTCACAGAGTTTCATAGAGAGGAAGACAACTGTAGGGTTCAGTGGAGTCATCCCAGATGTTACTAAGCCCCCCTCTTTCTCTGACTCTTTTCTAGTGACTTGTTTTCTACTCACTTCAATCAGGTCAAATCTATAGAGCATATTTTGACCTTCCAGGGAATTTAGGCCATCTACAGCATCGCTAAAGGATTATTATCCCCTTGCTTTGTACATTCCTAGAGTTAAATAAAATATTAGCCTTCTCTTTATTGGTATATATTGTGTTCTACAGTTCCACTTCTCCAGGTCTCTACTTTGTCCTTTTTATTTCATGCAGACTCACTGCTCTCCCACATCTTGGTTGGGACTGCAAGTAGGAATCTGGCAATCATTAGCAGAAATTCACAGTGCAGGGAGAAATAAAAAGGTGGCCAAATCTCCCCAGTGGATGATTCCTAATTCTCTTCAAAGGTATTGACTGACATACAAAGTTGTTACAGGAACATCCCTGACCCCACACAATCTTTTCCTGAAGCATGAGGGGGTTTACTGAAATGGTACTATGCTATTGTAAATTAATTTTAAAGAGGGTCCGAGGAACTGATACATGCACACACAGTGACCAATCCAAAGATTCAATCTAGGATCACAGGATCTGGAATGAAAAAATTCTGCATGGGCTTCAGAGGATATAGCTCTATATTTGTCACTATCTCTACTCCCTTATTTCTGTCCCTCTGGTTATTAAACTTGCCCATGGAGACTCTTCCAAGAGTCCCCTAAATTTTGTCAGAACAAAAGCCACCATGATAATAGTCAAAACTGAATTCTCAACATGTACTTACTTAAATGTGATTATTTTGGTTAAAACATTTTTCTCCAAAGTAGTATTTTTTAAAAATAGTACACTTTATTTTTTTACAGCAGTTTTAGATTCTCAGCAAAATTGAAAGGAGAGTACGAGTTCCCATATACCTCCTGTCCTCACACAAGCACAGCCTCTCCCACTGTCAACATCCTCCACCAGAGTGGTACATTTGTTACAATTGATGAACCTACACTGACATATCATTATCACCCAAAGTCCATAGTTTACATTAGGGTTCACTCTTGGTGCTGCACATTTTATCGATTTTGACAAATGTACAATAACACATACCTGCCATTGTAGTATCGTATGGAATAGTTTCCATGCCCTAACAATTTTGGTTAAATTTTTATTGATTCATTTAGTTAGTTTTATTCAAGTCTCTTTCTCCTATGTGTTAAACCCTGTATGAGACCCTAGGAATCTTCAAAACAACATATATTTTAAAAATTCAATAGTTTTTCTTTTAGCTTTTCTCTCTTTTCTTGCATCTTACTAGAAACAGCAAGAAGAAAACAGGTGGCACTTTCAATACCCTGGTTGAAAATATTCTTAGCTAGATCTTCAAGAAACTGAGATAAGGGTTTGTTGTTTTAGGCTTCTAAGTTTTGCAGTAATTTATCACACAGCGATATATAACTAAAACATACATTAATATCAACAGTGGGACATTGCCAGAATACAACCCAAAATTTGGGAGTGGCTTTGGAACTAGGAGCGGGCTTTAAGAAAAGTGTTGGTGACAGCCGGAGCACCTGGAAGAAACTGTCTGTAGAAGCCTTGTGCTCATTCATAAACCTTCAGGCGAAGACTGGCAGGTAAATGAGATAAATATTATTGGAAACCGGAGGAACAGAGGAAGAAGGATCTTTGTTATATCGTGGCAGAAAGTTGAGTAACACTGTTGCCTGAAGATAAGTGGAAAATAGAAAATGTAGCCAATGAACTAGGTATCAATAAAGACGCATATACTATTCCTTTAAATAAATAATGTATATATTAATTGTTGTTGTTACATAGTACAAAGAATCTTTATGTCTAATAGGAAGACAAAAGGACAGTTTCTGTGGTATATTTTCTTATCCTTCAAAATATTTATTGGCTCACAGTGAGGTGTCCCTCTCTGAGGAAGAGTTTTCCATGTCCATCCTATTGAACTCTGACTTAGGTATGTGACTTGCTTTAGTCAATGAAATAGGAGTGGCATGGAGCACTGCCAAGCAGAAGTTTTAAGAGCTAGTACATGGTTCACCATTTTTATTTCTCCTGTGGTGAAATATCTCAAGAGCTACTCCATCAATCAGCGTCCTGGAATGAAAAGATTTAAAACCAACAGCAGTGGACATATATTGTGAACAGGAAATAAACCTTTGAAGTTACGAGCCACTGTCATTTTTTACTGATTTATAAATTAGACTTGTCTGATTGATACAGCTTCAGACAAGAGCTAGCATTGAAAGATGAGGAAGACTCTGACCCATGGACCAGTGGAAGAGGGCACTACACACAGATGGTATGGCAGATGCAGGGGCATGGTGGTGTGAGAGAGCACAGGAAGATTGTGGAGGTCTAAAATGTAACGCGGAAATTGGGTAGAGAGGGAGCTAAGAAGAAAGGAGTAAATTAGATCAACGGGGTCATTTATTCCATGTTAAGAAAATTTGCCCACCTGTCATGATAAGGAGTCATTGAATTATGAGGGGAGAAACAATATGCCCACACTTTTTGCTAAAAAGTTAACAATGACAGAATTATAGAAGATGAAGTTAAGTGGCATGAAATACAGGGAAGGAGGCCAGTGTAATAGTTTAAGGAAAATACGTTGTACACATAATCGAGAAATGGGAGGCAGTGAAGAGATATGAGAGATAGTAAAGGGAAAAAAAGCCAGAGAATTTAGTGATTAGGTTGACGTGTTTGTGACATTGTTATAGGAACATGAAGAAAAATGTGTACTGCTTATGTTAGATTAGATTGTTATTCAGGAACAGTCACTGTATTCTTCCCCAATCTCTATGGGAGGAGTATATTTCTCTACCACGTTAGCATGTAATGTACAATAATAGGGGTGGAAATGACGGTGTGAAAGTTCAAAACCTAGACCTTGAGAGGTATCATTTGTTTTTTCTCATTCTCTTTGGGACCTTCCATGCCCCTTCATCAGAATATTTCTCTTCCAGTCTACTGGTCCCAGAACATGAGAACACATGAAACAAACCTGTTCTGAATCTGTGGCTGGAGCCAAGTCCAGCTGATCCCAGCAAAGTCCCCCCACCCCATCCAGCTGCTGTGCAGACACATAAATGAGAAATCAGTGCTTATAGTTGTATACCACTGAGTTCTTGTGGTTGTTTGCTAGTAAAAATTAATTGATACACCACTGGATTCAATTTTCTAAAAATCTGAAATATCAGTGAGCTACTATCCCCAACTCTATGTTTATTTTAAAAATAGTTGACCACAAGTTTCCAGTGAAAAATTCACCATCTTTTCTTTAAATAACAAAGGATCAATGGGGACCAGCCCTGTTGCCTAGTGGTTAAATTCAGCATACTCCACTTGGGCGGCCCAGGTTCAGTTCCTGCATGCGGACCTGGACCACTTGTCAGGGGACATGCTGTGCCGGTGACTCACATATAAAGTAGAGGAAGATTGGCACAGATGTTAGCTCAGGGTGAATCTCCAAGCCAAAAAAAAAGAGGAAGATTAGCAACAGATGCTAGCTCAGGGTGAATCTTCCTCAGCAAATAAATGAAAAATGAAAAATCAATGGAAGAGAATTCTTTTTTTTTTTTTTGGAAGATTAGCCCTGAGCTCAGTGCTGCCAATCCTCCACTTTTTGCTGAGGAAGACTGGCCCTGAGCTAACATCCATGCCCATCTTCCTCTACTTTATATATGGGATGCCTACCATAGCATGGCATGCCAAGCGGTGCCATGTCCACACCCAGGATCTGAACTGCTGAACTCTGGGCCGCCAAAGTGGAACAAGCAAACTTAACCGCTGTGCCACCAGGCCGGCCCCTCGAAGAGAATTCTTAAATATTCTGTTTGATATCTTTCTATTTGGGAGGTTATTTTTAATAATTTATCCCTATATAACTACGAAGCAAGACCTATAGTTGTAGTTGTTCAAATTTTGTCTCAAATATGAAAATATGAATTTCTTTGTTATTGATTGAGCAAGTTGACTAGTTCTCACTAGAAGCAGGAGTGTAAAGCCATGTAAGAAGTAAATGTGTAAAAGTCAGCTTCACTGAGTCCTTAAGAGACCAGCTTAGGTTAATCAATTATATGTTTCTGGGGTATGGTCAAGGTCTTAATCCAAAATCCACTCAGCAAAGATCTTTTAAGTTTTTAACCTCCCATCCTTCTTAAATGCTATTGTTGGCTCTCTTCTTGATTGGAAATAATGCATGTAATATTTTTATTAGGGCATATAGTAGTAAATAAAAGAGTGATAATGCATAGGGCGAGAGTTTATTTGCAAACTTTCAAAAGCAGTTTACTTTAATACCCAAGGTATATGCAGATTATAGTCCAGATAATGAGCACATATAATAAACTGAAATAAAAATCATTGAAAGGTTTGCCAAGATACAATCTCTTGTTTGAATTAAACCTACTTCAAGAGATTGTAATTTTCTCTCTTTTATCAAATGACCAAAAACTGGATATAAACCTTGGTTTATTTCAGAAATATTTTATTTTGGTTTTATTATTTGACATAAGTGGACTGGGAAGAAAGCAAGATGAACCATTGTAGCTTGTATCTGAGGTCTAAGGGAGTGATACTCAAGTGACTCAAAGGTTGCCAGAGAATGCTAATTGATTGGGATGAGCATAGTCTTTTTTAGATTGGTTGACACAAGATGTTGAGAAAACAGAATTGTCCAGAAAATGTAAGGAAGCCTCAGTTTGGTGCAAGCTGCTGTTTAGGAGTTACCCTAGAGTTTATGGACTGGCAGCATTACCAAATGTATTGGCCCCCTACTGCTTGGTTTCTTTGTGTCTGTTTTTAATTATGGAAGTAAGATAACATCACTAAAGGAAGATTACAAATAAAGTATAAGAGATCTTACCTTTTTAACCTCACCCCTATCTTCATTTTTGTGTGTCCTTTCCAGAATTTTAATGGAGCTGTTTATGAGTAATTACTAAATGCCCAGTAACACTTTCTCTGAATTCGCTCATGTAAGTCTCACAACAACAATAGCAAGTTTTATCTTCCTTTTAGAGAAAAGAGTTAGAATTTTAAATAACTTTCTCAAGATTACCAAACTACCAAGTCACAGAGGTGTGATTAGAAAGCTAGTTTGATTTCCTAGCCCAAACCTCTTAATAAGCATCTTACATGGTTGTAAACATAGTTGGAATACAATTTTGTGTCCTGCTTTTCCCACTTAACATGGAATCCTATTTTCCCACATGAGAACATAGTTTGCTACCATAGTTTTGGTAGCATAGTCTCCCTTAATATAGATATGCCTTAACTTCCTTAACCGTTCTCCTATCATGGGATGTTGGAGTGCTTCCAAATTATTATTTAGGGATTTTATAGTTTTATAGCTAATACCATAAGGACTATCTTAATGCATTTAGCTTTTACATAATCTAGAGGGTTTTTTTCCCTATAGTCTAAAACATTCAGAAAATTTTGGAGATTTTCTTTACATATGCAAAGTTTAAGTGAGACGTTTTCCATTGTTTCAGTTTTGGGTGGGATTTCAAAGCTGAAAAGTTGTGTAACAAATATCCCTACCTTCTAGAGAGAGATGTCTGATCATTTATACGTAACCTGCCAAGGGGGTTGCCGAAACCAGGTTCAGCTCCTCTTAGCCTATCATCTACCTTCCATTACATAACAGAAGTTAAGAATGCATTAGGAAGATTGACAAATAATCTTTTAGAACAATTGTCAATAAATTCAACACTTCTTTTCCCTTCCTTTATGCTTTCTCAACCAATCTCAAGACAAGTGAGAAAACTCAGATCTTGGTATGTGAGGAATTTGGAAAACAAAGAGGCTAGCTCTCACCTGAAAACTTTGAAGGCAAGAGGTTGGCTGGAAGTAATCCTAATGGTAGAACACAGAAAGAAAGTGGAGCCAGCGTGGACACTACAGAGGGCAGGAGCTGGTGTGGACACCACAGAAGTCAGGGAGGCATGAGTCACTTGGAGAGGATTTTATCACATGGTTTGCCTGCAAGGGCTGAGAGCCAATAAGAGTAAGAGGCTATAGAAAGATTACCACCAGAAGCTGGAGTTGGATAGATGTCATACATAGCCAGTCAGTTGGGGCATTGCCCAAGTCTGAATAGTATGTGTGTGGTTTTCACTTGGTTCTTTGAAGAACCCATAAAAATACCCTGAGGCAGAAAGACCTCAATAGTTATTAATCCCAGGCATGGACCTACACTTGCTCATCAAGCCATGCTGTGGTGGTGTCCCATATACAAAATAGAGGAAGATTGGCACAGATATTAGCTCAGCAACAATCTTCCTCAAGCAAAAAGTGGAAGATTGGCAAGAGATGTTAACTCAGGGTTGATCTTCCTTACCAAAAAAAAAAAAAAAAGAAAGATACAGGATTACATAATTAAGGATTTTTGTGTTCTGTTTTGTTTTGTTTCTTAAGCTTGAACTGGACTATTATACACCTGAGAATGAGTTTACCTGAAGTTTTTGTCCAAAGAGAAGGAAGGAAGATTCAACACAGAATTTTAACAAGCTATTATGGAAGAAAAATACAGTTATTTCATAATTTCACCCTGTGAAGCCGGCTCATTAAATCAACAAGTACCCAAAATTTCAAGTTGCGTTCCAAAACATTTTTACCAATTTACAATATCATCAGCAATGAAGGAAAATCAGTTCCATGATACATTTGCTAGCTTAAAAAATTCTCTTTTGATGTTTATTATTATTTAATATGTGAAATGTGACCTCAGTTTAATGATAATTTTATTACTAACATAATTAAGCTTTTTTCATTTGCATATCTATTATTTATATTTTCTCACTTATAAGTAGCTATAACATTGGCCAGTATGTCTATTAGTTAATTATTTTCTTATAAGTTTGCATGAGACATTCAGAAAAGAAACAAATCCATTCCCTTATTTGATGAAACTATTGTGGTAATCTGTAGTTTGCCTTTCAATATAAAATTATTTTTTTACATTTGAAATTTTAAAAATGTATCGAAACTCCAATTGTCAACTTTTTCCTTTTAATTTCTCTCCTTTTTAAAATTTGGGGGGAAATGTCTTTTTTTCTTTGTCCTTTTGTCATGGAATTTCTAATGTTTAAATGTTTGACTGTTTCTCCCATCTGGAGTTTATTTGTATAAGGCTCAGATTCTGATACGCATGAGTTGAATGTAACAAGTTGGCTGGAAAAAACCTGCTGTTTGTATAGATATACCACTTTCAGAAATATTCATAATCTAGTTTAAAGCACAGCCATTGCTCTCACTCTCTAGTAAAGGCTGAAGAGACTTTCATAACAAATTTTCCTTACAAAAAGAATCCAAAGAGTTTCTCCCTTTATAAATATCAAGCTGCCTGAGCTTAGTTTTTTTTTCTGTCACAGCCCCTTCCTATTAGAATTTACACACCATCCCTTGTCAGAGATGCAAACTGCTTACAGTTTGTTAATGTCCAAAAAGGCCATCACCTCTGAATCATTTTTTCCCCAAACATAAATCCTTGGGCCAACAAAGAAAAGTGGTATTTTTCCATCTCCATAATTCCTGTTATTTTAAGTCTATCCTTTAACCAAAGTGGCTTTGTGTTTCTTTTTCCTTGATAACTCACAGGTTCAAATGTAAAAATTTATTATTACAAGGAACAATTATGAGGTTCAAAGCATGCTGTGTGCATTCCATGCTTCTAGCTTCTGGTACTGATATATGGAATGAAATACTTGTGGTTGTCTACTCGCATGAAGTGGATGGGTTCCAACTGCTGGTGGTGAGAGGCTTAACGAATGTCTGCCTTCGTCAGACCCAATGGGGACCTAGCATCATGGGAGGTTGCCCAAGTGCCATATTACAGGCATCTCAAAAACAAACTTTTGACCATTAAGTTATTCATTCCAGTTCCTCTTCAACGTCAACAATGGCAACCACCAAAGTGGAGGAAATGGCTTTAATGATTTTCTTAGTTTGAACATTATTATAGATTTTAAGATTTCTTCCCCAAAACACAGCACTAGGAAAACCACTGACCTCTTTTAACACCTTTGGGTTTTACTTCTTCAGTGCAGCATGGATAGCATTTGATATCTCCCTATTCATAAAGTCTTCCTTTTTTAATGAGATAGTATGTTTACATAGCAAAACAAAAAACAAAACACGACACACTTAATAACTGTTCACTTTTTCCTCACTGTCCCTCTCTACTTATCTATAAGACCAAGACATAGTAGTTTCCTTTTCTGTGCTTCTGTAGCACACTTATAATTTTATTATAGGAAAAAAATTGCATTTTAGTTATATATGTAACATGCTTGTCTTTCCTGGAATACTGAAAGCTTTTTGAGGACAAGAAATTACCCTGTTGATTTCCATTTGTTTGGCACAATGTCTGGTGAGTACTCAATAATGTACTTATGCAAATGAAAGACTTTTGATCTATGACACTTTGAACACCCCAAGATTTTTAAATCATTTGCATCAATATCATGCTATCAACAGTGCTTTTGCTGCTAAATGTTCGATACCTATCATTAGTGGTTCATGGATCCCTAAGCAACACCATATTAACATAGCGCAGTTGGCTTTTGGTACACCCATATACTGAATTCTATACCCTCTGATGTGACAGACTGCATATGCACACCCAAATCCATTACCTTTTCCCACTGGAAACACACAACAAGAATGTATTTCCCACCACCCTTTGCAATTAGATGTGTCTGTGTAACTTAATTCTGGCCAATAGAAAGTGGGCAAAAATGATGTTCACCTGTTTCTGGCTCAGTTCATAACAAAATCCCACAAGTGATCCTTGCTCTTTTTCCTCATCTGTTCCTGAAAGGAGAAGGACCTGAGAACCTTCAATAAGGTAGAACTACAATATGGGAGGAACTTGAGTCCTTGTAAAGTTGCCTGATCAAAAATAGGCACAACAGACCATGATAGGAGCTAGAAATAAATAATCATAATGCTAAGGCTCTAAGATTACAAGGTTGTTTTTATTTTACTACCTAATATTACCTTAACTAATTTCGAAATTGGTATTTTTAAGTTGGAGGCTAACATAGCACAAACCTAAAATTTGTGGCATTAGCTTACTGATCAGTCAGCAAGAAGTAGAGAAACTGATAGGTGAACCTGGAAAGATGTAGGTCCTGTCCGTGTTATTCTATGGCAAAATATATGGCAGAACTACTGATTACAGTAAATAGAAAGGCAGACCAGACCTCAAGTGACTACTGAGTCTGTAGTTCTTGTTAAAAAAGGTTGATAAGAATGAAAGTAATAGTGTCTCTTTGCTACTATTGGCTACTCTTAGCAATATATAACAAGAAAGAGATGAGCACAGAGAAAAACCAGCTGGTTTTGAAGCAGAAATCAAGGTGGATATAGTAACCCAAGAGCAACAACTTTTAGGGTTGGAAAATCTGCTTTTTACCCCAGGTAATAAAGATAAATTGAAAAAGCTCCGAATGACAAAAATAAAATGATTCTTAGTAAAACACACACCCTCAAAACCCTAAGATAAAAATCTGTCACACCTATGATCTTCAAACATATTGTTTCTGATGACTTTGAGTAGGCTGAGATTGGCTTGGAGGGGAGTGGATAAGGAAGCAGATAAATCAGAAATGAGAAATATCACCATGAGAACACTTCAAATATAGTTACTGGAACATGGAATTGACTAGAAACAAAAAGATTTAAAAGCACATCAATTTTGGAGAAAATTGTATCTCTAAAGATACCATGAGTGTGGACTAAAAAGACTGACTTCTTGAGCTTCAAGATTATTGCTGGGTCCCCTAACTTTCACCAGGACCAAGTATAGTCCCCAACACCCACTTCATTATGGCCATGGGGGATAGTGGACAAAGAAGGACCTCTCAGAGGAACCACGGAGAACAATGGAGAGGGGAGGTTTTAGAGAGCAGACTTCAGGACTAAATGAAGAATTTTCCCTACCATATGGACCTTCATAATATCTGTCCAGAAGAGTTTCAAAATTGCCATGGACTGGTAATGGCTGTGTGTTTCTTGTTCTTTCCTTTTCCAAACAAGAGTTTAAAATATGGGTTTTCTGTCTATATATCACTATTGGATATTGAGAGTGTGCGTGTATAAGTATATATGGTTCGTAGGTTCAAGGAACCTTCATCAGTCCTGATTTTCTGAAAGTCTGAACATAACCCAAGTATCTTGACTTTGAGCTTGATGCAATGACTAGTGATGACCTTGGATTTTCTCCTTTCAGGAAAGACAAGTGTGTTCCATGTGTAATAGGAGAATGAGACGGTTGTTTGGTGACTAGGGACAGACTGGGCAAGGGCTGAATAGTTCTTCATCAAATACATTTCCTTTCTTTCACAAGCACATAGATAGACTACATTTCCCAACTTCCTTTTTCTTAGGTATAGTTACATATCTGAGTACTGCCAATGGAATATGGGAGGAAACAATGTTCACTATTTCCAGGTCTGACCCATAAAATGACACACACAAGAGCCTGGCTGTCTTTCCCCACATGTGAACTGAATGGAGAAGACCATGAAACTCTGTAGGAGGGCATACCCAGAAGATGGAAGGAGCCTGGGTCCCTGAATAGTCACTTGGAAGACTGTCCCAGAAGAAACACCTGATGTGAGTAAGAAATAAGCTTTTATTTAGTTAAGACTTTGAGATTTGTTTTATTTTGTTACAGCCTGTGTTAGGTAGAATGATGATGCCCTCCAAAGATATCCATTTCCTAATCCATGGAACCTGTGAATATGCTAGGATATATGGCAGAGGAAAATTAAGGTTGCAGATGGAATTTAAATTGTTTGTCAGCTGACCTTAGTGACAAATAAAAATGGCAAGCAATAGGATATATTGGAGAATATGAGGAAGCCATTTGGTATAAACCTAATTTGGCCTGACCTTGTCTTTCCAAAAGGGCCTGACCTTGGCTGTT
The DNA here is from genome assembly GCF_041296235.1 of Equus asinus. Taxonomy (NCBI): domain Eukaryota; kingdom Metazoa; phylum Chordata; class Mammalia; order Perissodactyla; family Equidae; genus Equus; species Equus asinus. Next base: position 51,295,337 of record NC_091802.1, on the reverse strand, counting down.
GAGCATGCATTGTATATCTGCTTTAGATATTCCCTATGGCAAGAACAAAGGCCCTTGAGATAAAGGTGCAACTTCCCTACCCCTCCCAACATGGCGTCTCCTTAAGGATTAAGCATCTTTCCTTAGGCTAGAAACTGATTGCTGCGCTCACCTGTGACTGCCCAGCTCGAGACAATAGACTTGCCTCCTGCTACACCCACCGAGATAGCAGACCCACTACCTGCTGTGTCCATCAAGTGCTGTGCCGACAGGGCAATCTTGTGACTATTGTGGGAGGGACATTTCAATCAAATGTGAAAGACCCTGTTTGGGGGTATATAACCACTCTGTGTACCCCACTTCTTCGGTGCCCTTTGTTCCTTTGGGAAAAAAGGCCCCAGGCCATGGTCCTCAGATTTCAGCTCAGAATAAACTCACCCAAATTTTCATTTATAGATTGGTTATGGATTATTTTCATCGACATTAGATAGATAATCTAGATTATGTGGGTAGGCCCAATGTAAGCACAAGAGTCCTTAAAAGCAGAAGGGAGGGGAGGAGAGGAAGTCAGAGTGATGCGATGTGGGGACTTGACTCACCTTTGCTGGCTTTGAGGATGGGGGACAGGGATACAAACCAAGGAATGCAGGTGGCTTCCAGAATCTGGAAAAGACAAGGAAATAGATTCTCCCCTGGAGTCTCTAGAAGGGAACACAGCCTTACCAACATCTTGATTTTAGCCCAGTGAAACCCATTTCAGACTTCTAATCTATAGAACTAGACAATAATAAGTTTGTGTTATTTAATTCACTAAATTTGTGGGAATTTGCTACAGCAGCAATAGAAAACTAATACACGGTCGTTAATATTACATTATGAAGTTTAAATTAAATGGCATTTAAAAAATTTCTCATACATCTCTCACCCTATCAAAACCTACACTTAGATTGTTCATTCATGCAGTTAGTGCATAAATCTCTACCAGATGGAACTTCAGTCTGATCTAGAGAGTGGGAGAATTATTATTCTGGCCAACAGAAAGACAACATATAGTTCTCTTAGTTTACCTTCCAATGTTCTAGAACCTTCCTATTTCTGATTTCAGATGAACATTTGTTAAAGAGCAAGGAAGCTACTAAAACTGGGGACTTGAGCTCAAGGATAGCTAAGCTATACCAGGCACTAGTTATTTGACTCAAAAAAATTAACTTTACCACTCTACCCTGGTTTTCTTTCTCCAAAATGAAAGGAGTTAGACTAACTAATCTTTTAGATCCCTCTCTAAGCTGCCATCAGTCAAATGAGCCTATATTTCTCTATTGCTTCTCACGCAATCTGTTCATTAGTAAATACAAATTTTTGCATATTTGAATTTTTCCCATTGCAGTTGTTCCTCTGACTAGCATGCAACTATGAGGAAATGTGAAAATAGTGGATTATATCAGAATAACCACTTGGGAATTAAAATATTTTCTTCACTGAATTATTAAGTGGTTAGGAGAAGTGGTATAACTTTCTATGTTGACTCAGGGAGAAACTGACAGAGGACCTTAAATAAAGTTTCATCAGCAGACATCAGATTTAGTTGGAATCACACATATGCTGTCAATAGTCAAGAAAGATGAAGAAAGGAGGAACGTCCTAAAACTGGTACTGGAAAAGAAGTGAAACACAAAATCTCCATTACTGGAGAGATGAGAATAGTCTCCCTGCTTGGTTGAATTCTGAATAGGAATTTTGTTTTACAGCTGTTAAAGGAGAATTGAAATACAACTGTGACCAATGATTGAGCGGCAGCTGTTCATTCTCCACGTCAATGATACAGGAGGAATTGGCTTGGCAGTACATCAAAAAGGGTTTAATTTAAGGAAAAATTGTCAAAGAAAGGAAGCAATGTGACAGTGGAATAGGAAACTGTAAGAGGTCATGAAATCTGCTTTTCTGAGAGTTGAAAAATGGTTAAAATTTTCTCTGCCTGGTATACTCTCTGAAGGCAGGAAGGAGTCCCAGTTAATCTCTTACAGACTCTTGCAAGGAACATTCTGATGCCAGTCTCAGTTTTTGTTTCTTCTCCAGAAATATATACCTATCTATTGTGCACATTACTGATACAGTTTTTCTTCAGACTTCCCTTTACAGTAATTATTTCCCACTCTTCTCTGGACCAATGGGAACAGAAAACTAGAGGGAAGTCAGTGTGGGTCCTGTAAGTTCTGCCCCTGAAGGAGGAGCTCTCCGTGAAAGACAGAGAGGACTCAAATATGCAACTTCACAAATTGCCATTTACGAAGGCTTCTCTTTTATCATAATTCATGGATAAAACTCACTAACCAAGAATATGATTAGATAGTTCTTTAGCACTCTGCAGTACATCTGAACTCCAGGCAACTAGGTGTAAAGAATTTTTCACCAAGGGCCATGAGCAAAAGTAGCCTGCATCCTTCTGTGAAGATCTGGTCATTCTGAGTAGTCAAGAAGTTATGGGAAGTTTGCTTAGGGAGCAGCTCCTTCAGCTATGTATGCCCTGCTTGCTTTCTATCAAAGGAAAGCATTTTGATTCTGTCCAAATTCAAAAACCAAACCCAAAATTCACCGGTTAAAGAAAACAGTCCTGTAAACAGATGGGACAGACATGTTAATACATTGGAAACATGCTATTTAAATTCAGACTAGTTAAACAGGATGCCCTTTTGTCACTGACCAAATTGTTAAATTGGTGCCTTGGCAGGAGCCTTTTGTACTTCTCTGAAGATTCCCTGGATCCAAACCTCTGTGGTATTAAAACAAACAGAGTAAATATTTTCCTTGCAGTTTACATCCCAGATCTAAATATTTCCAAGCATGTCAAACTCACTTTTCTCCGCCGCTCCCTGCTGGGTCCGTGTAGACTTCAGCTGCCAAAGAACCCAGTTGAACTTGCCTTGGGCGGGGCTCCATCCCAGAAGACAGGCAGAGCTCAGAGCAGCCGGCCAGAAGCAGTGTCTTGCAGCTGTGCTGCTCTGCTTGGCAGAGGGAGCTTGAGCAGCAGCAGGTGTGCTATCTGCTGATTTCTACAGACAGGGAGGGAGGGACGCTCTGTCCCTGCTGTTTGCTCCCTTAGCTTGAATTACTCTCATCTCCTTTTTACCTATTCACAGAGAAATGCCACGAGGCTGCCCTGGGAAACCTGCGCTTCCCCCTTCTGGCTTCCTCACTTTTCCCTCCACTTGAGCTAGTTACACGTGTGAAGTAGGTGATTCCTCTGAAGAACCTAGCAAAGAGTAGTAGCAAACCTTTTCTCTCTCTCTCTCTTGTGTTGTATTATTGTCTTCAGTCCCAAATACAGTTGAAGTTCTCTTTGACAGAGAAAGCAAAGAATCACAATTGAGTGCGTTGGCATTTCAGTCAGTATTTCTCTAGATCATGAAGTGTCTTCGGGACTTACTCTGAAAGTGTCCCAACACAATGACAAAGCCAGTGCTCTACTTTTAAAAAATGGTTTCTTTTGTGGTTGCTGACAGCAAATTCTCAAACTACCATAACAAGTTCAGTTTAGTTGAATTCAACCAGGAAATAATGAATATAACTGTGGACATTGATACCCTTGTCTTTGGGCTCAGAGAAGTACTCCAAGTAGAGGATATAGATAACTCTCCCCTTTAATGAAAGTACTTTCATCTACCTGGAGTTACCTAGTGTGGGTGGGCTCTGGGCTGCATTGCCCAGATCACCCTTCATTGAAGATCCCCTTGCTGCTCTGTAGCTGCTGAGAGTGCTGCCAGCTGATGGCCATAAGCTGTCAGCCCCTTTAAAGATTAACAAGACAGGAAACAATAAGTGTTGCAGAGGACGTGGAGAGAAGGGAAGCCTCATACACTGCTGGTGGCAGTGCGAACTGGTGCAGCCACTATGGAAAACAGTATGGAGAATCCTCAAAAAATTAAGAATAGATCTACCCTATGGGGTAGCTGTTCCACTGCTGGGTATTTATCCAAAGAACATGAAAACACAACTGCATAAAGATAGATGCACCCCTATGTTTACCACAGCACTATTTACAATAGCCAAGACTTGGAAGCAACCTAGGTACCTATCAAGGGACGAATGGATATAGAAGATGTGGTGTGTATACACAATGGAATACTACTCAGCCATAAGGAATGATGAAATCCAGCCACTTGTGACAACATGGATGATCCTTGAGGGTATTAAGCTGAGTGAAATAAGTCAGAGGGAGAAAGTCAAATACCATATGATCTCACTCATAAGTAGAAGATAAAAACAACGACAAATAAACACATAGAAACAGAGATTGGATTGGTAGTTACCAGAGGGGAAGTGGAGAAAGAGGGAGGGCAAAAGGAGTGATTAGGCACGTATGTAGTGATGGATTGTAATTAGTCTTTGGGTAGTGAACATGATGTAATCTACACAAAAATTGAAATATAATGATGTACACCTGAAATTTATATAATGTTATAAACCAATGTTACCACAATAAAAAAATCTTATTTACAGTAAAAACAAACATATAAATAAACAAAAATTAATACCAAAAAAAAAGGATTGTCTCAGTTGCAAATACCTGCCTCATCCAAGATCACATTCCTCCCAAGGTGGCCCACATCCAGTAACTGATCGATGAGGAAGTGTAAGGACCTGTCCATATCAACCCAATTTTAGAGAAGTCCAAAGGGTCATTCCTGCTCCAGAGCTCCCTGTGGGGTCGACCAAGGCAGTTGTTGGGCACCTGCTGCAGCTTAGCATGTCCCTCTCCCTAGTCTGCTTCCTTTTCCTCCCTCCGTAGGTGTTGATCCCAAGAGTACACCTTAATAAAAATCCTGACCTCTAATTTTCATCTCAGCATCTGCTTCCCAGGGAACCCAACCTTGGGCACATAGGCTCCTACAAGGCCCATTTTGGGGAGTCATTTCTGTGTTCGATGCAAGTATTCAATCAATCAATTGCTTGATAAATAGGTACAATAAAATAAGCAGTATTCACAGGAAAATCAAAGAAGACTAATATCTACACCTATCTTGGCAAGAGTTTATAGTCTACGTGGGGAGATAACATAAATATACAAAAAGATAACCTGTAATATTATATAATAAGTGATAATTATCAGAGGATTGCATGACATTGAGATTTATCAGAAGGGAAGACTGATTTTAGGACAAAATAGTTGTTGGTTGTTTGGGAACCGTCAGGGTTATGGTAACTCACCATTACCTGTAGGCTGTTCTTCTGTATAAGTCAGTTTCTCAGTACATAAAGAGTCCTCATCCTGTAATGAGCTTGGTTCCAGATAGCCTCTATGCTTCTCTGTGCCTCATGATGAAGCTGTCAGACAATTCATAATGGCAGCAGGTGAAAAACATATTCCCATAAATACTTTTGCTGTGAGATTTGCCCTACTTGGCCACGTTCTTCCTGGTTGCTTCAGTTCTCAGAGCTTCTCAGCTTTCCCCATCCAAGCTCCAGGGCATTGGCATCTGGAGAAGGTGCCTTGCCCTTCTTCTTGCTGGACTGGTTTGCAGGCTGAGTCCTGCCAATTCAAACCGCCAAAGCTAGGTCTTGCTTCTGTCCCTATCCATCTTATTTTTGCAGTGATTTCCTCAACTGACCTTGCTTTTCCTGGCATTCTTATTGTCTCCATTTATACTTCTAAATTCTCATCTCCATTTTGCGCCCTTAGAGTCTATCACCCTCTGTGATCGCCCAGCTTCTGTCTAGAACTAACAGGATTTGCTCTGCCTTTGTACTAAACATCCAAGATGTAGGCCAAGGGCACAGTTACTTATTAACTGTGTGACCTTGGGCAAGTCATTTAATATTGCTCATCTTTCAGTAGTCTTATGTACAAAATGAGGATATTAATTCCTACCTCTCATAGATGATAATCATAATGATTGATGAACTGGCTTGGAAGCAAGAGTCTCCTTGGAAGAAGTAAAAACAAAACACGAATACAAAATTCCAGCATAAATCATGAAAATTTTTCAAATGTTTACTATATGCCAAGAACCACGCAAAGCACTATATCATAATATATAACCTTCCAGTAGATAATCCATGGAACTAAATGAAAGGAAGTTGTGCCATTGGTGATTTAGCTTTTGCTGCTCTGATTTTATTCCAGATGTAATCTAGAATCACTTCCTGTCCATTCTTGCACATGACCATCTCTCCTTTTCCTCCTTTCCTTTCCATTCTTACTCCCACCCTACGCTAGGTTAAGCCTTAGAAGCTTATGACTCATTTAAAATTCCTAATTAGTTTCCCTAACTCCAATAAAATCTACTTGCATAACTTCCCTGCCCTTTTAGGCTTGGAGCCAGGTAATAAAAAGCTTTAGGTGGCAGTGTCTTACCTTCTAGGATGGAGATCTTGTTATCCATATTGGAATTAACAAGATTTGAAGTGATATGCTGGATGAAGGCCACTGTCAAAGCCATGATAAAAATAAGGATTGCTAATCTGAAGAGGACATAAAATGTAGAACATGGTGTGAGACATTCAATCAAAGTATGGTGCAAAAACAAGGAGGACCAATGAACAAATAATATCTAAATAGATATGGAAAAAATTAAGTTGCAACTACTTAAAAGTAGTGGCAGATATATGACTTTCTAAAATTACTATTTTTAATTGAGATGTAATTCACATACCATAAAATTGATCTTTTCAAAATGTACATTTCAGTGGTTTTTAATATATTCACAAAGCTGAGCAACCATCATCACTGTCTAATTCCAGAACAGTTTGTCACCACAAAAGGATACCCCACACCCATTAGTAATCACTCCCCACTTCCCCCTCACTCCAGTTCCTGGCAACCACCAATCTACTTTCTGTCTCTATGGTTTTGCCTGTTCTGAACAATGTGCTTCAACCTCTAGTTGGGATTGTTCTGCTGGATGTATTTAAAGAGGCTGAAATGTAGTTCGTGCTTCCTATGTACGCCAATAATTCTCTTCACGTGTTACACTGATATTGCTATGCCCCTCCATCAAGACTTCAACATCCTCTTCTCTTCCTTTTCTCCTTCCCTCAGACAAGTGTCTGCATCATAGAGGCTAAACTCTTTCACTTCCACTTAAGATCCTTCAGCCTAAATTCCATCCTCCCAACACTTTTGCACTTCCTTACCTATACATTTTTGTTCATATGTACTCTTTAATAGGAATCCAAATCTTACATATTCTTTAAGACCAGAGCTAATGCCACCTCATCCATCACATTTCCCTAGATCGATCCAAGAAGTTAACTCTTTCCCTTTTACAACCTCCAGCTCCTGGTGTACTCGACACCATCCACGGCACTTACAACTATGCATCCTTCAGTGTGTTGTAGTTATTTCTCCCCCTTGACTGTAAGCTTCCTGACTGATGGTTCCACATCTCCTTATCACTCACAGTGCCTGGCACACTGTGAGAGCATAGTAAGTGCTTGCTTAATGCATATACGAATGAAAAAGAGACTGGATGAAACGCCCAAATTAACTCCAACTCAGATAACCATTACACAGAGTTCTGGAATTAAAGACCAAAATAATACTGCCTACAGTATTACAAATGCAGTAATTCGACTATATATTTCTCAACTTTGGATACAATAATAAATGCTAGAGAGTTCTACAAATTGTTGCAAATAAGCTTAAAGATACTTAAGTCAATGGGGAACTTACAACTTGAAATGAATATAATCATTGATTTTAAAGCAAAAGAAGATCATTTGCCCAATGAAGTCAGATTATTTTCCATTGAGATTGAGCTATGGATTGATCTTTGGAATGAAAGATTTGGGTTCAATAATTTCTCCCTTCTTTCCAAGCCATTATCTTCAACCCCACCATTGTTATCCCCTCATGTGAAAATGTTAATAAATCACCATAGTAATTCTTTCTATACACACAGGGAGATCTACTTATAACTTTCATCTTTCCCAACACAGTTGACCCATCAGCATGCTTCCCCAGCCAGTTTGCTTTGAAAGTGGGAAACTCACTCAAACAGGCTTCTTTCTTTTGACATACGTCTTAAAATTTCATTAATTAACTCACTGTGCAAACATTTTATGAAAGTTTTAACATGTGTGAGGTACAGTGTTATACAAAAGTTAATACACTAAGGCCTCTGTCTTCGTGGATCTTATGGTTTAATAATGGATAAAGATAACTAAACATAAGTTTAAAAGACGCATGAAGAAAAGAGGTTTAGAAAAGATGTCTGTGAGTTCAGAGAATGGTAAGATGGTTGAAAGACTGGTTCAAAGTGTTTATCTGATGTACTTGTTTTTATCTGATAGACCCTATGAATATCATGCTCCATCATGTTTCCCTCTTTGGTCTATTTACCAGGATGCTCAGAACCAATGTTCGTGGTCCATCTCTATCTGTATTATACAGTATGAATTGGACGTATCTGTGGGATCTCTGACTTTTTTCCTATTTTGCAGCTTTTATTTTTTATCTGCTCTTTATTTTTATCTTATCTTATTTTTGATTTATGTATCTCTTTAAGTCACCTACAATATATACATTTTTATTTTATTTATTTTGCTGAAGAAGTTTCACCCTAAGCTAACATCTGTTGCCAATCTTCCTCTTTTTATGTGTGAGCTGCCACCACATCATGGCCACTGACAGACAAATGGTCTGCACCTGGGAACAGAACCTGGGCCATCTAAGCAGAGCACACTGAACTTAACCACTAGGCCACTGGGGCTGGCCCCAAAAATATATATTTTAAATAAAGTGGGACATAAGTAATAATGCTAAAAATAATCCTGAGAAAAGCATAATAAAGAGAGCTGTAGAATTTTTTGCATCTGTTCACTCAGAGCAATTACATTTTTAAGTGTCATCATATTACTTAGCTAAAATTGCAAAGCATGTTAATTAGAGAGGAGATAGTTATATATGTTTATTCATATAATACTGATTCACAGACCCTAATTTGATTTTTTTGGTGTGATCACAGACATTCATGTAAACAAAAAGCAAAATAACTAATTATAGGACTTGAAAACACTAAATATGTCATCTATGCCTCCTTTAAATCTACCTCTCAAATCCTAAACTGCATAAAGCTAAATTAATCTACATAAAGGGAAAGCCAATCTACATAAAGGAAAAAGAAATCTACATAGAGGTAATCTACATTAATGTCCCATGAATGAATGAGTGAGTCAATGAGCTGACAATGTTTTCTGAGCCCACATAACTGATTGACGTGCAACGGGTAGATGCTTCACTTACAGTCTTCAATTTGATCCTCAAATCCATCCTCATGGTGTGTTCTATACTCTCCATCTCACAGAGAACAAACAGAGGCATAATGACGTTAAGTGATAATAATATTAACACCCTTCTCAGTGTTTTGCGTGTATTGACTCATTAATTCTCTCACAAAATCTATGTGGTAGGCTCATTTTATAATTGGAGAAATAAGGAGCAGAGATGTTACATAAATTGCCCAAGGTTATACAGTTAGTGATGGAACTGGAATTCAAACCCCAGCAATCTGACTCCAGAGCGAGTGCTGTTAACCATGAAATTAAGTAATTTCCCCAAATTTACTTTGCTAGACAAATGGCAGACATTCATGTCCTACACCAAAATCCAAGCTCTTTAGCTTACATCATGCTGATTTAGGATTCAGTCCAAACCATACCTACTATGTACACTTTTTTTGTTGGATTCAGATAGAATTAGTTATTCCTTCCCCGGGGTCTTCCTAGCATGCCCTCTCTCTCCATATATATGTAATAATATAGAATAATAATATATGTAAATAAATAGCACTTTTCATATTTTCTTTTAATAACCTTTTAATATGTATATTTATGTTTAAACTAAGATTTTCTTAAATGTAGGGATTACTTAATGAAATAACTTTTCTTTTATGAAACATATCTTCAAAATATAAATGAATCAATAAATGAACAAATGAAAAACCTCACAACATGTACCTCTGGCCTATTAAAATTTCATTAACGCCTGAAATTCTGCAATTAGAGATTTCTATTTTTGCTTAAATCCTCTTATCTTTTGAAAAGAAAAGATCCTGAAAAGGATGATTACAGATTACAGATTACAAATTACAGATAGAACAAAAAGACACTAATTCCTTGACAAAGTCACAGGAGAAAACCTCTGAAGGAAGTTAAGGACAGCTGAGGCAGATGCTAGAAAACTAATTTTGTAGACTTTAGACCTTTCTTTTTTGGCCTGGCCTTTATTAACATTCTCAAATACCATCTAAAGAAATATCACCTGCAAGTAAAATCCTCTCTTGAATAAGGGAAGTAGAAGATGACAAATTGGGGATGTTGAGTAAATTAAAGTTAACAGATTCATAAGATTTCAAGTTGTTGTAACCTGTGATGCCCAAACCTGGGTGGGCAACAGAGTCATGTGGGGGGGCATTTGAAAACTTACCTTATCTGTGCCCTAAACCGAATAAATTTCATCTGAAGGTTAAAAAAATAAAAACAGAATCTTCCCCATGTGATTCTAATATAATAAGCTTGGTAACAGAAAGCAGATCTATTTTTACAAACTAATGTTTTAGGACATATATCACCATACTCAACACGGACTGGGAGTACGTGGTCCAGCTCTTAAAATTTCTGTCTTTTAATATCAACTTCAAGCCATAAGTATCCCTAGTAGTGGTAACATTGGTGGTATGGATGACACCATGTCCAGCTTCTTGGGCATGCAACCTGTGCAGTCACATGGAGCTCACACTTAGGAGGACTCTGCTTGCTTTAGTGCTGTCACCTTCCTGAAATTCTTAATAATTTTTTAAAAAGGGACCAACATTTTTATTTTGTATTAGCTCAGCAAATTATGTAGCTGGTCTAGAGTGGCATTTATTAAATTTTAGGGAATGTTGTAGAACATTGATGGAAAATAGTTATTAGCAAACTTTTGAGATCCAATTAGCTAGATGAAAATGGTGTAATTAGCAAGGGTGTCACTAAATATCCAGAGGATTCTTGAATAAGTTAGTTCACTTGGTGGGCTTTATCTTGATCTTTAAAAGAGAAGAGAGAGAGTTGGAGTAGATGGTCCCTAGTATCACATCCAGTTCGAGTACTGTGGCAGAAACTGCTCTGTGTTCAGCAAAACCTATTTCCTTTTCTTCCTTAATACCCAGCAAGACTGCATTTACCAATATCCCTTGCAAATAGGTATGGCCATGCATATTAGTTTGCTTTGGCTGTCATAACCAAGTACAGGGGACTGGATAGTTTATACAACAGAATTCTTTTCTCACAATTCTGGAGGCTAGAAGTCCAAGAACAAAGTGTCAGCAGGGTTGGTTTCTTTTGAGGCCTATCTTTTTGGTTTGTAGATGACCATCTTTTCCCTGTGCCTTTACATGGTCTTCCCTCTGTATTTGTCTGTGTGCAAACTTTCTCTTCCTATAAGAACCCAGTCATACTGGATTAAAGCCCACTCTAATGACCTCATTTTAACACTTTAAAGACACTATCTCCAAATACATTCACATTCTGAGTACCGGGGTTAAGACTTCAGTATATGAATTTGTGGGGGACATAATTTAGCCCATAACACTAGGTGATGGAGTTTTGACAAATAAAATATGGACAGGATTCATAGATGCTACCTTCAAGCCAATTCTATAGTCACCTTGCATACAGAGTCGTTCCCTCCCTTTGCCCCTTCCAGCTGGCTGGAATAAAGACCACCCCCTGCGCAATCTTGAAATCCACGTGTTGAAAACCAATGGTCTACAAGTTGGAAGGAGGCTGAATCCCTCAGTCACTACTTGCAGAAGAGTCACTCTGCCAGAAACGCCCACATAGAAATGTGACATGAACAAGAAATAAGCTGGTATTGTGCTAAGCTCTAAGATTTGGGGGGTTATCTGTTATAGCAGCTAGTGCTATCCTAGCTAAAACAGTCACTCAATGAGGACTCGGAAAAATTGAGATATTAATTCTTTGCTTTACCTCAGCTAAGTAACTGATAATTATAAGCACCTACCCAGTGCTTAGAGCCATGCTAGGTGCTGTGGGGCACAAAGAAATAAAACACATGGTGCCTGCCCTCAATAGTGCTGGTAAGGCACAGAGCATAAAAATACCATTAACTGCTGAAATGTAGGAAAATACCTCCAAGTTCAAGTTTTAAAAAGTGGTTCATCTATGAAGGCTGGTGAAGTCAGAAAGGCTTCATTTGATGAGTTGGACATTGACTTTGGCTTGAAGCCCAGGTAAAATGAAGATCAGCGAAGGGTATCCCAGGAAGGAAGATGGTCATACAGGAAATCAAATGTGAAAAGAAGCCAGGAATAAGTGAGAAATGGTGAGAATTCTGCCCAACAGAAGCAGAGAATCCTGCTAGGGAGTTCTGGGTAATAAAGAAAAGCAGTAAGCCCAAGCCAGACTCAGAAAAGCCTTGGGAGTTGGGTAATTATTTTAAGCTGGTTTACTTTGGTGCAGCAGTCCAGCCTCAAACTTGATTGGGAAAATCCTTCAGAAAATTCTCCCTTGTGTCTTTTTCTTTGAACATTTACCTTTTATTTATTGTCTTTTTCTTTGAGCACTTATTTCTAGAGCTTTTAACAGATACTAGGATAGAACTACAAAGCATACCCCCCCAATGGCTTATGATCTTACTTTTCTTTTGTTTTTATTATATTCATTCTACTATACTGTGTGTCTTATTTCTAACTCCCATTTTCTCTTAGATTTTTAATAAAATGTCCCCTAATTAAAAAGAATTTTCCTCTTTCCTCACGTAAAATGTAACAAGCCCTTAATTTCGGATTCTTGAATAAAACATCATCATCATTGTCATCTCTTCTTTTAACCCCCTTCTTCCATCTGTTGCTTCCTTCATTTAACTCTCTTGTTCAGCATGCTTCTCTTTCCCTTGGCCATTTGTTACAAGACTCCAGCCAGCATTTCCTGCAGTGCTCAGTAATGCCACAGTAATAGTTTTTCCATTGAAAAATGCCACAAGTACAATATTTCCAATGGAAATACCACAAGAACAGTGTTTCCACTGAGTGTACCACAAGGAGAGTGCTTTTGTGGTATCTAAATTCTGAGATGAACTCGTAATGTTCATCTTGGATTCATTATAACTAGAGCCCCTACTTTCTGGAAAGCGCTGAAACAGGGATGGAATTTTTATTTGTAGTTAAAAAAATACAATAAAAATAAAAGTTAGATGATGCCAAGACAATTTTGCACTTGCTTTGTGAGTAAAATATAAATAGATTTAGCAAGTAAAAGAATGAGGAAAAACTTCATAAAAATATACAGAGAGGCTTAACAGCTGGAAAAGCAAGGATGTGTGTGTGTGTGTGTGTGTGTGTGTGTGTGTGTTCGTGCATGATAACATTTAAGCAGCTCAGCAGCTGGGAAAGCAACAACCTGTAAAAACACTTAACATTTACAGCCACTCAGTGGCTGGAAAACCAACTTCTCATAAAATCGATTTAACATTTTGGTCACTGTTGAAGACATTCAATGCATGCATGTTTATATATCTGTGTTTATCCTGTAGCCCCACGGATTTCAGTGGGTTTTAATAGGCGTAAGATGGAAGAGACCATTTGAAACTGTTGAAGGTAAATGTTTCTGCACCACTGACAATAATGATGTTTACCAACTCATACAGATTGCTTTTAGATATGTTTGCAAGTGTGCCTAGAGTCTGATTAATTACAGTCTCTTTATCAACTTTTATATTTGTACCATCTCACTAATCTGTACTGTCCTACTTTTGAAAGTCACTTTTTAAAAAATTTCCAGTTGGAATTATTCTCTTATTTTCCAGGAGTTTAAGCTTCTTAAATCCTGATCTGCCTGTAGTTTGGCAAACAAAGTTATCTGTCAGGATAGTCCAATTTTTTCCATTTCCCTTGTTATGTCTTAAATCAGTCCAGTTAAAGAGGGTAACATTTTGCTTTTATTTTCAGGGTTTTTTTTTTCCTGGTCAGGTCCATAAAATGAACTTGATTACCAACTGGTTAGAGAGAATTCCTCTTTTTTTATTGGAGGGGGAAGGGATGGAATTGAGAAACAGTAAGTGAAATGTTTTAAAATTTTACTTAAAACTTCTAAAGTTAGTAATACCGAAGCAAGTTATACTGGAAAGATGCAAAATTCTAACACACAGCCCATCATTTTATAGATACGTGACTTTGGAGATGAAAAAGCCACAATATCTTGAAGCGTTAAGTTCCTATTAGTAAAATATAGATAATTGTACTTGCTTTACTCATCTCTCCAGAGAGTTTTGAGACTCAAACTATGTGCTATGTGGGAATGTGTTTAGGTGATGTCAAAGCATTAGACACAAAATAACAATGATAAAACTGTTAGTCTCATGAAAACTTTAGCACGTTAGAAGTAAAACTACCATCAAAATTACAATGATGTGTATCTTCCTAGGCTCTCAGCTGGAAATTTTTATCCCTTTGGAAGATGAAAATAGAGATACTGGAAAATCAAGAGACAAGTCATACAAATGATCATAAAATTGTCCACTCTGAATCCAGGTAGTTATTTTCATCTGCTTTCTTCTCTGATCAGAGCCCACTTCTGAACAGATGCATTCAAATGAATTAATTATTCTTAAACTATTTCATCTTAGTTAAGAATTGAATCTTTTTTTTCTGTTTGGAGAAAGGCTTTATGATTATTTATATCAGTGTTTCTTAAAGCAACTCTGGGAGGAGTAAGTTCCTAGATTATTATTGTAACAATTCACTATAGCAGAATAAGTATAGTTAGGGTTTTCTCCTCCTCTTCTGGTTTGCATTCCGAAAACAGAGTCTACACAGAAAAGTTGACTGCAACCACCTCTTTTCTGCAAGTCATTTTTATGGCATGGAACCCAAATGACATTATTATATTTAGTGTCATAGCCTCAGCTAAGGCTTTTCTCCCCAAAATGAATAGAAGCCCCTTAACAGACAAACAGAGACAGATAGAGAGTTGAAATTTCAATTTGTAACAGTTTCCTGAATTTCTAGGCCTTTGATTTGTCCAGATTAGAAACAAATGTCGAGGGGCCGGCCCCATGGTTGAGTGGTTGGGTTCACGCACTCCATTTCGGTGGCCCAGGGTTTCACCAGTTCAGATCCTGGGCGCAGACCTAGCACTGCCTCATCAAGCCATGCTGAGGTGGCATACCACGTAGAAGAACCAGAAGGACCTACAACTAGAATATACAACTATGTACTGGGGGGCTTTGGGGAGAAGAAGGAAAAAAAAAAAGATTGGCAACAGATATTAGCTCAGGGCCAATCTTAAAAAAACAAACAAACAAACAAATGTTGCTAACTAACAAGTGTTTAAAATATAATAGACTGTAAATCTCCAATTCTAGCTAGGAGCTCCAAAATCCATTCCCCTTTTACTCACTTTATAATTGAATTAATTTCAAGTGGTACTAGAAATAAAACATGAAAAAGAAAACGAAATTGTTAAATGTTACTCATTTGAGAGAACTTTCTCCATAGAAACCTCACTCTCTTCTAACAGAACAGAAATAAAAATAAGATTTGGGGAGGGATGTCATTGAACTTGCCCATAACCTCATAAAGATGCTTATTTTGTGCTTGGGAATAGCATTACATTTAAGGCATTGTATTAAGAAAGGACCAAACAACAATATGCCTCATAGGAAGGGTTGGATATTTCAACCTCATAGAAAACCAAAAATTAAAAAAAAAGAAAAGATAATGTTTTTTATGTTTTAAACCAGAGAGGCGTGATCTAATGCCACAAAAAGTCTCACCAGGGCCCGGGTTCCAGGTCACCAGGCAGGGTTTCCACAGGCTTAAACCGCTGTCCTTTCCTCCCTCTCTGGAGATATCCAAATAGTGCGGGTTAACCACAGACCCCAGGGCTGTGCAGTCATCTTTTCTGTGCGTAAGTGGCAAGGCCTTTGATAATAAGGAGACTTCCAAAGTTCGAAAGTTGCAAACAAGAGAAATCAAGAGCTACTATGGCAGAATCAGAAGGAAATGGGAACGGGGAGTCAGTAGACTGATTCGCCCTGGGTTTTTTCCCAATTTATTGCTTCAAAAGCCAAAAAGAGTTTCTTGTAAACACACGAATGCTTTGGGTATTGGGTTGTTATACTTAGTCTGTCTTCCTAAATGTAGGTATTATAATATAGTATAATCTGGGAGGGAGTAAATTTAAAAGATAGAGAAATGTGGAAGATAGTGGTATCCTCATTGATACTTCTATGACTTAAGGGAAAATAAAACTCTCATTAAAGACGGGGTACAAACAATGAATATTTGATCATAAGCAGTAGTTGGTCTGATGGCTTACATCTCAAACTTAGGAGATTCAAGAAAAGTTAAAAGTAAATGAAATTTTATTTGGCAAAACAGGTAACTTACCCACTTCATGGGTTACACTTAATTTATAAACATTTTTACTGCTGGCCAAGAATTTTTAAATCAGAGATAAAAGTGTAGAGATGAAAGAAATCGGCAGTGTAAGAATATATAAGAATATAAGAAATAGCAAGAGGCTCCAATGAAGATATAGTTGGATCTTGGAGGGAAAAAAACTAAATTGAAAGAAGAGAGGGCAGGGAGAGCAGAGGAGAAACTTCTGGAAAAAGATACTCTCTTGGCAAGATGAATGGAAAATAAAACTGCAGAATGAAAGACTGCTTAAAAGAGCACTCCCTAATCTTCTGCCAACACAGGCTAATTTGTATTTCTGGAACTAGCAGAAAGGATGTCAGCTGAAACCCATGTTAGAGTCACCTTGCAGCAAATGTTCCACTGCATATGTGTAGTCAGGAGTTAGTGGAATGAATTTAGGTTTCATAGAGTGCAGAATGACTTCAGGAACTCCAAACATCTCATTCCTGAGCTTCAACTTCAGAACATATGCTCTTTCATTCTCATTGCACATGGAAAATAAAGAGAACAGGGGCTGGGCTGTCAATTAAGATCTAAATTTGGCTCCAACTGAAGAGAAATAGCACCCATCCAGCTGTAAATGCTTCTTAAATGAGGTATGAAGGACTAAGCTTGACATCAAGAAAAGTATTCCAGTGGTGAGTTCTAAGAACTGAAAGAGAGGTGAACAAGCTATGCTCACTCCAGATGAACATGCTTAATTTGATTTGGTTAGCATGAAAAGTAATTAGTTTATGCTATTCTTTTTCCACGTTGCTATTCATGTCGTTATGATGTTTATTAAATTGTAGATCCCTAGAAAGTAACTCTTCCTTCAGTCTTTCCTTCCTCCTTTCCTCTCTTTCTCCTGCCCTTCCTTATAGCCTTCTTATAAATTCTATTGAGAGTACAGAAAAAGTACAGCCTATGAAATTTTCACAAAACAAACATCCCTGTAAGCATCACCTGCATTCTGATCACAAAATAAAAATTTTCTAACATTGCAGAAGCTCTGAATGTTCCCTCCAAGTTACTGCCAAAGGTAAACATTGTTATGACTTATAACAACATAAATTAAATTTGCCTATATTTGAATTTTATATAATTAGATTCATGCACTCTATTCTCCATTGAGTTTGGCTTCTTTTTGCTTAGCATTATGTTTGTAAGAGTCACCTATATTGTTGCTTTAAGCAATAGATTATTCAGGCTCATTCATTCTCCATTGTATGGATATACCACAACTTTATTTATAGACTCATATTAATTGAAATTATTGTACACGTCTTTTGGTGAATATCTGTGTGCATATCTTTTGGGTGTATACCCTAAGAGGTGGAATTGCTGAGTTATAAGATAGGATTATCTCAGCTTTAATAACCATTTGGATATCCTCTTTGTCAAGTTTCTGTTCAAAACTTTTGCTCTTGTTTCTATTGGTTTTCAGCCTTTTTACTCTCTTAATGGTTTATTTTGAATGAGCAGAAGTTCTTAATTTAATGTAGGTCATTTATCTACCTCTTTACCCTTTTATGGATAATTAACTTTTTGTGTCTGATTTAAGAAATCTTTTGGGCTGGCCCTGTGGCCGAGTGGTTAAGTTTGCTTGCTCTGATGTGGCGGCCCAGAGTTTCCCTGGTTCAGATCCTAGGCGCGGATATGGCACTGCTCATCAGGCCATGCTGAGGTGGTATTCCACATAGCACAACCAGAAGGACCTACAACTAGCCTATACACCTATGTACTAGGCGGGGTTTGGGGAGAAGAAGAAAAAAGAAAAAAAAAAAAAGAAGATTGGCAAAAGATGTTAGCTCAGGTGTCAATCTTTAAAGAAAAACAAGAAATCTTTTGCCTACCTGAAGGTCATGAAAATATTCTCCTATGTCTTCTAGAAATTTTATTTAATTTTACGTTTAGATCTACATTCCATATGGAGTTGGAAAATATACACGTACTTTTGTATGTGGTGTGAGGTAGGAGGTGGGAGAAGCAACGATTGTATTTGCATAATTAATTAGCCGGACAGAAAACTGAGACCATCTGGCACATGACTTAACTATTTGTCCCAAGAAATTCCTGCAAACCCATTTCTTCAGACAAATATTTTGCTTATCTAGAAACAGTATCTTTCCTGTAAGGATAGTAGATTTCTTGCCTGAGCAAGCAGTTCACTTACTTATCTAGACTCACTTCAAGATTCTCTCTGTCCACCGATCCTAAAATATTATGTCATGGATTTTTCTAATTTTGATCAGTTTCCAGCCTTGAAAGATCAACCTTTAAGCACTTAGGTCCAAATCCCAAAGCCCCAAATACCTTGCTCTGACTTTTGTCAAACATAGATCTAATATAAACTTGGTTTCCTTAATCAACAGTTTTGGGGGTCTTTTCAGGAGTTGATGGCAGATGGAGGAAAAAAAATAGCTCCTTAAAGGTACAAAATTGACTTAGCTCCCTTTATAGAAAAGACCACCTATTCCCTACTCCACTGCATCTCACCTTTATTACAAATCAAATAAGCATCCTTGTGTGCTCTTTTTTTATGCTTACTATTCTGTTCTACTTGTCTATCTTATGCCAATACCATGTTTGGATAAGTACTGCCATTTTATAATAAGCCTTAAGACCTGGGGTTCTGCATCCTTCAACTTGCTTGTTCTTCTTTGAGGTTTTCTTGGTTAATTTCAGCCCTTTGTATTTCCAAATAAGTTCTGGAGTAGCTTGCCAGTTTCCAGAAAGCACCTGCAGGGATTCTATTTGATCTGTTGATCAGTTTGGGATGAACTGTAATCTGTAAACTATCAGATCTTCTAAACACATGTATATTTATCTGTCTTCTTTATCTCTTTCACTAATGCTTTAGGGTTTTCCGTGTATTTTGTACATCTATAATTAGATTTATTCCTAAGTATTTTTGTTTCAATTAAATTATAAATGGTATCTTTTTATTCTATTTTCTATTTGTTGTATCCAGAGATCTTGTTAAAATAGCTTATTAACGCAAATTCCTTATCTGCAGATAAAGATGGATTGTCAACTTATTGCAATCATTTCTTTTGTGAATAAAGATCATTTCATTTCTTTCCAAACTGTGAATTGTGTAAATACTTTTTGGCAGCAAAGTGGCATTTTCCTTTACTGCAGTATGTCTGGTCAATGTGTTTGGGTGGTCTTTTATGGAGTTGACTGTTGACAGAAGCAAGATTTATTGAACTCCTTTGAATTCCCATAGTTAATAAGTCCTAGAATTGGAAGCAGAAGATCTGAACTTGTCATAAGATAATTTTCAAAAGGATAAAATTATGACTTCATCCAAAAATATAATAAACATGTGCAAGTTCTTTTTAAAGGAAAGTTATTCTTTTTCGTATGTGTGTGAGGAAGATTGGCCCTGAACTAACATCTGTTGCCAATATTTCCTCTTTTTTTCTTTCACCCCAAAGCCCCGGTACACAATTGTATATCCTAGTTGTAAGTCATTCTAGTTCTTCTATGTGGGATGCCACTCAGCATAACCTGATGAGTGGTGTGTAAGTCCGCGCCCAAGATCCAAACTGGCAAACCCCATGCCACCAAAGCCAAGCACACGAACTTAACTACTTGGCCATGGGGCCAGCCCCAAATTTTTTTAAATTTAATTCATTAATGAGGAAATCTGTAAGTTGTTAAAACCAGTTCAAAGAAATCTGAACACAGGTATAAATACAGGCATTCAGGAATGCTGAAATAAATTTGCTAATGGATGCAAAATGGGTCAATATCCACCGGGAATAAAATGTAATATGTGAATCATCTTTTCCACAGGGTGGAATCAATTGCAAATCCACCAGACAAAATTCATTTGCATCTCAAAAGACAAGAATCATTTGCGTTCTTCTCAGTCTTCTAAAACTTACAGAATTGTAAAATGGCTCAGTCAATAAAAGGCTCAGATTCCTATACAAAGAGCAGCCAAACTTTTATTGAAAAAACATCCAATAGTCAAGTGTCCATTTTAACATCTTTTGTGTTTGTTCCTGACAAATCTATAGAATATGTGATTTGGGCATGTGAATTAACATCCTTGAATATCAGCTTTTCCATCTGCAAAGTGAGAATAGTAATTCGTATCTTATGGGGTATTATGAAGATTCAATGAGATAATGGTTATGAATACATTTGAAAACTATAAAGAGCTATAAATGTAGATTTATTTAAATCTACCATAATACATATCTTATAATAAAATACTTATTTTAAGAGATACCAATTCACTCTTGTTTCAGTTCTCCATTATACTGTCATATTCTTACAGTTTTCTTAATTATACCACCATTCTCCATTCCCAGGGTCTGCACTTAACTTTTGCTGTTCACACTTCCAAGATTCCAGGACAAATGCTTGTGGTTCGCAATCCATGTTCTCTTTGTCCACCCCTAAGCATCTCTGAATAATAAGCTAAGGATATTGCTTGAGGAGTAAGGCATGAATAACAGGATTAATGCATATTAAAAAGTGGCTATGGCCCAGGTATTGTGCTAGGTTTCCTACGCACTCTATTTAATATAATTCAATACTTACAACCCTGGAGGATATCATCCTCAAGAAGAAACTAAAGATCAGAATGTTTAAGGACTGTCTCTGAAATAGTAAATAGTGGATTTGGGTTATAAATCCAGTCAATACAATTTCAAAGCCCATTTCATTTCTCTATACTTTGCACAAGGAAACTAAAGAAAGGTAAGCTGGAAAATGACTGTCCCTAAATTAAACCAAACCAAATAACTTTTAATTTCCATGTCCTTAGAATGAAGACACGTACTTACTGGCATTCCTATTGACTGTAGGTAGAGTATGACCTTAGATTGGCAAAAGGAGATCTCGTAGACGCAGGACCTGCAGAATCTAACTTTCTTTGCCTTCTCATTGCCAGGAATGCAGCTGATTCTCAATAAGTATATTTCTGATGTGATTGTTAAGCTCAACAAATATGTTTCTAATAATCGTTTGCTAACATACTCATTGCCAACTTTATTCTGTTGATTTAAATCAGACTTTCTTTTGTAATATACATTAGCCAGAGAAGTCTGCAAATATATTATTTGAACTCTGATCAATGTTTTACCAGGATGTTTCTTTTGTAATTATTTATTATAATATTTCTGCTACTTTGGCTTATAAATGTTTATAGTAACACTGTAATGAATCCTGGAAAATGGTTTTATAGATAGAGTATAGATATATAAGTATATACAGATGTAGCTATAGGGAGATAAGTAGATCTATGTAGATATGGATAAAGAGATAACCCTATCTATATATATACGATTATTTGTCCTCTCCAGAATGCCTCCAGTTCCTTTAGTCGGCTTCAGTCATTTTTATGAGGATCCTAGAAGTCAAGCTAATAATTTTACTTTTATTGCCATTTTGCAGAAGAGGAAAAAAGTAAATATAAAGTAACTTCCCCAAGTTGACTAAATTACTTTCCAAATGAGGAATAGAAGGCAGCTGGCTGACTGACATTGTTTCCAGTATTTAATTGTCCTAGAACTTCATAATAACCGTGAAAAGGTCATAGAGTGTGATCCTAAAAGAAACCTTAAACATCATACAAATTCCTTCATAGTGAGTGTGCCTGCAGCTTGCAGGAGCAACTCAATCTGAATTTTATGCATTTGCAAAATGACTGGATATGCCTCAGAGGGTGTAAATCTTAACAAAATCTCTCTCTCTCACACACACACACACACACACACACACAGCCAAATAATGGATGAGGCAGAAGTCTACCAGAAGAAAGAGAATGTTGGCAGGTAAAAGCTAGATGTAGGACAATGGTTCTCAATCTTGGCTGCATGTTAGAATAACTTGGGAGAGTTTTTTAAAGGACTAACTCATTTCCAGAAATTTCAATTCAGTTGCTCTGTTCCCAGAATTAATTTTTAAAAGCTCCCAGGTGATTCTAATGTGCAGATAGGCCTGAGACTCACTTGCTATAGGGCTTTTAATAAAAGTCAGATGGGAGGAATAATTTTAAATGAGACACAAAATGATATCCTTCAAATTGTCTCCCAGTTTCACCAGGGAACTGGTACCAGGATTCTTTTTTTTTTTTAATGTGCTCTTATTTTTTTTTTTTAAGGTATGCTTTTTGGTGAAGAAGATTGGCCCTAAGCTAACATCTGTTGCCAATCTTCCTCTTTGTTTTTTTTCCTCCCCAGAGCTCCAGTACATAGTTGTATATCCTACTTGTAAGTCCTTCTAGTTCTTCTATGTAGGATGCTGCCACAGCATGTCTTGATAAGCAGCGTGTAGGTCTGTGCCCAGGATCCAAACCAGCGTATCCTGGGCTGCCAAAGCGGAGTGTGCAAACTTAACTGCTGCACCACCGGGCCAGCCCCTGGTACCAGGATTCTAAAGAGAGGACAGCTGTCATGAACGAAAACAGTTGAGGAAAGAGCTGGGTCACTGAGGATGTTCTAAGAGAGTGAAAGGATAAGATGATGCTGCTATACATCCTAAAAACAGAGTAGAACACAAAGAAGGAGTTCGTTTCTCAAATTTCATTGTGGCGAATCAAAGTTGATGTGCGAGGATTCGAATCAAACGGGAGTTGCATGTATGTTAATACTGGAAACTGCTTGTTAAGGGTCAAGAGCAAGATGAACTAAACAATTTTCAGGGTCTAGTGCAAAATAAAAATGAGGGCCCCCTGTTAAAAACTTACTAAGAATTCAAGACACTAACAGAAGAGCATTAAATCAAGCAAGCACAAGGCTTTTCTAAGTGCAGGAACCTGTGACCCATGAAGCTGGCCCTGAAAAGACAACAGGGATGGATTGCCTTGAGATAGCTTGGAAGATGTTCATACTTCTAGCGCATACTTGAAAATTCTTGGAAGAGACAGGAGAAGTTGAGGACATTTGAAATTCCAGTGACCCTAACATTGTAAACTTTGCTAAAGAAAGTGTTTTGTACTTTTTTAGTAGCTTTAAATTTTTAAAAATTTATGTCTTGATTTCATACAGTAAAATTCATTGTTTATCTTGTACAGTTCAGCTTTTACCCTTAAACTTAGTGTTAATGGTAGCTTTGGAAAGATACACTTCCTGGGTAAAGAATTCTGTGTTGACAGGTTTGCTTGTTTTTGCCTGTGAGGGCTTTAAAGATACCACTTCATTATCTTCTACCTTTCATGGTTTCTGATGAGAAATCTACTTTAATTCTTAAATTTATTTCTCTGTAATGTCTCGTTTGTCTCTGAAAGTCTCCAAGATTTTTCCTCTATATTTAGTTTTCTGCAATTTGAATATGATATGTCTGGGGGGTGGGGGGTGTATGTGTGTCCCATTCTTTCTTTCTCTCTCTTCCTCCCTTTTAAATTTATTCTGCTTGATGTTCTGAGCTTCATGGATCTATGTTTTGGTTCCTATTATTTACTTTGGAAAACTCTCAGCCATTGCTTCTTCACATATCTCTTCTCTTTGTGTTTCAGCTTTAGAAATTTCAATTGACCTATCCTCACATTCATTATTTCTTTCCCTGACTCTGTGGAGTCTACTGGTGAACCTGTCTGTACTGGTCTCCCCAATATTCATGTCCTTCCCAGAATCTCAGAATGTGAACTTACTTGGAAATAGTGTTGTCACAGATGTAATTAGTTAAGATGAGGTCACACTGAAGTAAGTTGAGCCCTTAATCCAATATGACTAGTATAATAAGAAGAGGCAAAGAGATAGATACACAAAGAGAAGAGAACGCCATCTGAAGACACACAAGAAGAATACTATGTGACAACAGAAGTAGAGATTGGAGTTATGCTTCCACAAGCCAAAGAACACCAAAGACTGCCAGCAACTACCAGGAACGAGGAGATAGGCATGGAACAGATTTTCCCTCTGTGCCCCCTAGAAGGAACCAGCTCTGCTGACACCTTAACTTTGGACTTCTGGCCAAACTGGAAAAGAATCAATGTCCAGAAGTGGAAAAGAATAAATTTCTGATGTTTTAAAGCCACACAATTTATGGTATTTTGTTATTATAGCTCTAGGAAATTAATACACTGTCAAAGACATTCTTCATCTCTGTTACGTGTTTTATCTTTCTAGTATATCCATTTGATTCTTTTAGTTTCCATCTCTGCTGAAATTATCCATCTAATCTTGCATTTATCCTCCTTTTCATAACTTTGCATATTTATATGAAATTGCATTGATTAGTTCCAACATCTGTGTCCTATCTGAGTCTGGTTCTCTTAATTCTGTCATGTCTTGGCAGTGTGTGATGTGGGTTTTGTTTGTTTGTTTTGTTTTTTTAGTATGCCTTGTAATTTTTTATTGAAAGCCACACATTTTGTGTAGGATAGCAAAGACTGAGGCAGATAGACTTTTATTCTTGGAAATGGGCTCATGTTTCCTTCTGCTGAGTCTTTAGTGTTGGGTTTGAGTCAGTCTAGGGCAAAGGTTGAGCAGGGTTAGGAGTTTGTATTGCTATCGTTATCTTTAATGCACCACAAGCTTCAGCTTCCTCCAGCTCTACCTTGTGCTTAGGGTGGTGGCTGGTTAGCCAGAGGGTTTTTTTTCCTTCCTCAATTTTTGTTCCACTCCCAGCTTTGAGTCTTCCCTTTGCACTGTGCCTCCCAGAGGGTCTCTCTCCATGTTCTTATCCCTAGTCCTGCAGTATTCCACTGTACTTGTTATTCAATGCTTATTAGCCCTGCTTGGGGGTGGGAAGAGGAATTCTTGTTAGTTTAGACAAGCCTCAGGTTTAGGCAAGCACATAGTATCCCTAGGTCTTGGGGATCTGGCCTTCTGTGCTCTTGCCCCACCCTCAGTTCTTGTTCCCAATTTATATTCCTGTCCTTTTCCCAGGCTTAGAGGGGTTTTTTTCTGTTCCCTTCCCCCAGCTGCAATGGGTTTTAACCAGTGACCTAAAGTCTAGAGTGTTCCTTGCCTACCACACCTGGCCCAGAGTAAGGTTCTTGTGCATAGGTGAAATGGGGGCCTCCTGCCTCTCCCACAGTGACCACTGCTCACCTCTCATAGGCCCGCACAGTTAGGGATACTTTCTGAGGACTCTCACTAACCTTTTTTGTGAGCATCCAGTGAAGTCCATGGAGAAGAGCTGCCAGTGGGTGTAAACTGTTTCTATATGGGCAGCCTTCAGGGCCTCCACACTGGTCTCCTCCAGTGCATGGATTGATGCTAGCTGAATTCTTCTTACCTTTGTCTATGGCTGTGTTTGCCCCAGATAAGCAAGTGCCTGAATCTCTCCTCTCTGCAGGTACTCATCTCTCCTTAGATTTTGGGCTAGCTCATTGCTCTGTAACCTCAGCTCTCTGATGAGTTTAAGAAAAATCATGAAATCAGTTTGTCCAGCACTTTTTGTTGTTGTTTTAGGGTGGGGAGCTATGCTTTTCCTAGTTTATTCCCAAGTAGTAACCAGAAGTCAGAGATGTTTTTGCGACTATTATGATGACAGCTGCTTATAACTAGTTTTTCATGTCCTGGATTAACACAGGTGTTATAACATTTTCCTGAGACTGTAGTACCTTATATCAGAGATTATCCTTACTTTGTGGAGTACTTAGATATCATCCATTTTCATGGGACTTAGAATATCCATTGAATTCAACAGAAATGTATTTGTCACTGTGATATACTGGGTACAGGAGGCAATAAGCATATGAAACAAATCAAAGATTCCAGTCATCAAGGAGATTATAATTTAGTCATAATAAAGTGAAGACATAGCTTTACCCTAAAATGATGAGTATAATAGACTATTTTCAGTCTATTAGTACTACTTATTTTTGACTTTTAAAAAAATCCATTAAAATCTCATTATAGAAATATGTACTGTTAAGCTAAGAATTTAATATTTCCTTTTATTAGACTAGAAACCTTCTATAGCTATAACAAGGATTTAGAACTCATACTTTCAAAACTGTTTCTAAAATATTTTCATAGCTGTGTTCTCGAAGTGTGCATGAAATTACTTCAGTTAGTGAGATAATTACCATTGTTTTACTGTTCCTTGTTCTTCATATTTGCTTTATCACCTCTTGCAAGTAAGAGCAATTATTTGAGTCTAAGTAAAATGCCATGATGTCAACATTCTCCATCCACCTATTAAACACATATTTATTGTGCCCAACCAAGTGCCAAACGCTATACTAATCACAGAGCATACAGCAAATCTTAAAGTTGAAAACAATCTTGAAAGTTATAATAATTACCTATTAAGACTGTCCTGCTTTAATGTATATAAAGCATTTATTGTATTTTTTAAATATGTGGCTTAATTGTGCACCTTTGTTAAATAGTTTATGTGAAGTCAATAAATCAGAAAACAATATTTCCTGAAATTTTGTCTGGAAAATATGATGACCTTGCTTAGTGGTCCATCCAACCACCTACCATGTTCTTCAGTAGAGATTCCCATTATAACATCCAAGCCCAGTAATTATATAGCTTGGTCTTAAATACCCCCAATATTGACAAGTGCATTTCCTTTCAATTCACCACCACGTGATCTTTGCAGAGCTCAATGGGACATGGAATAATTTAGGATTCTACATAAATAACTCCCTTTACCACATTCCAGGGCAATCTATAATTGTTGGATTATAATTGCTTATCTATAATTGTTAAAATATTCTGATGTTCATTTCTTACACCAATCCAAACCTCAACCAAGTAGAATAGGCATCCAGCTACCTCACTCTTTAATGGAGCTAATAAAGTTCTACATGGGCAGAGCTACTAGAGGTTTTGCTCCCCCTCCCCCAAATCACTAAGCTGGAAAAAAATCACAAATACTTTATGCCAAATAACTACCACTATTGCCTGTTGATACACAAATTTGATTTTCCATATTTGAATTTTCCATTGGGCTTTACACTCTTGTATCCAACTGTCTAATGCACATTTTGACTATTTTATGAGAATCTCAGCTATTATCTTTCCTACCCTATGACCACTTTTCCTCCTATATTTTTATTTCAGTCAATGGAACCAACATTCCCTGAGACAAAAATAAGAGAGACATTGTGAAGTCTGCCTTGTCCCTCAACACCCACACTCAAAGAATCTTGGTTATTCCACCCCCTAAATGCTCATCTAATTTTCATCTTCCTTTTCATTGTTTTACCCCAAGTTTGAGTCGGACAACCGCCACTTAAATGACCACTTTGCCAATGAACTTCTCAATCTCATAATTGTCTTCCACGTCCCTTCCATGTTCATCAGTGGCCACATCTAAAAGATGACCTTAATCATACCCCTTCCTTAACACCAACTATAGGATAAAATCCACACTTCTTAACATGACATACCAATAACTTTCTAGGTGTTTCTCTACCTATATCCCACTCATGTCTCTGTTACTTTCTGCCTTGAAGTTAAATTCCAAACAAATTTTAGTCTTTCCCTTCCCTCAACACACCCACAAACATACTCACACAGGTGCTACACATTGATCCACAGATTTTTGCCTTCATTTATCATCGCCTTTAACTACAGTATTTTCCCTACTTATTCACTCTTATTCATCCTCTTTCCAAACTTAGGTCAGGTGCCATTTCATCTAGGAAGCTCTTGTTGATGGTTTTAACTTAAGCTAAGGAGCCCCTCCTCAGAGTTCCATAGCATATTTATATTTGACGTTTATGCCTCTGATTCCCTTTTAGATTAAACATACTTCTCATAAACAGGGATATTTCTAATTTAATCTTTATCTTCTCATAACCTACCATGGTACTTAGAGTAAAAACTTGGCAGATTTTTTTGCTGAATGAAACAACTTCAACTCTGTGAATATTTCTGACACAGACATCCTGTTTGCCAGATTCAATTCTACCCAACCTAGTTCCTTGAGTTCCCAGGGTTTCTCCGACTCCCCCACCAGCCCAATAGTGCCAAAGCATGGTGGAGGGCTCTTTGCCTGTATCCCAGTCTAGGATCTTCTTTCTTTTCCATTTTCCCAGTGTCTGGAAGTTTCTGAAGCTCTGTGCTTTGTTTTTGACAGAAATTCCATCATGCCCTCAGTTAATAAGTCACAACTATGGTGTCATGCACCATAGTTAGATGCCCCTTTGTTTTCAACACCCGCCCTGGTACTAGATTCCTTGATCCTTGCTAAGCCTAGGCCTCTTTTGCTCCCTCATCCCCAGTCAATGGAGCCAACATTCCCTAAGCTGGAAATCAAAGAGACATTGTGGAGTCTGCTTTGTTTCAGTCAATGGAGCCAACTTTCCCTGAGACAAAAGTCAGAAAGACTCTACACCCATTTTCCTGCAATCCCAGTACTTTCCTGCTCACTGCACTCCCCATTCCACATGACTTGGTTCTCTGTTCTTCCCAGAATGCCACATGGCTGGTACCACATTGCAACACAGACAGTCAATCCTGGTCATAATGCCTGTTCAAGTGCTCTTAGCAGCCAATGTGAATAACCACATCTTCTGTGTCTGTCATCAACCAAACTTTTCTTAATTTAAACTTTGTGATAATTTTCAGGAGCCTCTGCCTTTTCTAGCTTTCCACAGAAAACGCTTAGCATTTCCAAATAAATCTGCCTTAGCCATAAATTGTAGTTAGCATCATCTGCATAATCTTGGCTAAATCAGCATGGGTAGGCAACTTGGAACATGTTGGTTTCACATCCAGATTTGCTCTGGGATTATGTGCTGTTTTTTTGCAATCTGCTTGCATTCTACCTTTGCAAGTTTCAGAGTTGTAAAAGTGTGGTCACCTTTACTGACTATTTCATGTGAGTGGTAATTAGGCTTCTTGTGAAAGCAGTCTTTCCGGGTTTCAGTCTGGAAAGTGAATTTCCAATATTAATTATTCACCTCAACCTTCTTGTTATGATTTTTTGATTCTCCTAAATTGTAATTAACAAATAGCTCAGGTGTTAACCAAATAACACATTTTAGGACTGACCTACTTCTACTACAAGATATATCTTAAAAGATGCATTGAAAATGTATTTACTACCTATTTCCAAAATACCTGAAAAGAAATTATTTTAATATTTAAACTGCATGTGAATAGGACCTTTTCTTTAGTTGGTATGTGATTATTCCCTCCTGATTCCACACAATCTAGTTGTTGGTTAAATCATCTCTTTGTACTAGATGTTCAATATTTCATCCTTATTTGAGAAAGAGATATCTAACATAAATAATGAAAAGATCATGTACTCTATCAGCTTGCCTTTGTCTGCTCCTCATCCCATCACCACCTGTACATGTGTTCTTTTGAGTAACTGTTTTCTGGTCACTCTTGGTGAAAGAGACCCTGACTAATGAGGCCAGCTTGCCCTACACACAAACCCTTGAAACTCAAATTACCAAAGAATTTTAATATCAAGAATTATACAACATTCTCTGTGACCTTGATAGAGGTTTCACAGCTGGAAGAAACTTCCAAGATCACCTAATGCAACTATCCATTTCTCACATCAGGGTGTTCAGGAAGGTAAAGTGACTTGCTCAACAAATTGGTAGCAGAACAAGAACTTTTCCCAGAAATCCTGACCTACTTACCTCCCCTTAATTTAGTTGTATGTCCATTCATTTTGTTAAACAAATATCTGTTGAACTCTACTTCGTGATGGACACTCTTCCAGCTACTGGTATGAAACGAACAGCAAGACAGATGTAGCTCGTGCCTTCACGGCAGGTGCATCCTGATTAATTCAGCTAAATGCTCAATGTTGGCTTCTCCATTAAATCATGATAGGAATGTAGAGATGCACAATGAGGTGGATGAAATCTTAAGACCACTTAGAGCATGGACAAAGATCCATTCCCAGAAATGTTGCCTCTTGTTGACATGCATTGGTCCCACTTCATGGACATTTATCCCTTTAAAACATAACACTTCCTTTCTCACTTCTGATTCTAACCTTGAATCAAATCCCCCTTTTAATATAGCCTCTGAAAAACATGTGAAACTACTCAACATTCCTTGAACCCTTCCATCTAATTATTAACTTATTCAAGACACGGACCTCCTTACCCCAGGCCCACATAGTCATGAAAAGCAGATAAGAGCATCCTCTCCAGGGATGAAGATGCACCCCTCTTAATATAGTGGTTCTCAATGGGGTGTAATTTTACCTCCCAGGAGATACTTGGCATGTCTGGAGACATTTTGGGTTGCCACAACTGGAGAGGAGTGCTATTGGCATTTACTGGGGAGAGACTAAGGGTGCTTCTAACTATCCTACAATGCACAGGACAGCCCCTCTCACCACCAACAAAGAATTATGCAGCCCAAAATGTCAATCATGTCCAGGCTAGGAAATTCTGGGCTAGAGCTTGAGCAGCCTGATACAAAAGTAACCTACAATCCATGAAGCACCATCGTCCCTTCAGGTCCATTCAGAATAAATTTGTATAATTTCTTTAAATAGAATCAAATTCAAACCCTTTACAGGATCTCAAATCACCTTAGTTGTTCCACTTTCATCCCTAATGAGGAACCATAGTATGTTATTCCACTCACATGTAAAGAACCCCATCCATCATTATGGGGTTTATATACTATCACTAAATTTTTTCGTAGTCCTCAATAACATATGAAACTACTGTTAATATTAGCGACATTTTTTGTTATGCTTAATGATAATAAATTATAGGTTAAAATGCCTATAAAAATACAATAAATATACTTTCCCTACAAGACTGGAAAAGAATTCCATAAGAAACTAGAAATGACAAAATTGTGAATTCCCTCTGCAAAAATACAGTAATCTCATTTTAAAATAGAATACTATCAATCTAAATTCTGAACTAAATCAATCAAAGAAGATATGATAGACTAAGGTGTTTGATCTAAATATCATCAGTTTAGCTCTTTTACTATTTAAACCTTTATTACCTATTTGACAAAAATGTTGACAGAATTGGTGATGTCATGATAGTACACTTAATAAGAATCAGTTATTTTACACAACTGCTAAGACAGTAAATAATTGTTATGTACACAGCTCACACAATAAGAAAAACCTGATATGCATAAGCATAAATAACCATTCCTTACTGAATTCCTGTCGTGTGCTACTTCATGGTCTTCAAAACTAACACTCAAATCTTACAAGATAGGTGTTATTTTCTCCAGGCTAGAGACTTTTTTTTTTAAAAAAGGCTTAAACAGATTGACTAACATGCCCAGGTCATACCAAAGGAAAACCAAACCCAGCTACGTCTAGTTTCAAGTCTCATTCCACTTCTTCCACGGCACTGTCTTCCAAAACTTCACCTGCAGATAGTCTGATCATTTGCCAACAGTATTTTACAGAAGCATTCTGGTCTAATCACCTTTCCTCAATTCCTCAGGTTGCTCTTATATATTCCCATGCCCTTTAAGATTCCGCAGGCTAAAGCAGAACACAAAAATAAGTGTTTACCAGAACCAGGTCCCTAATTAAGTTCAGTCATATTAATTCACCTAACATGGCCAATTTTGTGTCCACCTTCTTCAGAGTGGATGACACCATCAGATTAGGCACAACTAGCTGGAGCAGTCCCACTTAGTCAGTGACCTAGAATTGCCTTTGATCGAAGCAAACGCGGTTTGTGGAACTGACTGGTAGTGTTAGATGCCAAAAAAACAAATACAATGATTTTTTTGGAGCTAGACAAACACTGGGAACACTTACTAGCAACCACAAGGTTAGTGTATTTGATCTTCAATGTTTGACGTCAAGAGAAGGTTTTTAAATATCCTAGTATTTGGCTTGCTCTCAGTTGAGCATTTGAAATGTTTATAGATATTGTAGTTAATAATATTGACACATACAAGGAAAGGGGTCACTTACAAGAAGAAAACATGCAGTTTTAAGTAACAAACTAGTATGAAGAGCAGTAGTCCTTAAGCCTAACACATGGTAGAAACGTCTTAGGCAGTCGGGGGGAGGGGTGCTTTTTAAAAATGCAACTGCCTGAGTCCCACTCCAGACCAACTGAGTCAGAATCTCTTGGGGGTGGGAGGAGCAAGTCTATTGTTTTTAAACTTCTGGGGTTGATTATAATGAATAACAAGTACTGAAAATGATGGCATAAGAGAGAATTTGGAATGGGCAGTTTTCTGTGCAAATCTCAGTTCTGATATTACCAACTGCACGGACTGACAAAACCCATACATTCTCCACCATTCATTTTCTTCAACCATGGATGCAGCATGAACAGTATGCACCACTTAACAGTGTTGGAAGCATTATGGCAAGGTATGAAAATGCATCTGTCATATTATACGAGGTCAGTAATATTATTACTCTAAGATCCAAACATTCGATTCATAATCTCTTAAAAGTAAAGGATTTTAGTTCTGAAAGAGGTGAACAGACCATTCTTCAGAGGCCAAATCCATGAACCTATGCATCTATCTTTGTTTTCTTTTTCTAACTGGGTGAGCAATCAGAGAATCCACCCTGCTTTTACCTGAGTTGAAATCATGTGGCTTGCTATTGAAGCACAAAGGAGAAGGGTGCTGCTTGTGACTGTACCAATGTGGTTTCTGGGCTAGGGGCTGGACCTTTGAGCATTCCCATCACTTACACTGATTTTTTGCTGGGATCCTGAACAGAACAGGCTTCCAATAACCATAGAACCAAAAGCGGGTAACCACTATCAAAACATCTAGTTCAAAGTGGTGGCTGACTAATATCTAGGAAGGATGTTAAACACTTTTTAATTATTATTTCACTTATTCCTCACAGTAGCCCTACATCATAGAGTATGATCTTGACTTCACCAACAAAGAAACTGAAATTAAACAACATATCAAATGTCTCCCAGTTAGTAAGTGGCATTTCCTGCATGTAAAGCCATGTTTACTTGATTCAAAACCCCATTCTCTTAACCAATCCATTATACCTGGAATTAAAAGAAGGCACAACACAAGAAGGATGGAAGTCCCCACCCAGACAACATCTTGCCTCCTAGGTTTGCTGCTTCATAGGTGAGCTAACCTACACATCTATGTCTCTAGAGTGTTTCAATTCTCAAGATTATGCAAAACAATCTTCTGGAATGCTGATTAATATGTAGGTTTCCAGGTCCTATCTGCCAGAGATGCAGAAACTGTAGGTCTGAGACCGGAGCTCTGAATCTGCATTTTTTAGCATTCATTCCAAGTTTCTCTAATACACATTGTTTTTATTTTGTTGCCTTTAAAAATACGTTTTTAAACTATATCTATGTCTTTTATTTTACTTGTTTAAACTTAATGTACTAAAACAAGAGGACTTGGGCCAAAACAAGCCAGCTGCCTGTCTTTGCAAATAAAGTTCTGTTAGAACACAGCTACCCCTATGTGTTTATGCATCATCTATGTCTGCTTTCATGACTGCAGAGTTGAGTATTTGCAACAGAGACTGTATGGCCAACCAAAGCAGAAAATATGCACTATCTGGCCCTTTACAGAATAAGTTTGCCAACTCCTGTCCTAAAACGACTCTACTGGTAGATTTTGGCAAAAATGTAGACCACTGATCAATTTGGAAGTATTTTTCTATATCCAACATCATCTGAGTTGCTCACCATCTGGGATTCAATGAGTATATGAAAAATGTACTTTATTCATGAAAGACATACCATTCATTATGTCTTGGGACATGCATGTCAGACAAGTGCTTAAATAGATTACATTATCACTTTTTCTTAACTCCTGATTACCCACAAATTTAAAGGGAAGAGAGACAGAACTTTTTCTAACATTTAACTAAGAAAATCAGGTGTTCCCCAACAAATCTGCAAGACAAATGGAGAACAATCTGCGGAAACCATTAAGAATCGCTCCTAATTTATTTACTTGAAAAAAAAAACCCAGTAAAGGCACAGACCTTTCCCTATTGCCATATACTTAAAAAAAATATCAAGATTGAGGGGAAGAGCCAATTGACATTGGTGGAGGTAGCTCCTTCCAATTGCTGACTATTAGGAAAGTTAACCCACCTCTTCTTTCCCAACCCATCATTATGTAAAGGAAATAGTTGCCACATTAGGTCAAGCTCCTTTGGACCAGAGAGGGAGAAAGGGACAAATCATCTAGCCAGAGGAAAGAAAAGGAGATGAGTAAGATAGAGTCAAGTGGCCAGAAGGATGTAGTTTGGAGGATCAGAGGGAGGAAATGGCAAAGAAGATACAGATCAATATGAATTCAGAGACTATGAAAGAGGCCCTTCTATGGTATAGGCATGGGAGGGCATGCTCAATGCTTGTTCAATGAATGCACTTAGAAAAATAAAGTTGAATTGGGGATTCCAATGAGAAAAGCAATGCTAGGAGTTCAAAGAAGGAAAATAAAAACATTATCTTTACACATAATCACCCAGTATCATATGAATGATCTCTAAGTATTTTCCCACTAGGGAAAATAAAAATCCAAATTCCTCACTTCAAGCTCAGTTTCCTGGAGAAGCTAAAGGCTTGATCAGGTCTAGACTACATTTTATGCTCATTCAATTGCCAGCTTCTTGGCATAAGTGGCTGTGTTCCAGGGTCTGCTGTTGCTCTGTCCCTGTTGGCTTGGGGCACTGCAGATTTCTCCTTCTGGTTCAACAGGAAGTATGTACTGTTTGCAAGATGCTACTTAGCTATTTTTAAGAGCTGAGCTACATACAGGTATTTATGACTCTAGATCTGATTTGGGGAAACAAAATATTTGCCAATGCAAGTGCAGTGAACATTTTAACAGCCAACCATATGGCCTCAGGATGGAAATGGTCAGGGTGAACAAGTGGAACCAGGCTCTTTCCTCAGCCCTGCAAAAGCCATCATTTCCTTTTGCAAGGCTGCAGTGTCAAATTCTAAGAAATGGTCATCTGCTGGCAGGAATAGGGTGCTGCACTCTTACCTGGATTGCAGGAATGGTGGTGATGCTTAACACTATTTTTCATAGCAAGGGACACTGGAAATTCTATTTTTGCTTATATATGTTAACCAAGAATCCTACAGAGTTTCTATTAGTCAGAATTCTCTAGAGAAAGAGAATACCTCATGTGTAGTGTAGATAGATAGATAGATAGATAGATAGATAGGTAGATAATCTCCTATATGTGTATAGGATTGTGCTTTATATGCATCAATACATATCTTGTACACATGCCATAAGTGCTCTAAGGCCAATTAAAGATATCTATTATCCAATAGGATGTGTACAGATATATATATATCATATGTGTGTACATATAAATATACGTATATATAAAGAAGTTTATTACAAGAAATCAGAAGAAATTGGCTCACACAATTACGGAGGCTGGTGAGTCCAAACTCTGAGCTGACCTCTCAGTTCAGCTGCTATAGAACCAGGAAGAGCTGACGTGTCAGTTCTACGGCCTCTAGGTAGAAAGAGCCTATGCTTGAAGTCCTTCAGGCAGGAGAATGATCTTTTACTTGGAAGATGGTCAGCCTTTTGTTCTATTCAGGCTTTCAAGTGATCGGAGTAGGACCATCCCCATAAGGAGGGCAATCTGCCTTATTCAGTCCACCAATTTAAATCTCAATCTCATCCAAAAACATCCTTACAAAAACACCCAGAATAATGTTTGAGCATATCTGGGCATCCCGTGGCCCAATCAAGTTGACACATAAAATTAACCATCTCACAGTTAATGCTAATTGAGCTGCCAATTAAACATTCTGGGCTCAATGCAGAGTCTTATCTAACGTAAATTGGTCGACCTTGGCAGAAATGTTGATTTTTGCATTACAGCCAACACAGATTTATGAAGCCACACAAACCATTTAAAAAAATTCTAGATATTTAGAAAATACTTGAAAACAAGTTAGCCCATTTACATTCCATTAGGCATCACAGAACACATAAAGAGAACATATGGACATTTTCTGATTTTTTTCATTTTTGTCTTTTTTCTCCTTAATCTTAGATAAAACTAAATTTAAATAATTCAATGTTCCCCATATAATTTTTGGGCTCTCCTACCTGTATGCTTTTGCTTACTCTGTTCTCATGGCTTAGAACGCTTTATTCTAACATCCCTGAATAGATTATTTATTTATCTGCTCATTCAAGTTTCTGCCTCACTCACTCACTTCTCTATTAAGATACACTTGAACTCCCTCACTCAAAAATTCTCTGATTCCTTTGAAAGGCCACATATTGTATTTCTACCTGCTTTAAAATTTAAAAAAAAATTATGTTCAAACTAATCTATAAGCTCCTTGTGTTTTTTGTGTATTTTTAATGTTCAAACTAGTCTATAAGCCCCTTGAGAATACAGAGTATGTAATTTTTTCCAAAACCTAACATAGTACCATAAACATCAGTACTCAATGAACATTGAATGCATATGAATGAATTAATGAACAAATAAACATGAAAATATGAAGAGATATAATGTGTTTCTTACTGAACAATTATTTTAGGAATATATCACACTCCTCCTTGACTTTCCTTCCATCATCTGACTTGCATATGCCTCGAGTCCAGGCGAGTTTGGTAAGCACACAGTCTGTTAGCGACTGCCACCGCCTAATCTTACCCTCCCTTGCTTTTTCCAGCCTCGAAGTCACCATCAGAAAGGTCTGTTTTAACACTTGCATATTTCTACATAAGGGATAGCAGATTTCACATTTGGTGAAATGAACTCACATAAAATTCAACTGTGTCTCTTTGATTAGGCTATTGTGACCTTCAACATCTTCAGGCACATCTTCTGGAACCAGCCACGTGCAGCATAAAAGAATGTAAATTATGAAATTATAAGACCACATCTATTTTTCCTTTGAGGTTTACAAGTGCATACTGAACTTCCAATTATCTGACAATATGCTATTTTAAATCTTTTCTTATTTTCTTTGAAAGTGAAGAGAAGATGCAAAGTCCCTTAATTCTTAACAGAAAATCAAGTCACCCTGAGAACCATATCCATTAAGTTTTCTTGGGTATTCAAATTCTAACTTCATCAGATAACTGAGTGCAATTATTCCTGGAATAAAATGATGGAAATCGTTTCATTATCCAGCTCACTCAGGTCAATGTAACCATTGAGCTAAGCAAGAGAATGTGAGAGAATACGTCCATCCAGAGACACACATTGGCTATAACAGCAACTCATTTTGGTAGTGGGAAAAGCATTAGCTTGACTCGGCAAAGCTACATACATCTTCGTATTTAAGACATTGAGGAGATCAATGGAAAATGAATCATTAGACCTAAATGTAAAACATAAGACTATATAACTTCTGGAAGAAAACATGAGAGAAAATCTTTGAGACCTTGGGTTCTTAGATACAACATCAAAAGCATGATGCATAAAGGAAAAAATTGGTAAATTGGACTTTATTAAATTTTTTTGTCGCCTTTTTGAAAGACATTGTTAAGAAAATGAAAAGACAAGGTACAGACTGGAAGAAAATCTACACAAACATACAGGGCAATGGTGATAAAATGATGACATTGTTTCTCCTCAGAAACAAAGCTGGGCTAGGCAGAAGACACTGAAACAGCAATTTTAAAGTGCTGGTGGGGAGGGAGGAACACCATCTTATCTTAGATTTCTATATCTAGCAAAGAGAACCTTCAAAAATGAAGGCAAAATGAAGACATTTCACATAAACAAAACATGAGCAAACTTCTTGCCAGTCGATCTGCACTAGACAAATCACTAAAGAAGTTTCTTCAGGCTCAAAGGAATAATACCTGTGGAAAATCAGACACTGGAAACAGTAAATATGAGGATAATTATAAAAAAGATTGTTTTATCTTTTCTTAATTTCTTTAAAAGATAATTGACCACCATAAAGCAAAAATAGCAGCAATACACTGTGGGATTTAAAACATAGTAAAGTAAGTTGAGTAAGACCATTAAGTAAATAAGAAGTAAACTAATGACAACAGTAGTACAATGGATAAAAGTGAGACATGACAGACTGTAAGAGTGGTGGAACAATAAACGGAAATATTCGGTGAAGTTGTAGTAACTCACAAGAGATCAGGATTAATTATGCACATTGTAATTTTGACACCAAACACAGAAAGGAGAAAGAAAGAGATGAAGGAAGGAAGGAGGGAGAGAGGGAGGGAGGGAGGGAAAAAGGAAGAAAGGAAGGAAGGAAGGAAGGAGGGAAGGAGGGAGGGAGGAAAGAAGAAAGAGAGAAAAGAAAAAGTTATCACAAAATTTTAAAGCAAAGAGAGTACAGCTTGCAATCCATTAGAGGAAATAAAATGGAAGAACAAAAATACATGATTAATCCAAATATAGGACACTAGCTAATCTGTTTCTAAGTATTCTTAGCATTAGAAACATTGCATGCAACTGAAATTTATACTCAGCTCATGAAAAATATTGGTTATTTGACAACTTGGTAGCCGTGAAATCTTTAAAATCCTTTGAATTTTCTGAGGTACAAAAGATAAGGTGTTAATACCTCTTTATTAAATCCAGGTTCTGAAAGATGCAAGCAGAACTCTGATTTTACACTCCTTAGGAAATGAAAATGACTATCTCACAAGAAACTCCTTCAAAAGACCTGGTAATGATATGTCTCAGTGAAACATATCTCATCCAGGTTTTACCCTCCTTTCATTTAGTATTAAAGGGAAAAAGTAAGGTTTTGATTATTTCTCCTTGCGTTGTTCGTTGGGAGGGCACCAGCATCTTATTCCCAGAAAATGGATAAAATACATCCAGCTCTTAGTATTTTTTTCCTAAATAAATTGAATTGTGGCTTATTTGATTTACAAAAGTTTTAAAGGAAAAAAAGACAAATATACTGAACCTACCAAACTAGTTTCTAAAGGATTGGAGGAAAATAGCCTCAGAATAACCCTGAACATTTCTTTGATGACACATTCCCAAGCAAAATTTTAAAAAAATAAATAATTGTATATATATTGGGTTAGTGCAAAAGTTGACTGTCTTTTCAGATCCCCTTCTTGATGTGGTTGAAAGTTGGAACAAGTTTGGAAAACAATTTGACATTTTATAGCTTAGATATTTCCTCCTTTGCTTTCTACTTTCAGAAATGGAACACTTCATGATCGAGAGAGCAGCCAGAGGCATGAAATTCAACCAGGAATAAATATTATAAACTACAGGTAGCCTGTACTCTTCTGAATGACATGCCTTCTTATGCTTTGTGCATTTCCTGCTCTTGCTATTCTATCCAACTTCCTTTGAAAACTATAGTAGGGGACACCTAAGGAAATGTTTCATGATATTTCTGAATTTACCAATAAGAAACATGTTTTGTATATTTACTACTGTACTTTGATTTTTGGTTGAACCTGGAAAATTGCATTGGGTTGGGTGGTTTTTCTGTTTTGTTTTGGTACAAAATTACTTTTCTCCAAATGGGGCAGGAGGAGATGAAAGAAAATGATATTCTATCAACATAGTATTAGTACGTTAAATGATCATCGGAAGAAATATCTAAAGTGCTTGTGGGAAAGTGGAAATTGCACCCTACGCTGCTGAGGATTTTGCATGCCAGAAAGCTTAACTTACTTACTGTCCCATTCAAGCACCAAACAAGAACCCATGGAAAATTTTCAACTTCCTCAAGAGGAAAGTAAATTTTAGTGATTGAATGGGCCAGGGACTTGTCCAGTATTTGTTACTGCAACCAAAATGTACTACAGATGTGTCTTTTTTCACAAGGCCTTTCTTTCTAGTATTTGAGCAGATTTAACTGAGCCATGAAGCTCTTTCAAGGATTTCTCTTTGTCAAGTCTCATAGTCACTTCATTGAGAGCTAAGAGTGGTGAGTTAGCATTCTCTTACGACCTCATCTTGTGTCTGCTCCTCCAAGGACCTTCCAAAACCATCTCTTCCCATATTCTTACACCTTTCCTTCCCTAGGCTTTTAAAGAAGAAAATAATAGAATTTGGTTATCATCCATCTAAAAATACCTAATGAGGGCCAGCCCCTCTGGCCTGGTGGTGAAGATTGGTGCATTCCACTTTGGTGCCCCAGGTTCGGTTCCCAGACTCAGACCCACACCACTCATCAGTGGCCATGCTGTGACAGCAGTTCGCATACAGAAAGTAGAAGATTGGCAATGGATGTTAGCTTGGAGCAAATCTTCCTCAGCAAACAAACAAACAAACAAAAACCTAATGAATGAGAACATATGAGTTATTTAAAATTGTTCCATTGAGCTAACTCTTCATCACATTGCTTTCTAAAATTACTTGGATAACACTGAGGGGAAGGGGAAATGGGGACTTGTGGATCAATGAACATAAAGTTTCAGTTATGCACGAAGAATAAGAGATCTGCTGTACAACATTGTGCCTAAAGTTAATAATACTGTATTCTACAGTTAAAATTTCGTCAAGTAGGTAATCTCATGTTAAGTATTCTTACCACAATGAAAGAAAATTTTTTTAAAAAACTACTTGGTTTACGCTAAAATAACAATATAATAAGAATAAATACCTTTTTGTTTCCTACTTTATTCCAGAAACTGGACCAATTATATATACATTTTCTCTATTTCTCCACTACTCCTCCAATTTAAAGAGAATTAAACGGAGATTAAGCAACTTTCCCAAGTGGGTACAGAAGTAGCAAAGACTGGCCCCACGCTCAGTCTGTCTGATCTTCGAAGCCTATGCTGAAACTGAAATGTAATGCAGAAACTCAGATCACCTTGATATATCCTTACTCTTTTCAGAGACCAACAGCCTGTTTAGATTAGGACGAAGTATCAAATGTCACAAGATAGAATTTCCATTCTATCCATGAAAAATCAAAGGATTTTTTTAACTTGTGGTATTTCCCACCCTAATTGCATCTGATTCCGATTGCTCCTTTATTCTGTCTCCATTTTGTGTAAATTTACCCATTCTACATTGCAATGAAATCTTATTAATTCAGACCCAGTTCACTTGGAATTTGTGATAATTTGACTGAGACTGGATGGGCTTACATTAACTTTTCTATTATCTATGAAGAAAGAATTTTTTAAGAAAATGAATAGTATTAAAAACGATTTCCTAGAGTTTAAACTGCCTAAGAAAATAAAATTCTCAAGAACCTAGCAGCTACAATTTGCATATAAGTGATTATTTTTCAAATATTTCTTACAAAGTGATCAAAGACAGCCCAAAAAACTTGATAGCACTCAAATATTAGTTCAAGTTGCCCTATGGAGTTGAAAGAAGTTACAAAAGTAAAAATTAAAAAGCCCACTTATAATAATACAAGCTGTTTCTCCAGTTATTTTCAATCTGTGAGAGGTTTACAAATTCACTTGTTTTATACACTGTCTGTTTTCTAAGTCATTTTGGTGAGTATCTTTGGGATCAGTGTGTCTGTAGCCCTTAAATGAGCCATACACTTCATAACTGATTTTGTTTGTTCTCATTTGTTTTAACCTGAGCTTTAGACTGAGAGACATTTAAGTCTGGGCTCTGCCTTTGATACAGTTGGAATTTAGGTGAATTATTTTGTCTATGAAACTATCTCTAGTGAAAATATATAAAATATCCAACTTATATATAATAGTGAAAAGTTAATGACATAAAGCAAATGGAAATATCTAACATTGTGCCTGGCACATAGTAACAGCAAAATAAATGCTCCAACCACTTCTTGTATACCTACCACCTACTCTAGGCATCCATGTGCAGTAAAAGTAGTTTAAAAGTGACCAATGAATGAGGAAGATTATGGCTTAGGAGGACTATGAACTCGCCTTCTCCCACAAGACACAACAAATTTACAACTACCTGCAGAACGCTTAGCTCTGAGAGGGAACTTGAAACTGGATAAAAAGAACCCCCACACCAAGGGACAACACTGACTGAGGCGGAAGAGGTGGAAATACCTTTCTGGACAGGACAAAACCATATTCTAGCCATGGGGTTCATGGCCAGGAGCAATCTTAAGGTATGAAGCTTTTCCTGGAAGAGTAGGGAATCTGAGCGGGAGAGCTTTGCCACAATAGCAGCTTTTGAATTCAGCACAACTGAGATTAGTGTCATAATACCTGGCTTTGCTGGCTATTAAAACCCACAGAGGGTGCTGGTCCCATGGCATTATGGTTAAATCTAGCACACTCCACTGCAGTGGCCTGGGGTTCATGGGTTCAGATCCCAGATGTGGACCTACATCACTCATCAAGCCTTGCTTTGGTGGTGACCCACATACAAAATAGAGGAAGCTTGGCACAGATGTTGGCTCAGGGCTAATTTTCCTCAAGCAAAAGAAAGGAAGATTGGCAACAGATGTTAGCTCAGAACAAATCTCTTCCTCATCAAAAAAAATTTTTAAAAGATCAATGGGGAATACCCCCAGAAAAGCTATCAAACGTAAGAGAAAGAAAAGCCTGCTCTTAAAGGGTCCATACACAAATTCACCCATTCCAAAAACCAACATAAAATCACCAGAAAGAAAGATGCATGGTCTTTTGGTAAAAGATACTCATTTGATAAGCTCTGAGTGCTTCCCAATAGGCAGGAGGTGGCTGGGAAGACCTCACCAAGACTGAGACACTGGCAGCAGCCATTATTGTAACATAGTACAGGGATACTGACACAGATGTTGGCAGATGTCATTGGATTTCTTCCCCTAGCCTGTTAACACAGGGTTTGCCCGACCCACTGAAGAATTAATTTAATCCAGCTCAACCAGGGCAGGCAACCTGCCCTAAGGACTGACCCTGCCCACCAGCAAGCCCACAGGGAACTTGTGGGCCCACATAGGCAGGGCGTGTGCAATCTCTGCCATGGGGCCAGTGGATCTGCTTCAGTGGGGTGGGCCATGTATGTGGGGCACGACTGCATTGACTGAGTGTGTGGGCCCCTGGGTGGTGGGACTTGTCATCCGCAGCAAACTTGTGCCACTGGCCTTCTCAAACAGCCACATAGGGGATCTGCCCCACCTACCAATGCCTGAAACAATTGTGTGTTGACACACCTGGGGCTGGCCCCACCCAGCTGAGCTCCTGAGAGAACTGACAATAGCCTTGCTGGCCAGAGGCCTACAGCAATTGTGAGCACCTGAGCCTAGCAACCAGCCACACTGGGGGCCTGACTAATCGAATAGCAAAACAACAGCATGTGTGTGTTATTAGACTTGGAAGCCAGCTGAGCTGGGGCTCCCCCCACCCAATAAAGTGACTATAGCAGCTGCATCCAGCTGAGCCTTACAGTCAGCTAGCAAGGGGGCGAGTGCAGCCTACCTATGAACTTACAGCAAGAGCAACTCTTTCACAACAGAAGAGCACATGTAACCCATACAAGGGATGCTCCTGGAACATTTGGAACTGGTAATAAGAGGGAAGCACATTGCTGGGCCTCATAAGGCATCTCTTACATAAGGCCACATTTCCAAGATCAGGAGATGTAGCTAATCTACCTAATACATAGACATAAGCACAGAGAAATAGGCAAAATGAGGAGACAAAGGAATATGTCCCAAATAAGGGAAGAGAACAGATCCTCAGAAAA
Source organism: Equus asinus (assembly GCF_041296235.1). Lineage (NCBI taxonomy): Eukaryota > Metazoa > Chordata > Mammalia > Perissodactyla > Equidae > Equus > Equus asinus. Next base: position 51,251,541 of record NC_091802.1, on the reverse strand, counting down.
ATAACTAAACAAAACAAAGATAAACAATCCACCTGATAAAGAGTACAAACTAATAATCATAAGGATGCTCACTGATCTTGGTAGAAAAATAGATGACACAGTGAGAGCTTCAACAAAGAATTGGAAAATATGAAAAAGAATCAATCAGAACTGAAGAATACAATAATGGAAATGAAAAATTGACTAGAGGGAATTTCAACAGTAGAGTAGATGATACAGAAAAACAGATTAGCAATCTGGAAAAAAGAGTAGAGGCAATCACCCAAGCTGAACTGAAAAAAGAATTACAAAGAATGAGGACTGTCTAAGCGACCTCTGGGGCAACATTAAGCACACTAACATCCATATTATTGGTATCCCAGAAGGAGAAGAGAGAGACAAATGGGGCAGAGAACATATTTGAAGAAAACTTTCCTAACCTAAAGAAGGAAACAGAAATCCAGGTACAGAAAGCACAGAGAGCACCAAACAAGAAGAACCCAAAGAGGCCCACACCAAGACAAATTATAATTAAAATGTCAATAATTAAAGATAAAGAGAGAATCCTAAAAGCTGCAAGAGAACAGCAACATGTTACACACAAATGAAAACCATAAGGCTATCAGCTGACTCCTCAGCAGAAATCTTTCAGGCTAGAATGCAGTGGCAATGATATATTCAAAGTGTTGAAAGGAAAAAACCTACAGCCAAGAATACTCTATCTGGGAAGGTTAACATTCAGACTGGAAGGAGAGATAAAGAGTTTTCCAGATAAGCAAAAACTAAGGGAGTTTATCACCAATAAACTGGCCTTACAAGAAATGTTAAAGGGACTTGAGTTAAGTGGAGAAGAAAAGACCACAAGATGGCAGATCAACCACCTATGAAGCTAATATAAAGGTCAAAAGACAAAAGTACTAAAGTCATCTATTTCCGTGACAAGAAGTTAAAGGATGCACACATACAAAAAGAGGTTAAATGTGATATAAAAAACATAGCATGTAAGGGAGAGGAGAGTAAAAGAGTAGAGCTTTTAATAAGAGGTCAAACTTAGGAGAAGATCAACTTAATATTAATTACTATTTACAAAAGTTATTATATATGAACCGCATAGTAATCACAAACCAGAAAACTATAATAAATACACAAAAAAGTTAAGAGAAAGGAACCCAAACATAATACTAAAGAAAGCCATCAAACCACAAGGGAAGAGAGCAAGAGAAGAAAAAAGGAACAGAGAACTACTAAAACACTCAGGAAAAAAGTAACAAAATGGCAATAAATATATACTTATCAATGGCAACTTTAAATGTCAATGGACTAAATGCTCCAATTGAAAGAGATAGGATGGCCAAATGGATAAAGAAACAAGACCCATGTGTATGCTGTGTACAAGAGACACCCTTCAGACCTGACGACACTCACAAACTGAAAGCAAAGGGATGGAAAAAGACACTCCATGCAAACTGCAATGAAAAGAAAGATGGAGTGGCAATACTTATATTCAGACAAAATAGACTTTAAAACGAAAACTGTAACAAGAGACAAAGAAGGGCACTACCTAATGATAAAGGGAACAATCCAATACGAGGATATAACACTTATAAATACCTAGGCACCCAACATTCTTATGCACCTAAATATATAAAGCAATTATTAACAGACATAAAAGGAGAAATAGTAATGCAATAACAGCAGGAGACTTTAACACTCCACTTACATCAGTGGATAGATCATCCAAACAGAATCAATAAGGAAACATTGGCCTTAAATGACACATTAGACCAGATGGACTTAGTAGATATATACAGAACGTTCCATCCAAAAACCACAGAATACACATTCTTTTCAAATGCACATGGAATATTCTCCAGGATAGATCACATATTAGGCCACAAAACAAGTCTCACTAAATTTAAGAAGATTGTAGTAATACCAAGCATCTTTTCTGACCACAACAGTATGAAACCAGAAATCAACTACAAGAAGAAAACTGAAAAAGCCACAAATATGTGGAGATTAAGCAAAATGCTAGTGAACAACTACTGGGTCAGTGGAGAAATAAAAAAATACCTGGAGACAAATGAAAATATGACATGCCAAAATTTATGGTATACAGCAAAAGTAATATTAAGAGGAAAGTTTATAGCAATACATGCCTACCTCAAGAAACAAGAAAAATCTCAAATAAACAATCTAACAGTGCACTTACAGGAACTAGAAAAAGAAGAACAAACAAAACTCCAAATTAGTAGAAGGAAAGAAATAATAAAAATCAGAGCAGAAATAAATGTACTAGAGACTAAAAAAAAAAAAGAAAAAAAATCAATGAAACTGAGAGCTGGTTCTTTGAAAAGATAAACAAAATTGACAAACCTTCAGCTAGACTCACCAAGAAAAAAAGAGTGCAGGCTCAATTAAATAAAATCAGAAACAAGGGAGAAATTATAACTCCTCAGAAATACAAAGGATTATAAGAGAATACTAAGAAAAGCTATGCGCTAACAAATTGCATAATCTAGAAGAACTGGAGCTCTTCTTAGAACCATACAACCTTCCAAAACTGAATCAAGAAGAAAAGAGAATTTGAGTGGACCAATCACGAGCAAGGAGATCAAAACAGCAATCAAAAACCTCCCAAAAAAACAAAAGTCCTGGACCAGACAACTTCCCTCGTGAACTCTACCAAACATTCAAAGAAGACTTAATACCTATCCTTCTCACACTCTTCCAAAAAATTGGAAGAGGAGGGAAAGCTTCCTAATTCATTCTACAAGGCCAACATTACCCTGATACCAAAACCAGAGAAGGACAACACAAAACAAGAAAATTACAGGTCAATATTGCTGATGAACATTGATGCAAAAATCCTTAAGAAAATACTAGCAAATTGAATACAACAATACATTAAAGAGATCTTACACCACGATCAAATGGGATTTATTCCAGGATTCAGGGATGGTTCGACATCCACAAATCAATCAACGTGATACACTACATTAACAAAATTAAGAATAAAAATCACATGGTCATTTCAATAGATGCAGAGAAAGCATTTGACGAGATATAGCATCCATTTATGATAAAAAAAAAAAACCTCTGAATAAAATAGGTATAGAAGGAAAGTACCTCAACATAATAAAGGCCATATATGACAAACCCACAGCTAATATCATACTCAATGGTGAAAAACTGAAAGCTATCACTTTAAGAAGAGGAGCCAGACAAGGATGCCCACTTTCACCACTCTTATTTAACATAGTATTATAAGTTCTAGCCAGAGCAATCAGGCAACAAAAAGAAATAAAAGTGATCCAAATTGGAAAGGGAGAAGTTAAACTGTCACTATGTGCAGATGACATGATTTTATATATAGAAAACCCTAAAGAATCCACCAAAAACCCTTAGAAATAATAAATGAAAACAATAAAGTTGCAAGATACAAAATCAACATACAAATATAAGTTGTGCTTCTGTATACTAACAATGAAGTAGCAGAAAGAGAAATTAAGAATACGATCTCATTTGCAATTGCAACAAAAAGAATCAAATACCTAGGAATAAATTTAACCAAAGAGGTGAAAGACCTCTACACAGAAAACTATAAAAGATTGTTGAAAGCGATCAGAGAAGACACAAAGAAATGGAAAGATATTCTGTGCTCTTAGATTGGAAGAATTAGCATAGTTAAAATGTCCATACTTCCTAAAGCAATCTACAGATTGATACAATGCAATCCCTATCAAAGTTCTGATGACATTTTTCACAGAAATAGAAAAAAGAATCCTAAAATTTACATGGAATAACAAGGACCCAAATAGCCAATGGAATAGTGAGAAAAAATAACAAAGCTACAGGTATCATACTCTCTGATTTCAAAATATACTACAAAGGTATAGTCATCAAAAGAGTATGGTATTGACACAAAAACAGATCAATGGAACAGAATCAAGAGCCCAGAAATAAACTCACACACCTATGGATAGCTAATTTTCCACAAGGGAGCCAAGAACATACAATGGAGAAAGGAAAGTCTCTTCAAATAAATGGTGTTGGGAAAACTGGACAGCCATATGCAAAAGAATGAAAGTAGACCATTATCTGACACCATACACAAACATTAACTCAAAATGGATTAAAGACTTGAATATAAGACCTGAAACCATAAAACTTCTAGAAGAAAACATAGGCAGTACACTCTTCAACATTGGTCTCAGCAGCATCTTTTCAAATACCATGTCTCATTAGGAGAGGTTTCCCTTGCATGTGAAACAAAAGAAAAAATAAACAAATGGGACTACATCAAACTAAAAAGAAACAGCAAAAGAAACCATCAATAAAATGAAAGACAACCTAACAATTGGGAGAAGATATTTACAAATCATGTATCTGATAAGGGTTAATATCCAAAATATATAAATAACTCACACAATTCAACAACAGAAGAACAAACAACCCAATTAAAAAATGGGCAGAGAATCTGAACAAACATTTTTCCAAAAAAGATATACAGGTGGCCAACAGGCACATGAAAAGGTGTTCAATATCACTAATTATTAGGGAAAAGCAACGAGAGATCATCTCATGAGATATCATCTCATGCTCACCAAAATGGCTATTATCAAAAAGACAAGAAATAACAAGTGTTGGAGAGGATGTGGGGAAAAGGGAACCCTCATACACTGCTGGTGGGAATGTAAACTGGTGCTGCCATTATGGAAAACCACATGGAGATGCCTCAAAAAATTAAAAATGGAACTACCATACAATCCAGCTATTCCATTTCTGGGTATTTATCCAAAGAACATGAAAACACTAATTCAAAAAGATATATGTACCTCTTCATTCACTGCAGCATTATTCACAACAGCCAAGACTTAGAAACAGCCTAAGTGCCCATCAAGTGATGAATGGATAAAGAAGATGTGGTATATATATACAATGGAATACTCACTCAGCTATAAAAAAGCAAGAAATCTTGCCATTTGTGATAACATGGATGAACCGTGAAGGTATTATGCTAAGTGAAATAAGTCGGATAGAGAAAGTCAAATATTGTATGATCTCACTTATAAGCAGAAGATAAAAACAACAACAATAAGGGTCTGGCCCTGTGGCATAGTGGTTAAGTCTGAGTGCTCTACATCAGTGGCCCAGGGTTCGCAGGTTCGGATCCTGGGCATGGACCTACACACGGGTCATCAAGCCATGCTGTGGTGGCATCCCACATACAAAATAGAGGAAGATTGACACAGATGTTAGCTCAGGGACAGCCTTCCTCAACCAAAAAGAGGAAGATTGGCAAGAGATGCTAGCTCAAGGCCAATCTTCCTCACCAAAAACATAAAACTAAAATAGTGAAAAACTAACAACAACAAACAAACACTTGGGTACAGAAGTTAGGCTGGTGGTTACCAGAAGGGAAGGGAAGGGGGAGGAAGAGATAACAGGGCACATGTGTATGGTGATGGATGGTAATTAGTCTTTTGGTGGTAAACATGATGCAGTTTACACAGTAATTGAAATATAATGATGTACACCCGAAATTTATATAATGTCGTAAACCAGTGTTACCTCAATTAAAAAAATAAATAAATAGAAAATTAAAATAAAAGTGACCTATGAGTGGGTCAAATGACCATGTCCATCTGATTGCTTCGTCAGTTGTCCCTCACTCCCTCTCAGAACCCGCACCATGCCCTCTACCTCTCCCCTCCCTGAAGTGATTCTCTAGGAAACACTCCTGAAGACTCAGAAGGGTCTTAGAGTTTTAGACAAAGAGCAAGTCATAGTCTCTAAGAGTAAAATATACTAACTAAAAAACAATAAGAATAGCCTTGAGGAGTGCCTGATAAAGCTGTTCCACTGTTCTAAAGTTCAGGCTCCAGGCACCACTGAAAAATGAGGAAGAAGAAGAGTGAGACTAAACTACTTCAGGAAAAGAATGATTTCATTTGCTGCCTGGGACCCTGGGGCTGTGAGAAATTGCATTTTTAGTCTTGATGCAGGCCCAAGGGCCTGGTTATGTTATGAACAGCCAGTCAGATGCACTCACATTCTGCCAATCAACAGATCTAGGGACCACTCGGCAACCTATTTAAACAGATACTTCCAGAATCTGGAAGTGTTCTTAACGCCATTGTCATCAGAACATTTCATAGTCACCAGATTCATGAAGAAGTTTATAAATAAACATCTAAACTTACCATTTTATTTGTGCTTTGCATTCTGGGATGCACGGATCATAACCTATGTTTGGGACGAGAGGAGAAGAGCATCTTTTCAAGTGCATTTGCAAGTTTAGGGAATATGCCACTGAAGCTAAAATGCTCCTCCTCCCTAAGGCGACTATAGCCAGTAGGAGGGAGAAAAGGGGAGCACAGTAGAAATCCTACTGTGTATAGGGCTTCACACCCATTAAACCGTGCAATCAATGTGGTAACACTGAGGTAGGAACCATCATTGCCATCTTCCTTCTCCTCCTCCTCATCATCATCCTTGATCTACAGATAAGATGGTGAAGAGTTAGAGACATTGAATGATTTACCTTGATCCCATGAGCCACAGGCTCATTCGTATGCATGGCATTGTACAAACACCCCTGGTTTCCAGGAGGCAGAGTTGGCATTTGAACTCATTTCTGCCACTTATCTACATGTCTGTGAGTACATTGGATACTCTCTCACAATGTCAAATTTTTTCTGAAAAATAAGAGGATTGAGTAAGATAATAAATGTATACGATGCAGATCCACGTCTGATACAAAGTAGATACTCAGACTCCACCATGCGTCCTCTCACTAGCTGTCTTTTCTCCGCTAGCTGACAGAAGAATCAGCAGAGAAATAAGAATTGACAGACACAATAGTGTTGCTGCCAACTCTAGAAGTCTGGAGGACCATGCTTCCTCTTTAAAGCACTCAAGGAAAAAAAGAAAAGGACTGTACAAACAGCTCTGATTTTCCTGTCTCTTGCTGCACTTCTGAACTTCACCACTAAAATAAAGTCTGAGAGCCAGTGCAGTCTGAACCTGCTGTCTGATCTCTGATCCAGTACAAACACAGGAACCAAATTATATTTCCAAACAATCAATCCAGGTCCTCTGAAAAGGAAAAGCATTTTCCTGGACTGACAGATGAACTTGAATTAGAGGAGAATGCTGTATATTGACAGGTGGGCCAAGGAATTCACAAACCACAGACACGGGCAAGAGTACCTCCCCCCAGGATAACCCTGACCCTGCTCTCAAGACATGAAAGAAATGATATAGTACAAGGCTCTTAAAGAGCAGTCTTAAGACGCCTTTCATAAAGGGCTGAGTACCTATAGACACCTTTAAATGGAAACATCAAGATCTCGAGAAGCATAATTTATCATATCCATTTTTATCTGTAAAAAAGCCTTTTCTGGAGGTCTGCCATAAAAAATCAACATATTCACATCACTCGGGATCTATTAATCTGACAAAATATCAGCAATACAGAATGATTTCAAGAAGATATTTGGCAGAAAATATAAATATCTTCAGACTAACGTGTGGGTTTGGGAGTGGTAGGGGAGGAAGATTGTCTTGGAATCTTTATTAGCTCAAATATCTGGACAGATAGAATTTTCCAACTTGACCATCTACAGAGGAAAAAACATCAGTAGGATCATTAGTACCAAAGGACAAGCTACTTAGCTCTTTCTTCATTTTGTAGAAACCAAAATGTTGTGTAACGATTGCAGTAAAATCAGGATATATAAATTTTCAAAACAAAACAAAATAAAATAACCTGTAATTCCTTTCACCTAGAGATGGCCACTGTTAACATTTTGATGTATGTCCCTCCATGGACTTTTACATACATAAATATCTAGATTTTGCTATAGGTCATTGTATTTGTTTTCCAAAAATGGAATCATATATATGTATTCTTTTTTTCACACAAGCTGCCCAAGATCATTGTAGAAAACATAGAAAATTCAAATAAACAAAAACGAAAACGTTTTACATCATCTAGTTCTCCAATATTTGGTATCTATCTCCCTGATATGTTTGAGGCACTTTTATATGTTGAATAGAAATTTTTATAAATGTCATTAACATATGGGAGATATTCTGTTGCCTGATTTCTTCATCAGTCCTGAACATTTTTCATGTCAAAAAATATGGGTATGCTTCATTACTGTTGATGGTCTCCTAGTCCACTCTTGACTATTCTATTTCTGGAAAAGAAATTTGTGGGTCACAATGTTTGCAATTTACCCTTTTCAAAGCACTGTAGAATAGTGGCCATTTCCTCATAACTTAGCCAATGTTGGACCTTATTGTCCATGTTTATCATTGTCAGTTTCATAGAAGAAAAATAGCATCTTTAGAGATTGTTAAATCAAATTCACCCTAAAAATGTTTGTGTTCATATGTTTAACAAATACTTTTGTAGCCTTCACAGTGTACCAGGCACTGTTATAAGTACTTAATAACTATTAATTAATTTAATTCTCTCAACAACCCTATAAGATAGATGCTATTATTATCACTCCCATTTCACAGATGGGGAAACTGAGGCATGAAGAGATGAATTAACTTAGCCAGAAGCCAGGGAGAGGGAATTCAGACCAGTCAGTTGGGTTCTGGCACTCACTTCCACATTTTGGTACTCGTGTCCTTCTCCCATATCCATTCCAGCAAGCAAGGTCTCCCTGTGAATCTGTTTCTCTTAATACTGGCAAAGCACTTTTCAGATACTCCCCACCAGATTTTCCCTTATATGATAACAATGTCCCTTCCTAGTAGATTGTCCTTTATATGATAACAATAGGCTGTAGGGGAGGCGTGGAAAGTAAACAAGGGGGAAAAACGATTAGGATTACTATGATTGGTTTAAGAAATGATGAATCATCCCCTGCAATTTGGTTTACTGCCACTCCCAGTAAAATTCAGGGCTCTGTTTGCAAACAAGAAGTGGGAGTGGTAATGACAGCTGTTGAATAACCAACTAATGGTGTCCACCTCCCCAGCATCATGGGCTCAGTGTCAGTAGCTGCAGGTGGATGCCTCCTTCAACCTGGACTACAGGGGCAGCAAAAGTACTCAGTGATGCCAGACATAAATAGGGGTCTCTAGTCGAAGTAATGGAGTTTCCCAGTTCAAGAGAAACATATCAGAGTTCTGGTTTCGATTTCAGGATTCATGAAAATGGGACTTGCCTTTCAGTATAAGCCCATTCCATTCTGTGCGTGCAAATGTCCCTGAGTGAAGGACTGGGACTCTGACAGAGTGTGGAGAGCCTGGGAAAGGGCAGGCCAAATGGAGAATCACCCCAGTACTCAGACAGACTACAATAGTGCACAGTACGAGTATCACAAACGGGGCCAGAAAGGCAACATATCCTAAGTGGGATGGGAGGCTAAAGACATCCAAGAACCAGAATCGTTGTAGACAGCTCAAGGATGATAGTCAAAAGCCTAAACTTGGCTGAGAGTAGGAGCAAGAAACACATCTTTAGTTTAGAAATCTACACTGCCCAAGGTGAGAATTTGAATGGACGAGGCACAGGTCAGGGTTCGGGATCCTTATTGGATAGGAGAAAGGAAGGGGAAGAGAATTCAGAGTGGGAACAGCATCTGAAGTTCAGAAACAGATAGGTCTACATGATAACGCAGACCAAGAGCTGTGTGCCTCCTGCTCCAGACTGCCAATAACCAATGAAGGCTAGCCAGTGTGGGCTCCTTTCTAGAACAAGCCAGGGCTTTGAGGATAGGCTTCTCTCTAGCGGATCTTCACAGTTCATACTCAATGGCCATTGCACATGTTTACTTGTGGAGGCTTCTGTGGGTTAAAAAGCTGGGTGATTTACCCAGATGACTCAGCTTTTTCAAAGCTGTGAGCTGGAAATTACTCCAGGGCTCTTTTCACTTGCACCCTCGCCAGCTCAGTCCTATATAAAACCTAATCACCTAACTTACTTTGTTATGCAAGTTGCAATTCAATGTTCAAAACCCCAAGGAGATTTTTTTTATCCCTAACTAGTATGGAATTAGAGTTAAACAGATGAATGGAGTTAGGTGCCTCTTTCTCCAGGCATGCGTTATTAAAGCTGTATAGCAACTAAAGAAATAAAGAATATGGCAGGATCTCTGTCTCTGAGTCAGGGAGTCAATGAAGACCTCAAAGAGACTCTCACATACACACACGTGCACATCCACACGCACATGCACACACACTTTTGCTAATTTAAGCCAGCAGGGAAGTTTCTGTTCTGAGTATGACCCACTCTTCCATACTTTACTTCTAACCTTTAAAGGATCAGAATATGTTTCTTATTGGAAAATGTAAAAAAATAAATCCATAGAAATGTCCCCTATGATTAAAAACAGAAGCTGGCCATTAAGACATTCTCATCGGAAAAAAAAAAAAAAAGACTAATGGAAAGTCAAATGAAATGGAACACCACCAATGCATTTTATCAACTGCATGTCAAGAAACCACACCCAACACATTTTATCAAAGGAATGACAGACACGCCGGACTGTTAATTACCTACAGGTTTCTCTTCTAAATTTATATCCCTCATGGGACAAAGCCTGAATAAGGAATATGCTGGCTTTAGCTAGAGTTTTGGGGAGGAAGGTAGGTTAGCTAGTGACTCAGAAATCCATGGACCTCTGTTTCTTCATTGCTAAGTTGTGATAATTCAGCTGAGCCAGAAAACAACATGCCTACGTGGAGTGGGGTTGGTATCTTACTGGCAAGATTACATTCCTACAATCAAAACAACGTGATATCAGCTCTAAACTTGGGTTATTTTTGTTGCTTTGTCACTGGTTTAAAAAAAAAAAAAAGATGAGAGGAGAAAAGAAGTCATGAAAATCCAACTTAGTGTCATGGTAGCCACATACAGCTTAGTTTTTACTTAATTCTTCCTCTACTATTTGAAGACTTAACCTTGGTTTCAGAGCTGCTTCCCAGAAGTATTCATAAAACCATTCATTCATTTGTCCCCTCTCTCTCTTTCTCTCTCCCACTTTTTCCATATGCCCAGAGCTAAACAGAATTTTAAAATCAACATAAAATGGCAATGATATTTTGAGGAAAATTATTTTTTCTTGATAATGATATGGGAATATTTTTCATGGTGTGAACAACACCACAAACTTTGCCAACAGGAGCTGGCTGTGAATTAGAGAAAAAGTGTGACTGAAAAGCTGACAAAAGAGAAGAGTGTTTATTTGTGTGTGTGTGTATGTGTGGTGCAGAAAGAGGACAGTGAAAAAGTGACATAAAATTTTTCTTGTTCATTGGGGATCTATCCTTGGTATTCATTTAAATCAGAGAGTCTAACGGAAGACGTTTAGCCCAGGGGAGACGACTCTTGTTCTGCAAACATCCCTTTATCCGTAATGCTGACCGTTATTACCGATGCACACTCTAACTGGAGCTGGTTTTGGGGAGCACAATGTGAGAAATTCTTCAAGAACATTTGATAGTGGCAATCATAAGGAAGTGTGAAATATAGATTTTTTTACAAAACCACAGTACTCTTCATTTTTCCTTCCTTCAGGGGGCGAGGGAGAGATCCAACTACCTGTCTAAATGGCTTGATCCTCAGGTTTTGAGCAAGTTTTCTCTCTCTTTTCCTTTCAAACGGACCTGTCAGTGTATCCCTCAGTTTCTCCTCTGTCTGCACTTCTCCCCCTCCTCCTCCTCCCCCTCCTCCTCCGAAGAGGAGGCTCTGTGTGCTCTGTCTGCTCTGTCTGAGACAGACCGTTCATCAGGTCAGTGGGCCTCCTTCTTGGAGCAGATATGGCTTCCATCAGTGGGAGCGGGGAGCCGGGCTCTGTGGGATAGAAGCAGGAAGGGAGCAGCCAACAACAACAATGGAACTTTGTGTCAACACTGTCCTGTGCTGATGTGAATGAAATATAAATATTGCACAATGAGCCATTTAAAAAAATTCTTCAAAATATTACACTCTTGCATTACGGGTGGCTAAGCAGAGGGAGCAACCTTCTGTTTCATCCCAGCAGAAGTTAATAGCAGCCCAGGAGCTAGAAAACCAACTTCAGAAACACTTAATGTTTAGATCCACTTAGTGGTTGGAAAAAACAGCCTTTTTTTCTTTCTTTCTTTCTTTTTTTTTTAATGTTTAAGAGCTGCTCCAGCAAGTGGAAACAGCAATCCCTTGTAAACAAACCTTTAACATGAAGCTATTTCTCAGTGGCGGAAAACCTAACTTCATAAAGTCAGATTTCTGAGATTTTTTTTCAGCTCCTCGGAGACTACAAAAGTAACCACATTCTGTCAGTTGATGCATCAAATAAACAAATGCACATGAGAGACTTTTCCATATCCTATGTCAACTGAATGTGTGTCTGATAAAGTGCATGCAAACTTGGGTGCATGTTAAGTGTGCAGAAAATCAGTTACGATAAAAAGCAAGCATGCCTTCAGCTCCCCCAGCTCTTCCATAGGGACATAAATGACAGTTTGAAATGTGACGTGAGCAGTTTGAGGCTGTTTCCAGATGTATCTCTCTGTCCAGCTACCATAGTGGTTCTGATTAACTGTGTCAGTTCTGACTCTTCATTGAAACTCCTCTGCTCTTCCCAGCCTGTAACTCAGCCAACCAGGGCGATGTCGGCGGGCAGGCAAGAGCCATTTGGAAAATCACATTCCTAACCTCAGTATCAGCCCCATTTCTCTGTCGAATAGAAACAATTCAGGTCTATACATTGAATGGCAGTAGGAAAGAGCTTCTCACCAAAATCACATTGGAAATCTATAATTAGACATTAATACCATTCTATTTTGCTAAAGAACTACTCTTTAAGGATAAATATCCTTAGAAATGCCTTCAGTATGTTGTAGCAGGAATTTCTTGTTCTGCCGGTGTCCCAGTTCGACTACTTTTTTGCCGAATGAACTTGAGCAAGTTACTTAACGTAGCTGTGCCTCAGTTTCCTTCTCTGTAAAATGGAGAGATTATCCCCACTTCACAGTGTTCATGTAAATAATAAATGAGACTTATGAATGTGAAAAGGATTTGACACAGTGGCTGACAAGTAATTAAGTGCTCAATAAAAGGAGGCTAATATTCCCTGTGAATTTATTTAAGCAGTTGTTTTTAGTAAGTAACTAACCTCAACTCTCAAAGAAAATGAATATTTTACTGGGAAGGGGTCACTGTTCAGGAGGGAGCTAGGAAGAAGTAAGCCTTGAGTTCTCCAGACAAGTGGTTTCCATATGGTGAATCCACCTGTGTGTTGGGCAAGTTGACCTTTAAGGGGTATGGGAAAAAATGGTTAGAGCCTCTGTTCTATTATTTATCTCAGCTTGAGTTTCTATTTTGTGTATGATTTATAATGTATTAAATACATTTACATAGTATTGCATGTATATAATGTATAAATAAGTAAAATAAACAAATATTGGGTAGACTTTTTTTTTTTCTGATGGGAGCACAATGTTTGGAGATGAGGGCTATCCAATGAGCAGCCACAGGTCTTTGGTATGTAGGAACATACAGCAAAGGGAGGTGGGGCTGAGATATAAGTGTTGGGAGATGGTCCTAAAACCCAGAGAAAGAAGCAATAGACTCACTGGATGTCCAAATGGTGAAGGGTCTTAGAGAACATCTTGCTCTGAACCCTTGGAGTGAAGGAACCCCAGTTCTAGGTCAGAGAAGTGATGCCTCCGAGATTACCCAATGGCAGAAGTGAGCATGAGCAGAGGTGTCCCGATTCCTATTCCACAGTTGTTTCTCATCACCTCATTCTGCCTACTCACTTTTCAACCTATAACTGTTTTATAAACCAACCCAAGCAAAGCAGTGGTTCTCAAATTTTTACTTGCATCTGAATTACCTCATAGGCTCATCTAAATATGGTTGGGCCCTTCCCCAGTATTTCTGATTCAGCCAATGTGGAGTGGGGACCAAGAGTTTGCATTTCTAAGAAGTCCCAGGTGATGCTGTGATGCTGGTCTGGGGACCCCACTGCAATAATCACTGCTGTAGAGTTGGGAGCTAACTTCCTGTTAATAGCCACAGATCTTTGAATTTAAATAATTCTGATTCAATTATATTAGATCAAAGAAAATCATAGGAGTGGGGAAGGTTTATTTCTGATGAGAAAGAGAGAGGAAAGAAGAAAAGGAACTAACAAGTATTGCATATGCACTGTGGGTTGGGGACTTTGACAGGTGCTGTAGAGACAGCTGTGAACAAAACAGGTCTTTGGCCTTTGTGTGGAAAAGAGACAATAAACAATATAAATAAGTAAATCCTATAATATGTGGTAATGACAAGTGCTAGGCAGGAAGATGAAGAAGAAAAGAGGAATAAGGAGGGGGCATGCAATTTAAATTATATGGTTAGGGAAGGCCTCACTGAGAAGATGCAGTAAGACATGAAGACATGAGGAAGTCATCCTACCGATATCTGGTGAAGAGTATTCCAGGAAGAAGAAACAGGTGCAAAAGTCTTGAGGCGGGAGCTTGCCTGGTATGCTTGAGGAAGAGGCAGAAGGCCACTGTGGCTGAAGGAGATTGAGCAGGTGAGAGTATAGGAGTGAAGATGCAGAAGTATGGGAGAAGGGAGTAGGGGAGACCGTTGACACCTTGAAAATTATTCTAAGAGCTTTGGCTTTTAGTCTGAGAGGAAAAACCAGGGAGAATACTATGATCTGACTTAAGTGTTAATAGGGTCTCTCTAGTAGCTGGGTTGATAATAGACTCAAAGGCCCTGGAGAGACAGGTGAGGAGGCTATTGCTGTAATCCAGGTAAGCAACGATGGAGGCTTGGACCTAAGGACCATGATAGAGGTGAGAAGTGATCTGTTCATGAATATATATTGAATATAGAAACCGCAGGTTGTGCTTACAGGTTGGCCATGGGGTGTAAGAAAGAGGGGAATCAAGGACCACAGCAACGTGTTTGCCCTGAGCAAATGGAAGCATGAGTTGCCGTTTCCTGAGATCAGCTGAGACTAATGCAGCGCCTGGCACCATGCAATAATGCAGCGTGTGGACCAATAAATGTGAAATAAATAAATCCCAGGTTTAAAGATGAAAAATCTAAAGCTTATAGACGTTAATATACTTACTCAAAGTCATCCCATGATTAGTGGCAGAGCTGGGACAAAGAACCAGGATTATCTGGCCCAAGGACTCATGATTTCTCTCCACGACCATCTATGATGTTCCCAAAAAAGTGAACCGGGGCAGGAGGGTGAGACAAACAGGCTCTCTGGTTTCCATTCTGAGTATATCGTGATTCCTCTTGCCCGACCTGATTGAGGCTCCGTCCAACGGTCACAAGCCAGGGACCGGTTGGCCTAATAAGTCCTGCTGCCATGTTTTGTTTGGCCCTCACAGCTTTATAAAAACAATTCGTGTTTAAATGTCTTTTGGCTGTGCTTGCCCTTCCCAGTTCAGCCACATACACACCACTCCCTCTCGTTCAGAGCAAGGTGCCCCTCAGATCTTACCTGCCCAACTTCTGAAGATATTTGATTTTTCAACCAGTGATTCAAACCAACACACCAGTGGGAATTTAGCTATGAGGCAATACAGTGTGCTAGAAAGAAGTCCTTGGAATGAGACAGATATCGATTCACACCCCAACCCTATGTTTACCATCCGTGTGAGCCTGAGCAAGCTCTGCCTCTCTTTCTCCATCTGTAAAGTGGGGAGAAGAGTATGCACTTTGAACTGTGGTGGTGAGACTTGGATGAGAGAAGACATGTAATGGATTCAAGCATAGTAAGCAGTCATTACTATAGGGCAGGAATTGGCACACTTTTTCTGTAAAGGGCCAGATAGTTTTATCTTTTAGGCTTTGCAGCCATACAGTCTTTGTCCTGACTACTCAGCTCTGCTGTAGTAGCATGAAAACAGCCTTAGAGAATACATAAAGGAATAAGCGTGTTAAATAAAGTCTCAGTAAAATTGTATTTACAAACAGGTGAGAGGCCAGATTGGACCAAGGAGCTGTCTGTAGTTTGGCAGTTTGCTGTTCTCTGTTGCAGAGCACTTGCTATGCTCGTTTCTACCCACCAACCCTCCCCATTTGCTCTATCACTTCCCCTCAATGCCTACCAGAAACGCCTATCTTAGTTATGGGGCAGGGACTATTTCCTATTCTTTTCATTCAAACTGTAAGGTGACATCACAGTGATACTAGTTGCTGCTCTCACTGTCCCCATCAGAAATGAAGAAGGAAAAACATTTCTCACTGGCCTCATTTAACATAAGGAAGGGCCAGAGGGAATAACTTTCCCAGGGAGTGAGGCATCCCCAGCAAGATCGGGCTTTCCTCCGTCAGAGGTCCGGCAAGTGTAGGTTGGACAGTGTTCATCTCTGGACTTCTGGAATCCCATCAGGTTCAAGGAGCCAAAGAGATGGGCCGAGGTCTCCTGAGTGAAGTCTGCCTTGTGGCTCTGAGCCAGCCTCCGAGGGAACAGGAAGTCTTCTACGCCCTTGGCATTAGAGCGCCCCTGAGTAGCTCGGCAGCCGCATTTCCCATCCTTTGACCTAATCAGGGCTTTGATTTGCAGGTCTTGAGGGAGAGGCTGCTGGGTTGTTCCCACTGGGTTATTTTTGGGAGCTGGCATGAGAGGGGAAGAAGGAGAGTTCACAATCCATACCACTGGGCAGCAGTTAGTGGAGCCTCTGCGTAAGCCCTGTAGCAAACTGAGGTCATTTCCTCTTACAAATCTCAGAGTCAGGCGGCACCGGCAACTCTGGAAGGGGGCAGATATGGAGGAAGCTGATGTCTTCATTTTCCTCGAGAAACAACTTTCTTTTTTATCACTCATTCATTTTCATCTCAAGTGATCTGTAAATGAAATTTCAAGAGAACCTGCATGTTTCGGGGGAGGATAAAATGGGGGCCAAATTAATAGACAAAAAGATAAAAGGGGGGAAATCAAAACTACTTAAAGACTCATTGACCCTTTAAAATATTTTTTTTAGCCGTATATTAGCAGAGTTTGTCTCACTGTGAAGAATAGGCTCCACTTAGCAAACCTCAACCACTCTGTGGATAATAGTCATCATAACTATGTGGCATTAGGTGAGAGAGATTAATATGCATGAGTTGTAGGTACTGTCACATTCTTCAGAATGGTCACGGGAAGCTACCCTCAAATGCTCTTCTCCAGGGCTGGGGTCCTCACACATGAGCCGGGCAGGCGCACAGGGTCCAGTCCTTACAAGAGCCCGTGTTTGGTTTGATGTTCCGCTGACACTATCTTGAAACTCTTCGTACTTTTTGAACAAAGGGTTCTACATTTTCCTTTTGCACTAGGCCCTGCAAATTACGAAGCCAGTCTGCTCTTCTTCTAAAACAGTTTCTTAACCTTTTTTTTTTCATTTTTGTCCTTCTAAAGAGGACCTTTTTTTCCCTAATTAATCCCCCTCATGAAACCGTAATGCAGATATACTGTATTTTTGTTTACGTACTTTATGTATGTCTGTGCTTTGTACATTAAAAGAGAAAGGTTAGGAGGCCTGCCCTGTGGCTAAGTGCTTAAGTTCACGAACTCTGCTTTGGTGGCCAAGGGTTTCACCGGTTTGGATGCTGGACACGGACATGGCACCACTCATTAGGCCACACTGAGGCAGCATCCCACATACCACAACTAGAAGGACCCACAACTAAAACAAAATATACAACTATGTATCAGAGGCCTTTGGGGAGTAAAAGGAAAAAGATAAAATCTTAAAAAAAGAGAGAGAGAGAGAGGAAGTTTATTCTGTCCCCCAATAACCAAATTTTTACCCCCTTGGGGATGATATTGCCCCCATTAAAAATGAATGCTCTGGATCTAAAGAACCACATCTCAACTCCAAACATCTACCCAGGAACATGAGCCAAAGGGATAACAATAATAGTAGGTATCTGTTTTTGAGCCAGGAACTGTTCTAAGTACTTTACATGTGCTAACTCATGTAATATCCAAAACAATTCTGTTCTAATACTCATTTTACAGATGAGGAAACCAAGGCACAGAGAGTTTCAATAACTTGCCCAAGGTCAGTCACGTAGTTAGTAAATGGCAGGGCTGGGATTTCACATGGTTCTTGTGGTTCCTGAACCTGGAACCCAGAGATGCAGGTTCAATTGTTGAATACACGCACTTGATCTTCACCACATTCGAGAGGTGCATATTTGGCAGTGCACCTTTGCTAGACGGAGATCCTGTTGATAAAGATACTATGACAGCTGATAGGCATAGGCCAATAACTCTTCAACTGGACCAAACCCTCTGCACGGGAAGCCAAACTCTCCATGGGCCTGATACACAATTTTCGTGGTATTGAAAAATGGTGTTTTCCCAGAGAAGGCAATTATGGCTTTACAAACAAATATTTCCATCTTCTCTCCTAGAACATGAATTGGTTAATTCCACTTTTAATTTTTATTCTCAATAACGCTGCAGGTCTTAAATAAAAGAATCATGAGTCTGGGGTTCTAACCACTTGTGTGAATCTGGTCAAGTCACTTTTCAGGGCCTCAGTTTTTTCTGTAAAAGAGGTAAATTAAGAGATCACCAATATGCCTTCCATCTGGAATACTGTTACACCTTCCATAAAACAAAGGCAGAAGCAACAAAAATATTTTAAAAACAGTTATGCCGAAATAATTTTAGTAAATGTTTACTGGGGGACTCGTAACCATAAAGGGCCACAGGGGTGAAGCAGGTAACACAAATGAGTAAAGAAAGTAGACAGAGACAGAGAGCAGAATCATAGAAATTCAGGTGGGCATGTCCTGAGACTTGGAACCAGCCATGCAGGCTTTCTGGGCCCCAGTCACCTCACCTGATTGCCTCTTGCCTGATCTCAAAAAAAAACAAAAACAAAATAGAAGAAAACACCTAAAAAGCCTCCATGTTTCTACTCATGCTTCCCAAAATATCTTCTAAACACATCAGCCAGAATGATATTCTTAACATACAATTCAGATCATAAGAGTCCAATGGCTTCTTATCACGTTCAGATTAAAATCCCTACTCTTACCATGGCCTATGTCCCTACCTTTTTTCCTTCCTCCCAGAAGGAAAAGTTAGTCATCAGAGCTTCTTCATAGTCTAAATGTAATGTTTCTGTAACAGCGTTCCCAAAATAAATACCAGTCCTGATAATCAGCCAATATGTACCAGTATGAGTGTGTCAATAATTGAAATATGTAAAGGCTTCTATACCAGTTGGTAAATGAACTACTGCCCTGAATCTCCCTGCTACCCTTTATCCTCTGAGGCCCCTTGACTTCAACATGATCCCACCATAAACTGTTAACTTCTGGCAAAGCAGAGGGTCCCTTCCTGCTCAAGAACGATGGCCAGCATCCATTCCAATGGGTGAGTACCTGAGCTGTTCTAGTTGTTAAACATTTGGGTTGAGACATGACCCTTGATTGCAAGTGTTCTATTGAAACAAGATGGCATAAAAGGGGCCACTTAGTCACCAAACAAAAGAAGGAAGGGTTCAAAAGGAATAAAAGGAAAGGAATAAAAAAGCTTCCTGAAGCCAAGAGCAGCTATCTTTCAGTGTGGTGGAATAAAACTTGCCCTGTCATTTGGCTTAGGGAACAATAAATGGGAAATCTGGAAAACAAATACTAAGCACACACTTGCTCTTTGCACTACCAATACCACATGAAGAGCAGAGTAATTATGTATTCGAATATCATTGCTGG
Source organism: Equus asinus (assembly GCF_041296235.1). Classification (NCBI taxonomy): domain Eukaryota; kingdom Metazoa; phylum Chordata; class Mammalia; order Perissodactyla; family Equidae; genus Equus; species Equus asinus. Next base: position 51,231,878 of record NC_091802.1, on the reverse strand, counting down.
GAAAAACTCAGTGTGACCCCAAGTTCAATACTCGAACACATTGGTTCCAGGCGAGATTGCCTTTCATGGTGGTATGCCCTTTCTCCTCTGCTGCCTTGCTTCCAAAGGAAATCAGATACTGCTTCCATTTACCAGAATGGGATCTAATAAGGGCATCTTCTTGATTACAGAACCATGAGGATCAGCACTTTCTCTCTTGCTCATAAGAAACCACATAAAATGAAACAACAGAAACCTGTAAGTACGTCCCAGCTAATCACCCTGGCCCAGCAGCATATACACAACTGGAAACAAATTTATAGAGGAAGAAGAGGGACCAGAGTGAAACAAGATGATGTCAGCACCATCTTATTTTCCTTTATGTTCTCTCTCCCAGATTTGGATGGATCCGGATGGGCTCATATATCGGCTCACCCCTGCAATTACTTTACCAACTTGGCCAGAAGCACTCACTCTTCTCTAGGGAGGTGGGTGAGGGGATTGAAAAAAAAAAAATCAGTGTTCTCAGACCCAGAATCTGGTGGCCCAGCTACCAAATCTACACTCCTATGCTGTGTTTCCAACTCCCCAGTCCCTATCCTGCGTCTCCTTGATCAATCAAATGTGTATCCAGTGTGCCATAGGGATAAGCTGGAACTCTTCAAAAGTTCGTCCCTCTCTCAACTCGAAAAAGTCCTTACACCTCTCCCATTTCAGGTTATGGTTTGGAGCTTTTGCATTGAATCCATACTAAGCACATTTGCCCCTCATGACTGAAGGTCCTATTCCAACCCCTGAATCTTATGGCTGGAGCCCTATTATATGACCTGGATTTGTGAGTCTCCTTAAATGAGATAAAAAGCCTTAATGTAAGAGCATATTTCCCACAGCAACACCTGCCACATATCTAGACACTTGTCCTCTGTCATCCAGAGTGGACTTTCTGGTGTGATTTTCTGGATCATGATTCAGTTTCTTTGTCTTTTAAAGCCTGGACCTCGGGCTGCCCAGCTGCCATTGCCAAGATCAATCTACCCACCAATCCCTTAGCAGGCTTATCTACCTTTTCTTAGCTAATAGGTCCTAACCTGGTCCTAACTTCACATTCTCCCCACCAGCCCCTTCGCCTCTAAAATCCCTATGTGTATTGTCCCCCAGCCACTTTATTTTGGACCCTGGGATACTCAGCCTATTTGGGGTGACAAAACACACCTTGAGGAATTTTACCAATTGGGAGAGCCCAAAATTACTCATGGTTTCATTACACTCAACTTCATACCTGAAAACCTAAAATAGGAGATACACCCTCCTGACCAAGGGGAATTGTGCAGCCCAAGCAAAACTGTTTACCTCTTGGTGGCTCTGATTTAAGTTTTTATTTGCTTCGTCTTGTAACAATGAGATGTGACTTTTGAACATTTTGCTTTCAAATATACTTATTTAAGAGGATTTTGCTCCATTATGTAAAATAAAACAAAAAGGATCCGTTAGGGGGAAAATGTAACATAAGTCCATCATTTAGTAAGCTTTTCCAATTATATCTATTTGATTCTGACTTTCTGCCCAGATGCGAATGGAAAGTTTTTTCCATTTAAAAAGCAAATATCTTTCATTGAAAATAGCGCAAACCAAAAGTGTGTTCTTTTTTTCTTTTTGTCTAGCCATATTTGCTGTCTTTATCTCATGATGACCTTTCCTCAACATATTTTTCTGTTTCTCCTTAGTGCCCAGTTTCTAAAAATAAAGTGGCTAGTGGATCTTTGAATTCAGGGATAATATTTTTATTTCACTGGTACATACAATCAGGAAACATATTTCTGTTTATACTCTTAAAATCGGTTGAGAGCTGTAGATGAAGCCACGTTCTGTCAGCACATTTTTTTTCTCAAACCTGGAAAATGTAACAAAATCCAAAGCAGCTGTAGGAAGCAGAATATACACTCCATTTGCACTCAGCAGGAGGAGAGCTAACAGGAGGTAATAGGATAGTTTCCACATGAAAAAGTTACAAAGAGTTTAACCTGTAATGAAAACTCTGATAATCTCCAGGAATGAAAGATGCTTGGATGATGGGTTTGGGGTTTTTCATGAGTTCAAAGGATCTGGTTTTCCCTATAAATGCTACGCAGGAATAGGAGACGTCCATGTGGTCATTGTTATGTCTGATAGCCAGCAAAAGTTCAGACTTCAGCTTTAAGCCATTAAACGGTGACTGTGTATGCATTTTAAGAACGTGGATTTAGCCTGCCCGTGCCTTTCTCTGAAGAACATGGAAAGCAGAATCTCATTAACTTATCACTGTCTGCTCCAAGGTCAGGACACTGAGGTATAATTATCAGTTTAAAGTTGGTTTCCTTTAAGACTTTGTGTGTGAAGACACCGTAGACTAGAGCTCCTCCAACTTTGATATGTACACAAAGGACCTCTGGACATTGTCAAATGCAGATTCTGAGTCAGTAGATCTAGGGAGGTGGGACCTGAGATTCTGCATTTCTGTCAAGCTCTCAAGTGGTCTGATGTTGCTAGTCCATAGACCACCATTCACATAGCCAGAGTGCAGAGGATTTCTGCCTTAGCCATCGTATCCTGTCTACGGTAGGCAGTCTCTACAACGGCTCCCAGTGATCCCCCCTCCCCCCGATATTCAGGCCCTTGTGTAATCCCCTCTGCTTGAGTGTAGGCTGGACCTACTGACCCACTTCTAACAATTGAATATGGCAAAAGGGATGGCATGTCTCTTCTGAGGTCAAGTAATAAAACTGACGTAGCTTCAATCTAACTGTCCCTCTTTCCTTCATTCTCCTTCTATCGGAACCCTTACTCTGGGGGAAGCTGGCAGCCGTTTTGATAGCTGCCCTTGGAAAGGCCCACATGGCAAGGAACTGATGTCTCTGGCCAAAAGCTAGTGAGGACCTGGGCCTGCCAACAGCCACTGGAATGAGTTTGGAAGTAAATCACCTCCCAGACAAGACTTGAGATGGCTGTAGCCCCTGCCCACACTGTGCTCGCCTGGGAAACTCTAAGACAGAGGCACCGAGCAAGACCATGCCCAGATTTATGATATACACAAACTGTGAGAGAATAAATATTTGTTGTTTTAAGCAGCTAAATATTGGGATAATTTGTTATGCAGCAATAGATAACTAATATAGCATTATTCATGAAACATAAGTTCATAAAATTTATGTCCTCAAAAGTCTGGCTTTAGTGAATATCTTATTAGCTATTTACTAAGGGCCAAACATTTTGAATGTTCAAAACTCATTCTCTTGCTGTCATCCTATTCCTGTGGGTACCCATATACCACTGGGGCTGGACTCATCTTTCCTGGTCACTTTACGCTTGGGATTAGGATCTCTTTACTTTGAGATTCAAACAGTCTAGATAGAGCTGACTCAGAGGGCATTTAGTTCCAGGGCCCCTCCACAATGTGAAATCTGATATTTTGAGGATGGCTTAAAGGTAGAATTCACTGTGTCTAGACTCATGAGATATGGCCCTCTAGTCTAGCAGCTTTGATTTCTGCTTAGCTTCTAGAGCTTTCTAAGGCAAGAGCAAAGCAATTCTATTTTAACAAAACTAGCCATATTTACAAAAAAAGCCAGAGCAGGACAGTTAAAAATAAACCAGAGATGGCTGTTCATTGCCTCATAGGTTCATTTTTGATTCCTGCTCTTGGACATGTGGGCTCTCACTCATTTGTCTTAACCTGCCCTTGAGCTGAGCTGGTTCCCAGTGAGGACACAGCTTCAGTGAACTAAAATCCTCTTGATCCTGATTTCAGCCCGTGGCATCTGTGCTTACTTTTTTCTGTATTCACCCTATTCTAATACCACTTAGATTTTTTTGAAGATCTAAGTTTTGGAAACTTAAGGAAAATGTGTGATACATTTTGATGGCCTGCTAGGACATAACATATGTGTATTTGAATTTCAAAATATATTCCTCTACCTCTTTTCCTTTCCATGCCTATGGATATGACAACAGTTTCTTTAAATATTACCTCATCCAGCCTGCAGTCTCTTGATTTCCTGAAGTACAGTGTCACTCTCTGTGCCCCAAAATGTAGACCGTGCCACAATGCTCACAGGATAAAGCCCACAGCTCTCCAGAGTCCAGTCCCAGCATGCCTTTCTAGCATTGTCATCCATTACTCACTTCCTTGAACCATTCAGTTCTGAAAATCCTCTTCTATGTCATTGTTCATGCCTTTTACCCTTCATGGGTTCCGTCTCTCCTTTCTTCCCATGTACAAAATTTACCCTCAAACTGTCCAAATCTGGATCAGATGCTTCCCCCTCTCAGATCATTCCAGTTCACAATGATATCTCTCTTCTCTGAAGACAGTATTGTCAACTTGTGTGGCACCTGTTTATATCTTCCTTTGTCCCTTTCTCTCACTGTTGAAGGCAACTGTTATTTCTATCTTGCATCATTATGTACTTCAAATATTCATGTATTTTTATCATGTATTGTTATTAAAATATTCATATATTCCTTCCACAAAGAAATTGTTAGTTACTAGATTAAAGAGACTCTATACTTATATTACTCAGTTAATTATTAAGCATTTAATTTCTCACGTTTTAGATATTCATTTAATTGATACTAAGTAAATATTTGTGAGTCTAACTAATAGAACTTACTTTTCCAAGTGTCCTGTGTTCCAAGTGTTACTTTTCCAAGTGCCCAACAAACTTCCAGGCAGCACAAGAAACACAATTACTAAATCAATGACTAGACAAGAAGTGGTTGCATTCATATTTGTTTACAAAAACCTAACCACATTCATCTTGCCTGCTTCTGTCTGCATGCTGGATTAACCTATTTCATCAGACTCTTTGTTTTTGCTTGTGTGTGGGCACACCTCCTTCTCACAGATTTCAACCTGCATCGTACACAGATGAACATAGCAAAGTTGATAAAGAAGAAAGCACCTCACATTCTGAATCTATTGCTTGGAGCTTAGACTCACAGATTGTTAAAACTAGAAATATTCTTCAGGGCATGTTTTCCCACATCCTGATTGTATTGAGGACTATGATGTTTGTGAGACTTGCAAATACTAACTCAGATCTTCAAAGTGGGCATGACCCTTTATTCACAGCCCAGAGATCACTTTCTCTACTCTTTGGTCCTCCAAACTCCAAGAAACATCATTTGAATGTTTAACTAGGCTGTGTGTTGGGATATATTAAGGGAAGCTGAGAAACTGATGTTAAAGAGAATCTCTGGGTGGACCTACATACTGGCACCAAAGGTAGAAGATGGCAATGAGTATTAAAAATAAGTCTCTGAAAGCAAAAGAAAAAGTCTTGAAAGACAACCAGAACAAAAGGGCATCCACCATAGAAATGAGTTATTAATGTCACCTTCACCTTACACCTCCAGTTTCCTGCTCACAACACATGACTGCTACACACACACACACACACACACACACACAGGCTGATTTTGGCAATGTGTGGCCTCAACTAGAGATCAAATTTATCTAGTGAAGGAAAATCTGTAGTCCTGAATTTTGATTTGGCAGTACCAAGGGAAGAGGATATGTGGTCATCTGACAGTGAAGATTCTATTCTGTCCAACTCATTTGCACAAGTGCACAACCAATTCCGCATATGCTCTAGAAGACAGCCAGTCCTAGAGAAGACAAAAGTCATGTATTCAAAGAAAAGCGGGTATGCACTGAGAAGAAAGAACAGTGAGAAGACATGACAAAGGCCATGAAAATCTGAGAGACGTGGCCCAAATGGAGAAGGAAGGCCTATATTCTTGCTTGCTAATTTCAGAGGGAAAAAAGTAAGGTACAATACCTGTACGTGAGGTGAGTATGTTTTTAAAATCCATATCACAAAGGGATTTCTGGAATCAGGCTGTTCCCACTTGCATGCTTAATGGGGTTTTTTTGTTATTGTTTTGTTTTTAAATTTTTTTTAATTATTATTATCATCTTTCCCAGTTTTATTGAGAAGTAATTGACATACAGCACTGTATAAATTTAAGGCGTACTGTAACATGGTTTGATTTACATATATTGTGAAATGTTTACCACAATACGTTCATTTAACACCCATCTTCTTAGATACAATAAAAAGAAAAGAAAGAAAACAAAAAGAAAAAAATCTTTCCTTTTAGTATTTACTCTCCTCACAGCTTTCATCTATATCACACAGCAGTGTTGACCATCGTCATCACGGTGTACATTACATCCCTAGTATTTATTTATCTTATAACTGGAAGTCTGTACTTTTGACCACCTTCTTCCAATCCCCCCTCCCCCCACCCTCTGCCTCTGGTAACCGCAAGTCTGATCTCTTTTTCTATGAGTTTGGATTTTTATTTTTGTTTTTTTATAGATTGACATATAAGTGAGATCATACAGTATTTGTCTTCCTCTGTCTGACTTATTTCACTTAGCATGCTTAATGATTGATTCTGAGTTAATTTAATCGTTTTGGTAGATTATGTGACGTAACCTTATCTGTATAATATAATGCTTATCACCAAGTATATGCCACCATCTGAGGGATTCAAAGAGGGTTAAAACACACAATCACCAACACACATAAATATCTCTAAACTGGTACTACATCATCTAAATAATTCACTAGCGAAATCTGCGTAAAGATTCATCAATGCATGTATGACAAGAGCATCAGTACTGTCCTTAAATGCTACCATTTCAATTATTCTCGAATGTATTAGATTTGAGGATTTGTTCCTATTAATCTCTGAAATCATATTATTTAATATCCTTCCTTTTCTCTTTTGCAAGAGGGGGAAAAAGAAGAAAGAAAAATCTCCCTCCTCCACTGAAAGATCTCAGAAGATGAAACTATGGAATTTTCCTTAACCACCTGGAAGTCTGGGGCTTGCCTTCAGAGATGCCAGGTTCCACTACCGTTTGCCATCAAAAAGAAGTAGGGTACATTGTGACCCTGTTATAGGAACAGAGTGTGGGTGGATGTGCCTGTGAGTGAGTGTGTATGCATGTGAATGTACGCATGTGTGCATGTGTGTGAGAGTGAGTGTGTGTATACATTAAAGAAAATCCTCCCAAAAGTAAATGGAATATCATTGACATAGATGGGATCTAAAAACGAAAACTCAACATGGAAGAATTTTTTACAAACAGAAACATCTTACTGTATGTTACTTTGTTGCAAGAGTTTACGTCACAAAGTTTCATCAATTCTCTTGGAGAATATTGTTTCGTCCCCAGAGCTATGTGAGTTTCAACTGTAGTAAAAAGGGAGCTCTCAATCATTTCTGTCTTCACCACTGAGTCCTGTGGCATCTGATGATGCTAGTGTCTTGGGAATAGTAAACTATCTCATTGGAAAGTATACCCATAAAAATTCCCATCTGAATGTTCTCATCCCTACTACTACTGTGAGATAGGTATCATTGTGCTAATCTTATATCAGTGGATACTGAGGCACAGGGATTTGTCTAGCAAAACACAACTATTTTAGTTGCAAAATGTAATATTTAAGAGAAAAACCTCTAGGTTCAAATCTTGGCTTCACCACTTACTTGCTGTGTGATCTAGGGCAAGATGGTTAACTTGCCCGTGCCTCAGTTTCCTCTTGTCAAAACTGGGGTTGGCAGTATGAATACCTACTTTACAAGGTTATTATGAGTATAAAATGAGTTAATGCAAGCAAAATGATTAGAAAGGAGCCTGGAACAGAGTAACTCCTCAGTAAATGTTTTATAATTATTATTATCACTAATTTAGGATTAGCACTTGGACTTTCAATTCCTGCTCCTATATTGTTCCCATGGGCAATATGATATACATGGTCTAGATTAACCATACAGCCTGCAAATGTAGTCATTTTCAGAGTAAGAAAACTTAAGTAACAGTCAAGCATTCAAAAACATGGCTTGGGAGCTGGCCAGTGGTGTAGTGGTTAAGTTCATGCACTCTGACATTGGCAGCCCAGGATTCACAGGTTTGGATTCTGGGGTGGACCTAGCACCACTTGTCAAGCCATGCTGTGGAAGCATCCCACAGAAAACAGAGGAAGATTGGCACAAATGTTAGCTCAAGGCCAATCTTCCTCACCAAAAAAAAATTTTCTAAATGCTTTGAGTGTCTCCCTTGCTGAGTGTTGGAGGTAAAAAAATGAACAAGATAGGCATGGGCCCTTCCCTCTTTGAGATATAGCTCCTATAGCCTAGAAAAAGTTTATTTATTAGTCCTATTCAAAGAGAGCAGCGAAGAGTACTTTGGGATTTTATGACATCATTCTTCAGAGAAACATCAAGTGTGTGGTTTAAGGACATTCGGGTGTACTCAATGTCCTCTTTGTAAATCTCCGAAGTACTTAAAAAATATGCAAGATGACAACAAGACCTTTAAGACAGCTAATATTTCTTGGAATTATCAATCTTCCAAAGTTCTTTTCTCCACCTTCAAAGAAACTCATCCAACCAACCAAAACTTTTCAATAGGAACATGTGGTGCCCTACAAGAGACATAAGACGGTTTTTCTGGAGACTTGCTGCCGATTGCTCTAAAGATGGGGGAAGAAGAAGGGGAGGAAAATAACCCCAAACTCCCTTTGGATCAAGATGAAATAATCTAGCAATATGAACCAGAGGGAAGCACCTAAGGGAAATGGTTATAAGCAACTCTTCATTGTTTTGGAACAAGTGTGCCTTCTCTGCTCACTAACAATCAATCGTTGAGTGCCACGGTGCTGTTTCATATCAAGATTTCAAAAACTATTACAAGCTGCATAGGTATTGGAGGCTCAACCAGATGTGATGACGTTTCCATTGTTTTACTTAGTGCATGGAAAATATTACTAATGGTTGGTGTCAGGGGAGGCTTAACTGACCCCAATTGGCCAAACTCATCTGGGCACATTTCTTTAAGTCAGACCCTTTAAATACTCTTTCTTGTTATTTCACAATCTCCCTCCCCCATTTTATGAGATATTTGACTATATACAGGCAAAGGAGAATTCCATGACTGCGTGAACAGGTGGGCTGGGGACCGGGGGGAGGAGTGGCATATCTTTCCTTGAGACTGAATTTATTTACAGCCAATTCTTGATTATCTTTGACATGCAAGACAAAACCGAGCACAAAGAGGAAATCAAAGTCCCCCAAATTCTATTCAGTCTGTCTCCCTGCCATTATTCTGCAAGAACTACTCAAAGGTTACAGTGTTTATACATCTAATTGAGCAAACTTTCATCTCCTTTTATTGTTCTTATTCTCCTCTCCAATGCATGACCTGAGATGCAACAAAATGGTTCTATAGAACAGAGAAAGGGTCTTGGAAACATTCCCACCCATATCAACCTAGAGTTGTCATTCCATTTTTGTTTTGAATATGTGATTTATGTTTTAAATCTTCTGGCAGTTATTGACAAACACAGATAGAGACACATTTGACTTCCACTTCCATAATATACCACGGTTACCAAAACAAGGCAATTCTTGCTACAGTCACAGACCTGTTCTTTTCTTTTAGGTTAGAAAGCCTCAGAATGGATCATGGTTTTCTTCATGTTCTGTCTGTAAAAGCCTCATCAGTAGGGGTGTCTTTCATTCTCTTTTGTAAACTTGACATTGTCTTCAGAAATGAGCTCATCAAGATGCTGACTTCAATCTCAATTCAGAGGAATAGGGAAAAATTTAAATGCTTCTCTAAACCTTGTGTGACTTTATCTGAACCTTGTCACTTTATCTGAACCTCTTTTGTCAGCAACACTGGGGTAGAGATCCCCTGAGAATAACCTCCCTCGCAAGAAGGTTTCTGGCTCTTAAAATTTAGCCTTGAAATCGTATAAGTTAAAAAAAAGGTCACGACAATAAAATGTGACTATGATTTCAGAAATGAACAACGTTTTAGTGAGTGCCATATATTTAATTTTTTCTTAAATGTGCTGTTCATTAAACAGGATTTTAATGAAGTGGCATTGAATTTTGAAAACTTCTCACAGCTATTATATAAATGTATGATGGCTATTACTTTTTTGAAAACATCAAAACTCAGACATACCTGGTTCCTGGTTTAAAAATATAAGATAAGTGTATCCTTAAAGAGAAACGAAGTCCTCATAGGTTTTACAGCCCGGTGTCAAATTAAAGTTCAAAACAGCCTTTCAGTGTGCAAGAAAAGTACCCATGTTTGCTGTGCCGTTGATATATTTTCAATGGCATCTTAGCTGTTTCTGTTAATAATGTGGGTCCCTGCAAATGATCTCTTGTCGCCAAACTGGGTAGTCAATTGGAGCTTTGCCTCAACATTACAAAAACTGGTAGAAGTGAAGGAGGGGACGAAAATAGAAATACAGTGGTCACCCAAAGAGAACCAACATTAAGGCCGAAAACATCTAATGTCATCACAAGCGGTTGGTCTGAAATCCGCTGTGTCCTCCAGTCTTGTTTTTAAATGATCCTGAAAAACCAACGTCTCAGAGCCGGCTTAAACACTTAGAGCCTGGAATGAATTTAAAACTTAAGGGAACAAATGAACGTTGAATAAAGGAAAACCTTGTTCTAGAAGTACCATGAGCAATTCCCAGGGCATGCTGCTGTCAGAACTCACTGGAGAAATATAATGGAATTTCTAATTTGCTTTAATTAGAAAAAAGTAAACACCGCCCTCAACATGTCATCATGTTTATATAGGAGCCCAACCAGCTGATTTTCTGCTGGCATGGCCCTGGAACCACTCAATTAAGTCGCAGGGCACAATTTCTTTTTATGAATGAAATACCATTAGTATGAAGCCAGGGAATTTTTTTTTCATCTGCTTCATTGGCTGTGACTCTACAAGGACGGGGGACACAGCACCTTCCAATTTTAAATTAACCAATGATAATTTCCAAGACAAGATCATTTAGAGTCCCTCTCTTTAAGGCATCAACATCATTATTTTAATACTTTCCACTTTGTAAGACTAAGGGAATAAAGTACTTTATTCCTAGCATACAACCCTAGCAGTAAAATAATTAATTTTAAAAAAGAGAGAAAGAAATTTACTTCTTAACAGGCTTGCGGTATTCTTATAAGGTGAAACCCTAATTAAGATTTATCCTACTAGCTGGAATATTGACAGAATTTTTCCAGAGGAGGAAGGAACCTTAGAAATTATATCCACATTAGAGATTATACAACAGATGCTAAACTTTCATAAGTTGTTGAAGATATGAACATTTTAAAACAGCGCTGAGTCAATTACCCCATAGTTTTTCAGATCTATGGAACATGAATCACAGTGAAACAAATTAGGAACTTTTTTGTTTGAGAAGCCTAGAAGTGAATAATTCTACACAATTCGTTTTTCCACGAGAAAGGGATGGCAAAGATTCCTAGTACTCCAGAGCAAGGTGACATTGTAATCAAATATAGAAAATTTGTTTTTCTGCTATTAATATGACACAATAGTAATTCTAAGTTACAAATTCTTCCCAATAGCTGCCTAATTTAAGCAAAGTAACAGGAGACAAATCTAATTCTCAAATGCTGGGGACCTTTTCTCCAACTCTTCAGGTCCGTATCGATTTCAACTGCAAGGTAAGGGCAGCTGTATTATGTACATCCCAGTGCAAGGGAACAAGCCCTTGCAATTCCCAAGTTTGGCCATTCAGGTTTGTTAAACACACATGAACAAGATCCGCACTTTGGTTTGGAAATACTCTCAGCCAACACCCCTGGCATCAAAGCCATGTCTCATACATAAGACTTAGGGACAATGACCCCTTCTGAGCGTTCTATGCCCAGTTAATTTTAGGACTTCAAGTTGAAATCTCCCTTACCTCACTATTTTCATCGTTTTAAACATGAGGAATAATAACATTTTCTCTACATACATAGTTGTTTCAACTCAAAAATCCATAAATGAACATACACTTTCATAATATCTGTGTAGTTTCTTTCAAGTTTCTAATGATCCACCGGCTCAGAGATCAGGACTAAAGGCAGCCAGGTCAACCGAAGCAAAATAATGTAATGAAAACAAAACAAAACCAAGTATCTCTCACAGGGAAGCACATATAATATTCTTGATGAATTTCACATAATCCTCCAAGTATCTAACCTATATGTGTGTCATTGAGTTGCATCCATCTTGCACCTAACTTCATTTAAAAATGCAAGATGGACTTTATTTAAAAGATTCAGGAGCCAAGTTTACCTAGAATAAGTGAGAAAAATAAGATAATGATATAGTGTCTACAGGGGCCAACCTATATATAATGAAAAGTGAACTCCTACTCACACCCAACACATCCGTCTGTCATACACACACGCGCGCACGTGCACAGAGGTATCTATTTTTCAACCCAGATTATTCAAATTTTATTTTGCCTCCGATATTGAGCCTTCTCTTCTCCCCTAAAAGACAGAAATCTTTACTGATTTTATTTCAGACAAGTTTAATCAAGGCAAAATACGCCTTCCATTGGCATCAAATCCTATTGTTTAGGATCACCAAGCACACTGTCTCTTAAGTCATCTTGCCTGGTGGTGGGGGGAGGGGGAGTTCCTAAGGCATTTCTCCAGATGAATCACTATGAAAACACACAATTAGATTATATTTCTAACCTTTGAGTCAATAAAGATAAACTGCCAACAAAGTGAGACTATGGTGAGTACTTGATATTTCTAGAACCGTTAGTGTGCTAGACAGACTTGGGCCATGGCTAGTGCTCCATGGTCCACATTGTTGCTGCAGGCCAGCTAACCACCTTGCATGATAGCTCCATAAAAGTGGCTTGCATAAATCTTGATACTAGCTCCTTCTGAGTGCCTAAGGGATACCTTCAACTCAACATGTACATATCTAAAACTATCACCTTCTCTCTAAAACTTCCCCAACTTCTCATCTCAGCAGGTGTCTCCAACATCCATTCAGTTTTTCAAGCCAGATGCCTGGTAGACCTCAATTTCTCTCTCTCTCTCCTTTTTCTATTTTTTATTTATTTATTTTTGATGAGGAAGATTGGCCTTGAGCTAACATCTGTGTTAAACTTCCTCTGCTTTGTATGTGGGACACTGCCATAGCATGATGTGATGGGCGGTATGTAGGTCCGCACCTGAGATCTGAATCTGCCAACCCCAGGTCACCAAAGCAGAGTGCACAAACTTAACCACTATGCCACCGGGCCAGCCCCTCTCTCTCCTTTTTCAACAATCACCAACTATTCATGTTCCTTTTTCAAAATAACACATATTGGTCTAACTTTCTCTCTCGACTGTCTCATCATAGTCCAAACTATCATCTCTTCTCCCAACTTATCTTTGTGCTCCAGTCTTATTCGATTGCAGTCCCCTATAAGTAGGGTAACCTTGGATCCCAGTTTGTGCAGAACAGCTAGAATCTATACCTATAATCTCAGCATAACTAGTAGTTGTACCCCTTCCTATTCTCTAAAGTTTCCTGGATTGGATAATAAATTATATAATTACTACACATATAAGCAGAAATTCCTGTTAAAACTGAAAACCTAATTATGCCCTTTCCTGCCTAAAACCCATAATGGTTTCCACTAGTCCTTAGAATAAAGTCTCAAGAACTTGCCCTCGTTTTAAAGACCCTGCGTAATCTGGGTTCTGCTTTACTTACCAGACTTGTCTTGGGTAAGTCTTCCAGCTGCCTCACTTTCTAAGATCTTCTATTTTCCCTATGATCCATCTCATATCAATATTGTAATTTCTTGGTTAATTGTTTATTTACCCTGTAGAGTTTAAACTCTGAATGCAGGGACGACGTCCAATTGTTTATCAATACATAGATCCCAAAAGTACTAAGTACTCCATCCCAGTATATAGTACATATTAACTGCTCAAATGTTGTAATCATTGTGGAAAGGAATACTTACTTGAAAACATGAACTGACAGTTAAGTGAGAAGTAACACCACCCAAAATCCTCCAGCTGCATTTTGCCAAAGTCGGGTTACACAGGGTAGTGTATGGACAGAGAAAACCACGTGACATAACATGTAAACATAAACAAGCTCCACCATGAAGTGAATATGGAAGTCATCACGACTTAATTTTCCCTTTTATTACTATGTATCATCACTATTATTATGTCACCAGTAGATAGAAATTCAGTGCAGTCATCTTTCAGTTGTCTCCATGTAACATCCCTTTAGCAGAATAATACCACAAATATCCCACCACTTAGTCTTTCAACATTAGAAGGTATGGCGTCATGCTATATAACCATGAAAAAACATAATATAATATAACTGTGAGAAAACACAATCAATTAAGAAAATCTGCTGCTTAAATTGTTATATATACTCATGCATTTTAAGGCTAAATAGAAATGTTCCTTTTTCTGTTATTTTCATTAAAGTTAAACAGCATTTAAAAATAGCATAGTAGCATTATAAAAGCTTTTCCAGATTATTTGTGCCAGGGGAATACCCCACCCCCATTTTATTATTATGGATAATTTTTACATATGCATACTTTGAAAACACAGATCAAAAAGGCAGTTGTCTCTGTCCTGGCTCTGAGGAGGTCATACTTACTCTATTCTTTTTTCAGTATTCTAAATTTCTCTTTTGCTGGCTGAGGGCCCCCTAGTCTGCCTATAAACTGATGTCAAATCCTGCTCCCATTACCTAATCATTCATCATGATCCTGAGCTAAGAGAGTGTTGCACATCAACCTATAGATTTCTGGTTACAAAAATAAATGTTGCTGTTAGGTAAAAAAAGCAAAGAAAAAAAGTTACCTGTACATTTTCTTCCCAAGAGATCTGCCAGCCCTTTCATGGCACTACAATGGTCAGTCTTGAAAGAACACAATACATATTTCTTTGTAGTGCATTTTTCTAACCTCACTCCGCTGTAAGGAAGCATTTTTCCTAGTTGATTCTCTATCTTTCTTGTTCAAGCACTGAGAAAGTCCAAAAAAAAAAACTGACAATGAACAATGAGCAAGACTAGTTCTCAAACCAAACACATCATTTTTCCTTTTCCCTTTAAGATTTCTTCCATGGGAATTGCGTCATTAACAAAAGAATTAAGTAATTGTGAAACCAGTCATATTTTTAAACATAATTCACATACCATACAATTCACTTTTGAAGTATACAATTCAGTGGTTTTTACTATATTCACAAAATCGTGCAACCATCACCAATATCTAATTCCAGAATATTTTCATCACTCCCAAAAGAAACATTGTATCCATGAGCAGTAACTTCTCATTGCTCCCATCTCCAGCACTTTGCAAATACTAATCTACTTTCTGTCTCAATGGTTGGCTTATTCTGAACATTTCATATTAGTGGAATCATACAATATGTAGCCTTTTGTGTCTGTCTTCTTTCACTTCGTTTATTGTTTTCAAGTTCCATCCAAGTTGTAGCATATACTGGTACTTCCATTTCTTTGTGACTGAATAATATTCCATTGTATGGGCATACCATATTTTGTTTATTCATTCATCCATTGATGGACATTTTGGTTGCTTTCACTTTTTGTCTATTATGAATAAAGTTGCTATAAACATTCATGTACAAGTTTTTGTGTAGACATATGTTTTCAGTTCTCTTGGGTATTTACCTAGGAGTGAAATGGTTGGATTGTATGGTAACTCCATGTTTAACATTCTAAGGAACCACCAAAATATTTTCCACATCAGCTATATCATTTTACACTCCAATCTTCAATATACAAGTGTTCCAATTTCTCCACATCCTTACCAACAATTGTTATTTTCTGTTTTTATAAAATTGTTATTATAGTCATCCTAGTGAGTCTGAAGTGGTATCTGATTGTGGTTTTGATTTTGCATTTCCCTAATGATTAATAATGTTGAGCATTTTTTCATTTATTATCAGTTATTCATGTATCTTCTTTGTAGAAATGTCTATTCAAATCCTTTGTCCACTTTTTAATTCAGTTTTTTATCTTTTTATTGTTGAGTTGTAAGATCTCTTTATGGATCCTGGCTTCTTATGCCTTATCAGATATATGATTTGCAAATAATTTCCCTTGTTCTGTGGTCTGCCTTTTCACTTTTTTGTTAGTGTCCTTTGAAATACAACAATCTTAATTAAATGAAGTTCACTTTATCTATTTTTTCTTTTCTTGCCCATGCTTTTGGTGTCATATCTAAGGAACAATTGCCTAATCCAAAGTCAAAATGACTTATGCCTGTTTTTTGTAAGAATTTTATAGTATTAGTTCTCACACTTAGGGCTTTGATTCATTTTGAGTTAATTTTTGTATATGGAATGAAGTAGGAGTCCAATCTTATTCTTTGTTGTGGGGACATCCAGTTGTTCCAGCACCATTTTTAAAAGACGATTCTTCCCCCGTTAAGTTGTCTTGGAATTCTTGTCAAAAATAGATTGACCATAAATGTAAGGGATTACTTCTGAACTCTAAGTTCTATGCCATTGATCTATATGTCTATCCTTATGCTAGTATTATACTGTCATGATTGTAGTTTGTAATAAGTTTTGAAATTGGGAAGTTTGAGTCCTTACACTTAGACTTCTTTTTCGAGAATTTTTGGCTATTCTGGGTCCCTTCTATTTCATGTGGAAATTACAAAACACTATTGGAAGAAATTAAATCATACCTAAATAAATGAAAAGACATCATGTGTTCATAGATTGGAAGACAACATTTTTAAGAGGGAAATACTCCCAAAATTGATCTGCAGATGAAATACAATCCCTATTGAAAATCTCTGCTGACATTTTTGTAGAAATTTACAAATGAGTCCTAAAATTTGTATGAGGTGTGTATGGTAAGATTAAGTTTGCTTGAGAACACATTCATCAAACCCACTAGACATAAATTGACCTCTTCTGGGATAAAATATGTATCGATAGATGTTGTTTGTCAATAGGTGTTGGTTAAACAAATGATTGCAATTAAATTGAGTAAACATTCATTGAGGGTTTGCCATTTGCCAGCCAACATTCTAGGTATTGAGGTATGGGCCTAGGTTTAGATTCCCAGTGATAAGAGGAAACACTAAGTTCAAAAATGACATAAATAAATAATTTGCAGATAGTTCTAATTCCTGTGAAAAATATGAACCAGAGAAATGGAGCAGAGAGTTACTGAAGGGGGAAGGAAGAGCTGTTTTAGCCAGGACAGTCAGAGCCAGCCTCTGTGAGGAGATGACAGGGGAGCCAGACTCATGATGGTCTTGGACAAGATTATTCCAGGCAGAAGGAGGAGCAATTGCGAAGGCTCAGAATTGAACCTGTTTTATTCCTTCACACTCAACATGAAATTTCTTCCCAGAAATAGAAAGGAGATGACACTTAGATTATACATTTCTTTAATTGTTGTAATATAAATTTTCTGCTACCAAAAAGAAGCTCTAAGAGAACAGGATATTTCTCCAAGACATTAAAAACAGCTTTGTTTCCAGAGGATTCTCTTAATTGTCCTAGTGGGAGGTATTGGCGGGAAAAATTTACTTGAGATTCACTTTGGGATCATAAAATAAAAACAGTAATTTACCAACAGGATTAAATTTAATGATTGTCAGAGATTCATTTGGTTGAGTTTTATTTTCTTTCATTTTAAAGTTAACCTAGCTGAGGTATTTTTCATTGAATCTGAAATTTTTATCCATTTTCATTAATGATATATACTCTTGCTATGAAATATGTTTTGCCTTTTTATCTCCCAAGTATATTCTAATTAAGGTTTAGCCAATTTTATGCAATTTTATGAAAAATGTGGAGCTATTCCCTGAGCTGAAATTCCTTTGAAAGAGTAGAATAGAGCATGCTTTTAACTAATTCCAATCATTCAGAATTCTAACCCAAATCAGACCTTTGGGGGTTCAAGCTCATTTACATTTCATAAAATGCAACTTCCTATTTCTAGAGAATAAAAGGCTTTGAAAGTCACAGGGAAATGGTTCAAAAAATATCCAGGACATCAAATAGCTTTAGCAAATCCTGCCTGATGAGTTAAGTGTAAAGGAATCAGAAACATATGGATTACATTTCCCTTAAAATACACATAGGTTTAACAGTAAAGAAGAAAAAAAGTGGCTGGCCCAGTGTGGTTTGGGTTTTTCGAACCTAAAACATTTGGAAAATAGTTCAAGATGGTTAATGAACCCCAAAGCAAGCCTGGGAATTGTGCAGGACTTCACAGACAGTGCCTCCTATGGGGAAAGAAGGGAAAGAAAGAAGGAAGGAAGGAAGAAGGAAGGGGGGGAGGGAGGGAGGAGAAAGAGAGAGAGAGAGATGAAAGAGAGAAAGCAAGAAAGAAGGAATGAGAGAGAGAAAGAAAAGAAAGAAAGGAAATGAAGGAGGAAAGAAAGAAAAGAAGAGAAGGAAGGAAGGAAGAAAG
This sequence comes from Equus asinus, assembly GCF_041296235.1. NCBI lineage: Eukaryota > Metazoa > Chordata > Mammalia > Perissodactyla > Equidae > Equus > Equus asinus. The sequence continues at coordinate 51,213,577 of NC_091802.1, read as the reverse complement.
AGAAAGAAAGAAAGAGTCTAAAGAATAGGCAGGCTTGGACTTGTCTGAGAAACACAGAACGCTTTGGACCCCAGTGTCAGAAAGTTCATGTTCCTTGGTCCTAATTCCTGATTTGGTCATTTTCAGTCATAGCTATGAAAAAGTTCCTTCTCCCCTTCCTTCCCATGGCCAACACCATCACGTCCCCCTCCCTGACCCTCCTGCCAATACAAAAAAGGAAAGAAAGAATCAACATTTCTAAAACTCTGTCCTTTAAGGAATTGTTATAATTTGAACTCATTTAGGAAATGAGGAGGTTGAATAAATTGCATTCCCAGGCTCAAATTACTGTGTCATTCTTGTTGATACAATGAACCCTTTCACCTAGCATTGTGTCCTAGGAAATTACAATTCCTGCGTTGAATGACTTGCTAGAGGACAAGCTAGAGCTAGGCTCTGAGCAGAGGGTCAGCAGCCAAACATTAGTCAGAGGAGATCCGGAGTCCAGGAGTCACGACTTATCACTGCTACAGGAAGCAATCCTGACCACTTATCCCCTGGCCCACTCAGAACGGAGTCCTTCTGCTGCAGTACAAGAGGGGTGCATACAGGCCAACTGCCCCACATCGGGAGGGAACCCACTGGCCATGCAGACTCCCCTGTAGATCTCGCAATTCCATTTGTTTGTCAGCCTCAGGTAAGACTTCTTTTCCCTTTGACATCTCTGCTCCTCTTCTCTACTGTATTGCTTTTATCAATCAACTTCCCAGTCTCCCCTCTTCATTCATCAACTTTAAAATAGGGCTTTTCAGTCTTTCTCTCCACCCAGTTTCTACCATCATTCTGGGAGGCTTCAATAGGCACATGGATGACACCTCTAATACCCTGTCTCCTTAATTGGTCAACACCGTCATCTCTAGTTACCTTTCCCTGCACACTTCTCTGGCTGTTCATTCCCATAGTCAAACGTAGCCCTCATTACATTAAATGTAAACATCTTAACTTCTTTTACACAACCTCCTAAACTTTCAACTCTGTCACTCGAATGGCCCCTCTTTACCTGTACTTCTCCTCCAGAAAATCTCCAACACTTTGAACCTTTATTTGTCCTCATCACTAAGCCACTCCCTCTTTATTTTCTTCCCTATGTAACTTGGGGAAAATCACACTGTCTTGCAGATTGATGTCTCAAACAGCACACAGCCTCCAAACTCAAGGCGTGACTGATGGTGTTCAGCTATCTTGTGAATTTCTTTATTCAGCCCTCGTTCTCCAAAGGAGCTATTTAAAACCTTCTTAAACTCCTCAACATTTTAACCCTGCCACTTTTCTCAATACTCTGCAGGTGATCATACCTCCTATTTCATAAAGGCTACAGCCAGCAAGTGGGAGCAATCAGCTTCCTTCCAGCAGGCCTATAAACAAACCTGAATTGAATTCTTCATCCTATTCCAAGGAAGAGGCATCCCTCCACCTGCATTCTAAATCCCACCCCTTTCTCCTTCCTAGTGGCTTTGAGCTCCAACGGACTATTTCATTTCTCCTGGCCATAAACTTCTCCATCTATGTTGGCTCCTTTTCAACATCATTTAAACATGGTCAATATGTTCCTGTCTAAGACAAAATAAACATTCCTTCAAACCTACATCTCTTGCCATCCACTTCTGATCTCCCTATCCTTTACTGATATATGTTCTTAAAAGGGTGTCTAGGCTTCCAGTATCCATCCCTCACCTCCCACATGACCACTTCTTCCTCTTGGAACTCTCTTTCCTTGTAGTCTCCTGGTTTGTCACCTCTTTCTCTGGTTTGTCCATGCAGTGTCCTTTGCACGTGCCCTTCACTAACTCTGCCCATCCTCTTGATGATAACATCTCAGAACACCACTGTATTAGAGATTCATCTATCTGCATCAGACAATCTCAGGGCCACCATGATGGTTCCAAAATACCCCTCTTATTTTATACACAGCTCATTACAATTAGAATTTTCTAAGAGGCAGGTACTATGTTAAGTAGGATATAAAGATGAAGAAAACATGATCACTGTTCTCAACAAACTCATAGTCTAGTTAAAAAGGCAAAAATGTACACATTTAATTAGATTACATATAATATAGTAACAGGATGACTTTCTATCCAACTAAATTAGGGATAATTATGCAGATTAACCCATCTTTTTAATCACCAATTTACAAAATAGGTTTTTATACAATTTCTCAAGACAACGGTTCAAATAAAAAGTTATTCTTGTCTCTAACATTTATTCTTACTTATAGTCTACTGCAGTAGCAAAAACATTTCTTTTTTTACATATATCTAAAAGATTCCCATATATACTCCTAAATTAAACACCATACTTTTCAAAACTTATAATGTTTATCAAATATTTTACCATTCTATTTTGCAATCAGAACCAGATACTGAGACAAATTTAGAAGCTAGTTGGCTGTCAAACTAATTAATTAATCTATTTCCTAGATGTGCAAGCTTATAAGAATTCTGACATACCATAACATATGTGTCCAATCATATTTAAGTCACCCAGTCAACAAATAGCACTATGTGCCGAGAACAGCATTGAGTGTTTTTACAAATTACATTGCTGGAAAAAAATTAAAAATTTTTTGAAGAAGCCAAGTGAATGAAGTACAGAAAAGAAAACATTTTAAAACTAGAGCACTAATATTTAATGTTTACTGTGGAATTCTTCTCTGGTGTTATCATAAGCTAGCTCTTAGCAAGACATCAAGGCTGAACTGTCAGTTTTTGTCATTTTTATGTCCTGGAAATAACTTTTGCCTTAAATGGATTCATCATTTCACTCACTCTTAACAAAGTAAAAAGCAAAGAGATCAACTTTTAGGGTCATACATATTATTTCCACTTAAAGAATGGAGACCCAGGGCCTGGAGGCAGCCCGGAGGAGGACTACACTAACAGGTGGCCTTCTCCAAGATGTAGTTCAGAGTCTTTAAAGGCTGGCCTCCTTGTCTCGACATAATTCCTCCCCACACACACTTCCATGCATGCCCCAGTATATAAAAGGTTAGCGACTAATGCATTTTATCTAAAACAAGTTTTAAGCTTTATGAATTCCCTATTAAACATGGTAAGCAATATTAATATAGTAGAAAGAGAATGATCTTTTAATTTCACTTAAGAATAGATCCAAATAAGAGTAATTGTAAACATTAGATAATATAATATGCTAGGTGCTCTTTCACTATATAGATAGAGATAGAGAGATAACACATAGAAATATAATACACATCACCATATAAATGGATACAGACACATGTATATGGATGGATGTACATAAACACATATATCCATTTTATAGATGAAGATACTAAGGCACCAAAAGACTAACCAACTTGCCCAGAATCTCACACTGGTACATTATGGTACTGGGATTTATTATGTTTTTTCTTGAATTTAAACCTAGGCTTCATAGCCACATGATATGATGCCTTTCCTCATCTAGGAGTGTCCATTTTCCTTGAACATTTAAGCAAATATAATATCTCTTAAGTTTTATGCCCCTGGGATTTTTTATCATGTATAAGGCCAAGTCAAACTAGCAGAAATCTATTTGTGGATATCATGTAATGCTGTTTCTGTTATTGGTTTTGGTTTGATTGTGCTTATTTATGTATTCATTTATTATGATGGTAATTGTGTGTGTAAATGTTATTGATGAAGGTGAATTTTCTCTGAAGCTAAAAGTTTACATTTCAGGGTTCTTTGCTTGTCTGAGCATATTCTGTGGTCCTGGAAAATCCATAGTAACATTACACACATTATGTCATATATTATAATACAATTTGTAAAATTAAGATGTTTTAACTGTAAATGGTTAAGGCCACCATATCTGTCTTTCCGCTCTGGCTTCTCATGGCAGTTGCCATTGGAGTAGCATTTTGGTAATCCAAGTGAAGAGAAGTTGAAATCAAAATACAATTAATGTGGGCTAGTGAGGGTATATGTAGGTGATTCACAGGCTTGCTCATGTATAGTTAAATTATTTCTAGGCATCCCAGTATAGGAATGAGTTCCAGAAAACCTCCTACAGTTCACTCTGCTGACTACACAATGTCATCACACAAAGATTTAGGGGAGCGGTTATAGAGCCAGAAGATAGTCTGTAGAAATTCCTTCCAAATCATATAGCTCATATACGAAAGAAACTTGATAGAGATCTTCTCAATATAACAGCTCTGAAAATGTGTGTGCTAATAATAACTAGTTATAAAACTGGAGGAAACCTTTCTAAATAATCAATGATAATATTAATAACAATAATAATAATAAAAGTTTGTCTTCTAGATAGGATGTTGTACGTAGTGATAGGTACTTGCTCCTGCTATGACAACTAGGGAACAAAAGGATAAATTACAAGTTATATTTTTAGAAGCATCAGAAAACTGTGGAAGCCATGAGGACTAGATGAACTAAACAGAGAAGAGATCTTCCTCAGAGAGCTGTCAGTCGATGGTTGTTTCTTCCATGAGAGCACTAGCCACTTCTGGGAAACTCTGAGGATCAGATTTGGCATAGGCAAAGGGGCTCCACTGCAGAAAACTGAAACTAGTGGTGCTTCTGAAAGCCACACAAGCTGGCAGGATAGAAGGAGATCTGAAGGAGCCCAAACACATGATCCCATAGGATATTTGCTGAGTGCTGAAGCAGTGCAATTGGCGGGGTGTTTACCTGCTCATGGTGCCTATGAAACAAACTCCTTCAATAAACACAAAATATTTGCCAGATTTTGAACCTCTTGGAGTAGAAGTTTAAAGAGTAATTTAAAGGATCTGAAAGGTATAAATTTCATTATGGAGGAAGCAAAGACTCTTTATCAAAACCCTGATAGGGCCACAGCTAAAGAGGAGGGACAAGGCTAGAAGGTAGAATAAAATTTTCCTCAATTTCCTGGTAGTTAGGATAAAAGGTCCTGCATCAAACCATGGCTCATCTCCTTAAGATTTTTGCCAGATGTTGAAGCTGTATGGGGCTGGAGTTCAAAGAACTGAGCTCAAACCTCAGAAAGATTGGAGTGTTTAAGGACTAAGGAAACAGACATCTACCAAGATCTCAGGGAGAAGATAAGTGATGCAGCAGAAATGAGTTGAATCTAACTAAAAGTACTGCCCAGTCCTAACCAAGCTCAATTCCTGATTAAACCGAGATGCTCTTTCTCTCATATTATCTGTGTAACAAAAAAAGGGCAATGCTTTGACTGGCATAAAGTTAAAATTTAAAAGACAGAGAGAGAGATCATTTATCTTATAACCAAGAGAAAAATTAAGAAACAGGAGGAGACCCTCAGATTATCTAGGTACTGAAATTGTAGATAAAAATATTAAAATAAAAATTATAACTATATTAAATAAAATAGAGGAAAAGATAGACAAAATAAATGAATGAATAAAAAGGGAATTTAAGAAATAATTGAATCTGTAAAAAGAATCAAATATACCTCCTAGAAATAAAAAATACAACATCTGGAATAATCCATTAGAGAAGTCTAGACAATGCAACAACAAAGAAGATTAGTGAACTCAAAGACAAACCAATAGAAAAATATCCAAACTAAAGAACAAAAAGAAAAAGAAAAAACAACAACAAAAAAGAGAAGAAAATACATACAGAAAAATTCTAACTGTAACATATTGTATTTGAACTTCCAAGATGAGTAGAGTAGAGATGGAATGGGGAAGAATTTAAAGAAACAATGCCCCCAAAAATTTGAAACTCATGAAAAAGATTAAATGATAGATTCAAAAGATTGGAAAACCACAAGCAGGATAAGCATTCTCTTTCCCTCTCTCTCTCTCCCTTTCTCTCTAGCTCCCTAACACAAACACACGCACACACACACACACACACACAAATACGCACACACCAGTACGTAAACTTCTGTTAAAAATCAAAGACAAAAAGAAGTTTAAAGAAATCTGGAGAAATAAGAACATTAGCTAAAAAGGGGCAAAAATTATTTTCAACAAAATATAAAAGCCAGAGGATAATGGTAAGCATTTTTAAATTGTTGAATGAAAGAAAACAGCCAGCTCAAGCTTTTTACACAGTAAAAATATAAAATATGACATTTTCAGAAAAATAACAGCTGAGATAATTCATTAAAAACAATTCACAGTATAAGACATGCTAAAAGAAATTCTTCAAGCCAAAGGAAATTGATCCAAGAAGAAAGCACATAAGAGCAAGAAAGAAGGAAGAGCACAACAAAGTGTGATTGTATAGCTAAATACAAAAGAATATTGACTTCCTGAAGCAATGATAATGCTTGTGAGAGGCATAACACATGTAGAAGTAAAATATGACAAAATAGCACCACAGACAGAAGACAGCAGGATAAATGGAGCTCTTGTATTGATAGGGAAGTGGCAGAAGCATTCAATTAAAAACGGATGTCATCAATGCAGGGATGCACATTTTCATCTCTAGGGTAATCACTAAAAATTAACCAATTTAACTTAACCGACATATAGAACACTATGTCCAACAACTGCAGGGTTACAGGGTTTTTTTCAAGTACACTTGGAATATTTAACAAAATAGATCAAAATCTGAGCAGTGAAGCAAGTCTCAGTTTCAAAGGATTAACAATCAAACATAATATTTCCATATAGTGAAATTAAGATAGGAATTAATAACAGAGAAATGTTTTAAAAATCCCCAAGTATTTGGAAGATAAGCAGCAAAATTCTAAATAACTCAGGAATCAAAGAAGTAACAATGAAAATTAGAAAATATTTTAATCAAATGATAATGAAAATATGACATATCAAAACTTATGAGATGCAGCAAAAGTAGTCCTTAGAGGGAAATTTGCAGCTTTAAATGAATATGTTAGAAAATAAAAATTGAAATCAATGATTTAAGATCCCATGAAGCTAGCAAAAGCCTAATAAATACAAAGAAAGTGGAAGGAAGGAAATTAAAATTAAAGGAGAAATTAATTAAATAGAAAACAATCATACAATAGAGAAAATCTACAAAGCCAAAGTTCTTCCTTTGAAAGGATTAATAAAATTGATAAACACTTATAAGACTGATCAAGGGGAAAAAATGAAGAACACAGGTTACCAATATTAGGAATGAAAAAGGGGACATCACTACAGATCTTACAGATAATAATAATAATAATAATAGGATAATTTTGTACAACTTTTTGCCAATGAAATTAGCAATAAAGTGAAAATTTACAAATTCTTAATATTACAACCTTCCAAACTTGTAAAAGGAAGAAACAGAAAATCTGAATTAAATGCACAATTATAAAACCTTCACACAAGAAGGATCCAGGCCCAGAGCGTTTCATTAGTGAATTCATCCAAACATTTATAGATAAAATAATACCAATCTTATACAAACTGTTTCAGAGATTATGGAAAAAAAGGAATACCATCTAACTCTTTTTTGAGGGGTGGGGGTAGCAAAACTTTGGCTCCATAACCTAACAAGAAAATTACTAAAAGAAGGAAAATTATAGGCTAATCTCTCTCATGAACTTAGATGTAAAAGTCTGTAAGAAAATACTAGTAAATTGAATCCAGTAACATAGAGAACAAATAATACATCAAGTTCAAGTGAGGTTTATTCCAGATAGGCAAGAGTGTGTTAATATTTAAAACTCAATGTAATTCACCACATTAAGAGTAAAAAATCATGTAATCATGTTAATAGATACAAAAGAAATTGACAAAATATAACACAAATGTACTTGATTTTTAAAACTCTTAGCAAACTATCAATAGCAACAAGCTTGTTGAAACCAATAAAATATCTACCAAAAAAACTCCCATATTTAATAGCAAATATGGAGAGTTTCGCCTAGTAGCAAAAGTGAAATAACTATCACTATTTATATTCAACATTGAAATGCAGGTCTCGGTCATTTCAAGAAAGCTATTAGAGACAAGAAAAGAAAGATTTGAAAGATCTATTATAAAGCCGTAGTAATTAATACAATATAGTATTGGGACTAAAATAGACAAAGTCATTAAATGGTACAGAATGGCACTGATAAAGACCCACACATATGTGTTGCCTGGTTTACAACAAAGGCAGCACAGCAGTGCAGAGGAAGAAAGGTGGTCATATCACCAAATGGTGCAGGGTCAATTGGATAGCCATATGGACAAAATGAGTCACCCCAGAAGTTGGAAAGCTTGGTGCTGCTATGACCTGCCTTGTTATTATTACACCAGCCAAGTCTATTGCGTAGTCTCAGTCGCCCAGTGTCTCCAGCTTGGATGATCCAAGCTTGTTAAAACAGTAATTTTTTTGCATCAGGATGAACATATGGTGGTCTTTTCCCTACTCTCAGTCTTGAATTCCAAATTTGACCACATAGAAGCAAATCAGCCAGAGTTCTACAGAATTATACAAGAAATTGCCTGAGTACCTGCAGTATTCTATTATGAATTTGGCGTGAAAGAACAAAAGAGAGGAAATGCCATCAAACAGATACACACAAAGTGAGTAATATTTGTCTTGCCAACATAGACTTCACAGTGAAAGCAAAAAGAAGGGGGGGAAATTTGTTGAAATTCCATGAGTTTGGATTCAATCTGAACCATATGTAGCTCCAGATTAGGTCATATTCTCATGATAAAATTACTAATTTTGTCTTCAATTTTGTCTGCTACTCAGTGTTTCCATGATCTCTTATTAGCTGATCTCACGCATTATTTGTTTGGTTTGTATCACTCAAAAGATAAGGGACTTCAACTCAAGCCCTGGAGTTTCACCAAGAGGCTTGGTACTCAGTTCCTAGGTGTCAGGAGAAGGGGAAGAGAGTACGGTGCAAAGCAGCAGATTCTGGAACAAGACCACCTGAATGTAAAGTCCCCTTACTTCCTCGAAGTGTGATCTTGGGCAAGTTACTTCCTCTCCCTGTGCCTCAGTTTTCTTGTCTATAAAATGGGTTTAATAATGGTTCCTACTTCTTTAGGTTGTTGTGTGAATTAAAAGCGTCAAAGGGTAAGGTACTTAATAAGAATGCCTGATATTATAATTAGTGCTGTAAAGATATTAGATATTAGTTATTATTTTTCATATGTAAGAACTATACAGAAAATTCTTGCCTTCTAAACTACTTTAGCTTTTGTTAATTGCATATTAACCTGGGCATTTCATAAATTGTGGCAGTTTGGAACAAATCACTTATTTTCCCATTTATGGAAGGCAAACACAACTTACTGATTTCCTGTCAGAAACCTGATAAGAAGAGACAGCAGAGCAGAGTGGTCAAGAACTGGGCTTTGCAGTTAGTGGCCTTCGTTGAAAACTCCTCCTCTGCCGGTTTCCAGCTGTGCAACGTTGCCATGACAGATTTAATTCCTCTTCTCATCTTTAAAACGGGGATATGATGGCATCAACTTCATAAAATGGTCAGAAGGGTTAAGTGAGATAATGCATCCAAATTATTTACAGAGTATTTTGAGGACTGACTAAGTAATAGGTGCTGTCCCATTGTTCTATTATTATTTTTATATAGCTCCCAACATAGAAATGCTTTCAATCACCTGCACTTTATGCATTTTAATAATTCAAAAGTGCATTAATTGTTTAATCTTCATAGCAGAGACTTTGCTTTTCTTAGCATGGTATTGAGCTTACTCCAGAGACTTGAGTCTTCATCCAATTAAAATGCTCATAGGAAAATCTTTGAGGTGCTTTGCCGATACCACCAGTGATGTATAAACTTAAGGCACACCCATCTGTTCAAACATCAGATATGACCCATAAAATGCGTGTGTATAAACCAAACTTTCTTTAAAATGCAGTGAGTCATTCATTTGCCCTGTGACTTTTTAGATACCCTATTAGGATATCCTAATATCCTTAGGACTATCCAAAGCTGACATTTTGTGTAAATCATGGAATTCAATCTCATTACTTTGTGACTTTAGACTTTCCCAAAATGGTTTCCTTTGATCACTATTACTCTTCTGTGACTCTGCTAACGCTGACAGTCATGCGATATTACTACTTGTCTGTGAAAAAAATAATAAAAATTTAAAAAAATAAAAACAAACACTTCACAGACCTCAGTTCTATTGGGTGATTATGCTGTGGATGACCCAGAATGAGAGAGAAGAAAAAAAAGTTTTCACAGTTCCAAATGGAGTTAATTAGTAATGAAAGTTGCAATGGAATGGAAAAGTCAACTGGACTTACCAAGGGCTACCCTATGAAAGGTGTCCAAACACCACTGAACTTCTCTCCAACTAGTCTCTAGATGGCTGTTAGCACCCGATTCCCTGGTAAGGGCAGATCAGTGGGTCATCAGTAAGACTAGAAGTTCTACAGACAGTTATAAATTATGAAAGGGGAGATTTACTTGAAAGAGTAAGCCAGAATGGCCTCCAGGAATTTTTGAAACATCACGTTGGAGCAAGAAGTGAAGTGCAGTTGTTGTTAGCAACACACAAAGGGCCTGAAGCAAAGTAATCAGGGGAAAAAAATTATAAGGTAGTGGGTATATTGGTTCAGACTCAGGAACATAAGACATTCATTACACTGAGACACTGTAATTCTCTGAACACCCCTTAAATCTCTCGGCTGTTTAATATAAGATGAGAGTAAATGTGCAGGTCAATAAAATTATCAGCTATTTCCATATCCAAAAGCAGAAAAGTTTCGCCAGTGGAAAAACGTAGAGGTTAACCATGAACTTTTTTTAATAAACAATTTGGCCTCCTGTCATTCTATGCACAAGCCTTCCATTACCAGCGAATACTGACCCCCTCAAAGAGCCACTGAATCTTTGAGTTTCCAGCAGAGCCTGCTGGCAGTCAGGACACACCATGCTGGATTTCTCACAGGTTCAAGTGTCAGCCACCACTTGCGGAAAGGGTATTTGAAGGATGAGTGTTGTATAACCACAGGCTGAGGCTCAAAAGCCAATTCCAGTTAAGCCTGATAATAGTTTTTGACATTTAGAGACATTTTATCCTTCAAAACTCTTGGATAGCTGAACTGCTTGCCTGAATTTGCTGTTTCTATGGAGACCAGAAGAGATTTTAAAGTGTTAATCTTAGTTGACCTCTTTCATGCTTTTTTATTTTGACTTTTACCTAAAATTTCAGTCCAGAGTTAAATGATTATTTGTTCTCTAGTCTCAATTAAATTTCCACCTTGCAGTGGTCTCCCAGATGGTGTCCAACACAATTCGTTGTGGGTATGGAAAGAAAATATTAGAACTTTTATTTATATCTATTTTTAATCAAAAAATAAAGAGGAAACTAAGAGGCATCCCACAGCACCAGAGGGAGGGTGACAGTGGTACCCGCATGGTCTTATTCGGTTTCATCTTATTGCAACTCATCACGGTTTACTTGCATTCAGTTCACTGAAATTATGGATTCTATTACCTAGTTTTAACTAAACCAACTTTCACAAAATGGACAAATGGCTTATACAATTCGCACAAAGAAACCATATATTGCTAATGCAAACACCAGAAAAGAACAACAAAAATGGCAGAGCTGAAACAGGATAGCATGGGATAAGAATGTAGTTCTGAAGCCAGACTCCCCAGGCTCAAATTCCTGACACTATGATGTACTAAATCAGTGACTTTGGGGAAGTTACTTAATCTCACTGTGTATCAGTCTCTCCCTGTCACATAGGATGTAACATAAAACTCTGCTCCCTACAGCAGTGTCTTGTCGGGCAAATTCAATGACTAAAGCCTGTGGTGCATAGTTAATGCTTTAAAAAACATCTTTTATCATTATCCTTCTAACAAGGGCAAAAGCACAGATGATCTAATCAGATTCGATCATTTAAAATTATCAAGATTATTTGTAATGTGGGTTCTCATCCACTATCATTAGCACTAAACCTCTTACTACCGGTTATTTGAGCCATGTGACATTGCTAATAGTGTGTGTGTGTGTATGTGTGTGTGTGTGTGTATGAGAGAGAGAAAAAGATATTAAGCATCTGGAAGAAGGCAAAACTGCAATTTTGTCAGTGTTCTAAAGTCATGTAGTGCACAATCAAAACTCTACAAAAATCTCACTAAACTAGATAAATGTTTAGAGGCCACATTTGGACCTTTTTACTAAATGGCAAATGATAAAACAGTCGTAGTCTATGGGAATACAAGTATTGTTCCTAACAGGGTAAAAACAGGGTAAAATGATACGTGGAAAGCATTTTTTCATCAGAAAATTCTTTTGATACACCCAGAGAAACTTTGCTGAAGATTTTCAGACATAGCTGTTAGGTTACCGTTCAAGAGATTTGCTCTAACAAATAGGTTGAGTGAAAAAAAAAAAAAAACACTTCCTAAAAGATTTTCGCTAAACATGGACTTGATAGATTATATTTCAATGATGAAATATGCTTTTCGAGCCAATAAAGACGAGACATAACTCAGAAAGTATATTCTCAGCAATAAATGACTACTTAATTTTTTTTAAAGTTTATGAGAATGCTTTGTAAAGGAGACACTGAAGAAGAGGATGCTTTGAATGGAATGAAAGATCCTAGAGTAAATTTACAAAGACAGCATAACACCTAAAATAGATTCATAGCAAAGAAATTGGAGTCAAAATGTACAAAGTGCTGCCAGGTGTCATCAATGTGCTTATTTTTACAGAAATAATATTTCTGAAGTATAATACTTCTAAAATACTGTATCACGCAGCCTTTCTGTTTTAAACCATATTTAAAATAGTTGCCAAATTTAAATTTGAGGTATGGGATTTTTTTATTGTTTATATTTTTCTTTTATTATTTATATTTATTGTCTATAATTAACTGCACTTTCCTGAGATGGCAAATGGCTAGTAGCGTTATGCTTCCTGCAATAGGGGCACATACTCAAACATGGGTGTTCAATCAAAATTGTTAGAGACCGTGGTTTAGAAGGAAATAGAAATTCTACATTTTAATAAATTTTAAAGAGATGTAATCTTTTCCAAGGAAAAGAGTCTGTAACTTTTCTCCAAAGCTTGTTTCAATGTTTAGCATTTGCTGGAGGAAAGACACTTCTCATACCAAGCTTAAATCTCTTGTGCTACATTTTGAGCCCATTTTCTTCGCTGTAGATTTTTAAGTTGTACATTGTCTTTATCAGGAAAACAATTAACATACCTGAGGAAGCATCCTCCTCCACTGAGATGATTTTTTTGGACTTCACTAAACAAAGATCAACTTAGGTCAAAATATTGACTTTTAATTAAAGAGACAGAAAGGAAATATGAAAGTCTATGTATTGATAGTGGTTCATATTTGGAGGAGTTATGGAATCAGGATCCCTTGAAGAAGCTGCTCAAGCTACGTGATAGCTTGGCAGAGCCATGTAGATTTGGAGATGTAGTCAACTGAATATTTGTACCAACATTCTGGCCACCAACAGTGTGACCTTCCATTTGTTGGCACAGCATAACAAAGACAAGACTTTTTAGTAGTTCTGGTTGCTATATTCCACATACTCAGAGGAACTTTGAAGGAAGGTAGTTTTTGCTTTCTCTGGAGAAAATGGGAGTAGGTAGGGAAAAGAGAGAAAATGGCACAACTTGAATTGCTGAATTTTGAAAAATGAACTAGGAAGAAAATATACAAATGCCCATCACTAATCATTAGGGAAATGCAAATCAAAATTACAATGAAATACCACTTCATATCCTTTAAGATGGCTATTATTTAAAATAAAAAAAAAAAACAGAAAATAACAAGGATTGATGAGGATAAGAAATTGGAACACTTGCACACTGCTGGTGAGAATGTAAAATGGTGTAGCCACTATGGAAAACAGTAAGACAGTTCCTCAAAAAACTAAAAATAGAATTGCCATATGATCCAGCAATTCTACTTCTGTGTATATACCCCCCAAAATTGAAAGCAAGGTGTTGAAGAGATATTGGTGTACCCATGTTCATAGCAGCATTATTCACAATAGCCTAAAGGTTGAAGCAACCCAAGGGTCCATCAGTGGATGAAAGGATAAACCAAAGGTGGTATGTATATACCATGGAATATTATTCAGCTTTAAAAGGGAAGGAAATTTTCACATGCTACAACATGGATGAACTCTGGAGCTGTCATGCTAAGTGAAATAAGCCAGTCACAAAGGAGCAAATACTGTGTTTCCATGCATATGAGGTACTTAGAGTGATGAGGTTCACAGAGACAGAAGGTAGAATGGTGGTTGCCAGGGGCTGGGGGGAGACTGGAATGAGGAGATAGTTTAGCAAGATGAAAAAAGTTCCAGAGATAGAGGTGATAATGATTGCATAACAATGTACATATACTTAATACCACTGAAGTGTACACTTAAAAATGGTTAAAATGGCAAATTTCATATTATGTATATTTTACCAAAATTAAAAAGAAACAATTTTTTTAATAAAGGGAACCAGGCTTTCTAAATGACACACATTTCCCACTAACCAGTTTTACCAATACCTTGTGTCACACTTTACAGAGCACTGTCAAAGTCATTTTATGTGGTTTCATTAGCTCATTCATTCAAAAATGAGCACTTATTGAACCCTTTATGAAGGACTAGGAACAGAGCTAGATGCTTAAAGGGAATACAAATTTGATAAGACACAGTCTCCAATAACAAAAGAAAGTGAAAAGGAAATGAAAAAAATTGTTAATATGTACAAAGTCACACTTATGCACATTGTTTCATTTGGTTCTCATAGCAATCTTACTCAGAAGTAGGTATTATTACATTCTTTGGCTCATGAAACTGAAGCTTGGAGAAATCAAGTAATTTGCCCAGGTCACAAAACTAGTAAGAAACAGAGCCAGGATTCAAAACTTGATTCAACTCCTGAATCTTTGCTCTTCTGCTACTCTGAGCCACTATTAAGACCAATCTTGATCCCATCCTTCCTGAGCAAGTCACTCTGTACATATGTCTTAGATTCATTAAAAGTCTTTGACCAATGCCTTCCTCTAATATGGGGTTTGCCTTGAAAATAAGTTGCAAAGATTTTACTTAAGTTTGAAGGCCTCTGGACTTATTGCTTCCATCTCATTTCTAAAATCAAGGCTAAAGTTTCAGGCTCCTTGTTTAAGAGTCATCCATGATATTCCATATTGGCTCTCATTTGATTTCTTCCTTACATATACCCAGAATCATGTGTTCATTCATTCATTCACAAGAATTACTATTTTTTCTAATTTCCCCAAGCATCATAGTCTGAAGTCTGGTATTTATTAAAATCTACTAGGAATAGGCCATGCTCTAACTAGTAAAATACATTGCTTCCTTGGTTACACACTACCTTGTTTAATGGATAATTAGAAGGTTATTATGGGTTTCATAAGTTATGTGATAATTATCCAGATTCTTACATAATCACTGAAAAACACACTTGCTGACATGTTTTTAAAAAGACCTATCGGTATGTGTACTTAATTATCACACTCAATTATCTTAATCAAGCTAATCGGAATGCACCAATGAATTTTGCATTCATAATTCCTGAGACAGGCTTTTCTCATTTCAGTCCTCCAAGCTCTATGTCATGCTGTTCAGTTTAAACCCTTGGCTGCCTAATTCACGTCTTCTCCTTATATCAAGGGCACCAGCTAAACTATTTCTTAAACTTCTGACTGATAAACTCCAACTCAGGCCTTCAGGCCCAAACAAGAATACTTCAAGAAGCCAGAGTGCCATGTTCCAGCAATTTCTTCTGAGTTTACATCATAGACCTACTTTAAGGTCTGGAAGAGAAGAACAAGGAAAGGAAATTTAGGATGTTACCCTCAATAACCAGTTCTACAAGCAAGAAAAATTTAATACTTGAACTTGAGAAGGAACAGCAGGAAATATTCTAGTAGAATGGCTAAGGAGAGAGAAGCAAATAAATTTTCTTTATTCTTAGGTCCCTTGGCTTTGTGAGAAAATGTTACTCCCAGTGAACTATAGCAAACACTTGAGATAAACTCATTATTAAATATTATTAAGTGTTGTGAAGGTCTTTCTGAGATGACGCCTGGGTCCACAGGGAATGAGACAGCTGCTATGGAATAGGATGCTGGAACCATCCCAGTTTTTTGAAGAACTGGTGCAGAAATAGCTAGCCAGAGATACAGACAGTCAGCTTTAAGGCCTTTTTGGACTAAATAACTGGCTTTAGAATTTGTCTTTCTTGGTGCTGCCAAGGAAGCAATTCATACCCAGCATTATATAAGATTACTATTGATGGCCCCTCTGAGCAGAATATTGAGGATGAAGCTGACTACCAGAAGGACCCGCATTAATCCTGGCTCCCCAATGTGGAGTTGATGCAACTAGGTCCCAGTTGTGTAGAGTCTCTGAGCTATGGATTCCTGAGCAGGGTTATACTAGCTGTGTTACCTTGGGCAAAATACCTAGCATTTTTGACCCTCAGTTTTCTCATCTTTAAAATGGGGATATTCATGTAGAGTTCCTTGTTCATATGATGGTGTGAAAATTAAATGAGGTAATATAGGTAAAGCCTGTAGAAAGTACTTACTAAATGGGCATAATAATACTTAACTTACCCAGATAAGAGTTGTTATAAAGGTTCAAATGAGTTTAAGCATTCGTAACTGAGGAGATAATAAATATTTCTATCCCATGGGGTAACTGTGAAAATAAACATGTTAACATGTAAAGCATTAGAACCGTGCTGAGTACATGAAAGCTAATCAGTAAATGGGGTCATAATTCTTATTCTACCTCGTAGGGTTGGTACAAGACACACATGCCATAACATATAGTTTAAGGTACCTTGAACATTCAGAGGAACATACAAAGACTATCTAACCAAAATGTTAGTTTTGAGGCTCTTGCCAAGTGCCTTATATTCCTATTACTTTTTTTTTTTGCTGGGAAAGATTCACCCTGAGCCAACATCTACCACCAATCCTCCTCTCTCTTTTCTTTTCTTTTTTTTTTTCTCCTCCTCAAAGCCCCAGCACATAGCTGCATACTCCAGTTGTAACTCCTCCTACTTCTCTATGTGAGCCACTGCCACAGCATGGCTACTGACAGACAAGTGGTGTGGGCTCCGAGCCTGGGAACCAAACCAGGGCCACTGAAGCAGAGTACGCCAAACTTTCACCACTAGGCTGTCAGGACTGGCTCTCTATTCCCATTACTTTTTTTTTTTTTTTGAGGAAGATTAGCCCTGAGATAATATCTGCTGCCAATCTTTCTCTTTTGTGCTAAGGAAGATTGGCCCTGAGCTGACATCCGGGCCCATCTTTCTCTACCTTTTTTTTTTTAAGATTGGCACCAGAGCTAACAAACTGTTGCCAATCTTCTTTTTCTGCTTTTTCTCCCCAACTCCCCCATGTACATAGTTGTATATTTCAGTTGTGCATCCTTCTAGTTGTGATATGTGGGACGCCGCTTCAACGTGGCCTAATGAGCAGTGCCATGTCTGCGCCCAGGATCTGAACCAGCGAAACCCTGGGCTGCCAAAGCAGAGTGTGTGAACTTAACCGCTCGGGCAGGGGGCCAGCACCTTCCTCTACTTTATATGTGAGATGCCTGCCACAGCATGGCTTGACACGTGGTATGTAGGTCTGGACCCAGGATCCGAACTGGTGAACCCCCGGCTGCCGAAGCGAAATGTGTGAACTTAGCCACTGGGCCACTAGGCTGGCCCCTATTTCCATTACTTTTAAAAAATCTTTCTTTTTTTTTCTCTTCTTTTTTTTTTTTTTGAGGAAGATTAGCCCTGAGCTAACATCTTCTGCCAATCCTCCTCTTTTTGATGAGGGAGAGAGGCCCTGAGCTAACATCTATGCCCATATTTCTCTACTTTATATGTGGGATGCCTGCCACAGCATGGCTTGATGAGTGATGCATATGTCCACACTCAGGATTTGAACTGGCAAACCCCAGGCCACCAAAGTGGAACACGCGAACTTAACCACTGCACCACCAGGCTGGCCCATTAAAAGTCTTTCTTGACAGCCACATCTGCTTAAAACAGTGTTATCAGTGAGGATTTACAGATATAGATGTTTTTAACTGCACTCAGAGGAACTCACTCTGGAGATGCCCAGAAGGAGGATATAGTGGGGTATGTCAGCCAACTACATTCACAATAATGCCACATAACAAATAAATACACGAACTTAGTAGCATCCAATAATAAACACTTATTTAGTTCATGCATCTGTGATCAACTAGAGGTTGGCTGACCTCAACTGGGCTCAGCTAAGCGGTTCTACTGATCTTGAATGAGGTCATTCATGCTTCTGGGGCTTATCTGGGGGTCAGATGTTCTAAGCTGAGCTTATCTGGGGCAGTTTGGCTAGAGTGACACTGCTCACATTCCTCCTGGGCTAGCCTGGGCATGTTCTTCTGAAGACATATAAATGAGCAAGACCAGTTGTTTAAGAACTTTTTGAAAATTTGGTCATTTCGTGTCCACGAAGATTTGACTGGCTAAATCAGTCACATGGACAAACTCAAAGTCAAGCTGTAGGAAAATACACTCCACCTCTTTAAGTGGGAGAAACTTCAGTCACACGGTAAAGGACAGGAATTCAAAGAAAAGAGAAGAACTGAGGTCAATAATGCAACTTATCACAGTAGAAGAATATGGTGACTGGCCAGACGTTTGGAAACCCCTACCTCTGCTATAACCATTTATATGTTTTATTGGTTTACACATATTGATAAGATTTAAATTTAGTAAAGAGTACCCCATCTAAAAAATACTTGAACATACTTCAGAGGAATTTATATAGTTAATTTAGCACATACTATTTGGACACTGTGGAACAGGTACTGGAGAGGTATAAGCTTTGATAATGGGGCCCTAGCTATGTCAGTGGGATGCCCAGTAGGGAACTGCCAGGAATCTAGAAGAAACTGTAAAAGCCCAAGGCACTGGTCGTCAGATAGGCTAGGGCATCAAAGGAGGATGAGGAAATGCCAAAACAAGAGGTGAATGGACAATAAAGAAAAAGTTCACCTACGTCTAAATTTGCCCCAAAGACAGCCCATCTTCCCTTGAGCCTATCTGACCACGTAATGTCATTAAAATGGAAGCCCCACTCACATCCTCAAAGAAAAAATTTCCTTCTGAAATAAATATATAGTTAACTCCGCAACAGATGAATTTTATTAAGGAAGTTTCTAAAATGGATGCTTACCTTTAAAATCAGCTTGCTCGAGTTTATTTATTTTCTCTTTTGGGCACCTGGACAAATAGAGGCCAAGAAAGTCAAAATGAATGATAAAATCAGGAAAGGGAAAATGACCTTTTGTTCATTCAGATTCAGGAAAATCTCCTGAACTGATTTCTAAATATTTGATTCAGAAAAACCTAAACCCTGTTTGTCAACTGCATTCTTTTTCTCATTAAAAAAAGAAAAAAGGCCTCCCATGAGTATAAGGGTAGAAATTCAATCTGTATGTTTTCTGATTCATTTACACTTAGCTCATCAAAATATTTTGTAAGAGCCGGGCTCTTTGGTGGCCAAAGATGCTTTGTGGTCCTTTTCCTTTGAAACAGAAAAATTGCCGTTTATCATCAGCTTACACAAATGCAAAAGAAGGTCGAAGAACACTCCTAAATTTATTATCTCATAAGGTTGGAGTGAGTTATAAGCTCGGAAAGTCTGTTTTCTTAAACTGGCTTCTTCTCTCTTGTAATTTATCATAATATTCCAGTTCTACCTGTATGGTGCTGATCTCATTTTCACTTTTCACATTAGTACCAATGCTCTCACTGATAATGACAATCCAAACATAAAAGGATCAAAGTTACAGGAATGATCCAGGAAAGTAAAGAGTAGGCTTTGGGCAAAGAGTTCCAAGAAGTTTTAGAGAAATATGAATGTTTTGGAGTGTAGTATGATTCTGTAGCCAGATTTCAAAGGTAGAGAGTAGTCTTCTATTCATCCAAATTCAAAAGAAATCGTTGGGCTGCTCATTACGTCTCAGGGCCCAGACTTAATGCCAAAGCCTAATCCACATTTATCAAAAGAATGAGAGAAGCTTTTCCTTTATTTTACATAACTGGTCTGCTGCCCTGATCAGTGAGGTGAACAGCTTTTACCAACAGCACATCAGGAGCAGCTTTTAGGGAAATACAAAGTCGGAATAGAAATTACTATACAGATAGAAACACTAAAGAAAATAACAGAACAATGGCACAACCAGGCAGCAAACCCAGGTCACGAGATGCTATACACCTGACTTTCCTGTGCACTATACGCTACTGAAAAGTAAATCAAAATATTTATTATGAGTACATATATATTATCATTTTATCTTTTGATATTCATTAAGAGTTAGAAAAGCTTAATGATGGGTGGATACGAACAATAATGATAAACTTCTTGACTTTTCTCCTTTTATGGTACCCTTTCAATGGTAGGCAATGCTCTTAGTTCTACATTCTCAGAACTCACGTAGTCTCTAATCTTCAATTGCTATCTTTTGCTATTTCCAGGCCTTATGTTTTATACAAATCCCTGTCCCACATCTTCAGGTGACTCTCAGTAACATAGGATAAAAGAGTTCTTTTGCCTTTGACTACATAGACAATCACAGCCTTTTTCAAAGCTGGTCAAGTGACTTTCTTTTCTTTTTTTCCCACAAACTAATTTTGTTCACTCCAATGATGAATAAAACTAAACTCAAAATTTCATATTAATAAAAAGATAGGAATGGAAGTTTTCCTTCAAAGGCTAGAGTAGAGCTGATCTAATTTTCTCATTCAAAGTGTCTCTTTCTGACTTTGTTAAGAGGGTTGGGGAGGGCAGGTCTATGATCCTTTCTGAAGAACATCACACAGAAATCAGGACTTGAGAGTAATGAATCCACAAGAATGCAAACACTGTTTGTTTTGTTCAATATGACATCTATAGTATTTAGAACAGTGCCTAGCTCCTAGCAAATACTCAATAAATACTTGTTACATAAATGATTAAACCTTACAGAAATTCCAAAGAGATCAAAAGCCCAGCCCCAACACGAGCTTAGAGATTAAACACCTTCCTTCACTGTAATTTCTACCTCCCAGCATTTGGTCATGAGTGCACTGAAGCTGACCATCCTCATCAGCCCTCTTTCTCCTCCTTGGGTGTGAAATCACAATGAGGCCATTGTCACCCCATGCCATATCAGTCATATTCTTCCAGAGCCACATCTTGGATCTTGTCATCATCTGTAATTTTTTCACTTTCAAAATCCTCGTTCATAAGCTCCTTGTCTTCCAGCTTGCTTTTTCAGCCACTTCCACCGTGACAGCTTTTCAGCTTCACTGGGACCTTCAGTATTCTGGACCTTCTGCTTTTTCCCAAATCCCTTTCTTCAGTTCCTTCTGCAACCAACTTCTACTTTCTGTTTTCTTCTTGTTTACTCCCAAGCAACCAAGAAATGCTAGGAAGAAAAACACATAACAGGGGAAATGTAATCCACTACAAATATATGATCATCCAATTTAAATGGGCCCATAACATTGCCTAGCAATTCTGCTACAGCCTTGCTACTTAAAGCATGGTCCACAAACCAACAGCATCAGCATCACATAGGAGCTCATAGAAATGAAGAATCTTAGGTCCCATCTCAGACCTACTGAATCATAAGTAAAATTTTAAATAAGATCCTCAATTGAGCATTGTTTCATGTGTCTGTTGGCCATCCATATATCCTCCTTGGAAAAATATCTGCTCATATCCTCTCCCCATTTTTTGCTCGTGTTGTTTGTTTTTTTTGTTGTTGAGTTGTATGAGTTCTTTATATATTTTGGAGATCAACCTCTTATCTGATAAACGATTTGCAAATATTTTCTCCCAGTTTGTGGGTTGTCTTTCCATTTCATTCACGGTTTCCTTTGCTTTGCAGAAGCTTTTTAGTCTGAAACAGTCCTGTTTTTTAACTTTTTCTTTTGTTCCCCTTGCCCGAGTAGACATGGTATTTGAAAAGATGAAATGATGCTCAATATCACTAATTATTAGGGAAGTGCAAATCAAAACTACAATGACATATCACCTTACACCAGTCACACTAATTACCAAGACAAAAAACAACAAATGTTGGAGAAGATGTGGAGAAAAAGAAATGTTCATATACTGCTGGTGGGAATGCAAACTACTGTAGCCACTGTGGAAAACAGCATGGAGATTTCTCAAAAAATTAAAAATAGAAATACCATATAATCCAGTTATCCTACTACTGGGTATTTATCCAAAGAACTTGAAATCAATGATCCAAAGATCTTTATGCACCCCTATGTTCATTGCAGCATTATTCACAATAGCCAAGACGTGGAAGCAACCCAACTGCCCATCTATAGATGAATGGATAAAGAAGATGTGGTATATATATATATACAATGGAATACTATTCAGCCATAAAAAAGACAAAATTGTCCCATTTGCAACAACATGGATGGAGCTCGAGGGTATGAAGTTAAGCAAAATAAGCCAGACAGAGAAAGACAAATACTGCATGATTTCACTCATATGTGGAAGATAACAAATACACGGATAAAGAGGACAGATTAGTGGTTACCAGAGGGGAAGGGGGCTGGGGGTTAGGTGAAAGGGATAAAGGGGCACATACGTATGGTGATGGATAAAAATTAGACTACTGGGGGTGAGCACAATGAAGTGTTTTCAGGAATTGATAAACAATAAAGTACACCCCAAATTACACAATGTTATAAACCATTATAATCCCAATAAAATTAATTGGGAAAAAAAGATCCTCAATTGAATCATATGCTCATGAAAGTTTAAAAGCACTATACTGTATCATCTGTTTTCCTTCACTCAAAAATAGTGAAATCTTTATCTCAAGTGGATTCTTTCCACAGATAGTAGATCATGCTCAAATTGTCTCCATAAATAAACAAAATAACTACCTATAACTATACATTTCATTTGAACTATGGCCCTTTCTCTTCTGTCATTTATAGACAACTTACTCAACATTTATTCTCCTAACACTCCTCTGAAGCAAACTCCTGTCCGGCTCCAATTCCTATTACTTCATGGCAACAACTCTGATAAGTGTATTAGTGACCTCCATGTCACAAAATCCAGTGGATGTTCTTTAGTCCTTATCTTACTTCATATCTGACCAGGATTTTGACACCATTAACCTTTCTTTCCTTCTTTAATAACTCTCTTCCCTTAACTGCCATGGCAAAACACTCTCCGTTTGCTTTCTACCAATCTAGTCATACACCCTTTCTCTGTCTCTTTTGCAGGCTCACTGTCAGCCATTGGTGCTGGAGTTCCTCAAGGCTTAGCCAGATGCTCCTTTCCATGTACACTCTCTCTCTATCAAGCCTACAGCTTCACTTACATCTTACAGGCTGATGACTTTCAAATGTACATCTCTAATGCCCCTGAATTCCATGTCCGTATACACAATTGCCTACTGGACATCTCCACTTTTATGTTTCAAATGTACCTTAAAATCAGCATGTCTAAACCCAAGCTCATATCTAGTTCTCTTTCCATGGTCCCTATTTCAATAAATCACAATATTATCTATCTAGTTAAACCTGAAACCAAAAAAAGAAACCCTTGACATCATCCTTTTGCTTATATCCAATAATAATTCCACCGTAAGTCCTAACTATCTTTCAAATCCACTTACTTCTATCTAAATTAGTGTGGTTACCATCACCATACCCCAAGTTACCATCATCAGGCATTTGTACTATTAAAAAATCCAAACCACGCTGACCTTTTCAATTCCTTGAATCTTCCATGCCAAGGCATTTCAGATGGATTTCTTCAACTGGAAAACTTTCCACCAATACCTCCTTCCACTTGCCCACTTCTCTTTACCCAATTAATGCCTATTTTCCTAGATCTCAGCTTTTTCGTAAAAGCTTATCCTGAAGTTTAAGGCTAGAACAAATCCCCCTAATTTTAATCGTCAAGAGTGCATGTACTGCTCTTTTGTAGGATTTATCATAGTTATACCCTTACATATATTTGTGTGATTCTTGGATTAATGTTTATTCCCACCTACCCACCCAAACACTAGATTATATATTCCATGACAGCAGAGACCTGTTTCCATTTTTGCTCAACAAATCATTCTGGTGGCTGGAAAAAGGCCTGGCACAAAATACTTACTCAATAAATAATTATTGAATGACTGAATAAACAAATGTGCCCTGGACTGAAGGGGTGCCAGTGACCACAGAGACCAAGCTTCTATCTGCTACACTCCTGTACCTGTCTCTACTACTCAATTTGGGACAGCCCTCTACAGTTGTTTTCTCATATTAAATCTGCTATATTTATTATCTTCCTAATTAAGTATTAAACTTCTTAGAGGTAGTGCTGTCAACATTATAAATCCTCATTATTTACTTTTTTAAAGAAACAATCTCTTATTGTCATTAATAATATCCTGTTCTTCAGGGGCATTGATGGCACATGGAAAGAAGAGACTGAAAAACTGAGACAGTGATTCACTGAAACTGTCTAGAAAATTGAAAAGCAGAAGTCACTTGGCCTGTGTTGTTGAAGGAGAGACTTACTACGCTAATTTACACACTTCAGACCCATACACATTGTAATTGAAACAGATTTTAGCAATCATGTACCCCACCCCTTCACTTCCAGACTAGACATAGGAAGCCCAGAGACAAGAAGAGATTTGGTGCATACAGCGCATCCCATATGGTAAAGTGTGTGCAATGGAACACTATATGAGCTTATATTTGATCAAAAGTTTATCTCCAAAAACAAAGATGAAAGTTTTTTCCTATGAGAAATAATTCTTTCAAAAATGGAGAAAAATAAAACCAGGCAAGGAACTATATTCAGCACATAGACTAACGGAGTTTCTCAAACCATAGTTTCCCTGAAACATGTTTAATTTGGTACTAAGTGGTAGACATATCCAAATATACATACCTACTACTTCAAAGTGTTGTTTTCCCCATCCCTAATAATTAATTAAATTTACAAAGGGTGACCCTATGGAGGTCATTTTTATAATTCTGCATCATTGTGAATCAGTGTCTGCCACTGTCCCAAGGTACCTGAGAAGAAAGATTAAATCGTTTGGAAGGGAGTAGAGACGTCACTGAAGATGCTTTGGTGAGGCATTTTAATTTGCTCTCATTTTCTGAAAGTCGCGATCCCCTATTCAATGTGATTTCCATCAGTTTTAAAGTTCACATATGAAGAAAGAGAGAGCATTATACATCTTCTCTACGACAGCTTCACTACTCAAAAGGCGGTCTCTGCAACCAGCAACACCAGCCTCACCTGGGTGTTTGTCAGAAATGGGGACTAGAAATCTGTTTTTAAGAAGTTCTTCAGGCAATTCTTGTACACACTCAAGTGTCAGAATCACAGTGTGACAAAACGAGTTTCTATAATGTCAACTAGCTCACGCACGTGGAAGTTTGCTGCTTCATATGCATTTTTTTCTAGGCAATAGGAGAAAAAAATAGTAAAATTAGAACCGTAAATTTTAGCAGAAAGAAAAACATCTCTCCACTAGCCTGTTAAAGAAGTGGAAGCACTTTCAACTCTATTTTTAAAAGACTGAAAATGAACCCCACACCCAGGGCTTCCTTCCAAAAAAGTGCATGCACTGGCTTTGCACTGCTTTTGGCTCTTGGCAGGTACACTTCCTCTGTTTTTCCCCTTTAAGAAATCCCCTGATCAGAGCTCCTCTTCCATTTGCATCATCTTAGTGCCTATAAGTCAGCATTTCCACTCCACTTATTTTTTCTACATTTTTAATGTCCTCTGAAACAACTCTAGGCAGACTGAGCTGCCTGCCTGCCATTGTCTAGCTTAACTCCTCAAGTGCCAATCATTATTTTCATTACTGCTTTGGTTATAAAACTGCATAGATTTTGTGTAGTCTGCCCCAGTCCGATTTTCCCCCAAAAGCCTTGTTATTATTTTTAGTATACAATTTTGCAAAACAAGGTTTTTTTCCATTTTTCAAGGATACATTTATCAAGTTATGGCAGAAATTCACGTAATTTTGTGCTGTGTGTAGAATTTTTTCTGTAACAATAAAAAAAATCAGATCTTATTATTCTACTAGTCACCCAGAAAGTTCATAGCTGCCATAAATGACTAATAATTAATTCAACTAAATTTCTCAGTCCAACTGTACGCACATATATACATAGCTTACCTGATAATAGCTTTGGAGCTTTTGTCCAAAAGCTGTAACATCAGAATGAGAGGTTTAAAAGTCAACTTGAGGGGCCGGCCCCATGGCCAAGTGGTCAAGTTCGCGTGCTCTGCTTCAGCAGCCCAGGGTTTCGCCGGTTCGAATCCTGGGAGCGGACATGGCACTACTCCTCAAGCCATGCTGAGGCGGCATCCCACATGCCACAACTAGAAGGACCCACAACTAAAAATACACAACTACGTACTGGGAGCTTTCGGAGAAAAAGGAAAAATAAAATCTTTAAAAAAAAAAAGTCACCTTGATATTTCAAATTTAGAGACACTTAGAAATACCTAGCTATTTTTTTCATCTAGATGTTTGCAAACATGCAAAAGTTATTGAAAAACATTTAGTACAAACATTGGTGTAATGAGTTAATGATGCCTGTTAATAAGTAAGTACCATGAGCAACGAAGAATCTATGTATTGAGCACTTCAGGTTAAAAACAAAAATATAATTGAAATAAAAATGCAAATGGAAAATTATAGTCAATATTATATTTGAATCACTCAAAGAAAACAACTAATCTTGGAGTCTTACCCAGAAGAAAATAAAAGCTAAATTTCCTCAAAAATTACTTGTTTCTGGCAAGAATCTACCATCTCTCTTCTCAATGTAAACAAACAAATTACTTTGTTTTCCTGGATCTGTGTTTACAAAATTGTCAAATATGCACTTTTTAGTTATCCCTACAGTCTTTTTAAAATAGGAAATATTGAATTGCATGTTTTTTAATCAACTGCAAAAACGTGACATCCAATAATGTAAGCCCCTCCACATTTCCACTCTCTCGGCCAACACAACCACTTACATATTAGTTGCAGCATTCAAAGAAAATGCACATCATATTTATCTTTTCCCCCACTTTAATGCAAATAGCCACATGGCTCTTCCCCACAATCACTGCATATTGCTCAGTAAAGAATTGAAAATAAATCCTATTAATATCATCTATCTCTCAGGGAGGACATAACACAGCCAGATAGTGAATAAGTTTGTGGGCTGGCATTCTTTTTAATTTAATTAATTGTCCAGATTGATCAAATGTATATGCACCATGATCCTTTACCTTAAACGAGAAAGAACCATGGAGACCAGCCCCATGGAGTAAGGGTTAAGTTCGCACCATCTGCTTTGGTGGCCCAGGATTGCAGGTTCGGATTCTGAGCACAGACCTACTCACTGCTTATGAAGCCATGCTGTGGCAGGCATCCCACATATAAAAAGAGGAAGATGGGCACAGATATTAGCTCAGGGCCAATCTTCCTCGGCTAAAAGAGGATTGGCATTGGATTTTAGCTCAGGGCTAATCTTCCTCAAAAAACGAAGTGAAAGAACCATAAATCTAACTGAATCCAAAAGAAAGAATTTCACAGCTTCACAGAATTAAGAAATCTTAGGGGCCAGCCTGGTGACACAGTGGTTAAATTTGCACGTTCAGCTTTGGCAGCCCAGGGTTTGCTGGTTTGGATCCCGGATGTGGACCTACACACTGCTTGTCAAGTCATGCTGTTACAGACGTCCCATGTTTAAAGTAGAGGAAGATAGACACAGACTCAGGGCCAGTCTTCCTCAGCAAGGAAAGCAGGATTGGTGGCAGATGTTAGCTCAGGGCTAATCTTCCTCAACATAAAGAAAGAAAGAAAGGAAGAATTTTAAAAAGTTTAAAAGGAAATCTTAGCGTTGGAGAGAACACGAGAAGTTCCCTAGTTCAACAGAGTTCAACATCCTCTCTTTGAGGATTCTCTTTAAAACCACTCCTGACACACGGTCACCCAGCCTCCTCTTGAACACATACATTGTGCCTAATTTTTGGTGAGGAAATTTGTTTAAGGGGCACTTTATTTCTTAGCAAGTTCTTCCTTTCATTCAGCTAAAATATGACTCCACATTGCTCCCAATTGTTAATCCTCGTCTGTAACGTTATACACACTAAATCTAATTCATCTTTCATAGATAACTGGTTTAAGTATTTGAAATAAATAGCATTAGATGCCTCAGCCTTCAAATTTTTCAACTAATCATTGTCAATTCCTTCCTTTTTTTCAGTAAAAATAGTGTCCAGCCATCACCACTAGCTAGTCTTTCTCTGAATGTACTCCAATTTGGAAGTCAATGTACTTCTAAAAATAAACACAAAACTGAAGATGCAATCTTTCTAATAGGGAGTGCAAAGATTCTATCATCTCTTTTCTCATAGCAGTAAACTTCCATCTACGCAGTTTTAGTTTGGCATTAGCTATTTTTTTACTGACTGTATTTTAGTACTATTCATGCATCGCTTATAGTTTCCTAAAACCTCCTGGATTATTACTAAACTAGTAGAAATTATTACTAAGCTACTAACTTCCTGATACTCTATAAGTTAAGAGCAGTTTGTAATGTTATTAGGAATATTGGGACTGCCTCCTTATCCTCCTAAAAAAGTTGGAAGCAGTTCATCAGGCAACCTTATTTTGGCATGAATTCTCTTCCTCTTTACCATGTTGGAAGGGAGAGAATGTGCATAGTGATATTTTTTCCAGTACATAAATATTTCATACACATTACTTTGCCTTGTCTACAAAGCTATCATGAGGGTCTTTACAAAAAAAAATTGTGTAAATAAAGTAGATTAAGTTAAAGCATTTGCTTAATCTATCAGTGTAGTATTACTCAAAAGAAAGGGAAGTGGGACGGAAGGGAGGGAGGGACAGAGGAAAGAGAGCAGAAAATGTGACGAGTTTGAAAAGAATTGATCTTAGTGAACTTGTGAACTTGTAATAACCTCTAAAGATCCCTGCTTTCTTTTCCTAAGTGTTCATTAATCAGATGGTTTAAAAAAAAATTGAAAAAGAAAAGAAAAAAAAGCTATGTAAAAAAATTTTTTTTACATAGAATCAGGTTTTCAGATCCATACTCTTGGTCAAAACTTTGCATTCTTGTTTAATTTATTTTTAACTTTTGTGCTCAAACTATATAGCCTTTCTGACAAAAGAAGACAAAAATCACAGACACATAAATCTCCTAGGATCACCGCTTGAAAGAGGAAGCCAAACCCTCACCTCAACATTCCTTTGACCACCATTTCTGGACATAGAGTTGAACTAAAGAGATAACTAAAATCACATTAGTCAGAAATAGATGCTAATGAAGAACATTTGCACATTACATATAGTCCATTAGTCTGCACTCTGAATAGCACTTTTTAAAAGAGAACAAGTCACAGCAGCACATCCCTTCATTAGACCCCCTTCATTTGTAATTCATTGTCTTGGGACAATCTGAACTAATCCTCAACCCAGTCAATGATGTTAGAGAATGTTTGTAACTTTATTTCTCATGTCATTTCAAAGATTTAATATAACACGCATTATAATTTAAGAATATTAAGGGGACATGGAACAGAACATTTAGGTCTACATTTGATCCTTAAACAGCCCAACTCTGCTACCAATAGAAGGAAAGTATTTCATCACTTAGATGAGCAAATTTAACTTTGAGTCTTCTCAGGGCAAAATCAAACTACATAGTCATGAGAAATTTGTTGATGGTTAGGAAGGCTTTCAAAGCTTTACAATCATATAGAGAGTGCATTAGCTCATGTGAATTAAAAAAATTAAATACTGACTATAAACAAAGTATGATAGTGTAATGATGGTTAAGAATTTGTACTATAAAGTCAGACCATCTCAATTTAAATCACAGCTACACTCCTTTGTGGCATTGGACATGTTATTTAAAATCTCAGTGCCTCAGTATCCTCACCTACAAAATAGAATCATAATACTACCCATTTCATGATGTTGTTTTAGGGATTAAAATGAATTAACACATGTAAAATATTTAAACGACGCCTAGTGTATCATAAGTGTTCAATAAGTTAAGCTATATTTATATAATTTTAACCACATACTTGATGCTTGGAGAAAAGACTAGAAAAAAAGACATTTAAACCTGTCTGTAATGTTCTGCAACATCTACAATGATTGTCTACAATGGTTTATACAATAAGCTACAATTGTTTATTCAATAGCTCTCTACAGTTGTTTATACAATAAACCCACGTTACTTTAATAATTAGGGTGAGGTGGATGGGTGGGCGCGTAGGAAAAATATATCAATTATCCTTCTTTACTCCAGAGTTGTGTCTTCTTGGTTATATATATCCTGAGATGGTATTTACTGATCAGCTTTTCCAGTGTAATCAAGCACAAAGCAAAATAATCCAGCTTATGCAACTCAAACTCATATGAGACTGATTTGCGTCAAAGAACCAACAGCATAATTTATGAGGCTCTGACTGCCAAGCAGACAGATATTCATATTGGCTGTTGGACACATTCTCTTCTTAGTAGAGACATCTACTCAGGAAATCAAATGAAGATCAAGCTGCCTGTTGAGTAAGAAATGGGAAGGAGTCTGCAGAAATAGGCCTACTCACGCAACCAGTGGTTCCACCATTAAAAAGTAGTCTCTTCCATAAAGGGCTGTGGAGATATATGCCCCCAGTCCTTTCCAAGTTCTCTTTTCAGTTCTTGAACTATACCAACATTAAAGTTTTCTGTTTGTTTCAGAGAAAAAGCCTCCAATAAACATTCATCTTCAATTGCACTTGACCTCCAATCAAGGAGGCCGTGACCCTAATTCCTACCACTAATATAACCCTTATTCTCCACGATTCCCAAAAAGTAAAGTTCATGTCCCCAAAGACACCAATGTATTCCTTTAACTATTTGATACACTATGCCATAACATATATCAATAAATTTCTTTACATCCAATCACAAATAGAGAATTGGAGAAATCTCTAACAAAAGTGTACAAATGCATATATGTATAAATGCTTATAAAGTAATGAAAATTCAACAACAGTTTTCAGTATGTCTAAGTTCCTTCATTATTTTTAGAACCTCTACTAATCTTAAATTCTGCAGAAGCTTCAAATCTTATCTTGCAATCAAAAGGTGTTGATTTCACCTCCCAAGCTCATCCTACATTCATTACATTACAAACTGTGCATTCAGCAACTCATCCTTCTATTAGATAAGCATCTGGAAGTCTCTATGCTTGATAGGAGAAGGGAACAAATGATACATGTGAAAAAATATGTTGACATGCAAACTAATCAAAATATAGTGGAAGGAGAGAAAGGTTAACACTGGCCCAATGAGGTTTCAACAGTATACTGAAATATTACAAGTATGATCCATGCTGAATCATAAGAAAAAGAAAAAATATCTGAGTAATTATTTTGGATGTTTCTGATTTTAAAAAATTACAGACATGAATAGGCACAGAAAATTCTGAAGAATCAACAAAATGTTTTGCATGTTTGTAACTATTTCACAAAATTTGATCAATCTCCCAGATGTATTGACTCTTTATTTTTGATTCAGTTAAATATGCCAGACACATTTCAACCAAAGATGTTTGCTTAATATGCAAATAAATCTTAATACACTACACACGCTTACATTTGAGAAAATCTCCAAATACCAAATGAAGCCAACTGTTAAATAACAAATCATAATATTTGTTAATAAACTTTTAAGTTGAGCTGCTGTTTCTCCCCACAAGCTCGATGATTTCTCTGTCATTGTTTTGCATATGCGGAGAAACACATTGTGTAATGGCTGAAAAATGTGGCTGAAGGTTTTGAAGTCCCCTATTTTTAAAAATAGTGCCACCACTTGAGAAATAAACACGATGTCTAGGAATGGACTCTTTTTTACAAATATGCAGAAGCATTTTCAAGTTGCCTTAAATGATTCAAAAATCTCAGCTTACATAACACCAACCACTTTTAAAATAGTTTAGGAAACATAACACATCCAGCCTTGGACAACTCACAACAAGGGTAAGAAGCCAGATCCCCTCAAACCAAATATGATAAATGCAAGTGCTTTGTTTTCCGTAGATCATAATACAGTACAGTTGGTAGGGCCAAAAGAGAAACTAGAGGTTCTAAGACTTTAATGTACAATAGACCAGCTGCTTATTCTGTGCTCAATTTAGGGGCAACTTCCTCAGGGATCTTTATGTGAGTCCCTAAACTGGATGAATATTTGCTCACCCAGGCTCCCATACCAATTTATTTGTCCAATGGTAAAAATATTTTTTGCATGTCTATTTGTGTGCTCTTTCTTTCCCCTAGTAGGTTGAATATCTTTTGATGGGAGAAATCCTGCTCTCTTCATCTCCAACAAGGCCTAGTAGAGGTTATTCCACTTGGTAGGGATGTTCAGTAGATTAGTGGACCCCCTCTCCACCTCTCCAGAATCATCTCCTTCCATCCTCCATGTACCGTTTTATTCCTTATTCATTTTTATATCTTTGTACATCTTGTTCCCTTTCTCTGGAAGACCCCTCCTCTTCCCCACCCTCGCCACACACACACGTACTCTATTCTTGCGCTTCTCATGTTTGTAGTAATTTATTTACATATCTGTCTCCTTGTCCCTAATATGAACTCATTGATGATAGAAACCACATCAAATCTCATTCATCTTTACCTTGGGCCAAGCATATATTGGGCATTCAATAAGGAAAGAAGTTACAATAGTGGTTCAGAAATCAGGCTCTGGAATCAGACTAGACAAGTGTCAACACAAATAATCCATAATTGATCTATAAATCAAAATTGAGGTGAGTTTATCATATGAGCCAGTTTGAGGACTATAGCCTGGGAGAAACTACCTTCACCAGGGAAGGAAGCACACCAATGAAGCAGGGTATACAGAGTGGTTATCCACTGTCTTGGAGCAAAGAACATACATGACGTGACAGGAATATCTCTTTTACTACAATCACAAGATGCCTTGCCAGCACAGCAGGTCAGTAGTCACAAGGGGAGCACAGCAAGTCAGTGGTCAGCAGGTCAGTGGTCATGAGATGAGTTAAAGCAGGTCAGTAATTAACCCTTAGTTTCTGAGAAGAAATGCTTATCCTTAAAGAAATGCTGATATGGGGGAGGAAACATCCCTATCTTTAAGGGCATCATTCTTGGCTTTGGGACATTGTAAATGTTTAAAGCAGATGTACAATGCATGCTCAACAGGCCATGTCAGGACTTTCTGGGAAAACAAGTTCAGGCTGAATTAATTTTAAACCAAATGTCTTACTCATATACTCCAATGTAAAATTCCAGGCTTTGCCTCCTTCTAGTTGTGCAAATGGGGGCAATTTAAAAATTTCTGCAAGGCTTAGTTTCTTCATCCATAAAATGGGGCAAGTAATACAGTCTATAGAGTTGTGGGAGAATTAAATGAGAAAAAAGTACTCGTAACACAGATAGTAAACACAATGACTGTTAGCTATTAATGCTTCTGTGGAATGAAATTTAGTTGCATTAGCTTTGCCAAATCACCTCTGCTCTCTGGAATTCTATATTCTCAATTAAAACAAATAATGCTACTAAGCCTATAAAAAGCAATTTTACTTTGATGCTGTTGTAAAAAACAATAAAATGATGACAGCATCAGCTACCCAATAATTAACATGTATGTTTAAAATACTGTTTATTTTAAATATTTAATTCAGAAAATTATTTTCCTACACTTCAAATTTTCCCTAAAAGAAGAAAAGAAATCATTGAAACAAGCTGAAATACTTAAAAGGTCCATTTTAAAACTCTATCTTATACTTCTATTTTCATCTATAATGGAATAACTGGCATTGGACTACCCCTCCATCATAGAAAACCAGAAAATAGGACAAATATATTTTACAAATGGCTTTCAGACTTTGGGAAACTGGCACAGAATGATATTATCCCCATGAGAAGAGAAACTAATGAGGTGGTTTCTCTGATCACTTACCTTGGCTTTCTATCTAGAAGGCCTTATGAAAGCCAGCACATGGAGAGGGTACCCTGGACGAGCACGGCATTCTCACTCAGTTGCAAAGAGAGAGAGAAGGAGGTGGAGAGAGAGAGAGAGATCAGAGCACCGGAAAGTAAAGGCTAGAGTTTGTGGAGCTGACCCTGAGATTTCAGAGAAATAGCTCCAGAAATCTGCATAGTCTTTGACTAAACTCTAAGCTGCACATATACAGGGTGAGACTCTATAAGATCAGATAAAGAACAGGCACTTGAAAAAGAATATTACTACTTAAACTCACCCAGTGGGAAATGTTTTGGCTCTGACCAATAAATGTAAAGGGTACTTGTTGATCACTTAACATATCCAACGGAGATTTATGAAAAACCATGCCTTAGAAGTAGGGCTAAATTAGACATGCACCTAATTCCGTACAAAGTCATGACATATTACAAAGTAGTATTATATAACTTCTGGAATAAGACACAGCAGAAAAATCTTTGCAGCCTTGGGGTAAGCAAAGATTTCTTAGATAGGACACAAAATATATAAACTATAAAGGAAAAAATATATGTCAATAGGACTTAATAACAATTTAAAACTTTCAGTCTTCAAAAGACACTGTGAAGAAAAATGAAATGGCAAGACAGAGACTGGTAAAATATTTAATATAACAATAGGATAGATAGATGATGATAGAAAGATAGATACATAGATACATAGATAGACAGATAGATAGACAGATAATCTTCAAAGGATTTGTATCCAGAATATATATATTAATACTCTACAGTAAAATGATAAATGACCCAATAAAAAATAGGCTCAAAAGTTTGAACAGATAATTTACAAAAGAAGACTTAAGAATAGCCAATAGGCACATTTTCAATATCATTAGCCATCATTAATTTAAATACAAATGAAAACAAGAGTGATAATTTGCACACTTAGAATTGCTAAACTTACAATACTGAATATTGGCAAGAGTATGAAGCAACCCAAACTCTCATAAATTGCTGGAGGAGTGTAAAATGGTAAAACCGCTGTGGAAAACAGTTTGGCAAGTTCTTATAAAGATGTATGTCAATACATTTACCAGATGACCAGGTACTTTCATTCCTAGAGAAATGAAAACATACATCTACATAAAGACTTTTAGATCAGTGTTTAAGCAGCTTTAAACATAATAGTCAAAAATCTGGAAACAATTCAAAAGTCCCTCCACAGGTCAAGGGATGGCAAATTGTGGATATTCATACAATGGAGTACTAGTCAGCCTTAAAAAGGAACAAGCTACTGGTATGTGAATGTATTAGATGAAGCTCAAAAATATGCTGAGCAAAAGAAGCTCATACAAAAGAGAAAATACTATATAATTCTATGATCTTATATGATGTTCTAGAACAGGCAAAACTAATCTATAGTTACATAAATCAAATCGGTGGTTGCCTTGGTTATAGGATGGAGGACTGATTGCAAAGAGGAACAAGGAAACTATTTGGGTGACAGAAATGTTCTGTATCTTGATTTGGATGGTGGTTACACAGGTGAATACACTTGCCAAGTTGAACTAAACATTTAAAATGGGTACATCTAATTGTGCATATTGCTGTATTTTGTATCTGATAACATATGTTATAGTTCAATAACATTAAATAACAGTTCAATAATCAATAGCATTTAACACTTTATGAAGATAATCCTCTTGTGTGTATAAAGAAATAACATAAAACAATGAATAAGATTTTTTTTTAAGTTTACCTTTTTTTTCTACTAAGGAGTCTTATACCATAGCAATTAAATACAAGGCTTTAGGAGTTGGAAAGACTTGAGGTGAAATCCCACCCTTCTCTCTTACTAGATAGAGGGTTTTGGTCAAGTTCCTTCACCTCCCTAAGCCTCTGTTTTCTCATCTGTAAAATGTGGGTAATTATTGTAAAACTGCATTAAGACAAGGCCGCAAAGCATTGAGCACATGCTTACATAAAACAAGCACTCATTACTTGTTGGCCATTATCTTAAATATCATGATTGGTAATTTCACTATAGCATAATTTCAGGAGAGGCTTATTTTTAAATGAGCATATGCGTCAGGTATATTTATGAAGCCAAAACACAATAAATATTGATTTGAACCTATAGCCATGGAAATAACTAGAAGCCTAAGCAGTAGCTCACATTATTATTTTTTTTTTTTTGAGGAAGATTAGCCCTGAGCTAACTGCTGCCAATCCTCCTCGTTTTGCTGAGGAAGACTGGCCCTGAGCTAACATCCATGCCCATCTTCCTCTACTTTATATGTGGGATGCCTACCACAGCATGGCTTGTCAAGCGGTGCCACATCCGCACCCAGGATCGGTACTGGTGAACTCCAGGCTGCCGAGAGGCGGAACGTGTGAACTTAACCGCTGCGCCACCAAGCTGGCCCCAATAGCTCACATTATTAGTGTCACTTATTTGCCCCACTGAAATTATAATTAATGCAGGATGAACACCAATTTTGAATGTAGAAAAATTGCTTAGCAGCTCAGTATAATAAATGCAGAGCTCCCAATGGTAGCATCTCCAAGGCAGTTTCCTAACAATGGGAATCCAAGGACCCCAAGGTCTTTAGGGGTTCTACTAATTCCCTAAAATTGCATGCAAAATTGGGACAAATGTGTTTATGAACATATTATGAGGAAGTAGCTATAAGCAGACCTTTAAAAGAACCCATGAACTCAGCAAGAACATAATTCATAAAGCTTGAGAGGTAAACACAGTAGTAGCCCTACAGTTGCCCCAAATAGCAGTAGAAAATACCTAGTATAACTTCTCAAACATGATTAATTTTTTTATGTTAAAGAATTACAATTCCATTTACTATAGTAAAGTGTTTTGGAAATTCCCTTGGCGTTTGTGAGACCAGACTAGTTCATGTGACCAAGTGATCATGTGAAGGGTAGCCCCAGATGAAAAACATTGCATAGAACAAGCTGATAGGAAGTGAATTATATTTTTAGCTCTTAGCTTTATCATACGTCTTATTTTCCCTATGGTTACAATGGCCTATTGCCAATATCCTCTGAGGATGACTAGGCTGAGGAAAATAGAGAATCACTTCCTAATGCTGACCACCAACAAAAGCAGGATATATTGGAAACCCTGGAATAAAATGCTATTTTTTATTAGTAGTATTATTTTATTTTATCATTTTTTAGGCACTGAAGGGCAAAGTCTATTTTTGAAACACACAGGAAGAAAAACAGAAGTCTAATACTCTACAAATTTGTGGCCTCCAGAACCCAAGCAGGCCTGCCTGGGGGAGTCCTTTCCCCTTAGCGTTGGTTGTGCAGTTACTTAGGTGTGGTTGTCCTGGCATGCCCACATTCCTGGGCTCCTAAAAACTTTAATGATATGATGGGCTTCTGAACTTCACAGGTCTATCTACCACTCTCTCGAGTGCATGGATCTCACCAAGACCTCCAATAGATTTTCCACTTCCTAGTCATTCAGTCCAATGACACAATGTCACCCATAGAGTGGACCACTGTGATGCTCTGCAAAATACCCAGGTGATCCTCATCCCTCCTGTGGTGCTTAGTTTTGTATGTTAACTTGACAGAGCCATGTAACGTCCAGATATTTGGTTGAACATTATTTCTGGATTCATCTGTGAGGGTGTTTCTCGATAAGATTAGCATTTGAATTGGTAGACTGAATAAAACAGATGACCTTCCCCAGTGTGAGTGGACCTCATCCAATGCACTGAGAGCCTGAACAGAACAAAAAAGCAGAAGGGAGAATGCCGTCTTTCTGCCTGAACACTGAGCTGGGACATCAGTATTCTCTTGCTCTCAGACTAGGACTTACACCATCAATTTCTCTGGTCCTCAGTCCTTCAGATGCAGACAAAAACTTCATCACCAGCTTTCCTGGGTCTTCAGCTTGCGGTTGCCAGACTGTGGGACTTAGCTTCCACAATCGTATGAACCAATTCCCTTTCTTTCTCCCTCTCTCTCTGTGTGTGTATATATATATATATATAATCTTGCCCCAAGGCCATGTTAATTTTCCTTCCCTCACCATAATATAGTCTGAAGGTGTATTACTCAAGGTTCTCCAGAGAAACAGAACTAGTAGGAAATATAGATCACTTAGATAGAGAAAGAGAGAGACAAGGCAAGACTATAAATATATACTGTTTTCTTTCCCATGCAAATTTCAGCTACTTCTTGTTGTCCTTCCTGAGAGGGATGGAAAAACTACATTCACTAAGTCAACAGTCACATACTACGTACCTGAGGCCTTGTTAATCTGCTCTGACAAAGACACCATATCTGGCACCACAGCTAGAGCTGGGGCACTACTTGATTGAGTTTGTGCTATTCCACTGTCATCCTCCAGGATCTGGCTAGTTTTTGGAGGACTGAGGGTGAAATAAATGAAAATATGATGGGGATCATCATGCCTGCATCTGTTAGGTCTTTAGAAGTGGCATTAATCTCTATCATTACCCCTGGGATGCAAGAGCATTATTTTCAATTTACATTCAGTAGAATTCACTACTTTGTGGATAGTTCTGAGTTTTTACACACACATAGATTCTTGTAACCATTACCACAAACAAAACACAGAACAATTCCAAAACTCCAAAAAATTCCCTGTGCTGTCCTTTTGTATCCAAACTCCACCCAATGCCTAACGCCTGGCAAACTAATCTGTTCTCTTTTTTAGCCTTTTCCAGAATGCCATAGAAATATGATCTACACAGGTAATTTTTTGAGACTGGATTCTTTCACTTGATATAATGCATTGGAGATTAATACAAGTTGTATCAATGATTCATTCAAGTACATTCTCTTTTACTGATTTACCATCACAGTTTGCCACCAATAAAAGTTTTAACAGTTATCTGCCAAAAGATTATCTAGCTCCAAAATCCCATTTTAGAGTCTTCTTTCTAGGATCACTTCTAGTGCAACTTTTGGTACTAACTATCACAGGTCAGCTTCCCTTGGAAATAAACATTGAGATTTTCAGTTTTGTGTGTAGCAGATTCATTAGGAAGTGCTCTTGAAAGTGAGGAGAGTAGGACTGGGGAGAAGGCAGACTTCAACTGTGGATGCAATGCAAGAGAGATCTCCACCAACCCAGTGGGAAGTTGTGGAACTTGGAGGGCTCTTCAGAGTGATTCCCACTGAGCAAGGGAACCAACCCTGTGTACCCCTACATCAACCAGTCATTGGATATGGAGCAACCACAGGGAGGGAGCATAATCTGAGGTAAGATAGCTTCCTTATACTGAGGAAAGTTCCTGGTGAGGGACTATGATGGTAACCATCCTTGGACAACACTCCCAGCAGGTGGAGTGAGTGCCTTGGTCCTAAAGGGGGGATCTGGACAGCATCCACTACAAGGTATAACTCCAAATTATAAGTACTTAGGTTAAGTTCAGATAGGATTAGAGAATGTAACAGAGAGCCTTATTTCCATTGGACATCAGGGAAGACCTCTTGGCAATAGAGGCATTTAGACCAGGATCCAGAGTAAAATTCAGTAGTGAGTAGTGGAAGTGCTGGGGGTTTTGTGTGTGGGGCATGTTTGAAGGTCATAGAGTAGGAACAGCTTGACAATCTGAAATCCAGGAGTATTGGGCACAGAGATCAATGGGGATAGAATGAGAATAAAGAAGTGGGAAGGTGAAGGTAGGTCAAGGTCAAGGTAGGAACTCATAGGCCACATAAGGGATTTTGGATTTTATCAATGGTAATGAGAAACTATTGAAGAACTTAGAGCAAGAAAGTGCTATTATTAGTAATGCATTTAGAAAAGTTCACTTTAGCTAGCTATTGAGTGCAGAATAAATTAGAGGAGAGCAGAAGTAGAAGTCAGAGAATTAAGAGAGTTTTCAGCAGTCCAGTAAAAGATATTGAATCAGTGTGACAGAAACAGGGTTGGGAAGAAGTGAATGTATTCGAGACAAACTTTGGAAGGAGATTGCCGGGACTTGTGAGGAATTAAAAATGGAGAATGAGAGAGTGAGTCATGCTAGGAATGACTGTCCAGTCTCTTCCTGTGCTGTAGCAAGAGAATGAGGGGAAGATGACCTGAAATATAAACTAGAAATTAAGAATTTTATACCATATATTTCCTCACAAAGAGACTAGTTCAGTAATGACAAAGAAGTAATATCTTCAAAGAGACTGAGTTGTTTCTAGAGTCAGATCCTCAGTGCAAAGAAGGAGAATATTTTGGCTAGCTGAGCTACAGACTCAGTTCGATTCTGCACCCAGACCTCCACCCTCACCGCGACTTTTTCTTTTTTTAACTTTCAGCAAATCTGTGAATCTTTCTTTATTTGCTGGTTTATTTAGGACCAGATTTGGAGTCTTGTTGTAGGTGGCCTTAGGAGGGACTTCATGACCAAACACGATCCCTGCCCTCCAGAAGCTCATAGAGAAAATAAAGTCCTCCACAAGGTATGTGTGGTGAGTAACCCGTGGAAGGAGGAGTGAAGACATGGGTTCTCCTCACAGCTATCATCTTCATGTCTATTTCCTCCTTTCTACTAAAAAAAAGGAGATAAAAATATTTTTTTAAGTGGCAGGCCCAGTGGCACAGTGGTTAAGTGCACACATTCCACTTTGGCAGCCCGGGGTTCGCCAGTTCGGATCCAGGTGCAGACATGGCACCACTTGGCAAGCCACGCTGTGGTAGGTGTCCCA
This sequence comes from Equus asinus, assembly GCF_041296235.1. NCBI lineage: Eukaryota > Metazoa > Chordata > Mammalia > Perissodactyla > Equidae > Equus > Equus asinus. The sequence continues at coordinate 51,172,922 of NC_091802.1, read as the reverse complement.
CATATAAAGTAAAGGAAGATGGGCACGGATGTGAGCTCAGGGCCAGTCTTCCTCAGCAAAAAGAGGAGGATGAGCAGATGTTAGCTCAGGGCTAATCTTCCTCAAAAAAAATGTTTATTTAATGAAACAAAAGTTGATAAAAGGACATACTAAAATATATGTAGAAAAAAAGTGGCTTCAAAGACAACTGAAAGTGTGAAATCCAAGGACTAACTCCACACTAGAGTTTCATGTGATAGCACTTGCAAGGCTGTGGCTGACTGCAGGAGCTTCCTGGGAAGTTGAGGCTCTTGGCAGAAAGCCAGAGACCAGTAGTCCTTCAGCTTTCATAGTCCTGACCAGGTGCATCAAAGCAAGCCCAAGCATGCTCTGCACCAGCCTTCTCTTCACAAAACCTACAGATAAACGAATGATAAGATGAGGAAAAAATCTGAAGGATATGAAGTTAGATTCACGCAATCTGTGCCAGGGAATCTACTGTGGACAATATGATGTAAGGGTTAATGACAAAGACATGCCATCAAATGTCCTTGAATCCATTCCTTGCTCTACACCTGTCTAGTAGTGTGACCTCAGAAAATTTCCCTAAGCTCTCTAAGCTTCCATTTTTTCATTAAGGAAATAAGGACAATAACATCCTATTAGGGTTCATGTGAGGATTAAATAGGATCATTGATATAAGAATAGAGGCTTGCCTCATAGATGCTGTTTAATACATACTAACTGCTGTTACCATACCACTGGGGAGAGAAGAAGAATATAAAAATAATAAGACCAAGGGTCAGCCCAGTGGCACAGTGGTTAAGTGCGTACATTCCGCTTTGGTGGCCCAGGGTTCATCGGTTCAGATCCCGGGTGTGGACATGGCACCACTTGGCATGCCATGCTGTGGTAGGCACCCCACATATAAAGTAGAGGAAGATGGGCACAGATGTTAGCTCAGGGCCAGTCTTCCTCAGAAAAAAGAGGAGGATTGGCAACAATCAGCTCAGGGCTAATCTTCCTCAAAAAAAAAAAAATCAAATCCTTATAATTCATTAAGGAAAATAAAAAATACATGTAAGTAATTACAACACCTCACAGTAAATGGCCAATAGAGATGTGACCACAGGTCTCAGTGACCTAAAACCAAAAAAATGGAAATTAATAAGTCAAGTGATCAGGATTTCAAAGAAGAAGTGACATTTGGTCATATAAAAATAAATAAGAAATAGGGGTTCAGCTAACACGCACTACAACTTATTCAGTAAAAAAGTCACCCAAGAAGACCATAGATATTCAATAATGTTGGTTACATCTAAATATATGTTCCAGTTACTATTCTAAGTGGTTTCATATCATAGGGGAAGAGAATAGGGTTGGAGATAGAATGAGTTGATAAAAATCAGTATTTCTATAAAAGTATTTTCTATAAATTTTCTAAAAAATATTAACTTGGTAGCAGCAAGATTTCTCTGTGACCACTTGTCTACAATGCACGAGGAGCAGGAAGTTAATTAGTAAATGAGGCAGAGAAAAAGCTATGTACTGATTTTCCTTTTCACATATGTTCAAAGGTTAGTAGGAGAAAAATATAGAATGACAATTCTCTGATGGTGAGCCAGAGTGCCCAGACTTTGCCATATCAAGCAGCAGCCATGGCACAGAACAGGCAGGCTGCCATCATCAAACAAAAAAATCTCAGCAATTCCTAGGCATGGAAAAAATCTTGTGAAAGTCTCTTAAAGGAACAATACACACTCGGCCATTGAAGAAGATGAAAAGAAAACATAAACAGATTCAGAAGTATGGTATTTTGATTGCTGAAGCTTCGGAAGTGTGGAAAATAAGGAAATGAGATGAAATAAGAACTGAATACAGAAATTAGATATTGGTGGACTCCCAGAGAAATTTCAGATTCCCACAAATGATTCAGAGCTTGGTTTTAAGTAGGAGCAGATAAAAAGGAGCTGTGTGGCTATTTCGGTGTTCACGGCTGAGGGATTCTTCAGGCATAAAGCAGTCCAGTTCTTGAACCACTTTAAAATAAATTAAATAATAGAAAATGTCTTTACTAATATACTCAAACCCGTTAACATTGCTTCAGAATTTCTTAAGTGTTCCCATGTAAGAAAACTCTTGTGAAAGCTTAATGCAGTGCTTTTAATAGGATTGGTTATTTTTTTTAAATTGTCCAAGGACCATGATTGCCTGCAAGATCCAAAGACTCATAATGGGCTATACTTTGAGTAAACTCAAGGAAATTACCACTCTGAGAAGAAATTGACTTGTTTTTTCCCCTCCAAAATCTGTATTAAGTTGCATTTATGGAAACTTTGGGAGCATTGATACACTACACATAGGAAGACATGCAAGTGATCTTACAGCCTTAACTATCCGCCAACTCTAAGCCGTTAGCAAGGGGATTGACCTTGGATGCACACTCACCCACATGGCAGAACCTGGGTGGGGGTCCTTGTATAAGGCAGCTACTATAAAAATGTTGGATTGAAACTATTACATGTAAATGAAGAAAATTAAAAATGGAAAAATTTTTCAAATGTACTAGAAAACGAGAGTGCTGAGTGCACTAAGCTAGCTTCTTAAGTTCTTTTGATATAATTGCAAAAGAGGCTTGAAGAGGTCCGTTCCATGTCCCTACCTCTAGAATTGTAGAATCCTCCAAAGTCAATTGGGTTCACTCCCTTGATAAGATATCTGCAGGCAGAACATACTAGAGTCAGGCTACTGTTCTCTCTTCCACTTCAAGGAAAGTGTACAAAGTGCAAGAAATTCCACAAATCCCTAGAGGAATGCCCAGTATCTTAGTGGAAACATTTCTAGGCACTACTCTCCCAAAGAAATAAGACATTCTCATGCATGTCTCTTCACCACTCCTTTGTCCCACTCTGACTGGGCACATTTGGAAATGATTTGAAAAATATACCATGAACTTGTTTCTGACCTGGATATCTCTGAGTTGAGGCATCACTCCTTTGAACAAATGCCTAAGAGATGGGTTGGGCATTGGGGGTGAATGGGATTGTCTCTGATCATGGTTATTATGTAACATTTATCTGACAGAAGCAGATGAGAGGGCAGACTGAGGATCACAAGAGGAGGTATTTCTTGGAAATACTGACTTCATAAAGAGTGCGTGAAGGAAATGTCACAGGCAGGACAATCAATTTTTCACTTCAGAAGCTTGATGTCAATCAGCTTTAATCGAATAAAGACTCTCTGGGACTTCTGATGTTTCTACAGATGAGCGCATCTTAACATCAGCGATAAACATGTTTTAAACATTGTAAAAAAAAGTCCCTTAAATAAAGACTTTTATGTCAGTTCAAGACACGAAAAGGACTCAGAATATATCCAATGTCAGTTTTCCCAGTGGGATATAGGGCATCCACCCTTTATTGTTTTCCTGTTAACCCAGCTTCTTATAAACATTAGTAAATTAACTGACATTCAGAAGGAAAAGTGAGAAAAAGTATCAAAATATAGTATTACTGGCTGTGTCCTAGAAACATCACATCAAAACCGTAAACAAAGACAGCTCTCCAGCTATGAAATCAATCTTCCTTAAAAAACAAAATAAGAACCGGCTCGGTGGCATAGTGGTTAAGTTCGCACACTCCATTTCGGTGGCCCTGGGTTTGCCAGCACTGACCTACACACCACTCATCAAGCCACACTGTGGCAGCATCTCACATACAAAATCGAGGAATATTGGCACAGATGTTAGCTCAGGGACAGTCTTCTTCAAGCAAAAAGAAGAAGATTGGCAACAGATGTTAGCTCAGGGCCAACGTCCTCACCAAAATAATAATAATAAAAGATAAATAAATAAATAAAATGAACTTCTTCATCTTATTTCTTTTAGTCACTAAATTGAGAGATCATTATGAAGATTTTGCTTATTATTCAATAGACACCTTAATCACTTCCATTGACTGATCAAATATATTCTCAAATTTCTAACATAGCAATAGATGATTCTTATATATGCTTAATTTTTTAATTATTATAGTGTTTAGGTCTGATTAACAACATGAAATAGCAATTGAATGTGAAGTTAAATTTTTTCCTGCATCTGTCAATTGCCCATTCTCCAACTTAGTTTATTTAGCAAACACATGTGAAATGTGGATCTCAGTTAAATTTGAACATATTTTCCCATCCAAACATTTACCGACTGCCAAACTTAGAAGAAAGCGCATCTTATTCTTCTGCTATAGTCTCCAAAGGCGGCCGCAAGATTATAGTCCTGATTGTAGACAGAACTGAGTACATTGTGTTCACTTTCCTGTTCTCTTCATAATCATTGCAACATGAATAGTTATCAGTGGGAAGTAGTTGGACAATCAAATGACAGTAATCACAAGAGTATAAACAAATCAAGGAAAATGGGTGGGGGATGAAAAACTAGACTGTGGATATTTTCCTTCAGTGGGTTCATGCACTCTTTGAATATCGGTTGACTTGAAAATCAGTGGATCATCAGATCATCAGAGGTAAAAACCTGAGGATCCCTAAGGTCTCAAAAAACATCTCAGGTCACCTACTGATACATTCCATGGGGGAAAATCTAGCCCCCTAAAAGAGATATCAGCACTAAATTTCCACAATTTTCCTTTCAGCAAACTTCTTACCATTTTTCTCCTGTGAAGTGTTAAAATGAACATCATCTTTCTATCATTGACTATTTTATTCCGAAAATAGTTGGTTGTTAGTCAGAATTAAAATAAGTTGAAGGATATCAGTTTCTTGAGTATCAAGAAGATGATCTTTGCTAAAGTGGGAGAAAGAACCTATTGTTGTTTTCATGTAGCTAACCCAAAAAAACATGTGGATGATTATGAAAGAATCAGAAATAGCCAAGAAAGTAATAACCAAACACTTTGCAAGAAATCTCAAGGGAATTCTGAGACCTCAGTGCACATGGTTTGCAAACTCTGTTTCTCACTCTGCCTATATGCATTGAAATTTTGTGTCACTTTCAAAGACCCCATGGCTTTTCTCTGTCTCATTGCCATAAAAACAAAGTTCATATGCTTTCTAAGGACTTCAAACTTCATTTTATTTTGATAGAAAGGGGATATTGTAGAATAGGGAGCTTGTATCCAAAAACTCATGCAAGTAAATAAAATTTTAAAGTATGTTATATCCTAAAGTGTTTTTTAAAATTTTTGTTTATTGTGGTAACATTGGTTTATAACATTATATAAATTTCAGGTGTACATCATTATATGCTTCGATTTCTGTGTAGATTACATCATGTTCACCACCCAAGGAATAATTACCGTCCATCACAACACGTGTGCCTAATCACCCCGCGAGCCCTCCTCCCTGTCTCCTTTCCCTCTAGTAACCACCAATCCAACCGCTGTTTCCATGTGCAGAGTGTTTTAAACTTATTGTACAAACTAAGGAAAATTGTATCGCATAAAAGTCAGCTGAGAAACTAGATGAAGATCACTCCCTTTAAAGACAGCAGAAAGGGAGAGATAGATGACCCAAACATAATCAAAGGCTAATCATTTTAATTATCTCTGTCTTGTGGCTAAGGAAAATGAAGTGAATCCATGGAATTGTCAGGAATTCATAATCAAATTAGCATCTTTGCACTTGGAGAGCACACTGTATGACCTTACACTCCTTCATTCCCAAAGTCTGAAGCCATGTCTCTGCTTGGATGAAGCACAGACTTGGCCCTTACAGTGTTCTGAAATATGCTCTGTCTGAACATGCACAGGCTATCAGAGACTCAAGGTTAAAGCCACAGAGCATTCTAGAATAACCAAACTCTTTCACCTGTCTCTAATCAAACTGTTCCTGAATATCCAGGGTTTGGTTTTAATTTTCCAGTGCAATCAGGCAAGACCATTGGGATTTTTAGTTTTTGGTCTCTCCACATCAGCATGAATGCCACTGCATCGTCATTTCAGTGGTTTGTATTTTAATCACCTTCTTGCTTGCAAATGTCTCATGTACTTTATATTCTCCAAAATAGTCCAATAGAAAAAAAGAATGGGGAGAAGTAAGTAGGTTTCAGAGGAAAAACAGCAATAAAATGCTATATTTGAGCCACTAATGAATTCGATCTGACAGCATAGATGTTTATCAGTTGTTGTAAAAGAACTCACAGCAATAATTGGGACCCTTAGGGGCCTTTTGATTTTTCGTAATTATATTCCTTTAAACTAGTGCTATAGGGACCCGCCCGGTGGCAGAGTGGTTAAGTGCGCACGTTCCACTTTGGCGGCCTGGGGCTCACCAATTTGGATCCCGGGCATGGACACGGCACCACTGGGCAAGCCATGCTGTGGTAGGCATCCCACATATAACGTAGAGGAAGATGAGCATGGATGTTAGCTCAGAGCCAGTCTTCCTCAGAGAAAAGAGGAGGATTGGTAGCAGTTAGCTCAGGGCTAACCTTCCTCAAAGAAAAAAAAAAAACTAGTGTTATACTGTAACTTATGGGCCACTGTTTTGACAGTTCTCATAAGATTCTCATAAGATCTGATTAAAAGGTCCTATAAGGTCTGATTCTTAAACTACAACACTTCATTTTGTAGCTTTTGGTTTCTAACATGAAATAATAAAAAATTATGTAATATTGATAGCAGCTCATTTTATTTGTATCTGCCTTTGTTCCTGTCCCTACCTCTTCTTACCAGGTATCAACATACCTTTCAGGAAACAGAATGGAATATCTTGTTAAAGTGACGTTTTCCTCTATCTCAATCTTATTACATAGGAGATCCTACACTCTTGTGATGAATTTACATTTAAGAAGATCTTATGTAACATCAGCGCCTTACATTTATTTAGCCCTTTCATCGTCCCCATCATATCCATTTAAATAACATTAATTCAGTCATTATTACATACTAGCACTGGGCAAGTCACCAGAGAGACAGAAATATAAATAAGATATCACTGGCCTCCAGGAGCTTACAATAGATGTCCTTTATAATAAGCATGTCTGTCAAGAGAAAGCTTTAGAGAACATAACTAGCTTACCTACATCAGCTTCAACATATTTTCCAATGTACAATCAGATATTTAAGGGTTTGTTAGTGAAGGGTTGATAGAGTCAAGTAATAGCTCACTCTTAACCACGCTCACATCACGTGTCCCATGTACCCACAAAGTGAAGTAGATGTTCTCAAATTACTATGCCTTAAACCATGAAAGACATAGTGCCAAAAAACCAAGATTAGAGTCAGATAGACTATGTTTGAATCTTGCTTTTGTATCTTTGTTTTACCTGGGCTAGGCATTGCCTTTAGAAGAAGCCATCTGTCCTTCACTGTATTTCACTGTCTAATTCTAAACCCACAAGCAACGAAAATTCATTTTTCCTTGTTTATATTTGATATTTTAGCAAACCAAAGTATTTTCAGTCTCAAAAGACACACCATGACTTCCACTCTCCATGACCTTGCTCATGCTATCTTTCCTGTCTAGAACATCCTTCCATTTACCCATTCCTGGTTAATGCTCATTCATTGTTTAAGATAATGCCTAGATGTCACCTCCAGCAAAAGCTTTCTTTAGTTCTGTAGACTGATTTGAGTGCCCATCTTATGTGCTTTTGTAGTAGCTACCACATTTTTTTTTATCATTGCAGTTTAAATGATGAAAAGAGGTAGAAGATTTTGCTTTCCTACTAGACTGATTTTTATTATTTTTTATTATCTTTTTGCCTTCTCTGTGCCTAGCATATAAGAAGTACTCAGAATTCATTAGCTTATTAATTTTCAATCAAGTGATTGTAGCATTAAATAACTTCCTGTGTGTCTTAGTCTCCATCCATTTTATTTCTTATATAAAGGCAAGATAATCAGCTTAGGATCAGTAGACAGAGTACTTTGTATTATTGTTTCCATAATAGTGATAAATTTGCCTAAGCCAATTATAGACCCAATCAGGCCTAAAGAAAAAGTGTAGCCTCAGAGCAAAGGTTAATATTTCAAAGAGCCCAACATAGTGCCATGTGAAGAAAACTAAACCTCTGCCTGGATGGTGGATACATAATTTCACCAAGGATAAATTGTATTACCATCTAACCAGAGTCATCTTAGAAAACAGCAAAAACTAAAACTGCCCATAAAGGCATAATGGAGAATCTATCTAAATAATTCAGAACTAAAAGAAATCTGTTTGTATTACAAGCTCATCAATTCTTAGAAATAGCTCAAATATTCTATTCTACAAATTAAGAAGCTCAGGCTAAGGGAAGATAGCTTTATTAAAAGCTACATACTTTTTTGATGAATTCAACTTTGTTTCACAGGGAAAGCACTCTACAAATCCAACTATGGGCTTGGTCATCACAAATAAGAAAAGTGTCAGCTAAAATTGTTCATTTCAGTGGTCCTTACTCTTGGCTGCACATCAAGATGAAAAGGGGAGATTTTTTAAAAAAATACAGATCTCTAGACCATGCTCCAGACCTATGAGATCAACATTTCTGGAGCTTGCATACCAAAGTCAATATTTTTTAAAAAGATTCGGAGTACATTCTTATACAGCCTTCCTGGCATCGGTCAGCATCAGGACCAGCAGTGGAGAGCCCTCTTCCATTTGAAACAGATTTTGAGATACAGCCTCAGAAAGAAAAATGCCTTACAATAATAAATATGAAAAATAGAATATAGATAAGGGTAAAAATCAGAAATATGTGTCAAAATGGTAACAATTAAGGGGGAAATACGAAATTAATAACTCAACGTCTCTTACAAGGCTAAAATGAAGCCTTCATGTTTTAATTAAGATCTTGTTTCTGTGAATTCAGTGAGGGAACTCTCAGGGGTGAGCTCTCAATAGGATACAATACTACAGCATACGAGAGTTATATAAATGTTTGGATACTAAATTTGTCTCAACTCACACAAGTGCAATGGAGTATGAAATAAAACACAGTGCTTATATTTCTACTTTGTACAGAAAAAGCAGGATTGTTGGTATGCTAAGTTAATGCCCTCAACTCTCAATTAATATTCACCAAAGCAACTATAAACAAGCTCATCTTTCAGAAAAGTTTTCAACATATCAGGAGGAAAAAAGTGGAAACTTCACTCATAGAGAGAGTCATTCCCCCAAATTACTAAAATTATATTCATTTCAACATAACATGCAATGAATCATCTGTCATACCAGCACATTCTGCTTTTTAGGCTTAATATGATTGTACTTGTTTATGGTTCTTGTTATTACAATCATCAGTGCTATTCAGGCATGTTCCAACATTTGAAGCAATGTCTGAACCTTTCCTAGGCAGTCACAGACCAGCTACAGTCTCACTCATGGCTGAGTTATGTGTTCTGGCAACAAAGGCAGTCCATTTTCTAATCAGGAGAAGTCTACACCGCTTGTCTACATTTCTTCCTTGAATTCACTCTAAAGACGTCAATCAATGACTGAGTCTCTTCAGCCCAAGGAAAAGAAGATTGGAGAACCTGTTTATTCGTTTCAGGCAAAAATGTGTTGATGCTTTGCTAAAGATTTGTATGACCTTGTTTGATTCAATTCCTAGTGCCCATAGCTTGTCAGGCTGAGTTAAAAGAAATTAGTTGACAAAATTAAGATGCTAAGCATCAATCAAACAAGCAATCAAAAATTTTGAGTGCCTATTTTTATAGTCAGCTAGATCTGCCATAGTGAAACACCACAGATTGAGTGGCTAAAACAACAGAAATTTACTTTCTCACAGTTCTGGAGGATGGAAGTGTGAGATCAGCGTGCCAGTATGGTCAGGTCCTGATGAGATCTCCCTTCCTGACTTGCAGATGGCTACCTTCTTTCTGTGTCCTCCCATGGAGCAGGAGTGGGGGTGTGGGCCACTCTGATGTCTCTTTTTATAAGGGCACTAATCCCATGATGAGGGCCCCACCTTTACGACCTCATCTAACCCTAATTACCTCCTGAAGGCCTCATCTCCAAATGCCAATCACACTGGAGGTTAGGGCCTCAACATATGAATTTTGCGGAGACACAAACGTTCAGCCCATAACACTATCATATGTCAACAAGATCACCCAATTCTAGGCAGGTTGTTGGGCCAGAAGACTCCAGCTACTCTTCCTCAGTGGAGAGTGAGGTGAAGATTCCTAACAGCTTTAGACAAGTCATGTTGTTGAGGAATAGGGAATCCATTTGATTGACAGGTGCCAAGCAGAAAGATTTATGTTAATTTAAAACGTTTTAAATATGCCTCTCATTGCCTTGGCTGGCTAGTTATTATCATTTTAGAGAAAAGGCAAGCTCAGAACGATCAGGTTAGAGAAGCAAAAAAGTAGAGCTTTCTCCTATTATTTTCTATAATAAGAATTAAAGGTGGCCAGCAATTAGCAGAGAATATCAGACCAAAGCAAACCCTTCTAAAGAACATGGCTAATCAATACTAGGAATTCAATATAAACAATGAATAAGTGCATAAGCAAAGATTAAGAATGTTTTAGTGGTTAATAATAAGTGCCCTGAAGCAAGAAATGGTTATTATATAAGACAAAGTGGACCATCACAGCAGATTCCAAAAATCTAGAAAAAAATTTCAGTCCTGACCTGAACTGTTTCTGTAACTGCAGTAGCTAAGAATTATCACCAAATTTTTTTTCCTGGGGCTGGCCTGGTGGTGTAGTGATTAAGTTTGCACACTCTACTTTAGCAGCCTGGGGTTCGAGAGTTCGGATCCCAGGCACAGACCTACACAGTGCTTATCAAGCCATGCTGTGGCAGGATCCCACATACAACATAGAGGAAGATTGGCACAGATGTTAGCTCAGGGCCAGTCATCATCACAAAGAAAAAAAAAGAACTATCACCAAATTTTTAGGGAGGAGGAACTGAAGATCCCTACCAGGAACTAATGTTAATACCAGAACTTTCTTGAAAAATTTGAGAATATTTCTCAAATATAAACTTGTATATTAAACTATATACAGTTCTCATTATAATCATGAGATTAGTAAACCTCAGTACATTCATTTTCATCTTGACATAAAGTCCTGAGTTAAAATTTCTTATACACAAATACCTGGGTCAGGTAGACCCTTCCTGTTAGATTCAACATTCAGTTAGCCAGAGTGGGCAAAACAAAGCAGGCAAACCGTATAAATTTTCTTTTAGCCAAGTTTATTTCTAAATATGAGAACAACTATATAAAATAATAATGCTAATAGTAATGAGTAAAATGTAAAAATGCTAACAATTTTAATAGAAAAAATTAATTAGAAACAAAAATGCTGATGATTCAGATGCAAGACGCCAGTGGTCAGTGGTAGTAACGTCTGGAATCTTATTATGCACTTAAGTTGCTGTACAGAGACAGAACTACAGAAGTTCCCAAACATTCTCAGTTCACAATACCCTCAGTGTCTCAGGAATTTTTTCATGATGCCCCTAGGCCAAAAGAAATACCTAACAATTCCATTAATTAAGTAGTTAGATCAAAATGACTTTGATAGATTAATCTACATGGTGTCTAAGAGATGTTTCTCTAGAAAAATTAAAATATCCCAAGGTAACTCTGCGTTGGTGAGACTACCCCCAGGTCTCTGGGCACACAGTTTGGGAACCACGGGTATATTGTGTTGGTTAATTCAGGTTTTTGAGCCACACTACCTAGATTTGAACCCTGACTCCATTACTTGTTATATATGTAACTTGTGCAACTTGTACTTAAACTTTTCGTACTTTAGTTTACTCAGCTATAAAATGGATCTCATAATAACACTTACTTTATAGAGTTGTCATTATGAAGATTCAATTAAGGCAATCTCTGTACAAAGAAAGTGCCTGGTACTTAGGGCAATAATTGTGAGCTATTTTCATCATTATTAAGCATAATATATCACATAGTATTCCCTTTCTTATAACATCTATTGATCTAGATTTAGATAGTTCTAGAGCATCAGAGACTCCAAGGGAAAACTATATGCAGGAGTGGGGACAAGTTTTCACTTCTCTCTCCTTCGTAACAAGCTGAAGTTACAAAGTTCTGAAGAGTCTTACCAAGGGATTCCCATGGGTACTTCCTCCCAGGACACAACAGAAGCAGAACCAGGTCCTTGTTTTAATTAAGGCTTGTCATGCAACTAGTTGAACTTTCCAAGAAAATAAAGTCTCTATATCTTTAGTGTCTAATTAAATACAAAAAGAAGTGCAAGAAGTCAGCCAAACTTGTGATTGTAGACGTGAAGAGTTCCCGACTCACTCAACGGACTGGCATTTCACTCCTGCACATTAATCAAGAGGAAAAGGTAGTGGGATCGTGATAATTTTTAAAAAAGAAATTGCTGAAAAAGGAAAACAGTAAATGTGATGAGCTTTTACAGATCTGTGTGTCTAGTTCAATATATTTATTTTGCTTTGCTGAACCACTTACTCGGTTTTTAGTCGAAGGATATGGCTTTACAAGAGGATATACAGCATACAAATTCCAAAGTTATGTCTCTGTCCCTCTCAGTTTTAATACTGACATGTTCTTTTTGACAGGTTTATGATGATGTTAGCTATACATTTCTAGCTATTACAATGATTATCTTTTTAAGCTTTGGCACCTGGCTTACAATCTTCCTCTCCCTGGTAAGAACCCATAACATTTGGAACAACCTCAGGATCCATGTCATCAGTTATGGTAGATTGTATTAGTTATTCACCATATTTCCCTCTAGGCAACTGATTCTCCTACACCATTGATTTTGGGATAGGCTATGCCACTTGCTTTGGCCAATGGAATGTAAGTGAACAGGAGGTGCACCACATATAGGCTAAACCTTTAAGTGTCCTTCCATTGTTTGATTCTGTCTCTTTCCTTTTGCACCATCAGAAGAGCATATCTCAAACTGGGGCTGTTTGGTTGGCTTGGACATGCAGTGAAGCCCAGCAGACCCACGTCACAACCAACCTCATCCTAACATGAGCAGAAGAGGTTTTAATTTTTACAAACCTCTCAGATATTGAAGTTATTTGCTACCACAGCAAGAATTAACTAGTATCTAGCTGTCAACACTCTACTTGCAAATTTTTTTGATCTCCTCCCCATTTATGACGTTCACATCTACTATCCAAGACCATATTCTACATGTTATCATTACCCCCCCAATTTCTTTACTTCTGAAATTTTAATTTCCAGTATTTCACTCCCTCTCTGACTACAAGCTCCTCCTGCCTCTTCAGATTCTCTAGGTTTTTCACTTCCCTACTCCTGTAGCACACAGTTAAAAGATTAATTGAGACCCCCAGATCTTTAACATCTCATGCTTCATTCAACCCATTATCTCCTTTTCTGGACCCACTTCTTTCCCTTCTAAATGGTTCTAGTCACCAATTCCAATATGTGAGAGGGGGGCATTCCCCACACCAACAAGAAATTCTCAGACACCAGCAGACTGTCCTATAATTTAACTCAATTCTGACACTAACTACCCAGAGATAGTGTCAGATTCTGCAGGCTAAGGGCCTCAGTCCCACAAGACTGCTCCCTACCCCTCCACTCTGATGCTAATCACAGGTCCAGGTTATCACTTGTATTTCTGATCCACTGGCTGTAAATCAGAGGTTCCCACAACCCCCTCTTTGGGTTCAATTAATTTGCTAGAGCGTCTCACAGAACTCAGGAAATCCATTTACTCATTATATTACCGGTTTATTAAAGTATATAACTTAGGAACAGTCCGATGGAAGAGATGCATAGGGCAAGGTATGAAGGAAGAGCATGCGCTCTCCACTACATCTCCACATGTTCACCAACCCAGAAGTTCTCCAAACCCAGTCCTTTTGAGTTTTTGTGGGGGCTTCATTACATAGGCATAATTGATTAAATCATTGGCCATTGGCAATTGATTCAACCTCCAGCCCCACTCCCTGGCAGGTCAGATGGGTGGTACTGAAAGTTCCAATAATCTAATCACAGGTCGGCTCCACTGGCAACTAATTCTCATCCTTAGGTGCAGTCCAAAATTCACATCATTAACATAACAAAAGACACTTTTATGGCTTTTATCACTCAGGAAATTCCAAGAGTTTTAATAGCTCTGTGCTAGAAATGGGAAAAAGACAACATAAACATTTCTTATTATAAATCATAATATCACCCCCTGGTCTTCAAACATGGATCCCTTATAGCAAAACAATCATAAAAGTAAAAAACACTGGCACATTGCTAGAACCCCATTCAGTCATTAATAACTATCCAGTCCCCATCATACCCTATGAAATGTCTCCCAGGGTGAGGCCACTCTGATTTGCAGGCTTCCATCAATCTTGTCAGATTCCAAAAGCAGGAGTGGTCTCAGCAATATGTGGCTTCACCCTTTCAGGTATCTAGCATAACTGAGCTAAGAGAAAATAACATCTTTTGCTCTGAACCTCTTTCAGAATGTTAATGTAATATTGGATTTCCCTCATTAATAACAAACCTCATTTATTCATTCCCTTACCCTCAGCTACTATTTTTCCTTCTCTCCATTTATACCCAAACTTTTCCACCTTTGGAAGGGACATTAGGTTGGGCCACTGTTCTAGTCTAGATAGCAGGCAACAGTGCTGGTCTAACAAGTCTCTCCCTGTTAGTCCACTCCCGTTCACGTGGAGTAAGTTTACACACATGCAACTAGTGGGCTATCTTTACCACCAGGCAATATAGCTGCATTCACTGTTAGTCCCAATTTCACAGACGGGCTCAAGGCACGTTCCCTCCCATCAGACTCTTAGGAATTGTGACATGAATGTTAAAAACCCTTACAGTGTCTTGCTTAGGAATCATCCCTACCTCCAGCCCTTGTAGTTGCAGCCTTGGTCCTGTGACCACTGCATCAAATAGGGGAAAGAATAATTGAGGCAATGTTGGGAAGAAAGTATCCCAGCACCTTCCCCACTCTCTCTTCCCCAGATCCACCAGAAAAACAAAAAATCCACCCAGTGGGGTTACTCCTTTAGCCCCACTCATGGTCATGTTGAATGTGAGCACACAATCATGAAGGCATGTAAGCTAGACTTTCCTGCTTTGATCTCTCCCTATTTTAGACAACCAATGCTTTAGTTGCCCATTTCAATTCTCCATCAAACTGGTAGTCTAAGGAGGATATCTCTGCCAGTTGTTGGACATTATTGTCTGTAAAGTGAGTTCCTTGGTCCGAAGAAATGATGCTCAACCACCCAAACTGGTGCAATATCTTCCGTTTGGGTTCTTTTATGGCACTCAGAGCATTTGCATCTACTGCCAGGTGTGCAAAGCCCAGTCTAGGGTCAGTGTCTATTCCTGTCAGGACCCATTGGTAGCCTCCCAGGGATTCCAGCATCAGTCTGACTTGCCAGCTATGCTCAGGGCCCTCCTACTACAGAATCCACCAGATAATGATCTGCAGTCTCTGTCTCTTTTGCTGTCAGACAGAACAGTTCTTATTGGCATTGTGTGCTTCAGAAGGTATGAGATGAATAATATGTCTGGATTCAGCCCATCTCTGCATTGCTGCCAACGCCCAATGTCCACCTACTTCATAGACCCGTGTAGCCACCTTAAGCAAGCACACAAAGGTATTTGCTTGTTAATTTCAATCACCTTCCAAACCTGAGGACATCGATGTGTTCTACTTTAATGCACCCTTCAAATTCCCATAAGGCCATGCCCCATACAAGCATCCTTTTGATAGGCCTGGTTTCCATTGCCCTTCTGCTGATCATATGGCCAAGCCATTGGCTACTGCCCATGAGTCAGTAAAAACCCAAACATTGGAGCTTTTACCACTGTTCAATTCTTCCATCACTGCTAGGAAAACAACATGCAATTCAGCCCACTAGGATGATCTGTTTTTACCTTTTCTGAATCCAATAGCTCCTCACACAGGTTCCAGAGTCAGTCCAAGGGGAAAAGAGGCTCCCTGCTCATGAATATCTCCTTCTTACATTCCCTAGGCAGCATGATCCTGTATAAACCATTTCCATTTTATTTAGGAACTCTTCTGGGCACTGCCACCCTCATTAGAGTGTTTCTCTGACATCACTCAAGACATTGTAGGTATTTCAGATTTGAAGATCATTTTATGTTCTTCAGTCTTAGAGGTAGTTTGGATTAATAAGTTCAGATAGCAAGGCAGTAAATGCCCCTAGTCCTAGTAGTCATTGCTGAGAGGCATTCACAGGATCTTGCCATAAACCCCAGTTTATGTCCTACATATGGCAATGGCACAGAGAATTTGTCCCTACCAGCACTCCAGTTTCTATTCTACTCTGTGTGGTCTCAAGCAATCTTACTGTTTCGCATTTAGCATATCCAATTAATATTGCTTGAAGGATGGATTTACATGCCTTCTATTTTATAGTACTCAGTGGGGGAAATGTTCCCCAGTCAAACACAATGTCCATCCCCACAATACAATCAGGTGAAAGAGACGCAACCACCTCACACAAAGTCTGTTCAAACATACAAATTCTCCTACAAACTTTTACCTTAATTCTATCAAACCCTTGCATTCTTAACTGTGGCCTCTATTAGGACTTCACCAACAAGTTTTGGTTTTACAATGCTAGCTAGGGGAAGTGTTCCCCAGTCAGACATCAACATTCATTCCTACAAAACATTCAAGTAAAGCTGACACAACTTCCTTACATAACATCTACTTAAACATTCCGACTTTCTTAATCCTCTCAATCATTACATTTTAACATTCTCTCATTTTAATTGCAGCATGAGTCAGGGCTTCACCAATGGGTTTTGGTACTGCATTTCCTGGGTCTCCTGTATCAAGGAGTCCTAGATACTTCTTTTCTCCACCCCCTGGCCATTTTACCCACTATTGCACAAAAGGCTTTGGATCCCCATTGAGGAGTCAGCCAAGGGACCCTGGTCCTTGTGTCAATCTTTAACCTGATTATTCTGCCTAGCCATTGCCCCAAGTGATTGCTGGTCATGTTTCTCATAGTAATCTCTACCTTCCAACTTTTAAAATTTCTCCAAATTGAGATAAATAGAACAGACTTTTGGGGGCCCTTTAATCTGTGGGGACCAGCAAGGGGTCACTTTGGCTCATCTAACCTTTGGTAGTACTGTATTAAAACCTTTGTTTTAATCCCATCAATGCCTATTTTATTCATCCCATTTCTCAACAACCATCTAAAAACTTTCACCCTACTGGGACCAGTCCTGTGACTGCCTCCTCTTTGTTTCACTCCTATCAATATTCACTTTATTCACCTTACTTCTTAGTAACGGTTTAAAATTTTCTACCTTCTTGGGAAGAGTCCCCTTGACTCTCCCCTTGGCCTCTTTCCATTTTCTTGTTCATAAACCTAATGTTTTTATTAACATCTGTAAAACCCATGAGGGAAAGCTGAGACAGTAAATTGGATAAGGCTTCCCAAACTGTTTTTCAGTTTTGCAACAATAAGTTTACATAGGGCATCCATGTGAAAGGAGCCCCTTTAACCACAGCATTTACCATGACCTAGGTAATGGGCATTTTCAGCAGTGAATATCCTGGTCATCATAAAGCCAGTCAGTCCAACATGGCTTGCATACAAAGTATATCAGCTACTTCATTTGGAGTTTTCCACTTGGCATTTACAGGGGAGACAGACAGTCTCCCTTCTCAGGGTAAATAGACCTTGTAATGGTTCTTGTCCAGTCTACCAGGCTGGCTGTTTCCCCGGGAATAACCTCCTGTGTGTCTGGATCACATATAGCCATCTACGATTGTTCACAGTGAGCTATGAGTCCTGTATTGCCCAAACATGCTCTTCCACCATGCAGCATTCAAAATCAAAGACACCGCTCCTAAATTAGTCACTCTCATAATCCATTTTAGTATCACTCCGTCTTCACCATGGAACTCATGGCTTAGATTTAAAAAACTCCTCTCTATCTTCAACTCCAATTTTGATCTGTTCCTTCACCTTCTCCTAAGCGAAGCTAGAGGTCCCCCTGAATCACTGTCTCCTCGGCAGTCTTCTCACTAAAGGCTGATTTTTGCTCAAAACCCAAGTACTCAGAGTCTAGAAGTGAAGTGGTCATGCTGTCTTTCCTACCCATGTCTCTCCCAATCTCTTACCCCGTCTTCCTCTTTTGAATACCTTCTTTGAATTGTATGCTACTGACCATACCTATCCCCTACATTTATTATTATCATCATCTATGAAATCCTGATTGGTCTCTCATTTGTTGGATATTTATTCATTGATTCACTATTTCTCTCTTCATTCCTATTCCTGTCACCCTCGTGGGTGATTTCAGCATCCACATGAATGACTCACCAAACACCCTGTCCTCTCAATCTTCACTCCTTTCTTCCAATAATTTCCCTCAGCTACTTCCGCATCAGCAAGCACTCCCAGAGTCTCACCCTTGGTTTGTCATTACCAGTAAACTCATCACCTTCATAATCTGGCACTTAAGCATCCTGCTTCCTCACTACCATCTTCTATTTTCTGAGCTTACTTATACTCATCTTCTCATGCCAACTATTCTATGTGGTCAGTTGAACATATAATTTGTTGACCCAACTTCTTTTTTACTATATTCATGGTACCTGTCTGTATCAGTTTGCTAGTGCTACCATGACAAAGTACCACAGAGTACCACTGAGTGGCTGAAATGACAGAATTTTATTTTATCACAGTTCTAGAGGCTAGAAGGGCAAGGTCAATGTGTTGGCAGGTTTGGCTTCTGCTGAGGCCTCTCCACTTGACTCGTAAGTGATCATCTTCTCACTGTGTCCTCACATGGTCTTCCCTCTATATGTCTCAGTGTCCTAATTTCCTCTTCTTATAAGGACATCAATTCTATTGGATTAGGGCCCACAATAATGACCTCATTTCAACTTAATTACCTCTTTAAAGGTCGTATCTCCAAATACAGTCACAATCTGAGGTATTGGGCATTAGGACATGGACATATAAATACTAGGGGGAACAAAATTCAGCCCATAACACTCTCTCATCTCTACATTTTCCCCCCTTATCTGGCTTAGATTCCATTGTCCATCATTTCAATCACTATTTTGTGAACACCTTCAGCCCCTTACCTCTTTCTCCCTCTGCCATATTCACCTAAGAAAACCAAAAACTAATTAAATCCAATTATATCTTTAACTCATAGCTGTTCCCATGCAGCTGTACAGTGCTAGAGAAAAAAATATATAGCCAGGCTATCTAGTCTTCATTTAAATTTATAACCACATCTCATATGGCCACTGAACACTGACTGACAATCTTACTACACATGCCTAGTATTTTCTGAAACTGCTGATTTATACTTTCTCTTATTGCCTCAATTTCCACAACTTTCTCATCTTACCACACTCTTAACTCTCAATCTTTCCTCCTACTTCATCAAGAAAATAGATAGACAGATAGATAGTTAGTTAGATAGATAGTTAGATAGATAGATATTTTGTGTGGGTGTATGAAGAAGATTGGGCCTGAGCTAACGTCTGTGCCAATCTTCCTGTACATTATGTGGGACGCTGCCACAGCATGGCTTGACTAGCAGTGCTAGATCCACTCCCAGAATCCCAGCCTGCGAACCCTGGGCTGCCAAAGCAGAGTATGCAGAGTGAAGCACTACACCACTGGCCCCCCCGAAAATAAATATTTTTTGAGGACTCTCTTATAGAACCACCACAAATCTAATTACCCACCCATGTCTGCATGCACATTGCCCACCATAAGGGAGGTCTCCCACAGCCAACTCTACCACTGTTTTCTGGTTCCCAATTTTTCTTGCCTAATCAAGAATGAGGCTCCTTGATTTTAACTTGTCTCTTTTACATTATCAATTTCTTTCTCTTTACATGATCATTCCCACCAGAATTTAAACACGTTTAGAATCTTCCCTTTTTAAAAGTTTCTTCATTCTATATTCATCCACTGCCACATTTCGTCTCCTCTTCAAAGTCAAATTCATGAAAGAATTTTTCATAATGGGCTCCACTTCCTCGTAACCCATTCTCTCCTCAGCCCACTTTGACCAGACTTCCGTTTCCACCCCTTTACTCAAACTGCCCTCCTCAAGGTCACTAGTAATATTTATGTTGCCAAATCCAGGGGTCACTTTGCTATCTTCGTTTTTATCCTGCTCTCATTCTTGACCCTACACTGCCCCACAGCCCACAGGGTAGCCAGTAACCTTTTTAAATTCAATCTCATCATAGCTTTTTTTTTTTGCTTTTTTTTTGCATAAAACCCTCCAATGGCTTCCCAGTGCAGTAAGATTTTATTCCTAACACTTTATATTGCCTGCAGTGCATCACAGGAATGGCCTGACATGCATCTTGGTCTTAATCACCTGCCACTCTCTCCATGACCCCATAGAATTCCAGACATTCTGGCTTTCTTTCTCTCCCTTGAACATGCCAAGATCTTTCCTCCTTCAAGAGCTTTGCACTTGTTTTTCCCTCTGTTTGTAATGTTCTGCTCCTAATCTTTATACACCAGGACCCATTTGACATTTAGATCTCAGCTCCAATATTCCCCTATCATTAACATTTTCCTGCCTATTTCATCTAAATTGGACCACCAATCTCTTTGTAGAGCATCTCTCTATATTATTTTTGCCATAATGCTTATAACCTGAATTGATTATTCATTTGTTTACTTATTTATGATCTGTTCCTTGCTCCTGAAAATGTAAGCTCTACAAGAAAAAGGACTTGTCTTTTTACCCCTACAATCCCCTGTGTTTAAGCCAATACCCACCATAACATAGGCGCTCTATAAATGCTTGTTGAATGAATGAACAAATGAATGAATGAATGAATTCTAATCCTAGGAATTTATGCTAATAAGACAAATTACAAGGATGTCCATCCTAGTACTGTTCAAATAGCAAAGAATTGGAAATAATCTGAATGACCAATAAATTGACTAAATAAATTATGCAATGTGTCTGTAACTGAATAATAAATAAAAGGATAAAAACCAGGAATCAGGTAGTAGATCCATATTGTTGACTTGGAGAAATATGGAATAGATATTTTTGAGTGAAAAAAGTTGGGAAAACAAGCAAAATCCAAAGGGTGCACCCATTTATGTAAAACTGTGTATGTACAATATTATATATAAACTACGTATTTACATACGTGTACATGTAGTCAGATGTCTGGAATTATATCCGAAAACACTAACAGTGGTTATCTCTGAGAAATATAGGAGTAATTTTTACTTTCTTCCTGTACTTTTCTGAGTCATTTAAATTTTTATTGTAGTAGGTATCATGTTCATAATCAGAAAAATAAAGGCTAAAATTTCTACTCCCAATCTTTGGCTCATCAGACAGACAATCCTAGCATTTTTCCACGTGACTTTTGAGAAATAGAAAAAGAAGTTTTTCAGTACACTGATTCTGGAGCTCTCTATTTCAATTTCATTTATTTTTCCTCTCTCTTGTTTTTCTTATTGTTATTGGGAATGTGGAAACATTGTTAGCATCACAAAAAAATGAAATAGAATAAATCCAAAAAATATTATTAGGCTAAGCTTTTCACAGTGCATTTTAATATAGCATCAAGCATGTTCACATTTTTATTGCTGATTATAATGTTCAACAGCCTGTGACACAACAATTCAGACTTTTTGGCAGACGGAGCCCAGTTTCCATTTCTTTTAGTACAAGATGTAGGGTGTGGAAAGTTTCTACTTCCTTGGAAACTCTTCTGAAAACGGGTTTTCACTCAATTCAGCCTCTAAGTGTTTAAGAGGTGACTGAATTTCTGAAAGTGGTCTGACTGTTTTAGTGCTGCTGGCAGCCCCTGTAACTTTCGCACTATGCGAAAGGGGGAAAAATCCATATTATTAAAAATTTGCCCTAGATCTCTTTCCCATTTCCTATTTTTTTCATCGAGGCAAAAATATCAGGATAATTTTCCTATGGAAAGATTTAAACTCAGCATCAAAAATTATGTATTTAAATGACTACATCTCTGAATAATAATGATCATAGTAATAATAACATTCTTGTTGAGAAGGCAGCTCTAAAGAGAAGAAATACCTAAATCCCATGTAGGTTTTCCTGTCTTTTTGTTTTGTTTTTTAAACTACTGTACTACCAAATAGGGTACCCATTTTTATTCAACTGCCTGAGTGAGGTGCATCTTCCTGAGTGAGGTTCAACAAGATGCCTAAATTGCATACATTTTTTTTATGGAAGAAAACAAAAATATATCTTTTAATTAACTCCTTAATAGGACAAGATATATTATAATAAATTTCTTGAAATGGAAATAGCTTCTGTCTGTTCCAATCACCCAGCAGTCAGTCGGTTTCCTAGGACAAAATCCAAAAAATAGGCAGATTTTATATCTGATCTGGATGTAGCCCTTTGCTTTTGTGGACTAACAAGGCAGTATTTCAACTTCCCAAGGAGCCCTGTTGGGGGTTATTGATTCTGTTTCCAGAGCTATCTTTCCCACCGCCAGAGTGAGGAGTGGGAGGGTAGACTATGGTGAATGATCCAAATGTCATACATAATTTGGCACATCTTCAGCGATCAAATATGGGTTTCCTAAAGCCGCTGCGAGTCATTGACTTTTTAAAATGCCAATATTTCATCAATTCTCATGGTGTCAATTATCAGATTATCACTGGTACACTGATACATCTAAATTCTCAGCTCCATACCTCACTTCACCCCTGAATGCCAGGCCCACGTGAGTAAATGACTTCCTGCAAACTCAGCATGTCACCCACCATGTCACAGATTGATTCTATCATGTTTTTCACAAATCTGATTCTTCTCTTGAGTTCCCTATGCTGGTTGATAGCCAGCACTCAATATCCTTCAATGCTACTGTCTACAATTGAAACTTAAAAGTCACAATTAACTATTCCCCTTTCCTTTAATAAGTTGCCTTATCCATACACGCCTGATATAAATAGTAGTAATTGTTAATAAAGCAAAAACAACAATAATAATGTAAGCTCTTTACATGTATTAACTCATTTTAAACCTCACAGTAGTCCTATGTTGCTATTCCTGCTTTATAGATAAGAAAATTGAGGTATAAAGCAGTTAAGAGATCCCAGGCTAGTTTGGCTTCAAAATCCTCCCTCTTAGATATGACACTATGCTACCCCTCACACTGACAGAAAAGGAGCTAACCCTCTATTTATCAAATTAGCTGCAAATATTTGAGGCCGTTGTCCTTTAACTTTGTTATGTGTTTTGTAAGATATTTTGCCATATAAAAATTTCCTATAATTATATATTTAAACATAATCACTTTTTATATTTTCTTTCCTTAGTATTATCTTTAGAAAGACCATCCTCACCTCAGAATTACTTATAGCTCTTCTATTTTTAAATAATTTATTATATAAATTTTTCTGAAAATTATTTTGGTATTTGGTGTGAAAGATCTGTGTACCCATGGAAATTTATGGACAGAATCCTCTACTTATGAATTTTGACCTTTAAAAACGTGCTTAGACACAAACAAAGCTAAGTGCCAAAGCAAAAGTGTGACAACAGATGCCATTAATGGCCACTAGAATTGGGTCATCTGGACTCACACACCCTTTTAGAACTTAAATTACTCATGACCAGAGGAAAATCTATGTCTGATAAATGTGGAATACAAATAAGTAGGAGGAAAGTGGATTATTAAACAGATATTAGTACCACAGTTGGCTATCCATTTAGAATAGGTATTATATCTCAACTTTGTACTGTCCACATGCAAAAACTCCAAATGAATAATGGTTAAATGTCAAAAATAAAGTTTAAAATGTACTACAAAAAATAATGTTACCTCATCTTTCCTAGCTATTCTTTTATTTTATTTTATTTTATTTTATTTTATTGTGATAATACTTAACATGAAATCTACCCTCTTAACAAATTTTCAAGTGTACACTATAGTATTGTTAATTACAGGAACAACGTTGCACGGCAGATCTCTAGAACTCCGTCAGCTTGAATAATCGAGACTTCATGCCTGTTTCTTAGCTAGTCTTGATGTATTTATTTTATTTAGTGTTTACATCTTCATATACCAACATCAGTTCTTTAAAAAAAAGAACTTGAGGTATAAATCAAGGGTTAGAAAACCACAATGCATGAGACAAATACAGCCCACAGATTGTTTTTGTAAACAAAGCTTTATAGAAACACAACCATGCTCATTCATTTACATATTGCCTATGGTTGCTTTTATGCTGCAGCAACACAGTTGTGTAGTCATTTTTGAGGCCCACAAAATCAAAAATATTTACTTTGACTCTTTAAGAAACAGTGTGCC
Organism: Equus asinus; assembly: GCF_041296235.1. Lineage (NCBI taxonomy): Eukaryota > Metazoa > Chordata > Mammalia > Perissodactyla > Equidae > Equus > Equus asinus. The sequence continues at coordinate 51,148,701 of NC_091802.1, read as the reverse complement.
CACTCCTGGTATAGCGAAATACAGATGCACAAAACCCAGCTTATTGTGTTTTTTGTGACATGATGACATTTTCCAAGTTTAAAACATTGTACTTTCATAATTTGTTGATATTCTACAACCTATGTAATTACATTCAAAAGTAAACAGATATTGAAATAGAGCTGCTGAAAAGAGCTTAGCCTTTTTATCCATTATTTACTGAAAATAAATTTATTAACACTCTCCAAAGCTATGCACAGAGCAATCTTCTTGGCAATCTAAAGATACACACATGAATCAGATTAAGTCTCTGATTGTAGAAAACTTAGCTCCATGTTATCAATTCTAAACCATCACTAACAAGCTGTCAGATATGTATTCTTAAAAATCACCATCTGATTATGCAACACAGTTTTCCAAAAATCTTCAATAACATCCCAGATCCTACAGAAAAAAATGTAATTTTCTTTGGCATTCCAGATCTTGTAGGATCTAGTTACAATCTACCATTCTAATTCATTCCTTAACATTTCTCCATTTCAACAAAATAAGTTATTCAGCCTTTCCAGAAGACATCCTATCATCCCATATTTGTGTATCTGCCTGCCTTTTCTTCTTACCTCTTCCATTTGCATAAAATGCCTTCCCAAAGTAGACACATTATTTGCCATCAAGCTCAAATCTTATCTCCTCTGAAGACTCCCTGAATCCTTCACTAGGAATTATCTCTTAGGCTGTCATTTCATGGTGTACATGGATTATTGCACTAATTACACAGAATTAGAACACCCACCCCACATCCACACAACAGTTTATAACCTCCTAAGAGGCAAGGAACTACAATTGAGGAGCCTCATGCATTTGGATTTGATTTAGATTATAGGATCCTGGACCATGAATCTGAGCCTGATGCCATAATAAGATGAGATTTGAGGAGAGTATGAGTTTATTTCGCATGTGAGAGGGGTGTGAGTTGTGTAGACAGAGGACTTGAAATGGAACTCAGCAATTCATATATTAATAAGTGCTTCAGGCAATTCTTCTCACAGGGAAATTTGCGAAGCATAAGCTCAGAGCAAGTAGGGATGGGGGAAGCAAAAAAGAGGTCAGATTCTGGGAAGATACTTTGAAAATCAAATGGACAGGAGTAGATACTGGATGTGTGACAAGGAGCAAAGCCAAGGTGGATTCTAACAATTGAGGCCATCACATCTAAAGAGCAGGGAACCAAGAATGGGTTTTCTCCTGGCAGAGAAAATATTGGGGGACCTCTTAGCAAGGACGGTCTAGATAAAAATCTCACATAGGATTTGCCTAGCTGCCCTCCCAATGCTCTAGACCCAGTAACTTGTATGGATTCTTTCCCCATCACACCCAGCATACCCACCCTGTTTGCAGGCTCTTCTAGAAGCATGGAGAAATGGAAAAGGCGGAGGAGCTTAAAGGAGGGGGTGGAAATTGCAAGTTTAAGAATTCACAATAACTAGGATACATTCTTTAGGCAAAGCAAAAATTATCAAATCAAGAGAAGTTTATCAGAAAAATTTTATCAATTCTTTTAAAATGTTGAATCTCCTTTTTGATTGTGACTCGATACATGTTTAAACAATAAACGGTACAAGTTGCTTCACAGTTTACCTTTGGGTAACCTTCTTTGTGTAACAAAAGCCTGACTGGACAAACTAACAGAGTGGTGAAACAAATAATTCTTTTTCTCATAGGAAATGTCTAAAATTCTTCTTCTAACCCAAAAGAAAGAAATCTTAAATTTGATATGATTTAAAGAGCATATTTTGTGAAATGATTCATGTTTTTCTAGTGAAGAAAAGTAAACTTCTCCACAATAACTTTGGTGTGTCTTATTTACAGAGGCGTTTCTTGTTTTGTTCCTGTATATCTTTCTGTACAAAAGTCAACACATTTTTTTTACCATCAAGAGCTGACTTTCTGAATGTAAGTCATACTTAATAGTATCACTTCTAGAGAGACCATTTTCCTTTTCCCTTAACTTATAGAAAGTAAGAAAGAAAGAAACAACAACTTCATTTGCCAGAAGTCATAATCAAATTTCAGATGATTTTTTGCACTCTATAATAAACAAATGCCAAATTTAAACCAAAGAATCTTCTAAAAATGCTCAATGATATTAGGTTCTAAGGCATCATAGTTTTGTATTTTCTACACAGACATCCAAGTTTACATGGATCACAGGAGTAGCTAAAGACGGGTATACAACACTTTACACCCCAGAAGAAATTTTTCTTCCAGTGTTGGCAATCTTTTAAGGATTTTTTAGTGCATACTGTGACTAGTCATTGGTGTCACAGCTAGTATATGACTCTACCATTGATTGGTGGAATCCAGAATTTACTAGAACATTCTTGTTTTTCATCACCAGTTGATAAATATTTGATAGACACAAAAGCATTCTAAAATAATGGAGAAGTAAGCAGCTCCTAGCAAAGGCAGAAGAACTATCCTTCCTAACATCACTCTCTTTTCAACAACATGGGCATTCATTTCTTATCAAGATGCATGAAGTAATAAAACTACATCCAGGCCGTATCAGCTCTGCCTTCCAGGAGCATTTATTCATTCCTTTGTTCAACAAATATTTGAGGACCTTCTACATGCTAGGCAATTTCCTAAACATTGAGGACCAGTGACAAACAAGAGACAAATTCCTTACCCTTACAGAGCTTACATTCTGGTGGGAAGATGGAAAACAAATAATAATGACAAAATAATACAATTCCAGATGGTGAAAAATGCTATGACAAAATTAAGCAGGATCCTGGAACAACAAAACGACATTACTGAAAAATTGGAGAAATTCTAATATCTGCAGTTTAGTTAATAATGTTGTAACGATGTTAATTTGTTCATTCATGATCATTGTACTGGGGCTATGAAAGATGTTAACATTAGGGGAAATGAGATAGATACAGGGGAACTCTTAGCACTGTTTCCTCAAATTTTCTTTAAGTCTAAAATTAGTTCAAAATAAAAAGTTTAAGAGGAAATAAATAAGGCAGGATAAGTGGGAAGAGAGTAGCTGTTGAGAGCTGGAGGGCACGATTTTATGTAGGATGGCCAGAGATCATTTCTTGGAGGAGATGACATTCGAATAGGCTCCTACACACAAAGATGGAGGAGAAAAGCCTTCCAGACAGAGGGAATAGCAGGTGCAAAGGCCACAAGATAAGAATGAGTGTCATGGATTCAAGAAAGAGAAAGGAGGCCAGTGTAGGTGGAGTCAAAAGAGTAAGTAGGGATTTGGTCACAAACTAGGCAGAGAATCAGGTCCAGTCAGATTACACTGGACCACATAGGCCATCGGTGCTGAGAAGCCACAGGAAGTTTTCAAGGAAGAGAATAATATCATCTGATTTAAATATTTTAAGTCAAAAGGAGACAGAATGGAGGGGGGAAAGAACAGAAGCCAAGGAATTAGATGAAAGATAACTATAAAATTCCACAAGTTACTGGGAAAGTAACCTGAACTAAGAGACCCAGGGCAGATATAGTGAATTCTCATTCTCAGGATGGGTTTTGAAAATAGAGCCAATGGGATTTATGGGTTGATTGGATGTTGAGTCTGAGAAAAAGGGAGGAGGTGAGTATGACTCCTAGATGTTTGGTCTAACTTTCATTGTATGACAACCTGGCACATTGGTGGTGCTTTCAGAGCACAATCTGAAATGTAAATGGGGTTTATGTTGAGTATTCTAGAAGGTCTTAGAGAATAAAGACCACAGTACATTGAGTTAGGCTGTAAATATGTGTTTCAATCTTTTCATCCTGTGGTGTTTATATAATGAAATTACATGGATTACAAACTTCATCACATAGAAAACTTGTATAGTTCACAAACTTTCTCAATGGGCAATCTGATTTTCACCTCACTCCTACCTTGAAGCAGGACTAGGTACTTCCTTATATTTACCATGAAAATATATTCCTACCAAACATTACCAAGTAATACAGAGTTGAATTACTATTTTAAAAAGAAAGTGGGGAGGAAGTTTCATGTCATGCATTGTACCTTAGCAAAAGCCCCGTATATCATTGCGAAGTGGATGCTCCTCTCCCAGTCTCCCCCACCCTGTAGCTGAATATCTATTTTCCCTTCCCTTTTCCCTACAAAGTATTCTCTCTCTTCCATTTTGCCAAAAATTTCAGTTCTGGCCCTAAATGTGCCTACTCCACTCAGACAAGCAAACATCCTACAGTTAACCAGACCATGCTTCCCGGAGGACAGTTTGGGGCAGCTATTGTCACTTGAGCTTGCTTTTTGAGTCTCACTCACTCCACAAGCCATTTATCAAAGTGTCCCTTCCTCCCACATAGAATATTCTCCCTTAGGGAAGTTCTGATAGACACAATTTTCTCCAGGTCATTATAGTCACAATACAGTGAAGAAAAAATTTGCTGTGACAGAAGGGTAGAATATCATAGTCTGCACTAAAGGAAGAGTCCTAGTTTACATGAGAATACTAGAGGAATATTTACATCTTGTGACTTTCAGGAATAATGCATCCTAGGAGAGATTTCCTCTATTAGTTCATCTTATTTTCTATATTACAAGTATCCTGTTGGATATTGTGGTATATTCTGTGTTTCTTACATACATACTCTCAATACATTTTACAAATTGGTTAAGATTTGCATCCAGGAAGGAAGGGTTTCTCATCCTAGGAGTGACAACAGGAATCTCAAGTGGGCTCTGGCAGCTTGGAAATGCATGAGCTATCTCGAATGATAAAGCAGGCTGCACTCTAGCGAGAAAAGAGCACTGGACGTGGAATCTCAGCACCTCAATTTCTACATCTACCCAGTGGACATAAGATCAACATGATCACTAACAGCTTTTTACTCTTACTATATGTCAGACACTGCTATGCACTTCACGGGGACTGTCTTATTTAATCCTCCCAATAATTCTACGTGGCAGATTATTTGTAGAAATACAATTATAATCCTTGAATTATATGAGAGAAGAGAGGTCTAGAGAGCTCATGTAGATCATCAGGTAGGCATAGGATAAGGGTGGGGAGGATTTTAATGAAAGAAACAAAAGAAAAATATAAATAAGCTTGCATTACTTATGGGACTATGGTAGTACTGGTAGTTGAAGTAGGGAGATAGGTAGTTATAGTTGTTACAGTTATAGCTAGATGTAGATAAATATATAGTTATAGATATAGCTCTAATCTGTACCATAAAAGGTGAAGCTATTGAGTCTGCATGGCATTTTCACTGGCATACAACCACATGCTGGCTATCAAATTTTGGGCAGAGGACAAAGCAGGTGTCACTAGGTTTCTTCTAAAGTAAAAAAGCAAAAGAGAGAAGAGTGAAATCTGAAGAATCCACTAAGAGATAGGACTAGAGCTGTTTGTGCTACTAAAAGAAGCTAGCTGGGCATGCTTTGGATCCTGGAAAGAGAAGACACTAAGTCAGCTGAGTCAGATAAGGCAAGGCAGTAGTGATATTTTAAAAAGAAAAAGGTGTCAGCATTTAGAAGCACAATGTTGGCCATGCAACAGAAAGGTGAGTGTGAAGGACATGGGTGTTACAATTAGAGGCCTCACTTCAAATTACACCTCTGCTACTAATTTGCCTTGGGCAAGGTTTTAAACTTCTCTGAGCCGTGGATTTCCAACCGCAAAATGATCATAATAGTCATATCTATTTCTTAAGATTGTTGTAATAAATATAAGAGGAGATTCAGGGAATGCACATACACAGTAGCTAGAACATTCTAAATGTTCAATAAGTGAATATATCCTTCTACTTCACACTCTTCTTTTTACAACCACATCTGTATACGTCCCCTATCCCCAGAGTTGACACCAAATGTTCAGAGAGCAATGCATTGCCATAGAGCAAAAATGTCATCATTGCACGAACTCTAGGATAAGAGACTAACAGAAAGCAATGGCAGACACCTCGTGGACTCTAACAGAAACATTCCTCCCTTCCAACTACCAGCATCACCACAGATTTCAGATCACATAACTTATGGGGCACTGTAAAGTGTTTGCTTCCTGTGACATCTCCATTGCAATGTATAGTGTTTGCGGGCTTTTATTTTTCCTGGTTAAGTCTCTTTTCTACTGTACCAAATTAAGAAAGTAAGAAAATTATGATTACTAGTTTGTCTTGGAATACATTTCCTGTGAAATACTGTTTTTCCAGATGTTGAGTCAAACAAGAAAAAAAATGTGATAAACACCCCACCTCCAGAATAATCAGCAATTATAATGATATTATACTTCTGTGTGCAGAAGGATTGTCTGTGTTAGGTATCAAGATAGATGAATTTCACATTAAAAAGATGGAATTTTATACGCAAATCCTGTCTTATTTTCTTTCTAATTAAAAGTACAAATTTCAAATATGAGAGCTGATATGACATCAAATTAAAGAAACTAATTAAGGAGGCACATGACCTCATCCCCTTTCTCCAAAAATATATTTACTTTAGTCCCCTCCAAAAAATGATTTGTCATTTATAAAAATAATGAATGAAGTAGAGAGTTGATCCAATTATCTGATTTATTTGCACTTTAAGCATAAAGAATAGATAACCATGTGTGATTCCCACGAAATAGGAGTACATAACCCATAGCCCACAGAAGTGATGGCTTTCTATTCCCTACAGTATGCATCATTTTTGCTATTCTCTTCCTCCCCGTATTTCCTTCCCCTAATCCTACTTTTCAGGCCAAGGAATATAAATGGTAATTAGTGCATAATAATGTGGATAATCTCAGGAGTCTATTTGTGTAAATGAACATGTGTGAGAGCTTTTGTCTTTGGACTACACTAAGAAGGAGAAATGCAGATGGCATAGGAGAAAATGGGGCTATTTTTGGAAAGAGTATTTTTTTAGCTTGAAGCACACAAATTGTTCCTGTGAGAGATGAAGATTTGGAGAAAAGATCAACCACCACTGTATAACTTTCCTTTTTCTTTAGTTTTTTTTTTTTTTAAATATTGGCTCCTGAGCTAAAATCTGCTACCAATCTTTTTTCTTCTTCTCCTTCTTTTTCTCCCCAAAGCACCCCCCCCCCCCCCCGCCCCGGTACATAGTTGTATATTCTAGCTGTAGGCCCTTCTGGCTCCACTATGTGGGAACGCCGCTTCACCATGGCTTGATGAGTAGTGCTAGGTCTGTGCCCAGGATCCGACCTGACCAAACCCTGGGCCACCAAAGCAGAGCGTGCAAACTTAACCACTCAGCCACAGAGCAGGCCCATATTTTTTCTTGACAACTCACCAAAAATGAAGTGCTTAGGGAATGTAGAAGCAGCAGGGTTGGTGTTACTGAGAGGAAAGTTAAAACAGAGAAAGAAAAGACAGGGCTATGTTTATTTTGTGATAGTTATTGATGCTTCTGCCCATCATCCACTCCCTCTCTGGTGTCAGGAGCACCCTGTGTTTGCTTTGAGGGGAATTCACTCCCCGAATTTCAGTCCTTGGGCCTCTGGTGGAGCAGATACCAGCCCTCAGCTCCAAAAGTGAAACATACACCTAAGCTAAGGCAATCTGTGCCTTCCAGAATGTCCCAGGCCACAAGTTCAGATGTGAGCATCCATCTCAATTCACACCAACTGGAGCCAGGGATGCTCAGTTTGGGGGATTCCACTTGAACTATTGGGCAAAAAGACTTTCCTTTCAATATTTCTGTAAATATCGTGTTGAGAAAGTGGTCCCCACGAGGACTTGACATGGAGACCTCTAGTGAAAGCAGAGGCAAGAAATGGGTCCTACTGACATCCTTTGAACCTAACTCAAGAGATTTAATAAACTAGTCCTAGCCTGGTACAAATACTCCCTTTTGGTTTAAGCTAATTTGAGTTGAGTTTTCTATCACTTATAAGGGAAAGAAACAATATTCCCAGAATTCCCAAGATGATACCAATTTAAACCTTTCATTATCACTGACCTAATAAATGGCCATGTATCTCTATGTCATGGTGAGCACAGGTAACTCCTACAGAGGAATGTACTGCGATGAGGGGGAACTGTTATCAGGGACCCTGGAAAGCCAAAAAGTGGGATGTCTTGAGAAGTGAAAAATTCTTAAAAGAAAATATGAAAGCATCAAAGACCAATTCTGACTGGCTCAAAGGTTTCCATGGTGCCCACTCAGTATGATAATCTAATTGAAATTGCCAAGGGAAGTCTTCAAATGATATATGCATTCTTAATATCAAACTGGGACTACGTGACATTATAAGATCTGGTCATGTCTGTTGTATAGGTTTAAAGTCCAAATGAATCAGATAATTGGATCAACTCCCTACTTTAGTTGGATACCACTGAACTTGAAAAATTAAAGCTCCCAAATATAGTACTTGGGATTTATAGGATTTATTAAACTTTGAAATGCCCTAGCATAAACAGTATTAAGTGCTGGAGGGGATCACTGAGAAAAAAGGCACAATTGAAGAAGTTTAGAGATTAGAATTCCTGAAAAATCAAGGGTATTGCTTTACACTTGTGGATTTGAACCTGAAGTAAGCCATTTAAAGCAGCATCTTAGCATCAAAACAGAAAATTAAAATTGGCAATAAAATATTAATCCCATGATGTTTGGTACTTTGAAAAGATAGCACCACTGGAATTTAGAATACAGAATGTTAAAAAAAAAAAAACTAAGAGTATGAACAAGTGTCCTGTTACAGAAATCTAATTCAAGAAATAAAGGCAATGTGGTGAATTATCTCCACTATGGCTGCCATCAATTCTTTCCTTTCCTGTACATGTACGCTGAATCGCAACAAATCTATTCTTTCCATCCCCTTGAATCTCGTCTGGCCTTAGCGACTTGATTGACCAATAGAATAAAGTAGAAGTGATATCCCAGGACTTCTGAGGCTGAGTCATAAGTCTCTCAGTTTCTACGTGGGCCTTTTGGTACTGTCTTCTTTGGAAAGTTCCTTCTAGGGGAAGTCAGGCACTATGTAAGAAGTCTGACTATCCTGAGATCATCACTCTGTGAAGAAACCCAGGGGAGTCATGTGGAAAAGTCACACGAAGAGAGAGAGGGAAGGAAAGAAAAGAGATGGGAAAGGAAGGGAGGGAAGGGGAAGATAAAGGATGAGAAGAAGAGAAATACATGCCTGTATGGCCCTACCTATTCCAGCCATCCCAGTCCAAGTTGCAGACAGGTGAGTGAAGAAGGCATCATGGACATTCCAGCCCAGCAGACATGTTATAGAGATGAACTAAGGAAGTGAACCCAACCAACAGCTCACACCAAGGCCCCAGTCCAGCCATCTCAGCCAACTTCAGACATGAGAGCCACTCCACCTAAGGCCCCGATCATTGTAGAGCATAGATCAGCAATTCCAGCTATGCCCTGTTCAAATTGTGACCTGCAAAATCATGAGCAAAATAAAATGTTTGTTGTTTTATGTCACTAAGTGTTAGTTTGTTATGCAGTAATAGGTAGCCAGAACAGCAACTATCATTTGAAGTCATTATTTTTTGTCTAGATTAGTACTTTCAAAATAAACAGCTCACTATGATCTAAAGTCTGCATCAGAAAGCAGGATATTCATATGTTCCACAGAAGCAAAGTCAAAGCTGAGATACCAAGTTTTTAAAATTGCCATATTGTGCTTTGTTTTCATATCTCAAAAAACATTTTAAGGAACAAAGAAATAGAAACAATACTTACGAATCTGAATTCTGAGACCTAGTCTTGAAACATTAAAGACCATTAAACTCAGGCAATTAGCAATCAATCATTTAAGGAACAAAAGACTCTCATCATCTGTTTTAGTTAATTTGGCCAACTTACATCTGAGATGAAGCAGTTTTGCCAACACAGTCTATGTTTCTGATTTTCTAAACTTACACTACCTCTGACCTTTATGATTAAAATCTAATTAAAAATATGGTTATTTTTAAAAGGTAGGGATGGCGTAATTGTCTCATCTATTAAAGTTATGACTAATTGTTAACCTTCTTAACTGGCTGATTCACTGCCATGCCTTTCATTTCAACCTTTTTCAAAGCCAGGTCCAAAAAATTCAGATTGCAAAACAAACTCTGCTGAAAAAAATATGTAATTCTCTTTCATGGCATGATCAAAACAATTTGAAAGACTTTTACAAATTTACAAGTCTAAACTTCTAGAATTATGAATTAACTGAGTCTTTGATTCAATTACCCAACTTTTCCGTTTAAATCAATTAACCAAAAAATTTATTCAACAACTACTATGTGCCTATTCCTACCCTAGGTTATGAAGGAATATAAAAGAATTATATGGTATTGCTCATGCTCAAGGAGCTTGAAATCTAGTTGAGAAAATAAACTTGTGAACACAAATAAATTCAATGATAGTATAAGAAAGATCTGCTTTCTTCCAGGAATATAACTCACCTATAAGTGGAAGAAGAAAATCATACATGCAGACAACATTCTTCTAATCCATTGAATGCCACAAGAATTTTCCCAGTGTTCTATCTGGACACTGTCTGGCCTTCCCTGCAAGGTTTAGAAGAATCCTTTAGGTATGGTTAAACGAGTGGCTCTCTGCTGTTACCCTGGATCATAGAGTTACCCAGGTGAGAAACAGTCCTCACAGATATGCCAACACTTCGGGCTTGGTTCTTGCCACTTCTGATTTGGGGCTCATGAGTGGGCCCGCCATGTTCTCTGTCCATGGTCCTCAGTATAAATTTCACGTCTATTCTGAACAGTCATTAGGACCTCTTGTCTATCTGGTTTCATTTCTTCAAGAGGATGACTCAATATCTCTGACATGTTTCCCAGGGAATCTCCAAAGTTAATCATTTGTATGTCACATAACTGTGTTTGAAGTTAGATCATCACAAATATGCTGCACAAATCTGGTAAAACGCTTCACAGCCATCCTCATATAAAGCACTGACAAACACAATTTTATTTCTTAATTTTACTTATTAAGATATAGAAATCATTTAGGAAGGGCGAAGCATATTTTAATAGCGTTGGCCTCCAAAATGAATTAGGAAAGCCTGTGTATTATCTTCTCCAATAATGTTTTCCTTCAAGTGTGACTGCTTCCAGAAAAAAATCTTAAGCAGAAGGTCAAAATAAAACATAAAATGGCATTGCTTTGATGCTCTTCAAAATACCATCTGCCTTGTCTCCACCCCCTTGGCTCAGAGGCCCCACACACAGCCCCCAATGTACCAGTGTACTTCCTAGAACTGCTAGGACTCTGCTGAAACCCATCACATCACTCTGTCTCTCTCTCCCCCTGTCTCCTCCTCTCTCTCTCTCTCCACACTCTCTCTCTCTCTCTCTCCTTCTCTGTCTCTCTCTCCCCACCTCCCCACACACACCTACTACCGTTGCATTAATCTTTTTCCTTTTTACATAACCACCATCACCTCAGATTATGTTATCCAGAGACAGAAGACAGACAAGTTAGGAATATCAATATACTTTGCTGATTTTTTTTCTTTATTTTTAATGCAACTCCTTATAAAGTATATCAGGATTAAATGTTCCAAAGCCAAGATCAATCAACAACCCACGCCCCCCAAAAAAGAATGAAAAGACAAGGGGGAAGAAAAGAAGGTCACCAATCCTTTAACAGAGTCTGTAAACTCACAGAAAATGTACTTCATATTTTTCTCATCTGTCTAATCCAAAATTTTCAACATGGATTTTAGTTTTGTGGAAGAAAGTTCATTTTTGAGGAAGTACCCCCGAACTTACACATGTAAGTCTCTGAAGCAGACACTTTGTACCATTAAAATGTTTTATTTGAAGCACAGGATTTGATTTGAAGACTTAATTTGAGCTATGGTTCCCACTTGCTTTCCCCATCTCCTTCCTTTCCACCATCTAGCAAGACAACCCAGCCAGCCCTGGTGGTCTAGGGGTTAAGATTCAGAGCTCTCACCACCAGGGCCTGAGCCTAGGTTCGTTTCCTGGTCAGGGAACCACACCACTTGTCTGTCGGTTGTCATACGATGGAAGCTGCGCATTGCTATGATACTGAAAGCTAAGCCACCAGGATTTCAAATACTAGCAAGGTCACCCATGGTGGACAGGTTTCAGTGGAGCTTCCAGACTAAGGCAGAGTAGGAAGAAGGACCTGGCCACCCACTTCCAAATTGGCCACGAGAACCCTGCAAAGCAGCAGAGCATCATCTGTTATAGTGCCGGAAGGTGAAAGGACGGCGCAAAAAGACCAGGTGGGGTTCCACCCTGCTGTACACAGGGTCACTAGGAGTCCAATTCGAGGACACTAACAACAAAGTTAAAACAAACTATGAACTGTCCAATCTTTCATTATTCTATGCTAGCACTCCCCAATTGAGACCACTCATCATCTCACCCCTTCTCCAAGGTTAGCTGTTTCTCCGCATCATATTGCATAAGATTTGAGTTAAGGAAAGTGTTTTAAGTCATTAAGCATCATCTATTGCTTCTTTCAGGGTTATTTCAAGATGTCCTGTGTACCTCACCTCAATTTAGCTATGATATCTGAGACTTTTTCCCCTTCAAACCTAAACTAACAATCTTTTAAAAAGAATGGGTAAACATTCCAGAGAGGTTCTTGTTTTTCCCCCAACAGGTCTGCCCAACCCTACAAATTCCATTCTTGTAAGAATAGTCCCAAAGTGAGTCACAATAACAAAGGAAACAGAGAATTTCTCAATGTGACACAGGAAGAATTTTTTTATTTGAATTTGCATGTTGTTTATATTTCCAAAGAGGAACTGGAAGAAAGGGGTTTCACTCTCATTGAGTATATCCAGTCATGAATTCTTCTTAAGCTTTGTTGCTTGCTCAGTTCCCCTCAGCAGTGAATATTTGGAATAGGGGACTATGACTCAATTTCCCTTCCTTTTATCTCACTCATTCTTTCATCTATCTTTCCCAACATGCCATGAGTAGATTCTTTGCCAGTGTTGATTCCAAACTTCAGTTCTAACCACATCTCTCCTCTAATCCCTCCCTATCTTGGAAAGTCCAAGTTTCTACTCTTTCAAAGTTCCTCATAATCCTGCCTCATTCTCTCCACAGATCATATCCTCTATTACTTCCCTTGCATGTTACTGCCTCAGCTAACCTTCCCTGTGTCCTTTCTCTTTTCTTTCCTAGAAAAATATTTTTTCTACAATGCCTCATTCCCTTCCCCTTCAGCATTTGGTCTCTGGGTCTATAAATAACTATTGTGAATTTCACCTAGAATCATTCTTAGAGGAATGCCTTTGCTGTCAATTATTATATTTTTGCACATCATTCATCATTATTTTCCTAGTGCATAATATGCTGCCTCTTATGTATAGTCTTCCCATAATTCTTGATTTAATATATGAATAAATCATGTTTCCTTGTGGATGCCAATTTTATTAACAATTATCTTTTCCTAGGGTTAAGGACAATGAGAATTCTGATTGTGTGTTCTGGTTTGGTCCTGCTTCCAAGATCAATGGATGATGAACACATTGGACTTATTATAGTGAGGCATGACTGTGTAGTAGCCCAAAAGAGGATAGGAAAGGAGTCCTAAAGATGGACAAGTGTCAGTAGATGGGGGAGGAAAGGTAGGTAGTGGATAGAGAAGCAAGAGAAAAGCACCTTGATGGGAAAATGACTAAATCCAAAATGATCATAATTTTCAGTTTCATTTCAGGCAAGTGATCTGTACCAGAGTTGCAAGATGAAGTAGGAGGAGATTCTAACAGGTCAGAAATCCTGGTGTGGCATCAGGCATAGAAGCCCTGTTAATGAAACAGAGGAACTGCAGTAGGCAGAAGTATAATTTGAGGGAAATTCCAAGCCACCCAAAATGGAAAATGGAATAAAGAAGCCTCATAGGTTATGTTGGAGTGGGTGGAATTGGAACTGACATTTATTTAAATACTTCTTGAGTCAGGATTAGTCAGGGAAATTGAGTGGGACTGGCTCTGTATATAAGAAAATAAGTAAGTCCAGCTTTGGAATTAGGAAATGCAGAGGGAGGAAAAATGAGAGTGAGCCTGATAATAACTTTGATGAATGGGCCATTAGATTCCTTGTGCTTCTATTTCTTAATCTGTAAAATGGAGAAAGTGGTGCTTGCCCTTTGGCCTAGTTGGATTGTTTAGAAACTCAAATGAGAAGGATGTGAAGAGCCTCTGAAAGCCAAAAGATAAATTATTGTGGGTATTATTTTCTCTGTTTGGAATTGAAAGTTTCCATTAGCTCAGTCTAGAAGTTAACACACTACTAAATATTATCTTTTAAAACTGAAAAGGACGACCAAGTAGAAGGAGCTGGTTTGTAGGTTTACTGTTTGGAGACTAAGTTAACATGCTTAACTCTTCTGTGATATTCGTGAAAGCGCTACAGCTACCTGTATAAAAACAATACCTCTCATGTGCCAGGCATGGTGCTAGGCGTTACCTCTTAGTTTCTTTCTATCCTCACAAAAGCCCCGGGATGTACATATTACTATATACACTTTTCAAGGTTAGAGAGGTTAACCAGCTTGCCCAACATCATACCATTGACTGCAGGACTGCCTGATTTCAAAAACAGTTCTGTTCCCACTAATCCAGTTCTTTCCAAAACTATTATTTTAACAGAAAACATTTTTTTTAAAAGAAATGCTACTCAGAAATCCAATATGAAATGGTGGAGCTATTCTTTCAAAACAGGAATGTGTGGGAGGGAGAGATCCCACCCACTCAGCCCCTCCTGGACACACTCTTCACTCCCAAAAACAGTATCCCCAAAGACACTTCCAATGCTCTCTTGGAGTTCCTGGAATATAATCTGGAAGTTTCTATCTCACTATGCCTCCTTGCCCAATTTTCAATGTAACCTACTTACCTAAGACCGAAAATATAAGGGTCATCTGTTTGGGAAGCTGAGGAGAACATGCTTTAAAGAGTTATTCAGCCAGCACTGAAGAAGTTTGTTTAAATAAACATGCTTCTTTTCACATCATCTCCGATGGAATTCCTTGCGGGTCATTTAAGAGATATTTACTCAGTAGCTGTCATGGACAAAGTACATAATGAGGCTGATTATTGCTCTTAGACATTTCATACAACATGAGTGAAAGAAAAAATGATGTGTAAAGAGTCCTGGGCTGGTCATTAGAGCCCTGCAGGCCATTTATTTGCTTTGTAGTCTTGGGGAAATCACCACCATATTGAGCCTCAGTTTCCCATTTGTGAAAATGAGACATGAGGTGGTGGCATCGGGTATTGGCCAAGGATTTTCTCATTTCTAGAGCCCTCTGAATCTGTGAAAAACCTCTCCAGCCTTGTTTATCTCTACCCTCCATATCCAATTCTCTGCCTCAAAGTACGCTAAAGCCCAGACAGATTTTGTTCTTTATTTTGCCTATTCTTTGGTGTACATGGCCCTGCCTTGTGCTGTGCTGCAAAGACTTAACAGTAGTATGATTTTATTTTTATCATTATTATCTAACAAGAGTTCATTGAGTAACTACAACGTCCTGGGGCCTACATAGGTGTTATTGGAGAAGCAAAGTGGGATGCCAAGATCTGACCTCTTTATTTACCTGGATTCTGCATGTGTGCTTTCCAGGTCTCCACTCAGCTGTTACTCCTTCTAGAAAGTCTTCCCTCATTACAACTCCTGAGGTGGGTTCTAATGGTTCTCAACCATCACTGGGCACCAGAGTCACCTGGGGAGACTTTTGTTGTTGTTATTACTACTACTATTACTTTTATTATTATTATGGTAAAAATACTTAACATGAGATCTACCCTCCTGACAAATTTTTAATTGCAGAACACCATGTCATTAACTATAGGCACAATGCTTTACAGTAGGTCTCCAGAACTTGTCTTGTATAACTGAAATTAATACTTGTTGAACAATAACTCCCCATTTCTCCCTCCCCCTCAACCTCTAGCAACCACCGTTCTACTCTCTGTTTCTATGAGTCTGACTATTTTAGATGCCTCATATAAGTAGAATCATGCAGATTTGTCCTTCTGTGACTGGCTAATTTCACGTAGCATAATGCCCTCCAGATTCATTCCATGTTGTCACTTATGGCAGGATTTTCTTCTTTTCTAAGGCTGAATAATCTTCCATTGTATGTATATACCACATTTTAAAGCATGTCTCCAATCTCCACGGTGTCAATACTCCCACGATGGCCAATGTCTAGCTACCAATGTGATGTCACTGAATATAGAGTTGGGAAGAGATGCATAGTAGCACACCATTATATGGTATTTCCACCACAGATACAACAGACATAAATAACCTCAAGAGCACAGATAATAGTAAAATGTAGTAAAATAATTAGGAAGTACAAGTTTTCAGTATCTCTTACCTTTGCTTTTAATATAATCTATTTAATTTAGTTTTATATAATTTGATTCTTAATAATGACTCGCTTACCATATTCTCTCTCTCTCCTGAGTCCAGTTGAGTAATCTACTATAAGTCTTAACTGAAGTCTAGGCCTCCTACACAAGACAGCAATATAAAATTAGGAATATTAGAAGAGTCACATGTTGTAGGGGAAAAAATCATTTCATCAGCTTAAAGAGACTGAAGACCTGCAGCTCCATCTACTTGGATTTAAAGCTCCTCAATGCTCGATGATTTGAGAGAAAATTAATTCGAGGCCAGAACTACCACTGTAATAACAGTGGCTGCACCTGTGTTAGTTCTATTACATTAAAATAAAATTAAGACCACAAAGAAGGGTATTTTAGGCATTTCTGCTTTCCTGGCCATTGCCTAATGGTTTATGCAGCTGCTCATTGAATAAGACAAATACATTTGAGAAAGTAAATGTTATGAATTAAGTAAAAAAGAAATCTGGAGGTGGTGATAGGAGCATTATTTTTGAGATCCTGTTCACTTTTTTAACTTGTTGTTGTTGTTGTTCTTGGACTCGCTTATGGTACCAGCTTACTCAAAGTTAAGTAAGAGTGTAACATGTGAAGCTACCAGATGGAAACCAGGCTCATACGGATGAATTAAATATTCAAAATTATGTCTTGATTTCTGTTAAAGCTAAACACATTGCCGAATATAAATAATTCTAAGAAAGTAATAGCCATTACCTCACACTCAGTCACTCTGTGTGAATGAAACTGACAGTGAAATTTCACTAGGAAAAAACTACAATCATTTGCTGTATTTGTTTCTTTTATTATGTAGGCAATAGGTTATCAAACAAAGAATTGCAGTAGAGTCTGAACAAGAGCAAACACTTTATATAGCTCCTCCCAGTCCGTATTTGCAACAGACTAGTTCCTACCAAAGGAGCGACCACTCATGAGGAATAAACGATAATTAGATAACATTCTGTAAGGTCTTTAAATAATAACAGAGCTCCGTGGGAAATGCTCTTGCTATACTAACATCCCTTATTTGAACTAAAAGATCAAAATCTTTTTCTTAGAACATAGAATAAAGCACATTTTGTTTATTTTAATGAATTTCCAAAGGTTTCTGGGACCATTGCGTTTTTCAGTGATATTTCAGTTTCACAGCTGCTTCTAAGGAAAGACGCTACAACAGAGGGTTATCGCTCCTTCCTCATGTGTGCACTTCCCAGGAGCAGGATGGAGTCAGATGTGGTGTCTGTATGTCCCAGGTGCTTACTTCTCTTAAACAAAATGGAACCTGACATTAGGAAGAACTCTGATGAAAACATAATAAAATTGTGTTTCAAATGTAAAATAGGAATTGATACTAGGCATATGACTTTGCTTAAGGATTCCATACATTTTTGTGTTTTATCAGCCCAGAAGTTCAATTAAGAGTTAAATCCTTTTCTGACTATTGGAGCACATTTGGTCCTTCTTTTAGGTACCTCCTTCAGGAACAGTGAGTGGTTGATTTGGGGGGCCTCACTTTGAAGGTTAGTCCCTGCCTCCTCATAGGGATCCCTCATTCCTCTCATTTCTGCTGATAGGCTTTCTGGGCTAGGTCTTATGTGGGTAGCTCCTTCAAAAATTTAATTTGGTGTGCTTTTCACTGCAGTTGGCATAATAAAGTCAAGCTCCTCTCAAGGGCAAAATACAAGAAAAAAAGACAAATTAATAGGGAGGCAGGTGAACAACAGACAAAGATAGGTCTTAGAGTCGCTCAGACTTAGAGTCAAATTACCAACACCATCAATTACTAATTTCATGACTTTGGGTAGTTGACTAAATACTCTTGCCCTCAACTTTCTCAACTACCAAATGGAAGTTTAATGTCACCTATATCACAGGACTATTATGAGAAATCAATGCAATAATAATTGTGAGTTCCCTTGAACTGGACCCCTAGAAGGATAAAAAGAAATTGCATCACAATCTCCCACTTGCCATTCTTGTAGAGTCTATGGGTATAATGCAGCCACTCTGGAATTAGATCGAAAAAGTACTTGAGCTAGGTTGTATATAGTACTGTGTCATTCTGTAGAGAATGGGATAGTTGAAAGTGGTTAAAAGTAATAGTCTGGAACTAAAAATGGAAAGATTGGGCAAGATATTAAAAACAAACCAACCACAACAACCTCCCAAGTCGCAACAAGAATTGGGCAATAGAAGGGTGGGCTGAGTCACCATCAAGGAGAGGATTCAACAGTAGGTTAGAAAGTGGATGAAACCACTCTGGAATGACTACAGATGAAGACTGCTTGAGGTTGATGATATGAAATGGTTTTTCCAATCCCAATCAAGTTTATTTTTATCTTCCTCATGTAATGTAAAATAATTCACATGACAATTTGATTGAGACCTTATGGGTACTATTTCCATTGTGCAAGACAGGAACATTTAGGGCAGAAAACTTTTGCCAAATGGTAACAGAAGATGGCCAGTGTGAGAGAGAGTCAAGTAGAGGGTTGAGCAACAATTTAATGAATTTGGGTAGAGAAGGCCACTGGTGTGGATAATCCAAATCAATGTTTTATTGTCATCATTAGAGTCTCCTTTTGTTTATGTCATTCATGGACTTAATGAGAGAGGAAGTCATAAAAGCTTAAAAATCAGTACCTTTGATCAATGCCCTCTGGTATGTATTGTCGGGTTACTATACAGGGAATGTCTGTACATGTCTAAACAAAACCCTAGGCAGCTCTCAGATGCTCCAAAAGCTGAACTGTTTCTATAGTAGTGACTGAAATCTACAGGAAATTGCAAAGTTTATACATTTGGCTCACAAGTAACTAGTTGTTTGTCCTTCAGGATTGCTACTTGGTGTGCGCAGCAATCTAGATGAGATCTTAAATCTCTAAGAACTCTAAAGGCCAGTGTAGACCCCATTTTAGACGATCTGTTCCTAATTTTGTTTTGCCCTTGGAGCACTATTAAGAGTCATAAAAGGATTGCCATTTCAATGCTGGTCAGATCAGGCAGTGTAAGTCTCAAATGTATGGTAGAGAGTGAGAATAATTAGGGTTATGAAAAATCAGTTTCTCCCATGAGTTCCCAGGTACAAGCTGTACCATTGTCAAGCAATTCCATAATCTCATTTGCGCATCTGTGTTTGTTTAATATTTGAGTGTACTTGGATGTACTTTTACAAATGGCTATCTATAAATCTCCATCCATTAAGTAGACTGGGATTTTCATAAGGGGATCCAAAGAACTAATGAAAAGAACATCTTGGTAACAATTCTCTGTTTATAGCAAGGATCTTTTCTTCCCCCCCAAGGAGCTCAAAGTACTTTTCATTAAAACATTACAGCAAGTCTTTGAGGTAGATAGTAGATTGGAATCAATCGCTCTGTATTTTATAGACCAGCAGCGAAGCCTCCAGCCAGCAGGACAGAGTCTCTAGGGGACAGAACCAGAAACCTGAGCCAGCTGAGCAACACACACTCCACAGTCATTTAGTAGTGGATAAACCAAATAAAATTTGAGGTTAGATCAACTGCAGGAAAATGAGTACTTAATCAACCTTTAAAATGTATTTCCAATGTATTTCTATAGAGTGTCCTTCCAAAATGTATAGGTTTCAATGATAATCTCATAACATCAAGGAGTCCACATTTACCTCTCAAAAACAGAGAAATACCTTTGTATGTGGTAAGGAGATAAGACTGGAGAAATTAATCACAAAAATGTGAAAACACCAACACAATTCTCAAATATGTCTTTTCAAGGAAAACTGTTAAAAAGATACATTTTATGTAATACATCTGATAATGCTCACCATATTTATGTAAAGATGTGTGCGTGTGAGTGAATCTATTCTTAAATATAAGAAGAAATCACTTAAGATAAAGTAAGAAAGACTTCTGTTTGGCACAAGGAAAAGTTTTTGGGTAACAGAATGAAAAATCTCTACAATAAGTTGCCAAGATAGGTTATAGGCAGACCTGCCCCCAGATAGCTACAGGGCCTGGAGCAATAGTACAAATAGAGTTTGATTTTAATGTTCTATCGTTTAACTTTGAAAAATAAACCTTCATAAAGACAAAATAAGAAATACGTAAAGCTATGGTTATCATAAGACTGAGAACTGACCAAAATTCCAAGAAGACTGAGTTTAATTCTTATTATGTCGGGTGTTCTGTTGATAAGTTGGCAATATCTGGATGAATACCAAATAAAAAAATACATAATTCATAACTTATTATATAGTTATCCTATAAAATTTATTTTTCTTGCTTTTACTTCAGCAAATTCATTATGTTGTTATAATAATGATTTTCATATAATTTATGATATATTGAGAGTAGTAACTAAAGGATCAAAACACAAAATGTAATTGTATTAAAAATATACAAATTTGTTGGGGGGGGCCAGCCCCGTGGTGCAGTGGTTAAGTTCACACATTCCACTTCAGTGGCCCAGAGTTCACCGGTTCAGATCCCGGGTGCAGACCTACGCACAGCTTGTCAAGCCATGCGGTAGCAGGCATCCCACATATAAAAGTAGAGGAAGATGGGCATGGATGTTAGCTCAGGGCCAGTCTTCCTCAAGAAAAAGAGGAGGGTTGGTTGGTAGCAGATGTCAGCCTAAGGCTAATCTTCCTCAAAAAAAAAAAAAATATATATATATATACACAAATTTGGGTGTATTTTCACTTAAAAAAGGAGATTAAATGTAAATATAAAACTTAATTGTTTCCAAAAAAGTTAATTTTCTTCTTAGGATTCAAAATTATCTACTAAAATGTAAAAAGAAAATTAAAAATCAAGAAAATATTTTTGTAAAAATAAAATTATTTGCAATTCTAGTATTTGGGCTTTATCTAGTTGGCATTGTAAGAATACATCATGTATGTTATCTACTTATATACAAATCTAAGAGCAATATGGATTATTTAATCTTGTCAAATATTCCTCAGCTTGCAAATCCTGCACTATTCTGTGAGCTCCCCTGGAATCACAAATTAGAACATTAAGAGAAGGAAGAATGAGGGTTTGACATTACTGGGAAATGATACTTTGTTATGCAGGAATCTATTGCATTCACACTGTGCAATATTATTACGTTACAGTAAATCATATTTTTTGATAAGTTAATTTGTCTTTCCTCTAAATTAAGTCCTTCTACCAACCCAATTTTCCCTGCCCTCTGAAGCAGTGTCCATCTCTGTTGTCAACAAACCTTCACAGCATTTGGATACAGTTTCTTTTGTTTTGAGAACATATGGTAAGAAGCATAAAGGAGCTTTTCTTTGGAGCTTGAACAATATTGGTCACAAGAGCAGATGTTTAGCGTTATTGGTAACACTGTGCCAACACCAAGTGCTAGGTCCCAAAATGACCAAAAATCCTATGTGTTCTTTAATAAATTGTGTGTGTGTGTGTTAAGTGTGGCCCTCTAAAGTACAGAGCCCAGAAGAGTCCTGAGTTTAAGGGTATTAGTGGTTATACGATCTTGGAACCCCAACTTTCAAGATGCTTTTTAGAGAATCATAAGTGTTTCAACTAAGGATGTTTGTGGGGTTGAGGGAGAGGAAAATGTCCATGTCTTAAGGACTGATTTGTTTTTCTACTTTTATGAATATATGGGCTAGACATCTCAGATATGTCAACCAGGTTGTAGGACTAAAACATTTGAATACAGTTCAGATAGGCATCCTTTGTAAGATGTGCAAAAAAAGCATGGTGAGATGTTCTAGTTTAACAGTAACAAAAGGGAGATTCTGTTTTCTTTTATTTTCATTGGTAAAACTGTACTCCAGGATAGCAGTGGATACTTCACTCCAAATCTGTCCATACATCCACCAAACACCATGAAGGTCAACAAGCAAAGCAAGTAAAATCTGCCACAGCCCATGACTCTTGCAAAACCAGAAGACAGAAATAGTACTGACTCTGATTTTCACATAAGTAGGTAAATGCCCATTGAAACCAGCAGTGAAAGAGTCAAAGCCTACACCAGAGCAAAGAATCTGATGAAGACTTGGTGACAAAGAAGAAAGTGTGATGGAATCCAAGGAGACGGAGAAAACAGATAACATTACCCACAGAAGAGAGGGAGTGGGAAAATATAGAGAATAGGTCTGATATATGAGGAACCAGAATTCTGGCACTGGACCTTTAGAAGGAAGAAGATTTAAAGTGTGCAGGGCCAGAGATGGTTCTGCTGAGAAGGCAGCCTTTCTGAGAGAAAGGGGAGTAACAAGGAAGGGAAAAGCATCTCTTGGAAGCTTGATATCTCTAACAGAGGGCAGGGCAAAGGAGGAAGCAGTGGGAAATTGGGGTTCTGGGCAAATGAAAATCATTCAAATGGAATGACATACTACTTCACAGGATGGATTATCAAGTATATTCTATGCGAATCAATAGAGTAGATATTCCAGATGAAACAGAAGCATATAAATGCCCAGAGTTGCTCTCATGTGTTCTATACACAGCATACCTAACTTTGTGATGTTGCTTTATTTTCTCTCCTTTGCTCACAACTTTTGGGATCTTAGACACTCAACAGATGTTTCCACATAGGCAACTTGATATGAAGTTGAAGTATATGTGCAATAATTGTCACCTTAAATAAAAGGAAAGCAGATATCACGGAACCCACTTATAGTCCTCTGGGTTGGTTTGTTTGTTTATGAGAAGACTGGTACCAGAAGAGAGGATGAACAACATCCCTAAGCTCACAGGGCAAATGAGACTGATAGATCTTTGAACAATATGGCCTGCCACATCATGAACCAAATCGCCATTTTCTGTAAGGATGACCTCAGAATTTTTCTGATAAAGAAAATAAAACACTTTGCACTGAAGTTCTTTCCCTCTTAAAATAAAAAAAAAGAAAAAAGAAAAAAAGCTTCCAAATCTTGCCAAAGACGTTGATTCAAAATCAAAGAGAAGAAGAAAACCCAATGTACTTGGAGCATTTTTTAAAGACGTTTCTGCTTATTTCTACCCACCCCCACCACCTCCAAAAGCAAATTCACTTGAAAAATCCTGAGAACAAAAAGCACTGGCAGGTTACACTAATTGCTCCTGGATACATATTGCCTATAATTCTGTGTTCTTTTAACAGATGTTTGACTTCTAGAAAGTTTTATTTTACAAAGAGTTTGGATTACAGCTCACTTTTATATACATATCACCTTTGAGCCAGCTGTTAGATAAGCCTGGAACTTATTGGTGGTTTCATCACCTGCCATTACTCACATTGAACTGGAGCTGATCTTCTGCAGACTCAGTTGAGAGAATGATGGGAAAAGCCTTTTTTTTGACTCTTTCTTCTCCATCTACTACTTCATGAGTAAAAGAGGAAGCTTCCATCAGCAATCAGGCTTCCTGGCTGGCTATTAATGACAAGACGGGTCAGAATTATGATGACAGCGACCTGCTGTTTTCCTCCAATGTCTGAACCCTGAGAAAATGGCTGCAATTGGCGGTGGGAATAAGTTGATATAGGCTGAAAAACGGCAAGTTATTAACTACATAAAATTTAGAGACATTAAATGGATTAAAGGTAAAATGCAAAATCTCCTACCTCAACTATTTAGCAAAAGAAGAAACCATAAAAGAGAAAATAACAATAATAAGAACATTAAGATGAATATCTAATTTGTATTGCTTACTTGCTAGATATGAGACATGAGGATAATTCTTTAGGTGTATTATCTTATTTAATCATTACAATGGTCTTTATAAGATAGAGAAATTATTATTTTCCAAATTTATAGATAGGAAAGTTAAAGCTCAGGGAGGTAAGACAAACTTGTCCAGAATTAGAACTGAAACTCAAGTCTGGGACTTTCTGATATTAGAGTCCAAGATCTTCACTACTATATCTTATGCAAAAAAAAGAAAAAAAGAGCCATAACAAAAAAGACTAAAAATGAAATTATAAGACAAACAATTGGAGAAAATACTGGCAACCTATGTGACTGAAGGATAGTTATTATCCTTAACATAAAAACAGCCATTAAAACCCATAGAAAAAAAATAAAATTATCATTTGAAAAATAAGCTACAGGTCAAGGAAAAATAAAACACAAAAACAAGAAAAAAATGAAAAAAATATAGCTATATTAGTTTCCTGTTGCTGCTGTAACAAGTTACCACAAACTCAGTGACTTAAAATAACATAAATTTATTATCTTATGTGTAATTCTGGAGGTCAGAAATCTAAAATGGGTCCCCAGGAACGTGTTCCTTCTGGAAGCTCTGTGGGACTTTGTTCCTTGTTTTTACCAGCTTCTAGAGGCTGCCTACATTCCTTGGCTCATGGCCTCCTTCTTCCATCTCCAAAGCCATCAGGCTAGCTTCTCTCTTCTCTGACCTCTGCTTCCATCCTCACATCTTCCTTCTAAAACTCTGACATTCCTGCCTCCTTCTTACAAAGACTCTTGAATTACATTAGGCCCACGCAGATAATCCAAGATAATCTCCTCATCTCAAAATCCTGAACTGAATCACATCTGAAAAGTCTATTTTACCATATAAGGTAACACATTCTCACGTTTAGGGCGTAATTAGGACACGGGGATTAGGACCTGGACAATTTGGGAGTAGGCCATGATTCAGCCTACCACAATTGTAACCAAAATTTTCTTTTAAAACCATAAAGAAATGCCATATTTTTGTCCATTGAGTTGGCAAGAGTGCAGAAAATAGATATACACATTGTGTTGGGAGAAGC
This sequence comes from Equus asinus, assembly GCF_041296235.1. Taxonomy (NCBI): domain Eukaryota; kingdom Metazoa; phylum Chordata; class Mammalia; order Perissodactyla; family Equidae; genus Equus; species Equus asinus. The sequence goes on along the minus strand of NC_091802.1, from coordinate 51,123,658 downwards.
ACCAACTGGCATAAACTCTCTGAAAGAAGATATATATATATGTGTGTACGTCTGTGTGTGTATGTATATATATACGTCATATATATAACATTATACATCAAAGAACTTAAAATGTTATTCTCCCTCACCAGAAATTCAGTTAGTTGGAGCTGGTCATAAGGAAATCACCGTAGACATTAACCAAAAATGTTACAACAATTGAAATTGTTTCAATAAATTATAGTATTGTCATCTAATAGTGCTCAATGCTATTAGAGTACTATTCATATTGTAGAAAAAATCAAATGGTAGAAAAATATTTAAAGATATGGAAAATGTCATTTAGATGAGAAAGGCTACAAATAAATAATATATACTTCCTTTTGATAAAGAATGCTAGTAAGTAAAATTTGAGATTATTTCCATTTTTTCCATATTTCCAGCTTTACTTCAATACACATGTAACACTGTTATAATGATATCAATGTTATTTCTAAAAGAAAATAAATCAAGCTGTTCTTCTTCAGCTTGATACCAAGCAGGGAGAGCTCCAGTCTTGCCAGGCAATAGGGAAAGAGATGAGATCATCTCCTGGGTCCTGGCCAGTCTTGGAGTTCTCTAATTTTCCTATCAGTAAAGTCTATGACAGTTCATGAAGATGGAACACTAGAAGCCAGAAAAACACAGTGGAAAGAGAAAGGTCCTTGAATCAATGACCCAAATTGGAAAGCCAGCTCAACTATTTATGGTCTGTGTGATCTTGGACAATTTATTTAACTTATCAGATCCTTGACTTTTCATCTGCAAAGTGGTGTTGATGATGATACTTACCTTCCAGAATGTTGTGAAGAAGAAAGGAAATCATTTAGAGTGTAGGGGTCACACTCACAGGTGCTTTGGGGTCAGGCAGCTGGGATTCAGAGCCTGGATTTTCCCTTATCTGAATATGTTTCTAAGGCCAGGATGCTTTTATCCTTTGTGTCTCTGCTTCCATCATATATAATGGAGTAAATAGGACCTAAAACTTAAATGCATTAAAGCACTTTAGAGGTTAGCACAGCGCCTGGCCTCCCATACTTGGTGAACAAATGACAGCTAATATAACAGGTACCCAGTAAATTGTAATGTTTTTGTCATTTCTAATGATTATAATATTACACAAGTATGTTCTGACAGTCCTCGGTTATCATCTTGATGACAAAAATCAGGTTATTCATCTCTTTAACACCCCGAATTGGAATAGCCAAACGACCAACCCTTCCTAGTGACCAGATTTGAGTAAATATATCTTTCAAACTCTCTATGACTCCTCCTTCTGTGTCACTGAGGATGTGGATGTTTGGAATAAATGTTCCTAAATTGATTATCCATAGTAATGAATCTAAAAACTTATTTATGGGGATCTTTGCTGGAATTTCTTAGATTTTTTTTAAAACAGAGTCTCAAATCTTTTTTATCTAGAGCTCCTACAATGTAAAATCGTTTTACCAAATATTGGGATGGGGACTTTTTTTTAAAGATGAAATATGTGGCTGCAGTTCTTGAGAAACATGAAGTCTGTTGAAGGAGAAAGAATCCATACAAATGCAAAATAAATATAAAATATATTTAACAAATATATTAAAAGACCAAAACTGAGGATTTATAGTATGGACATAGTATATTAATGCTTGAGGAAAAATGGAATAAGAAAGTTGATGTTCTATTTGCATTGGATGTAGGTCCCTAAATTTCAATATCTCTGGATAAAAGATCTACCTAAAGCCCTAGGCCAAAAGTCTGCACCTGGCATTTGACAGTCTCTGAAACATGGGACCTTGAAGTTATGTCATTGAAATCCTCCTTACTGAATTTGTCTGTGGCATCTTACACTGCTGACCACTTCCTTCCTCTACAAATTCTCTACTTCTAGGACTTCTCTAACACCATCAGTACACGTTGAACTGCCACTCTACTGGAGATCTCTTCTCAATATCTGACTCGTCATTCTCTGCTTATTCTCTTAATGCCAGTGCTCCTCAAGATCCCATACTTGACAATGATCTCTTCTCAATCTACAGGCTCTCTCAGGGAGAGCATCTTTTAACCAACATCAATGCTTATGACTCCATATTTACATCACTGACCTGGTTCCCTCACTCAAACTCTAGACCCTGTACTTCTGTCTACTAGACATCTCCAATGGAAAGTCCCAACATATCTAAGTTCAATGTGTCCAAGACAGAATGCATCATTCATCACTCTTTCCCAAACCTATCTTCCTATTTTAGGATCTTAGCTATTGACTTCATCTTCCATACAGTTATTCAAACCAGAATCTTAGGAGTTATAGTAGATTTCTCCCTCCTCCTCACCCTCCATAACTACAGCAAGCACTTCCTAAACACCATTGCTATCATTCCCCTCCTCTCTAGAGTCATTGCCAATGTTTTAGTTCGGGAACTCACTTTTCTTAAAATGCAATAGCTTTTTAAGTGTACCTTCTTTATTCTCTCTCAAAATATCCTCTTTCCTTCTCAATCTCACATATTAGCTGGACTAATCTTTGTAAAATCCAAATTTAACCAGATCATCCCCACTTAATCCCAACAGAGAATCCTTCCATGGTTCTGCTTCATGCCCAGGATAAAAATCCAAACTCCTTGTAATAATACGCAAGGCTCTTTATTATCTCATCAGTTCATCTATTCAATCATATCCCCCACCATGTTCCCTCACACAACTTACTCTTCAGAGCTATAAGACTTTTTTTTAAGGTTTGCTTTTGTTTGGTGAGGAAGATTGGCCCAGCTAACATCTGTTTCTAATCTTCCTCTTTTTTTCCTCTCCAAAGCCCCAATACCTAGTTGTGTATCCTAGTTGTAAGTCATTTTACTTCTTCTATGTGGGATTCCACCACAGCACAACTTGATAAGTGGTATGTGGGTCTGCACCCAGGATCTGAACCAGCAAACCCTGGGCCTCCGAAGTGGAGCACGTGAACTTAACTACTCAGCCACAGAGCCAGCCCCTGGAGCTACAAAACTTTTACTGAAATTCCGCAAATCTATTTTGTTTCATCAGTCTAGAATGCCTTCTCAGTTTCTTCCTCCTGCCGAATTCACTCCTGTCATCTACTTGGCTAATTTTGAATTATTTTTCAAGAGTCATCTCAGTTGCCATTTTCTCTGTGAAGCTTTTTCTAACCATTCTAGGTTGAATTAGAAGCCCCTTCTTTGGATAAAGAATAAAAGCCCACCTCTAAATCATGAACATTTGCAAAGACTAGAGCTGCACTGTCCAATAGAATTTTTGCAGTGAAGAAACTGTTCTATCCCTGCCCTATCTAAATGATAGCCACTAACCACATGTGGTTATTGAGCACTTGAAATGGGACTGGTACAAACAAATCAAAATTTTAATTTAATTTAATTTAATTAATTTGCATTTAAATAGACACTTGTCTTGGACAGTACAGGTCTAGAGATTAGTCATGTACTGGTAGTCTATACGCAGCTCCAGATACTTTCATAAAAGCTTCAGCCACACATTCTTGGACCAACATTCTCTTATTGTTTGGGCCTCTCAGTGGAAGGACTTTGCAGAGGAGCAGGTAAGTTCTTTAAAGCAGAAACCCTTACACCCTTCCATCATGCAGACTTTTGTTGTTCTGATCTCAACTGTAGGCTCCTCCTGAGCATGTGCACACTTGGCCAAAATTGCAGACCCATAGGATGTTAGCTTGGGAAATGACTTTAGTTAACATCTAACCCAACATTCTTATCTTACTGCCAGGAAGTTGTACCTTAAATACTTGTCCTCATGTCACTATAAGTGTCTTGAAATTTTCTGAAATTCCACGCACAAGTTGAGGAGTCCTCAGGGACAGGCTACCTGGGGATCAGAAGTTGCTGGAGAAGATTATGGCTAGGCCAGTTGCAGATTGGCAGACAGGAGTCATATTTTCCCACTTGCTAGAGACATTAGACCACCTGCAGGACCATATGCAAGTCCCTGCCTCTGGGCCTTTACTTTCTCACTCAAAAAATGAGGACACTGGAGCCGGCCTGGTGGCATAGTGGTTCAGTTCACAGGGTCTGCTTTGGCGCCCAGGGTTCACCGGTTCAGATCCTGGGTGCAGACCTACACACTACTCATCAAGCTATGCTGTGGCAGCATCCCACATATAAAATAGAGGAAGCCTGGCACAGATGTTAGCTCAGCAACGATTTTCCTCAAGCAAAAAGAGGAAGATTGGCAATGGATGTTAGCTCAGGGCCAATCTTCCTCACCAAAAAAAATAATAATAATAATAATGAGGGCATAGAATCATATCACATTTGAAATTCCCTCTAGCTCTAAAACTTTGCCAAAAGCTGGCTCCATCCCCATCACCATTTTAAGCAGAGTCTTCTCTCCAACACAAAGTGAACCTCCTTTCCGGATGTGCTATGCACTAGAAAGAACAGAAGACCCGGAAACAGAAAGATCTAAGTTTGACTCCTGCTCTCCATTTCCTAGATGTATGACATTTGCTAAGTCTCTAGCTTCATATACTTTGTCTGTAAAATGGGATAATAATATTGTTGTAGGAAACAAATGACACATGGCACGTAGTGTCATTTGTGCAGTATGAGACATGTAGTAAGCACCAAATAAATACAGTTTATTATAATTAGTCTTGTGGGCAAACCATCCAAAGTTATGAGCTTCCCATCCTGCTACACAAAGTCCTATTTTTCTTCTGGGATATCTTTAATATCTAAAGAATCGAAGATAAATTTTAGGTTATCATTTTATTTCCAACTTTAAGAGGTCCTATCTTTGTCTATTTAGAGAAGAAACAGAACTGACCTCTACCTTTTAACGGCAAACCAACAGGTACAGGGAGTGTATAACCAGCTTCCTGGAGTTTTACCTTTAGTTCCCCTATTCACCCACAGGATACTTCACTCAGAGCAGCCCCTTCCTACAGCAACCTTCAATTCCATTCACACTGCTTCCAGCATTTATCATTCTCAGCACTATCTGTGCACTACAGACCAACTTGAAAATTGTCCTTCAAGGGAACGAGGGCATTTACAAAACAGGGACAGATCTTAGCAAAAGCTTGAGAGTGGCTGCCTACCTTACCCTTTCAAGAAGATGTGAGTCAATCCTTTGCTTCCTGTATCCTAAAATTATATCGTGCTGAGCCCAACATTTCATTCTTATTCTGAACTAGATGTAGTATTGCATTTAAGAAAGAGGCTCGGAGGCTGGCCCCATGGTGTAGTGGTTAAGTTCACACACTCCACTTCGGTAGCCCGGGGTTTGCAGGTTCAGATCCCAGGAGAAGACCTACACACTGCTCATCAAGCCATGCTGTGGCAGCATCCCACAAACAAAATAGAGGAAGACTGCCATAGATGTTAGCTTAGGGATAATCTTCCTCAAGCAAAAAGAGGAAGAGTCACAATTGATGTTAGCTCAGGGCCAATCTTCCTCATGGGAAAAAAAAAAGAAAGAAAGAAAGTGGCTTAGGTCACATCAGCCAAGCAGAAGAGAATGATGTCTGTCTCATTCTAGGTGCCAGAGTGCAGCAGAAGTAGTTATGATGTACCAGAAGGCACAGGGTGCAAAGGATTGGGCATGGAACTCCCCATATGACATTCATAGAAATTCCCTCACTGCCTCTCTAACAAGACAAACAACAGGATATTATCAAAACTCAAGATGGAGGTCTCTCTGTTAACCTGTCATGAGTTTCCTGAGTTTGTACGGTTCCCTAGAGAAGGAAGATTCCAATAAACAGTAGCCTGGGACTCTGGAAAGATGAGCCTCACTTATCTGGCAGGCCAATTGAGAGCCCCAAGGTACACTAACTCTACCAAGAGAGCAATCACGGTCAGTGCTCCTGGGTAGAGGATGATTACATCGTAGAGTGAAACAGAGTGGCCTTTGCATCTAGGACAGAATTAGCCATGGAAAACTGGCCTGCATCCATATTAAAGATGCTAACCTGCTGCTACCAGATGTCTGAGCAACACATTCTCTGTGTTGCTGACTTCTGATTAAGATTTTCAGGTAGCATTTTCACCCATAGGCTTTCTGACCCTAAACTGGAGTACCTGGTTCCCGTAACTCATACCCGTACTGACTGTATCAATGACCCAATTCCTGCTAGTAAATCTAAATCACCCTAATTCTTACCTTCCCAACCAGGCCTTTGTCTGTGTCCAGCAGCAGTCTCATCCTTCGTAAATCTCAGTTTTTGCTGTCCTCGTACTACTGCACAGTGTGAGAAAAAAGTTCAAAGCCAAGATTTCTTCTACTGTTGAATTCAAATAAAGCAGAATGCATTAATTAGATCATATTCCAAACACCAGTTTTAATACTTTGTAATAGATTTAGTACTCCTGGAAATGAGAAGCTAACAACATTAACAGCAGGTCAGGCCAAGGGGGACCATCCCTGAGGATGGACTCTTGCCCACTGGCGCTGCCAAGAGCGTTAGCGCACAACACCCCTGATCCCTCAACCTCATCTCCCAAGATGTCTATCTCAGTCCTGACCCTCAACACATCTGGCTGGGATCCGATTGCCCTGGGCTTTCTGAGAACAGTGATCAGAAGAAGGGAACAATTTGTCCAATAGTTCCATGGCAGGCAAGGGTTTTTGCCTCTGGCAACTTTCATAGATGGTTGAAAGATTTAAAGATCTTTCAGCTCAAGTGTACAGCTCTGAACCCCCTTCCCAACAGCCTGATCTCTGGTTTCCATCCCCCAACACTCCACTAACACTGCTCTCTCTAAGGTCATCAACAACCTCATTCTGAATAAATCTCAAGGCAATTTCTCTGTTCTCATCCTCCTTCACCACACCCTCATTCTTAAAAGTCTCTTTTCTCTTCCCTCGCAGATGGTGAGCTCTATTCTCTTGAGTTGCCATCCTGCACTCAGCTCTTTCCTCTTTTCCTTCACTCCCTCTTTTCTCTCTGACATTTTGGTGCTGTGGTTGTCCTCTTAAGTGTTAATCTTCTTTTTTTTCCTGTATACATACACCCTTAGCAATCATTTCTGCTGCAAGACTAGTTAGAGCTCCCCCAGGGGAACTTCTATGCACAGCCACCCCCAGCTCTGGGCACTGGTAGAGCCCTCTGCTTCGGCCACTGGGGCTATCAATCATGTAGGACAGTGCAAATCCTGAAAATGCCTTTTGTTTGGAGATCAATGATCCCAGCTCTATAATGCTTCCTCCTTGAACCCCAAAATCAACATTTGGCTTCAAAATGAAGTTCAGAGTCTGGTTCACTTGAAATTCACTTCCTGTTCTTTAGCTCCTGCAGACTAAAATTGATGCTAACCTTGACTTGTTTCTTTAAAACTCCTTTCAAATTATGTTCCTCAGTCTCATTTCCTTCTGCTGCTTCTTTTTTGTTTATGGTGATGAAGATTGGACCTGAACTACCATCCATTGCAGATACTCTTTTTGCTTGAGGAAGATTGTCCCTGAGCTAGCATCTGTGCCAATCTTCCTCTATTTTGTATGTGGGACACCACTACAGCATGGCATGATGAGTAGTGTGCAGGTCTGCACCCAGGATCCAAACCCACAAATCCTGGGCCACTGAAGTGGAGTGCGTGAACTAAACTATTAAGCTACCAGGCTGGTCCCTCCTTCTGCTGCGTGTTAACTTTAAAATTGGCACCTCCCTCTTGACTTGACAGTACTCATGCCCCCTTCCCATAGAGTTCATCACTTTCGTTTAATCATCTAGCCAGGGTACAAAGGTGCCTGAAACAGAGTTTTTGTTCTCATTGAGAAGGCCAGGTAGGCATAAATCACAAATTCATGTAGAATTACAGATTGTGATCAGAGTTATGAAGGATATTTACAGATGCTCTGTGAGGGAATAACAGGGTAATCTGACAACGGCTGGAGATTCAAGGAAGAAAGGATGTGTAAGCTGAGATTTGAAAGATGAGAAGCAATTAACTATTATAGAGTCCAGAGGGAAGAGCATTCTAGGAAGGAGACATGGACTGCGCAATGGTCCTGTGACAAGAGGAATCATGATGCATTTGAGGATCAGAGGAAAAGGCCAGCATGACTGGATTGCAGAAAATGGGTTTGGCAGGGCCTAAGACAAGATTCGAGCCAAATCAAGTAGAGCCTTATGGGCCGTGCTGAGAATATTGATCTTTATCCCAAAGAGAATAGGATATTATTAAATTGCTTTAAGCTTAGCATGACCAGAATTGCCATGTATGCAGAACAGATTGAGGGTTGGGGAGAGATGCAGGGAAATCAGTTAGAAGGTGAAAGATGCATACGGCAAAATGACTACTTTTGAGGAGCTCAGAGTTCATTGGGGGAAATCATTACCAATTAGTCAAGAAGGACTTTGCACCTCTCCCCTTCACATGGAAAGATTAAATAATGTCTAATAATAGAAATCAACATCTCCAACTTTAGCCTTCTGTGTATTTTCCCAGTGATTTTTCCCATTTATACAGCAGCAAGAACTCCTTCCCTAAAATACGTATGTAAATATTAAAACATAATTACACAGTAATCATAAAAGAAAAGGCTATATAAGTATGTGATATTGCTGCTGCTTGAGTTGATATTTCAACGTGAAGCCTGCACTGGGGAGAGTAACATATTTAAGGAAACTGTGGACAAAAACAGGCTATAAACTATTGTGTCTGTGTTCTCATAAAGTGAAAACACAACAATAATAATGCTTTCTGTAATGCCACACCTGAAAAAGAAATGTGGGGAAATAGCCCAGTTGGCTGGGAAGCAAAGTGTAGAGGGTGGTACAGTCAGTTCACCCAAGGCCATGGAAGATGGGCTGCTTGCAGTCTCTGAGTAGCAAGTTGCTTCAGGCTCCAGCAAGCTCAGTACAGTCACAGGCAGCAAACAGCAAAGTCAGAGGGATTAAGTGACTGCTGCCTGCGTGTGTGTTGGCCCTATAGCAAAGTCTGGAAGATGCCAACTGGCACTCAAGCTGAAACACTCATCTTAAAGAGAAACAAGCTCTCCCTTTCCACAGACCAGAATTTCTCCCTCTGCTTTAACCCCTTCTAGAAAACTATCCTTGGATTTGCAAATATATGTAAAAACACAGCCCCCATCTTTCCTGCTCCTCACCCCTCAAATGTGCATCTGTAAATCCTTACTAGGCATAAATGCAAAACAGCTGCCAATCATTCTTTTTGGGATTTTTTTAGGGCAACCAGCCAATTGGCTGCCCGCAGGTTATTCACACTGCAATAGGAAACAAATTTCTTGCTGCAATTATCCTTAAATTTCTACTGTTTACCCCAGGAATAAACTAATTGCTGCTGTAAAACACCCTTTCCCACACTGTCCAGCACACATCTGCAAATTCCAAGAAGGATGAGGGTGAGCTGGTTGCCAGTTGGCTTCTGGAAAGGAATGGCAACTAGCCAACGAGAAGCCAGTTTATTATTCATGGTGGAATAGAACTTGAACTTCTTATTGCAAATACCCCTGCATGTTTCAGAGCTTACCTTTTAAGTATACACAACTTGGACCTCAATTTATAATAAGCCCATGTTGACTACTGGCTATGGACTAGAGGTAGAGGGATAGGAAATGCAAGACAATATTCATACCTCAAATATTTACTGAATACCCACTAAATGCCAGGTAGTGTGTTGTATATTGACAATTGTGTATGGGAATTTTATAATATGAAAGGAATTCACAGAAGTAGCATAAGATGCACTTTCTCCATCACCACCAACTATTTGACCTGTAAATGGAGGTTTAGTTCCAAACGTCCTCCCAACTTCTCTTCATTATCCTTCCATCAGCAAGATTGGTGATGTTATCATTCTTGGCCAATGTCTCACAAGTGTTTTGCTGACAGCAGCTTCTGAAGTAGCTCATCCTCAGAATGTTTATGCTTTTGTGCCTTTAAGTAAACTATTATTTCTGCCTAGAACATCCTTCTCCTGCTTCTCTGATTGTGAAAAGCATGCAAATCTTTGAAAATCCAACTCAAGTATGGGGAGCAGGGAGACGCACAAGTATCCCTTAAGGGCACAGTACACAATTTCACAAGCAAAGCCCCCAAATGAGCCCAGAGTTGCAAAGATTGGAACTGGGAAGTCCCTAGGAACTTATACTTTTCACTATGTCTTTCAAATATTGTAAGCTATCTCTCAGCCTCTGCTGCGCTCTGCCTCTTTTCTAACTATTCTCTTAGATGACCAGCTTCTGATTGCACAATGTCCAACATAAACAATAGCCTGGTGGCTATATTAACTTCAAGGCCCAGTGCTCATCATCAATGATTGTGCTCTCTGTGTTGCTTAGTTAAATGCCTAAGGGAGAAGCTAATGCACTCCTGGTCTATAGTGGAGTGGCTCTCCTTCGTTCAGGTGTCTCATTCCGGATGAATCAGCTGTGGCTGGGAAACTGGATTCCACAGTATTAGCCACCAAGACCTATTATTTCAGTAAGGCCATGGACAGGTTCACAGAAGAAAGTTTTGTGTGCAAGACAACAAAATAGTCTGTTATGTAACTTACCACACTCTTGTGGTCACTAATGGATGTGTCTGTCTCCCCACACACACACTCCAATCCATTATGTTCTATTTGCCCCTGCAGGTCCATGTTAATTTTCTGCTACTGTTATCACTTGGCATAGTCCCTGGCAAATAAATAGACTTTCAATCAATGTTTTGTTGAGTAAGCCTTTTAAAAATATAAATTGTATTATGTCACTCCTTTGCTTAAATACTTCAGTGGCTTCCCATTGTATCTAAAATAAAATCCAAATTTCTTTTCATGACCTAAAAGGCCCAGAGGGAACTGACCCTCCCACATCTCCAAGTTAATCATATGCCTCTGATCTCTTCATTCTCAATGCTCGGTCACAAAGGTTTTCTCTTTTATTTCCCCTAATACATCAAAATCTTTCCAGCCTCAGGACCTCAACAAATATTGTTCTCTCTGTATGGAATGTTCTCTTGTTCGTCACACAGCAGGTTCATTCTCATTCCCTGCGCCAGGATGCAGCGTAAATTTTACCTCATCAGAGAAACCTTTCCTGACCAACCTCTCTTTCCAACAATATTCTCAATCACTCTAGTCTGTTAGGTTTGTTCATAGTGTTTATATTTTGGATTATTAGTTATTTAGTTTATTTACTTATTTACTGTTTTTATTCCAGGTTAGGCTGTGAGCTCCACAAAGTCAGGGAGATGTCTCTTTGGTTCTCCTCCATATATACAGAGCCTAACACAGTGCCTGGTACTCAATAAATATTTGTTGATGGATGAATGCATCAGAAGATAATGATTCAAATTCTAGTTTAGTCGCTGACAGTGATCTTGGACAGATGGCTTCTCCTTTCTAAGCTTCAGTTTCCTCTTCTTCAAAAGCAGGAGATTCCAGGGCTGATATAATGATTATTCCTATTCACCTAAGAACCGCTCAAGGCTCCCTCTCACTGATGGTCTCCCTAACTATCCCAATCAGGGTCCCGTGAATATCTATGCTGCAATATTGTTTTGCAGTAGTTTTCTTAGTTATTTCAAGATCTCTGGAGACAGGAAGCAGCGGTTCTTGGAGAAGGAGAGAAGTCTGGGTCACAGGCAATTTTTGAGAATCCTGAAATAACTTTTAAGAATGAAGAAATTCCTAAATATGTTTACAGAAAGTATGATATAATATTAATTCTTATACTGAACACAATTTTTTAAATGCAGAAGCATACAATGCAATATAGTTATGTTGTATGTAGAAAACTGTCAATACTTCTTTCACCAAAAATATTACTCAAGTGCTTACTGAGTGTCAGTTATGTACACTAAAAACCATTAGCTATCTATTGTCTCATTTAATGTGACAAAACTTGCTTGATTGACTGTTATTTTATTTGGGAGAATCTCAGTGAACCACCCCTCCCAGTGTTCACACCCCTGTGAGTCTCCACCCACACTGAGGCTGAACATGGCCAGGTGACCAGCTTTGACCAATAGGACATTAGGAAGAGCAATGCTGTGGAGGCTTGGTACATGCTTACACCCTGGGGTTTGTCCTCTTGAACTGCTCCGTGGAACCCAGCCAGCATGCTCCAAGGAAACCCAAGCAGCCACATAGAAAGGCCCATGTGGAGGATAAACTAGGGCCCTGGTCCCTGCAGAGGTCCCAGTCAGCAGCCAGCACCAATTGCCAAGCACGTGAATGATGACATTTTGAACCTTCCACACAGTGATACCCAGGAAGTGGAACTACCCAGTTAACTGATAGAATCACAAGAAAAAAATAATTTATTGTTGTTTTAGGCCACTAAATTTTAGAGTGGTTTGTTACTCAACAACAGATAACAAAAATGCCCTGAAAAGTATTTATTATCTTATTTGCACGGAGGAGAAACTGAGGCTCAGAAATGGTAAATGATCAGATTCACATTGTTGTTGTAATTCTGACTTGCACTTACTACCTTTCTTGGAGAATAGCAAGCGAACTTTCAAAACAGCCAGTATGTCTACAGCTCCAAGAGAAGAGCATGCTCTGTGTGGATCACATGACCCTGTTCTCTCTATCCCAAAGCCATAGATGATTGAAAGCAGTTGGCAACTAACTCAGAAACAGTCAAATCATCAACTGACTTACAACCTATGGCTTGGAATGGCATAAAAAGTCATACTAAACCATCAGACTCCCTTTCTCAAGAATTTTAACCAAAAATAATGAATGACTATGGCAACTGAGCAGTAGAAACTGAAGCCAACAAGATAGCACGAGTTAGTCAGGGATAAGACAGATCACACAACACTCTCACACACTATGAGAAAGCATAAAATAAAATAATACAAACTATAAGCTATAAGGTAGAAAAAATAACAGAGAGAGTTAAGGTAAGTAACATATTGGTTGATATTCAGAAGCAGAAGGTGGCAGAAGGAACAGTACAAAGAAGCAGAAAAAGGAAAAAGCGCTATGTGTTGGAGACCACATGGCCCCCTATAGCTGCCTGGTTTCCTGATGGTTTTCCAGTTGTAAATTTAAGAGGTTATGGTCTTTTAATAAACTGACTTTTTCTTAAAGTAATTTGAGTAATTTTCTATTCCCTGCAGCCTTGACAGTCACCGTAAAACAAATTTCAAACAGGAAATAATTCCCTCTATAGAAAACTCACCTAAGAATGACTGTGATTTTTCTAGTTCCTTTTAACAAGTGTTTAATTTCCAATAAGCAGGTTCCCAGGATTATTAGGTGGATGCAATAAAGGAGAAAAAGCCTGGGAAAATTTTGTTTCTCATGACAATTTTCTACCTAAAATGACTTTAAGCTGGACCAAATCATTTGAGCTATTCTCATTATTATATTGTCAAAATGCTGGGTTTAGAGTTTAAGGGCCCAGTGCCTTCTTTAGACATTGAATCCAATAACTTACCATTTGACCCAATCTTTCTTGTGCATGAGAGAGCACACATGCGTCATAACTCACCATCAGAAATTTATATCGCCCATGAGTAGCTATATCAGACCTTACAAGACTAGAAAGCACATGAATAAACTAGTTGAGGGAGGCGAGGGAGATGAGGGCTGCAAGAGAGGTTAATCCTACAGATCCATTTTTATTTTAAACCTGACTTTAATTAGAAGATTTGAATCAGATTAATTTACTTCAGTTTTTCTTTGTCAGATTTATGAAGTTCTCCCCTTAAAAGAAAAAATGTGTATATTGATGAAAGATTATAAAATTTAATAGCAAACAGATTACACACTTAGGAATAGACTAAGCACAATTAGTGCTCACATTCTTCCCTCTCCTATAAATAACTCAGTTTCCTTTCTGTGTCTGCAAATTTCATTAGAGTGGGGGAACAAGAAGGGGGAAGGAAGAAGGGGAAAATAAAAGCTTTCTGACTCTCTTTCCTTGCAAAATACAGATCCGATCACTCAATCAGAGGCTTTGTACAGACTAGGAAGGGAATGGGAGTTTAGGGGAAGGCAAAGTTAAAATCCCTCCCCAGCCGCTCCTCACCACCCTGCTATATACCCCTGGCTTTGGAAAGAAACTTATCTGCATATGGATTTGCAAGTCACCTGCTAAAAAAAAAAAAAAAATATATATATATATATATATATATATATATATATATATACACACACACATATATATACACACATATATACACTATGTATTTATTATATAAATATTTATTTGTATACATATATATTTTTATAATATATATTATTATATATATTTATATAAATATAGATATATATAACAGCTATTCCAGCCGGTAACCTGCTTTGTGAGCTCTTCCACAATGAGCTTCAGTAATCTTAAAGGATTTTGTTCCTCCCATAATTTTAAGGTATGTTTACTCCGGAGATGCTAATTAATTTAGCAGTTACTGTTAAACACGTCTGTGAAAAGAAAAAAGACTAACTTTTCATTTAATAGAAGCCAAAGAGATGTGTTAGTGAGATAAGTATACTTGAAAGAGTGAAAGGCTGAAAGAATGGGATATGCAAGTCCCTTCAGAGTCTCTTGAGTCCCCTTTTCCTGCCCCCAATTCTCTCTAGGAAAAGATCTAGTCGTAAACATACTTGGTAGTCCTTGGGTTTATGTTCAGTCCTTGGACGTAGACTGTTTGTGTAAAGTGAGGTGGAGAATTTGGCCCATTTTTTTTGTATCATGTGAAGGAAGAAACATTCTTTTATCGTTATCTGGTTATTCTAAAGCATTCTTAGGTAAAAGTTTTTGATCTAATATTGTATGTGAACCTAGACTTGATCTTACAATTGCAAGTTGGTTAACAGGGGCACCCAAAGAACCAAAACATCCTCAAATAAAATCTTTAGAGATAAATTTCATTGAATGGACCATTTTTATCTGTTGTCAAAATTGAGACACAAAACACTAAGAAAAGTTGAGATAAAGAGCAAGAATTGCTTGATGCTTTCATATCTTAATCAGGGATATTTTGGTTACAAAGAGCAGAAATCCATTTTAACAAGCTCAAGTGAAAAAGAGGTCATGCAAACATATATCTGGTAAGGAGTTAATATCCAGAATAGGTAAAGAACTCCTACCACTCAACAACAATAAAACAACCTGATTAAAAAATGGTCAAAGGACTTGAATAGACATTTTTTCAAAAAAGATATTTAAATGGCCAAAAAGCACATGAAAAGATGCTCAACATCACTTATGTCTAGAGAGATGCAAAGCAAACCACAATGAGATGCCTCTTCATACCCATTAGGATGTCTACTATAAAAAAAAGAAAGAACAGAAAATAACAAGTGTTAAATGATGTAAAGAAATCAGAACTCTTGTGCATTGTTGGTGAATGTAAAATGGTGCAGCCATTGTAGAAAACAATATAAAGCTTCCTCAAAAAAATTAAAAATAGAATTATCATATGATCCAGTGATTCCACTCATGGATATATTCCAAAGAATTGAAACAAGATCTTGAAGAGGTATTTGTATATCCATGTTCACAGCAGCATTACTCACAAAAGCCAAAAGGTGAAAACAACCCTTGCGTTCGTTGATGGATGAACAAAGAAAATATGTTGCAGGCATACAATGAAACATGATTCAGTCTTAAAAAAGAAGAAAATCCTGTCACATACTGCAACATGAATGAACCTTGAGGACATTATACTAAGTGGAATAAGCCAGTTACACAAAGACAAATACTGCATGATTCCACTTATACAAGGTACCCAGAGTAATTAAATTCATACAGACAGAAAGTAGACGGGTAGTTGCCTAGGGTTAAGGGAGGGAGAGAATGGGAGAGTTGGTGTTTAATGGGTGTAGACTTTCAGTTTTGCGAGATAAACAGCTCTGGAGATGGATGGTGGTGATGGTAGCACAAGAATGTGAATGCACTTAATGCTACTGAATGGTACGCCTAAGAATTAAGATGGTAAATTTTATGTGTATTTTATCATAACTAACAGTTTTTTAAAATTTTACAAAGAGGTCATTATTGTAACGCCAATGGGAGAATTTCACATGACCCTGTTTCTAAGAGGCAGAGCCAGGCCCCTCATGAGAATTAGGAAAATCATTAGGTGGCTCCTTCTTCTTTTCCTTCCCCCGCTTCTCTCCTTCCCCGCTGCCATCCCCTCCCTCACACTCTCCTCCTCCCCTTTCTGCTTCTGCTGCTGCTTCTCTCTCTTTCTCTCTCTCTCTCTCTCCTCCTCCCTCTCTCATCTTCTCTTCTTAGATCTTCTGCTTCTGCTCTGTGATAGGCAGACTCTGAGATGGCCCCCAATAATCCCTGCCTTCTTGTATTCATACTCCTGTGTAAGCTCCTTCCCTTAAGTGTGGGCAGGACCTGTGACTTGTTTCTAGCCAATAGAATACTGCAGAGATGATGGTATGTCACTTTTGTGATTACATTACATTAAATTGCAACTTGCCTCTTGCTAACAAACTCTCTCCCTTGATGGCTTGGATGAAGCAAGCTGCCATGTCATAAACTGCCCTATGTAAAGAACATGGCAAGGAACTGAGGCCCAGAGGCAACAGGGAGCTAGGAGATGAAACCTGCCAACAACTATGTAAGTAAGTTTGGGATTGGATCCTTCCCAGAGGAGTCTTCAGATGAACCTCAATGCTAGCTGATACCTTGAATATAGGCCTGTGGGAGACCCTGAATCAGATCACCCAGTTAAACCAGGCCCAGATTCCTGACCATGGAAAATGTGAGACAATAAATGTGCATTGTTTTAAGCAACTAAGTTTAAGATAATTTGTTACAAGGCAATAGATTACTAATATGTGCTCTATTCTCCTCTGTAGACCAGCCTCCTCTGCAAAGATTTTGGCTTTTATATATACCTATAATGTGATTTGCACCTGGTCGCAGCATTGACTTGCTCCAATATTGCTCCTCACAGCCAACTTAATTGGCCTCAGATGTTCCTAGGAGCATCTGACTAGCCCAGCTAGGATCAAACCTATTCACTGTGGCAGATAGACACCTACTGCTAACAAGTCTTAATTCCCACCAGTCATCAGGAATGATGGTTGAAGGCAGACTTTTCTTAAAAGGGAGTATGGCTAGGAGGACATGACCAGTCTTGAGACATCTTAAGCACATAATACCTGTCATCTCCCTGTTTTCTCTTTCCTTTCTTTTGAAATGAAGTTGAAGTTCGGATTATTGTTAAGGTTGTCCCGAGACTTTAGAATTCTTCTATACTGATGGAAGAAATAGAATAAATTATACTAATACATTATCCAAGCTTTGCAACTAAATACACAAATAAAACTAAAAAACTATATAAACAATATCCACATTATCCAATCTTGAAACTAAAACCCACATTTCTGATATTTTCATAGTATAGCAGACTTCACAGGTGCCCAAAATAAATTAGCACCCATAGTAAGTATTCTTATTTTAAAAAAATTACAAAATTGTGAAATAGTCCAAGTATGGTTAGTTCAGCTTCAATTAGATTAATGGTTTGTAATACTTACCCAAAAATTTATTTTTCTAGGCACAAATACTAAAAAGTCATCCATTAATCCCCTGTATCACTATTTTTTTCTTTTGTATGTATTTTAGCTATCTGCCTAAAATATTTTTTTAACAAAGCTATATTTATAAAATAAAGGGAGAAAAGTTCTCTTTCTCTACAGGCCTTTTATTTTGCAGTCAACAAAAGACAAGGAAGACATTTTGGAAATGTAACCCGAGGGGAGGCACAATTGAAATGGTTGGGACCTTTGTCTTGCCTAGATGCTTTGAAAGCTACTCCTGAATGGAACTAGGTAACATACAGTACATTAGCTTATGGGTGTGATTTGCTGAACCCAGGAGGTAAATTGTTAAATTCTTTGGTGTTCCCAAACACAGAGCAGACTTCTACCTCTTCTCCAAAAAAGTTGCATAATTAATAAAACTCATATCATTGAACAAATTCTTTGCTCTTTTTGCTTGCAAAAGTCAAAGTTTATTTTCCTATTCTCCCTTTGAAGAAAGACACTTGTGATAGATGGTGGATGACAGTCCAGGAATTTGACCAAAATGATAGTACACGCCCTATAAGCAGCTGTGGGTTGGCTACAGTTCTGTCTTTTGTGCACATCTAGGGCAATGCAGCCAATGGAAAGAAATAGTCACATTTGAGTGTGCCATTAATCCAAAGGGCATTTGCATTGGGTGTCAAATCCACATGAACATGGTTGCTAAAGGTCACTCCAGCTTACAGAAACAGGAAAACAGGTGGAACTCCTCCAACAAACTACAGTTTAAAACTTCACTGCAAATACACTATGTCTGATTTCAACTATTTAGAAATCGTGGTACATCAAGGCAGGCCCTGAAGAGAAGTCATAGGAGGGTGGGGCCAGTTGGCACATGGGATTCAGGTCCAAATCCATATAAGGAGGTATGCAGTAGTCACCACTGTCCCCACCTCCTGTGTTCTAGTGGCTTGGCTTGCTTAACTGCCATGGCTACACCAGCATTCTCACTTAGTCGGCATGTGGCACTGCAAGGGGCAGTCTCTTACAAGCAATGGCAGGGTTGGGAGGAAAGACGGCTGTGTTTGCTTTTTCCTTCCCACAATGAGTCATCTCTTACAGTCGAGAAGAGACAGAACATCCAATTTGAAGGTCATCATCTATGATTCTGTCATCAGTAATTTACATATTATATAGTGGTGTGATATACCCGATACACCCATGACCATGACCTCAAGCTTCTCATAGATATTTATCTATATATCCACAATGTTCAGGTAAGTCTCAGGGTTTTGTTTGGTTTGGTTTTCCCCTGAAGAATGGATGTAACATAAAAAGGGTGTTTTTAGCTTTTGGCTCTAATTGTTTGAGAAAAGATGAAATACCATCTTGCTATATTCCTAAAGCAGTGACTTTAGCATCAAATCAGTATCATTTGGGGGTACTTCTTTAAAAGTGCAGATGCCCTGGCCCCATGTCGGTATTCCGATGTAGTCTTTCTGGATCTGAAGCCCAGAAATCTGTAATAGAATGCTCTCAGGTGCTTCTAATACAGCCAATCCACGGACTCATGTAATGGAGTCAGTATTTAGAACCACTCCAAAGCCATTGGATTATTACAGAAATATAATATTCTGAATTTCTGAGAGTCTGTGGTTTGAGAGAGGCCCCCTGTTAATTATGTCTTGAATCTACTAAGGCAGTCTATAGCCCCTGGAAAAATTGTAAACATCTATATTTCTTATTTATCTGCATTTTCCTTTTATTTTACATAACCTCTCCTTTCTCTCTACTCTTGTTCCTTTCCCAACTCCTTCTTTTCTCTTTTTTAAAAAGTTATTTCTAATCTATTTCCCATGCTTTGGCCCTGGGATCACTTGGGCTTTTCTAATATAGTTACCCAGTCAAAGAGTCAGCTGACTGTTGCCTACATTCTTACCAGAAGAAAGTGCATTCTCAGGAGCACAGAGATCCATGACCCCGGAAAGCTCTTGGGAGGCCCCAGAATGGATTGCAGTGGCTGCTATTGCGTTTTCCAACTCCTCCAGTTGAATTCAATTGAAAGTTGGGAAGTTACTTAAACTGCTGGCCCATAGGATTATGCTACCAGTGGTCCCAGCAGAATTTCCCAACAGCAAAGATGCCCAGGACAAGAATTCAGTCTAAAAACAGTCCAGCTTTCATCAAAAGCAGCATTCCAAAGCAGGTAATCATTGGTTGCCAGCCTAACAACCATCAGTTGAACTGTAATGGGAAACTTTAAGATCATACTAGTCAATTCAGCCAGCCATGTTCAGGAGGAGAAGAGGGAAGGAGGAGTAGAAACTGTTTGATTGACCCCATCCTATGTGTCAGGCTCTGTGCATGGATTTTCACATGTATCATCACATGTGATCTTCATGAAGGACCTGTGAGGGTGAGTGTTTTTGCCCTATTTTATAGATGAGGAAACTGAGACTCAAAGAAATTAAGTATAATGTTCCTAGGGTCACACATTTACTAAGTGGAGTCAATTGGCTCCAAAAGCAGAGCTCTTTTTATTACATGGCACTGTCCTATACACACCCCAAAGGTTCTGGCTTTGTGATTATCATCAAGTATTAAAGAGAGGTGAGGAGAGTTGTCCTGTTCAAATGCTCTCCTCTGTGATATTTTGGATTCTTCTCATGTCACAAAATTATCATGCTAAAAGGGGTGTTAGAGGTCATCTAGTCAATATCTTCATATTTCAGACAAGGAAGCAGAGACCCAGAGAGGCAAAGTGTCTTGTCTAAAGTCACATGGTGATGAATAGAACCAGGACTAGAACCCAGCTCTTCTCACATGCACTTGAGTATTTTTCTGTTGCTATAGTGTTTTCCAAAAAAAATTACCATATTCATTTTTAAAATATATCAAAAATTAATATGTGGCCATGGAAATTCTTAACCCAAGTTGTTATCTAGGCTTAGCATGAAACTAACTTAGGACCTCCTGAAGCACATACTCCTGAATTCCTTGATGTTAAGCTGTGTGACTCCGTCTCTAGGTATCTAGGTATCTGTTCTAGTTGGAACAACCTATAATTGCTACAAATTCTGTTGCTCCCTTCTAGAATCTTGCCACACAAGTGATCCCTACCAAAGCTTGGCCTCCAAAATTATCAAGAAATTAGTTATAGGAACCTCCAATGTTTCACGTCCATTTTATGTGAATGTTGCTGAGGTCAATAAAATGGGAAGCCTATAGAGTGATACCTGCACCCTATATCTGTCAAACTCCAAGACAAAAGGTGGGTGATAGAGATAGAGAGAGAGGGAGGATAAATGATTCTCAGCATTTATTATTCCCCACTCAATCTATGACTCCTGCAGGAAGTCTGCCTTTATATATACGCATACATGTATATGTGTGTGTGTGTGTGTATAAATTAATGCTTCCCTTTTCTATAGCAGGTAACTCCTAAAGTTAATCTCTTTTGCTTTCTTTCCTATATCACATCAACAGGAAGATGTTCTAAGTTCATGGTGCAATGACACCCAGACAGCTGAGCAGATTTGTGTAACCGAGCATATGTGATCTTCAGATCCGTGAGATTTAGGCATAAACTCCTGCATAACAATGTTCGCCTCTACATCTGGCTTTTAGCCCAGTATGTGCATTTCTCCTTGCTACCTGTCCTCCCCAGTAATGGCTTACTTGATGCATATATTCTTTACTGCTTGATGAGCTCTGTGAAGACAGGAACCAACCTGTCTGACTTTTCAACAACCATATCCTCATTACCCACAGCAGTGTGTGGAATATAGGAGGTAGTTAACAAATACTTTCTGAAGGAATGAATAACTGACATGGCATGACATGATATGACATTGCATAGCAAAATCATTCAACTACTCCCACACATGACTAGGGTCTCAAAATCCAAGACTCAGTTTTCACAATTAAGCTCATATTCAGTGAGTAAAATTAGTAAAAATAGTAAAATTGGTGAGTAAAAATAGGTTAATACCACTATTCATTGCTAAGTAGTGTCAGATCTAAGAGGACTTCATAAGGACTGCAGAAGATTAATCAGGTATCTCTGAAGTTAGGGATGAGGCAGTATATAATAAATAAATTAGAAACAAAGATGAAATTTCAATGTATAGTTGAAATTCAGCAAGCTGACTGTAGGAAAGTGAAAGGAATATTACTTGTTTTAAACGTGTTGGAAAAAATGTTTATGTATGCCATATGACTATACTTATATTAAAGTTTTCTTCTCTCTACATTCCGTATTTCAAATTTTCTATAATGAACATTTGTTATTTGAGATGGAAAAAGAGTAAAATATGCTTTTAAAAAAAAGAAAGGAAGCGAAGGGAAGGAGAGAGGGAGGGAGGGAAAGGGAGAGAAGAGGTGGGAGGGGAAAGAGATGGAAGGGAGGGAGGAGGAAAAATACCTCATAAAATGAAGAAAGGCAGACTATTTCTCCATGGCTCTAAAACCACTGATTGAAAATGGATAAAAGTCAAATCAACCAGTTGTTTTGTCTCCATGACACTAAACACTACTGGTTTTACTTTTTCAAAGAATATCTTGAACTAATTAGTTATTTTGGCGTCATAGAGACACACCACCATGTGAACAAGGAAAACAACACATGAGCAACTGGGTAGGGCCATGGGCCACGTGGAATGATGTCGAATGACTTAAAGAGACCAAGATACAGAGCTCATTGATGTATCCTCATCTTGAGAAATTAACATGTTTTAAAAATTTCCCCAGAGAATCAATATATTCCAGTCAATGGAAAATATCTGAGACTAAAGAATTTGAATCCCTGGCTTCTATTACCCACCCTTTCAACAAATAGATCTGTGAACTAAAGCAGGTCATTCCAATGTTTTTCCTCTTCCACAAAAATTGGGATAATCATTTCTGTCTTATTCATTCTCAGTATTATTGTAGGTAGGAAAGTGTTTAGAAAATTACATGTTCTAAATTAGTGGAGAGTGGTATTATTAATATCTCCAACTATAATGTCCCTTCAAGAGAAGGTAGAGTGGTAAAGTGTGAAGATAGTACATCAAGAATCAGAAAAACCTGAGTTGCAGTGATACCACGGTCTAGTTAATATCAGAGCTTAAACCAACACCCAAGGATATGGTCATTTGAGAACCTCTAAATTGGACCTCCTGAGTTCAGCGTGCAGATTCTGTGTCAATAGCATAGATATTCAAGTGTTAATTTCATGTCAGATGACCGCCCTTGATACTGCCAATTATTTGCCATTACAGATTAGATTTAAAGACTTTATATCACACATGAATAGGGTAACATAAAATAATTACCTAATTATGACCTAACCATGTGCAATCAATTGTGTATTTTAAAACGCTGTTTTAAATTTTCATGAGATGGTTATGCAAGAGCATTTATAATTGTGGGTCAAAATTTGTTTCACAGAGAAATGGCAGTGGGATTAAGTACAGTAGCTTTATGGTGTGTCTTACACTGTAAAAGTAGAATATTGTAGACAAACGTGAGCAAAGCCATAACCCTACATGATTGACTACAGATGATTAGTTTCTGGAGCTTACACTTTTTTGTGTTCCTTATGCACAGTATGTCTTCAAATTGGTAGGTACTGAATTTTATTGTCATTTAATGACATTTAAAATCACTCAATAAATAAAAGGCTTACAGTAGCAATCTCTACCATACATGAGAGTTTTCAAGTCTTTCATCTGAGGACTATGGTAATGAAGTTTCAATGGAATCTGAGAAGTATAGGCTTTCCCTGACATACCTAAGCCCAAGGTACCTCTTTTAAGCCAATCCTAGTACCCCATGGATATGTGGTCACAGTAGTTCTTGATATCATCTCAGGATGGTCTTCACAAATGTGTTTGTGCTGTGGGTTCCTCCATTATCCAAACGAAACTGATGCCCATGACTAACCAGATGCAGCAGCAAGCACCCCTGTTTTCCACAGGATTCTGTAAAATGCTGATGGAGCAGGAAATAGCTGTAAAAGTTCCCCTGAAATCCTCTAGAGATGTCCTGTAACATTTTCCATGGAAATGTCATAAAATATTCCATGCAATTAGCTTCACTTAAAGAAACACTTGTCAACTTGCTTTACCTTCTTAAAGGTGATATTTTTTCTTTGAATGTATGTCATTTATAAAAATACTTTTGTTGTTTAACAAAATATGTGGACACTATTATCACCATGGGATTCTGATCGACAAAAAGCTAATAACAGCAAGATTAAATTCAACCAAAGCTGAAGTAAAATATATAAATGAGCAGCAGAGTTGGAGGTGATAGAGTATAGGATGTGGATGAAATATCATAAAAAGATTTTTCTAATAAAATCAAAGTCCTATATTTTCATGAGTCCATTTGTCAGTTTCAAAAAACATGAAATTTCCTAAGACTAGAAAGACTCACTGTTATCCATGTAACCCCAGAGAATTCACATGAATTGAAATTAACTCCCAGGGTCCTAATCTGACACCAAGAAAATATGCTGCAAATCAACCTATATTTTCCAAAGCAGGGGGTAATGTTACCACGTAGTCACCACATGCTTAGGATGGAAAACAGGTGTGTGGGTGAGGCTTCCTGACTGCAGCAACTTCATGCTCAATCCCCAGGTGGCTTATCTACACCCTGCTCCAGACATAGGTCACTCCCAAGTTGGTGTGCAATGATTTTCCACTGGGACTCCCAGGTTTTCA
This sequence comes from Equus asinus, assembly GCF_041296235.1. Classification (NCBI taxonomy): domain Eukaryota; kingdom Metazoa; phylum Chordata; class Mammalia; order Perissodactyla; family Equidae; genus Equus; species Equus asinus. The sequence continues at coordinate 51,099,513 of NC_091802.1, read as the reverse complement.
TGGTGACTGTTAAGGTGCAGGATTGTCGCATAACACTTTCCTTCCCTGAAGCCGTGACACCTTTGTGTTCCTTCTAATTCCTCCAAAAGGCTCTGCCACCTGCAGGCTCTCATGACTTTGCCCGGTTTTGCTCAGCCACCACCTGAAACTGAAAATTGCCTTGTCTGGGTTTATTGTGTTGTTTTATCAGGTTTTTGCTCAAATTCCTTCATTTAATTGGTTTCTCAAAATTCTTGTTGCTGTTCCTTGGTTGGACTCCACAGTATAAGGGAGTGATGTGACTGAGAAGATTCACTCGGGTTTGAAAGGCATTTTTAAAATTTGGCGAGACGGGAGCAATGGGCGGGGGGAGCTAGACTATGGAAGAAGTACTAAGGATAGGAGTCTTAGACTTAGTGCATATGAAGTCAGCGTTGAGCCAGGTGCAGAAAAGCTGAAAATATAGACACAGAACTAAGATCAGCTGTCAGAAGACACAGGCAAAAAAAAAAAATACATCAAAACCTAGTTTAGGAATCAAAAGCAAATTTGAAGATGTGACCAACAAGGAGATACTCACCCAACACAAACAAAGGCAGCGTTAATAGGTATAGGAGAAAGGTAGAATTTATTAAAACAATGAGCTCAAAAGTCATGAAGGGTACATGGTGTTTTCTAGACAAAGTTGTATGAAGAGTAAGTTAATTGTATCCAACACGAAAAGCCAGGGGCCTAATTGTGTCACGCTTCCAGTTGTAGCCTTCCAAGTCCTATTTTATGACAAGATCTAAATTAGGGATCAGGAATGAAAAAAATAGAGAGACTCAAGGACTAAGAGGTGAAAAAGGACAGACTGGACATCCAAACTGTTCCCAGAATGCTCAGGGCCTCAAGATTGGTTAAGAAGACACTCAGAGAGTGGCGTGTCATCAGTGACTATAGCAGGGTCTGAAGCCAGCATCCCTGGTACAGGTCCTTCTCTTAGGCCTGACTCACTAGCCACCTGTCTTATGTGTAAGACCAGAATTTCAGTTTATTAATTTTCATTGAAAAAGGAAATGGTCTCAGAAACTGAATTATCCATTTGTGCATGAATACTATGAGCTATCCTTACTCAAAGCTGATCAAGAAAGTTAGCCAAGAATATTCATCAAGTTGATTGGTGAACAAAGACTATTAACAAGGAAGTTAATAAGTGGCCTGAATGTTTCATGAACTCAGCCTAAGAAAACACAACAAAGCTATCTCAACCACAGGGATGGACTTATAAGTGAGTCAAGAGTGCTTGAAGACTACTAAAGCTTCGTCTCCCCTGGATAGCATTTGAAAGACACTGCCATTATTGACCTCTGTGAATTTTCTGTTTGCATTGCACACGTATTTGATTGACATATGCTTTTCTAATACATTTCATCAGGCTGCAGTTCAGTCTTCTAAGCTAAATGGTCTTCCTTCTCCTTAACCTGTCTTTATAAATCTCTGTGGTGATTTACATAACAATATACTTTAACAGATTTAAAAGTTCAACTCCAGGAAATCAATCCCATCTCTCTATTTTCTAGTTTTTAGAGGGAAAGAGAATGGCAAAGTACTTCACTATAGTCCTCAAGTACTGGAACAGAAGTGACCGGCTCTCCTCATTTAAAAACTTAATGGGATTTTTTAAAGGCCTATTATTGTGCTTTCTCATTTATATATTCATATCAACAGGCCCTGAATCATTTTAGTCCTCCCAGGATGCTGGACACGGAAAGTTCTTTTTATCAAGGTCGTTAATGAATTCACACTAACAAAGGAGCCTTATCTATGTTACTTTCAATATTTGCAAAGGCAAAATGGTGAGCTTCTCTAGAGAAACCCTGGCAGGTGATAATCAGAGGTATCGAGGAAACAAATGAAAAAAGAAGATAAGTTGTGCATTCATATTATAGAAAGCTGAAGTTAAAAGAGTAAGACAGATTTAAGGCAAACTCAGAATTATACAATGGAAAAATACCGCACTGAAGATTAAAGGCCCGCCTGCTAAATAGATAATGCCAAATTTGATGAGAAAATACATTACATTTCCTTTCCTTTGAAACCTTAGTTGATATTTTCCACTTTTACTGGAAAGAAATAAGCTCTAAGATGTCACTCAACACTTGGAGAGAGGGGCCTCCCTCCCAGATGCAAAAACACGGGGGAAGTGCCTAATGTTTTTCTATAAAGAACAAGCCCCTGGAAAGTTCAAGATCAGCTCACAGACTATGAAAAATCTGCTATGGGTCTTTTGTTGTTTGGCTGTGAATGTTTTTCTCTCCAAGGGAAACTTGTAAGGGAGCTGGAAGCAGGAAAGCAGGAGAGAGAAGTGGGTGACAGGAATGGACTTTCACGTTCCTTTCAGATAGGGCCTCTTCCTCAGAGCTTTTGTTTTACTCTTGCATTTCAGCTCACCTTTTACCTGGACTTTAATTTACCACCAGGTGACCTCTGACCTTTCTCTAATTTACATAGATTAAGGAACATGCACAGCAAATTAACCCAAATAGCCTCAGGACACCTGAGGCATTTTCTTCCTACTCTCACCTTATCCATTGTAGCCCATGGGCACTTTGCTTATCTCCAATAATTTCTGCATCAAGCTGAGTTAGAGTTCCTGCTCCCTCTTACTTTTCTCAGTCCTAGAAGCACTGCAAAGATCAACCTGTCAGTTTCCAACTATAGGCTCTGTGCTCCGTGACCAAGGCCAGTTTCGTGTGCTTGCCCCCAGTGAAGTCATACAGGTCCCCTTTCTTAAAAGGCCTCAGTTGTTCTGTCTTGAAATTCTTAATCATTTTTTAAGAAGGGGCCCCACAGTTTTATTTTGCAAACTATGTAGCTGATCCTGTCTATGACTGTTTTTTCCTGCCTGAAAGCTAAAAGCACAATTGCATTCCTGACCTGACCTGACTAAACCCTGGTCTAATGGGGCAAAACACACACTGTGAATGGAGAAAGCACCTAAGTTAAAAAGCTAAGAGCGGCCAGCTGCAGCTCCAGCCGCACACACTTGTCACACTTGTCACACTTGTCAAATATTCAAGAGCGTGCATTCATTGGCTTGGTCACTGCTCTAAGCAAAATAAAGGCCTCCAGCCATGTCACATGTTTTGGAGAACCAGAGACCATGATTTCCATTAATTGAAAAGTCGTGTCCAGACTTCGGCCCTTGCTCCCAGAAAGTGCAGGGCAAAGCTCATGAATTCCAGGAATGCACGGAAAGAGAACCAAAGAGCAAAATTGGCTTTATCCCTAAGTTTAAAAATCAAAGACTACTGATCTAATCCTTTAGCTGAAATTCTTTATTAGAAATGGCAATGAAACCTGGTTAATCAACTAGGGCACAGAACATGTTTTATTCCTTTATATAATCATTTCTTAGCTTCATGTTGACAAGAACAAAGTAATTGTAAATAACATCATTTCCTGGCCCAAGATAAAAATATGTACCTTATTTCTGCAGGGGAAAGATTTGCCATCCCTTCTCTGTTTTTCTCCAAATATCACTACCCTTCCCTTCCCCTAAATACTCATAATTTTTTGGAGGGACTGAGGTGAGGGGTTGAACTATACTGTCTCCTATTTCCCTGACTTTCTATATCTATAAAGCGTGTTAAATGCAGAACGGAACTACAGCAGTTGCTCGCTTGAGGAGGATCCCAGGGAGCTGTAGCTTATATTTGAGCCGATTTCCATTTAAAGAATTTATGACAAAAGGATGTTGTAGGGCAAGTTTTTCAGAGTGGACCAACTATATCCACCAACCTTATCACATACCTGTACCTCACACTTTTAGTATAGACCTGTGTTAAAATCCTAGCCCCACAATCATGGAAAGCCAGATACTGACTTGACGTTTGATGGTTAAGGAATTAATATTTTCATTTAGGTGTAGAATAGTGTTGTAATTCTATTTTTAATAAATATTTCTCTTTTGGAAATATACGCTGAAATAAGATATCTGGGATTGGCTCCAAAATAACTCAACTGGGGAAGGGGCTTTAGTAAGGGTGATAGAGATGAACAGACTTGGCTATGAATTGATAATTTCTGAAACTTGGTGATGGTTTCAGGATGGTCAATTGCAATACATTCTCAATTCTTCTATATATATGACATTTTCTATAATAAAAGATTTTAAAAATGTATCTTTATGTATTATTTATTTATTTTGGTCCTGACTCTGCCATTTCGTAGCTGTGTAACATTAGGCAAATTGCTCTCTGAGCCTATTTCATCTGTTTAGTTTTCGTAGTAATAGCCACCTCGTGGAGTTGTTGTGAGAAATGAATAAGATAGTGTGTATAAAGTAACCAGTAAACAGTAGACGGGAAGGAATAGTTTCCTTCATCATGACCCAAGGATTTCTCCCATCTCAGGGCATCCTTGAAGTAGAACCTGCTACTTGTCCTCATCTGAATAGATCGCTTTCTTTTGTCTACATGTCAACCAGCGTCTAGACAGCTCAAACTACTGCTTACTTTATGAAACCAGATAGGGCTTTAAGAATTTAGCTTGCTGTGTGGAAAGCTAGAGTCTTAATCGCCCGTGTGACCTCTCTTCCAACTCCCACCCCTTTCAAAAGAACACAAATATACACTTGGATTTTCCATAAACAAGAGCGTGTGCCAAGCAGGTTTGTGCAGATTGCAGAAAAATGTTCCTTTGATTCAGATCCTGAAAATGCATCACTGAATGATTGTACTTAAGAAGCAACATCAACAAGAGCTCTCTTACCAAACCAGTTGGAAGTTGTGACTGCCTACAAAGAACTAATGAAAGAAAGTCATAGAAGGAATCAATGAATATTTTAATAGTGTTTACCTTCTGAACAATTTTTAACTAATATGCCTTTTTCACCTAGTGTGGAGCTGAATCATCCTGAATATTAATGGTGTAAACAAAAGTGAACAATGATCTAATACTATTTACTCAGTGGACCTTCTACCATGCTGAATTTCCTTAAGAGAGGCAAACCAGTGTAAATAAATACCTCATTCTTCCAGGAGGGTTGATAGAGAGGAACGAATGGAGTAAGTGGCAGATAAATTTTCTCAATTTAAATTTTAAGTTTCTCAATTTAAGTTATAGACAAAAAATATTTGCCAGTTTTTTAAACTTAACTTCATTGTCACTTCCACTTCCTATTGTTTTCGTGGACCTTAACTCCAGCCCACAGATACCAACTTCTGGGGAAATACAGCCTCCTCTTGGGAATTCTTATCATCACAAAGAGGCATCCTTGAAAATAGCCTTTGAAAATTAGGAATGTTCCCCTTTGTACAAGAAATATTAGGTTTACAAAGAGCAGCATTGTCTACAGTAGCCAATAATTAAAAACACAGGGAACATCCATCAACAATGGCTGATTAAGTTATATTCATGTCACAGATATTGGGCAGTCACAGAAAATGACGTGGAAGATTTTCCTGAGGTATCGCTGAGTAAGAAAAACAGTACTGCAAAACAGTGTGTCATATCCCATTTTTGTAAAATGTATAATACCCAAAATAGACTAGATTAGGAAGGGGTGCCGAAGATCACCTGAGTACAGAAAAAAAAATATTAAAGAACGCATATTAGAGTGTTATCATGGCTTCCCAGCCGGGGTGTGTAAACAGAGTTGGAATGAGGGGTACTGATGTTGGGAAGGATTAGAAAGTGTCTATGTTAAAAAAAGTAACCTGCCATGTGTGGTATAATACCATATATGTAAAACTTCCGTATGTGTGTCTGTGTGTGTGTGGACACATGTGCATGCATACGCATGTGTGCACACATAAAGAGATTCGTGAAAGGACGAACACCTAGATGCTTATAGTGGTCGTCACAGGGTAGCAAGATTCCATGTGACCTTTTTTAATTAAATTTTTATGTCATTGTTATATTTCTTTACATTAGGTATATAGCATTTATATAATGAGAGGAGAATAAAGCCCAGCTAGCCACAGGGACAAAAAAGCTATTTGTTCAGGCTCAATTCAACAAATAATTATTGAGTACTCTATCAATTTTCTCTTGCTGCCCACATTTCCTGCTGCCTGTCCCCTTACTCCACCTTCAAGGTCAGTGATGAAACTTCTCTTTGACCCTGCTTCCAGTGTCACACCTCTTTCTCTGACTCTCTTCTGCATCCCTCTTCTACTTTTAAGGATCCTTATGAATACGTTGGGCCCAACCGGATAATCTAACATAATCTTCCTATTTTAGTGTCAACTAATTAGCAGTCTTAATTCTATCTGCAACTTTAATTCCACTTTGCTTTGTTACCTAGCATTTTCACACATTTGGGGATTAGGATATGGACATCTCTGGGGGAAGGGGACATTATTCTACCCACCATAAGCATCTTCCTTCTATGTGCTAGCACTGTGCTCTGTACTGAAAATACCAAAGCAAACAAACACAATGCTTACTTTAAAGAAAAATGACACCAACAACCAACATCTACCAAGGGTTTATTGTGTTCCAGGTATTGTTTAGAACACTACATTTACACTATTTGTCCATTCAGTCAAAAACCATCAAGTATCTACTATGTGTTAGGCAACATTTTGGCACTGGAGATGCCTTAGTAAATAAAATGCACAGAAATCCCTGCCCTCATGTAGCAGACAGTAAACAACATAAAACGAAATTACTTGTCAAAAGAATTCTATGAAGTGGGTACTTTATAATTCCCATTTACAGATGAGGGAACTGAGGCACAGAAAGGGTAAGTCATTTCCTTAATACTCTAGCAAGAGGTAAAGCTGTACTTTGAATGTAGACAGTCTCTCTCCAGAGCCCAAATTCCTTACTATTATATTTTGATGTCTCCTTCAGTCCTATTTTGCCACCCAAAAATGGACCCAACTAGAGTGGACTCAATGGGACACTGCAATCAGGCAACTGTGCTGCACAGAGACACACTTAGACAAATGGCTAGATTGACAAACTGGGAGAGATATTTAGAAGGCAAGACTTGGTCTGTTAAAACTCACTCTGACCACTCTACTCATCTACCCAGGCCAACTCACCAACTTGACCTTCCTTCTGCCACCCGTTGTTTCACTTTCCTCTTGGCATTATTATCATAGAATGGTAAACCCCTAAAGTTGGAAGGAATTTGAGATAATTCTAAATCCTCTTTAAACTGACAATGAGATGGAGCCTAAGGTTGGGTGGCATCTCTCTTCTCAGACCTAAACTTAAATCTGTAAAGCCACATATCACATTTCTAATTCTTTTTCTCCCTAATCTTTCTGTCACTCTAATCTCTTAACCCAAAATCACAATTGGCACAACAGCTCTGGGCCTAGAAATTTCAATCAAATTCTTACAGGATGCAGGCTTTGCAATACCAGGATTGCAAGGGCAATTAACTTTGGCAAAATAAGGGTCAAACCTAATTTCCTGGGAAACTCATAAACGTCATGTAATCCAAAATAATTGGACATCTATCAAAGGGGTCCATATCATAACTCCCTTGAGAGATCATTATAATCTACCAGTTTGATTAATTCCTCAGAAATATAAAGCTCAAGTTGATGAGCTTAGTCTTCACCCTGCTGTGTGCATAAAGAAATGCCTGAGCAGCTGGCAGCCTTTAAAGACATTCTTCAGGCATTACTTGCCCATGGGAAGTTCTTTTCACACCTTTATAGTTTTTGCCATTGACTTATGGCCAGGAAGAATCAAAGTGAGTGTAGACACAGAATCTCCACATTTACTTCACTGCATCAGGCGATGTGAAACTTCACCTTCAGTAATACCCTCGATTTCATAGTTCCAATGTTGTGAAAGAATGGGTGTTGCTATAAATATATGGGTTTTTTGTGTGTGTCTTGTTAAAGTCATAGAAAATCATCCATATTGTGGTAAAAGATAAAGTATTCCAGTTGAGTGTTCTGCTGTCAGAAAGAGGAAAAAGACACAGGTCCAAGACCAATAAAGATATAAAGATGCATACTGCTGCGCTAGCTTGATGCTTGGATGTCCTGGATGGCCCACTTTCAGCCAATTCTTCAAGATTGCTCAGAAACCAAGGCTTCTGGGTCACCACTAGACAGTTTGAATATTTTACTACTTTTCTTCATTCGCCTTCAAACTTCCTAGTAGATTAAGGACAAGAACTGACCATATTCCAGGTCTTCACCAAATAGTCTCAACATAGATTCAAGCAATTAGGAATGTCCCTCCTGTTTCAGAAAGCTCGTGTTTTTGTTTTATTATTTTGGTGGCATTGGAGGGAGCTGTGTTTTTTATTCCTTTCATCTATTATACCAACCCCACTGTAATGTATTTCTTCGTCAAAGAATTTGAACCAAATATTAGGAAACTGCATGGAATATTTTGGGCATCGGCTCCTTCTACCAGGACTGATCCTTAAAATCAAAAGTAAAAACTGTCTGTCTTGTCTTGCTTGTTTCCCAGTCGTTTGTCAAATCGTCTGTTTGTTTCTATCAAGAGCTACTAAAAATTCTTTTCTCATTTGTATATATGGATCCTTCTTAAAAAATAGCAATGCTAGTTTCCTGGATACCAGATATGACATTTGCAAATAGACGTTGGTTTCCACATTATATTTTAAAGAAATTATTATATCATTACCAACAACTTATTCCACTCAGAGGAGCCTCCCAGGCATTGTTAGTGAAACTTGCCTGAGCCAACTTTTAAAAGTCATAACGCCCTTCTAGATTTCACTCAGGGACATTTTATCTATTCTTTCCCTGAAAAAAGACCACATTGCTTTCCTTTCATGCTTAATAGCCCAACACAAATCACTAACCAGTGTTAAGGCTAACAAGCCCAGTGAAGGCCATCCATTCAACAGCCAGGCTCAGCAAAGATGCATCTGCTATGGTGAACAAAGGATCCAGAATTGAAAACATCTGCTGGCTGCTCTGTTTGCAACCTCTTCATATTTTGAAATGAATGATTCAGACTACTTCATTAACTATAGGTACTAGAGATGCTATTTATAGGTACATTATCACTTATGCATGGTTTAATTTAATATCTTGATTCCACTGGGAAAGTGCCTAATTCATAGAGTACCAATGATTTATCACTATGCCTAGATATTTATAGCATTGCTAACATTCAAAAAAAAGTTAAAACATCCTTTTTCAATAATGCTTGAAAGGAAAAAGCATATAACTTGTTAGTGGAGAAGAAGAGAAAGTAGGGTAGAAGATTATTAGGTATTGTGTCCTGATTAAAACACATAGGGCTTTTCTTAAAAAAAACTTTTACAGTATACAGATCTGCTGCTTTGGATGTAATTTATGATACTTTTGACAAGTTATTGGTCTCCTTTTGCTGTCGGCTTTGCTTTGACTCACCTCTCAATTGGCTCATTGATTTCTCGACTCGAGTGTAGGCAACAACAAGCTAAGAAAATACCAAGCTTGGTAGCACTAGATAAATTAGTCAGTGACTCTCTATTGCTGCCACCAGGACTCTGAGCAAAACTGCAAAGTACAGGAAGTGTGAGTTTCTTAACAGAAGCACATATGTACTCGGGGCATGAAAGTTCTTTCTATAGTCCTGTCCTCTGCAACTGTAGGATGTTTAGCATCCCTTCCTCCAGGCAACAAATAACAGAAGCACCCCCCCTCCCACACACATGCATGTGCACGCATACACGCACACTCAGAGGCACCACACATTTTCCAGCTGTTAAATATCTCAGTCTTTCTGCTGTCTTGTAGCTGTCCAAAGTACCCACCCTAAGTACTCCATTCTCCCAGATTTTTCTTCCCTTACGCATGCACCTACCCATCCACCCAAAATGCCTAAATCCTGGTAAAATGCCCCAGGTCAAATAGTTCAATAAAATCTTTGTTGAATTAAGGATTAATAAGTGTTCTGATCCCTGCTATTTGTAAAGGTAAAAGCAATTCAATGATCCAACTAAAGTAATTAACAGTAAAGTCTTAATGACTAATAGATTTAATCTGTTTAGGGGTAATTATACGTGAAGAAGAAGAAATGTCCCCACCCATTGTCTCCTCCTATCCTCCCTCACACAAGATAGAGAGTCATGAACTCAAGACTGTTTATGAGAGGTTGATGACCCCCTATACAGTGGAAAACTTAGGGAACCCTCTTTCTGCCTATGAAAAACAAATAACAGTAGCAACCCTGTTCCTCCTGTGTCACTGAGAAAACCAGAGCTAGATTAGTGACATTATTTTCCCATTCTCAAAGATCAACACAAAGTCAAAACTAAGGGAGAAGAAATAAAAAGCCTTGAATTTTCCGGTTATACTTAAAATTCCTGGGGCTCTCTCACTTTCCTGGTGACAAGCTAACCAGAAACCCAGGATATATGTTTTCTGCAAATGTCCTAAGGTTCAATTTTATTTGGTTGCTGAAGAAAAATGTTGTTTTATTCAAGTTTTATTAAATACAATCCCTCCTCCCATAAAAATTATAATAAAATTCAAAGTCCAAGGATACGGCAAATAATATTGCCCTTGGGAGCTAGTACATAAAATTTTGGAGGGGAAAAAAAAGCTTAACTTTCATTTTATGAAAAGCCATGGTCAGGGCTTTCTCCTTGTGAAATTGCATTGCTATCTTCAAGTATTACTTCACAAATACTCGGAGAAAACATTAAAACTCTTAAAATGGTTTGAATATCTCTTTTTCTTGGAAGGTCTCAGTACTATCACTAAGTTGAGTGATTTAGTTGCAAGTCAAGAAACCTAGTATGTTCTATGAGTTATTTTCCATTTGTCCCTTAGCTTGGGCATTTTGCTTTGACGTCACTGACAGTGAGAGCAAAGAGAGCTTGTGGTCAAATGAAACCACAACTAGTGGACAATACGCCGATACTGTTTCTCCTGTAGATGTCACTCATTGGTGGTGTTGTTCTGCATGCACTCTTGTGTAAGTATCCATCTAAAGACTAAAGCCCTACTGAGCAAGAACAGAAGGCAGATTATGCTGTTATTCCTGGAAAACTTGTACGCGAAAGAGGCATCACAGCTCCCCCTTGGAGCTGTCGATGATAAAAACCTGCTCACAATATTTAATCGCAGCTCTAGGACTCACTCCTTTGAGGAAAATCCATCTTAAAGCTTGGTCCTATTCTTGAAGACACTTTTGTAAAAATTACTTCATTTAATCATTTATCCCTCTAAACTCAATGATCTTGTCTTATGATTGGGAGACCTCTATAAATCATCCTTTGCAAATGGAAATTACAGTTCACCAGTTAATTAAAATGTTACTCTTCAGGGCTTCAGCATAGACAGTGAGTAAAATGTCACATATTAGAATTGTTTCCTCCTTATTGTTTTATCTGAACATACACGTGTGTGTGTGTGAAAAAAATTCATTTCTTTTTTTTTTTTTTAAAAAGATTTTATTTTTTCCTTTTTCTCCCCAAAGCCCCCCAGTACATAGTTGTATATTTCTCGTTGTGGGTTCTTATAGTTGTGGTATGTGGGACGCTGCCTCAGCGTGGTCTGACGAGCAGTGCCATGTCCGCACCCAGGATTCAAACCAACGAAACACTGGGCCGCCTGCAGCGGAGCGCGCGAACTTAATCACTCGGCCACGGGGCCAGCCCCATTTGTTTTTTTTTAAGATTATAAGAAGCCACAAAAAGAAGACGTGGAATCAACTTAGCTTATTTTCATTCTCCTATTCATACCTAAGCCATCAAGTCCTGTGCTTTTAAATGTCTTTAAATATATCTTGTGTTAATTTAGAAATACCAAAAAAGTATCAATAATTATGTAATAAGCACCAATGTACCCACTACCCAGTCTAAGAAATAAAGCAATACCAACACAGCTGAAATTCCAAGGAATCTCTTTCCAACTCTATTTCCTCTCTGTCCCCCAGAAGTTAACCACTGTCCTGAAGTTGGTATTTATTATTCCAATGTATTTCTTTGTATTTTTGGTACCGATATTACTCATGTTTATATCTCTGTTCTATATGTAAGTGGCAAGCTTTTACCTTCATATGGCATGATATCATATATTTTTCTCCTTCTCCTTGTCTTTTGATAGTCTATGCTATATTTACGAGTTTTATCCTGGTATATTCTTACCATGGAATAATACATAATAGCGAAAGGAAAAGTATAAATGATTTGTTGCATTTGGTCTTCATCTGCACACTCATTACCAGTGCCTTATTTTAGCCTTTCTGCACTTTGTACTTGGATCATTAGAGCAGTTTTCCCCCGGCCACCCTATGTCTAGTCTCTTCCTACATTAAAACAATTTTCATTAAAACCGGACACATGCTAAAAGCATCAAGATGCTAAAATGCACAAAGTATTCAGTGAATCCTTGTTCTTTACCATATCGGGTCAAACCTCCCATATCTAACTTGCAAAATGGCAGTGTCATGCCCATATCCTTCAGCCCACCATGGAGGTCATTTTCAGCTTCAGTGGGCAGTTCCCACACACATCGATGGTTTCCTGCCTCAACCATTGGCAATTCTTTCTACCTGAAGGCCCTGGCTATAGGTGCAAGCTCAGTCTATAGTGGGTCAGGCCAGAAATGCCAGGGAATTGTTGTTCCAGGCAATAAGGAAGGGCAGCAGATGGTGGATAAACACACAGCTGTATTGCCAACAGGGTGATAATTGAGAGATGTATTCTATCTAGCCTTTTTGAGGGTCTTTAGCAGGATAGAGCCGCAGTGGTCCATAGTAACGCATTCATTAACCTATACTCTATTGGCTTTCCTCTCTTCCTATATCCCTTATCCACTCTCCACATGTGCCTTCTGATTTCCCTTCCCCTCTAACATAATCTACCTCTACTTGAGCCCTTGCCTCAGAGCCTGCTTTTTAGACAAGTGCTACAGAAATTGGTCCTAGATAGTAACCCTTAGGATGAGATTCTGGTATTGGATCACTCACCAGTCAAATGGCAAGAGGCATCCTATTGCAGATGGTAAGTGGGGTGGTGATAATCCTGGCCAGCTGCAACCTCACAATTTCTAAAATGCTCACCTATAGTGGATCAGGTCCATCCAGAAAGGAAAATACTGGATCATCCATTTTCTCTAGTACTGTAAAGATATAAGTGTTGTAATAATTATAAAATTGTAGAGTTGGGTAGCTTTTGTTAAATGTCCTGGAAGCCTTACAGAAAGAGAATTACATACTGGGACAGCCAGCTGTCAACTCATGGCAAGCTGTGGGAGCCAGAAAGCCAACAGGCAGCTTTAGAGAAATCTACACATCCTGCAGCCAGCAAGCAAACTATGCTGAAAATCAGGTCCAAGATTTGATCTTAAGAGCAGTGGAGTTACAAAGGAGCCTGAATTCCCAGTTCAAAACATCTCCTATGTAAAACCCATAGCCCTAAAAAAGGCAGGGCCCTGAGACTTAAGATGGGGATTTTTGGCAGTTGATGCCTTTAGAAATTTTGAACTTCTGGAGTCCCATGAACCATCTGGGTGTTTAGAAGCAGCCTTATGCCCGTGCTAGTGAAGAACAGCATCCTGTGGCCTGAAAACTATTACCTAAGAAAGATGCCATGCAAGATGATGTTTGGCCACTCAAGATGTTTCCCTGGCTCCTCTCATTGTTTCTAGACCAATAGCTAGGCTCAGTCCTCAGCACAGCCCAAGTAGGGAAGCACATTTGCTACTACGGGAGGAAATGGATTATCACCAAAATAGTTGAAGGATATGGCTTCTCTCTACCTGTAGTAACCAGGAGGAAATGCCTGGAAATGGATACTGAGGATATGGACTGGGGGATGGGAGTATATAGCCAGAATATAAGCCTGGATAGGGAAGAATTTATCACTAAAGGAGAACTCTCCCAAACCTTAGGATTTAATGTCCTAAGACCCCTGGAACCTGTCCTAATCCATTCCTGGAATGGCCCTTTGAAGCTTGAGAAGGATGATGGCTTGTAGTAAATTAGGTGGAGATGCCAGACCGTCTTGGCAAAGTATTAAGAAAGGGACGAAAAGGCTGAGTTTTAGCATTAGCTTGAAGTTGATACCCTGAGTGTTGGGGCACTACCCTTCAAAATGTAGAGACTCTAATCAAACAGTCCATTATATGGGCTATGTCTCCAGTAGCTAGAATACATGGTCTTGGAAACAAAGCTTTTGTTTACCATATTAGAAATTAAAACTGAGAAATTTATAAAATACTTCTTGATCCGTTAATATATAAACTTATTCCATGTTAACATAATATATTTTATTAATAATAACTGTATTCCCTAAGAAAAGTTTTTAGTGAGAATAGTGGAATTGTTTTACATTTTGTAAATCTCTTTCGTGTCTAGCCTAATTAAAGACATTTATGCTCTCATATCTACTTCTGATTTTACTCTGTTGTGATATGTTGTTTTGGTTAAGCATTTTTTAAAATGAAACCTCAGACATATATGTAGTTGGAAAAGGAAGGAGTATTTTAGTGGCCTTTCACATAATTGTGGAAATTCATCGTTAACACTACACAAAAACTTGACAAGTGGTAGTTTCTTAAGGTTAGTTGCAATGTTGCATCGGAAACCATATCTTTTGTACTTTGCTTCATTAAAATTTATTGGTCTACCTTTCACTTTAAATGAATCTTTTACCTATGTATAATTGTATACCATTGAACACTGGTCATTTAGAAAATACTAGTTCGCTAAGTTTTGCTGATCTTCCAAATGTTGACTCATTTTCATTACACAACTTCAGAAATCACGTTTGTTAATATCACCTCCAGTCTCATCAGAAAAGTCTTGAAGTATTGAGAAATTTAATTAGGCTCATGGTGGCACATATTTGTTTTCCAAAGATTTAAATTTTTGCTTGAGGCTCAAATTTTATCATTGGCAAAAAAGTACTGTTGGTTGTGTTCCTTAACATTAACAGGTTCACTTCATTTATTTTCAAAAAAATACCCGTCAAAAACCCAAGTATAAATACCCATATTTGGTCGGCCAGTTTTTTTTTTTTTTAAATATAAGAGCACCTCATGAAAAAAGCAACTAGTTCAGTTTGCAACTCAATCGCAGAAGGGCTTCTCTTCAAGACCATCGTTATGCTTTGGTAGCCAGCAGTGTACTTTGTGTGTGCTTTTCATTTCATCCCACAGTATATTAAAACGATGTGTTCTCACTGCTTTGATTTGTGCTAAGCCACTAGCAGTTTTCCACCATTGCTTTTGTTTAAGATTGGCACCTGAGCTAACAACTATTGCCAATCTCCCTCTTCCCCCACCAAATCCCCCCAGTACATAGCTGTATATTTTTTTCAGTTGTGGGTCCTTCTAGTTGTGACATGTGGGACGCCTCAGTATGACCTAATAAACAGTGCCATGTCCGCGCCCAGGATCTGAGACGGCGAAACCCCAGGCCGCCAAAGCAGAGCGAGCGAACTTAACCACTTGGCCATGGGGCTGGCCCTCCACCATTGCTTTTGTACCATCAGTGTAAATGTCAACACATAAGAAAGACAAGCAACGTCTTGGTATCATTATGAAAATAGCTTTGACCTCATGGACCCTGAAAAGGATCTTAGAGACCTCTGAGGATTCATGAACCACATTTTGAAAACTGCTTCTCTATTAAAAGGAAATAAATGACAAGGAGAGAAGATTCCACAGCAGTGATTCCATGGAAAAAAGATGTAGGGAAAGGTTTTCAGAATTGTGGTCACTAAACACTGGACTGGGGTCATGTTTGCGTCCAACAATGTCCACAATTACTAGCTGAATAACCCTGGGACTTAACCTCTCTAATCTTCAGTGGAGACAGCCATACTTTCTCTACGGGTGGCAAAAACATACCATATTACAGCCCTGGTCATAGTAGGAAAAAAGAGATTTACAATATACCCCAGAATGTCAAAAGATATCAGGCTGCAAAATTGCTCTTGAGCTCAGGCCACTGCTGTTTCCTTCCATCCAAGAAGAGGAGAATGATTCAAATTCTCACACAGACCTACACTTAGAAGTGCTCAAATGCCTTTTAAAGTTGTCTGAAGTTAGCCGTTACCATCAGAGGGGACAGGTTAGGAGTGGTGCCAAAAAAAAACTGCTCAATTTTTTTGGCCACATCCTAGACACAATAACCACATCCTTGGTGCCATTGTCAACCATAGATGCTGCTCTCTGCCCCATAACATGGTCCATTGTTTTGACTTTAACTTCTCACAGACCCTTCCAATTTAATGGTAATAGAATTATCTTATCTCATAAGTTTCTAATGATTCAGTAAGGATCTCTAAAAGTGTTCCTTAGATTTTTGAGGCCAAATAAAGAATATAAACATCACAATTTAAATACGTTATAAGAAAATACTGAAAACACAAGGAAGTAAAGATTATTCATTTTTGTATCATTTTTAATGAAATAACATAAGTGAAAATATCTTCCCTCTCCATATTAGCCCAGAAAAAAAAAAACAGCTGTTAATAGTTTGAGACAACCTCCTCAATATTACAATACTTATACAGATACATCTATCTATGCACATATGCAAATTTTAAAAAAGAAAGAACAACACAAAGTCATTTTATCCCTCTAGTTATGTCTCATTCTTTCTTTTTTCCACCTGACAATTTCATAATTATTCTTCCAGGTCTGTATATATACATCCACCTTTCCCTGAGATTCAATTGTTCCCCTACTGAAAATATTTTTTCGGGGGGGTAAAAAAAGAAGAGAGAAGAATGGAGAGGGGAAGAGGGATATTTTTAAAAGAATAATGCTTAGATTATATTTACTGCATACTATATTTCATCATTTCATTGCTGAATAAATATACATATTAGTATCCCAGTTTTACCGATGAGGAAACTGAGGCACAGAAGAACAAGGTATTAAATGGCAGGGCTTGGATAAATCTTAGGCAGTCTTTTTCTAGAATCTTGCTGATCCATCTCTGTACCGTTCTCCCCTTAAGGGGAAAGTAATCAATGCATCAGACATTATAGAAAAGAAGTTGTATCACATCAGGCTTTAAAAACAGAAAACACTTATGATGTATTTTGCCAAACACTTTCAGGACATACAAGTTTTTTTAAGGAATACCAGTCTTCGATGGAACATAGTCTTATGAACACTGGTCTGGATACTTCACATGTTGTAAAGGGAGAACTTGCTGCCTAGTATAGATTCTGCTCCTCACCTTTCCTTGAAGCCAGCTGAAAGTGCATCATTCAGGGCTCATGCTCTGGACCTTGAACTAAGCCTAAAAGTTGGGAAACGAACAAGACATTTCAGGAAAAGCTAGAAACTGTGTTGCTCAGGACATTAGTGCTCTGCTGAGCTTTGAGGCATTTTCCTTGAGAAAAGCCACCTCCCCTTAAGCCTGAGGTCTCAATGCTAGCCCTTATAAATTGAAAACAAAGAAATAGTTCCCTCTTCTCTCTAATCCTCACAACTGGGCACCTGGGAAATCCCTGGGACTGAATGGAGAAACTCCACTGGATATATGTGAATTAAGAGTCTCCTGGAGCCAAGACTACATGTTGCCCCAGGGTATAGGCAAACGGATTCTCTGCTGGACTTAAAGTGAGAAAAAATTGAAATAATTTTCCTCCAGGACCCCTGAGCAAGGTCTCCCTCCCGTGAATATTCCATGAAAGGAGGCAAAAGTAAGAGAATGACAAGGAAAGCAAAATAAAGAAAAAAGAAGAAATGACAGGGAAAATAGATGGGGGAGAAAGACAAAAGAGAGATGTAAGAACAGTCATAGAAGATAAAAGAGAAGGAGGGCGTAGGAAGCATTTAGTTGCCTGTCAACTTTCATTTCTTCCCTTTTCCTGATTAGTAAAGGCCTGGTTTTGTTCAGGTGTCTATGTAGTCCAAACCCCATCTCACTCCATATATATGATTCAAAAGAAGGTCAACTATCCCAGCCGAGGAGCCAACCCTGATTGACACAGGTCAATCTCAGTGATACCATTTTCCAGGCCAATGAGGAAGTTTAGAGGTGGACCTGTGACCCATTTCTGATCAGCAAGGCACCAGAAGAGGTCTGCCTTGGAGCTTCTGTGAAATGCGTCTCTACTTTTAAGGAAACACAGAATGAGATGGCCCCTTTTCTGCCTCTGGCTAGCGTCACATCTGGAGGCGATGCTTGGAGCTGCTGCTGCCGTTCTCCAACCACAAGGAAAACTAGCTTTAGAAAGCAGGCTTCACTGGCAAGGACAGGACTGGAGAGATGGAAGGACACTAGGTTCTAAAATTAGTCATTTTTTCCTGTGGCAATAAACAACTCCAATGTGTTGGTGGCTTAAGGCAACACATATTTATTTCCCTCTGTTATATGAGGGCTGTGGGACTTCTGGGACCCATCGCCCCAAGTATCTTCTCGTTCCAGACCCAGACTAAGGAGCAGTTGCTATTGAGACCTCTGTTCTCCAGGCAGAAGGCAGGACCTGGTAAGAAAACTACCCAACCCACTCCTTTCAAATTTCTGTATGAGTGTGTCACGCCTGCTCTCTCACCACTGGCCAGAGTTCATTGTGACCAAGCCCAAAGTCAGTAAGGAGGGATGAGGTGGGGCTAGGGGTGGGGTTTGGGGGAGTGGAGCATACTCTCCCCAAAGGAGTAGGGCAAGTCACGCGGACTGAGAAAGGAGGTTTATTCCTGTTACAGGGAAAGAATGGATATTTGGGGACAAAAATCCAAATCAGCCAAAGTCTTTGATAACTTTATTGAACTACTAATCAAAGGACCCTGTTTCTGGATTTCTACTTCTATGAGATAACATTCCTCTTTATTGCTTGAGTCTGAGTTTTCTATGACTTAGATATTTTAGGGAAGGGCATCCTAACCAGGTCAGAGAAAACTCCAGATGATGTGCTCCTTATTCAGAAGTGGAGGAAGAAAACTGACTCTGTCAATAGACCAGATAAAAGACAACCTCCCATCCCTCCAGGCACCGATTCTCCTTCCCAAAGCATCCAACACTTTTCTCTCCAATTGTGAAAAGTAGGACCCTGCTTCCTCTAAGGCTGGGATAGCTCTGAGCCCAGATGGTGAAGGACAAATACAACCAGGAGTTTCAAGCAGCGTGATGAATGTATGTATGAGTTTCTATGGGTTTTGTTCCCATTTTGTTGACTACATGTATGTGCATCAATGAGTCTGAGAAAGAAAGGAGCTCAAATTGACATTATTTTTCTTTACCAGTTCAATTAGATGTATCTTACAAAAAGAAAAAGAAAATGTATCTGCATCTTCGACTGACGCGTTCTTTCATTTCAGTATGGTCCAATATGCTCTGTCTGCCAGGCCAGAAAACTTAAAAATTAAAAAAAAACATATATATATAGTACTAAACATATAATTGTACATATATCTATGTATAATTTACATCAAAGATGGTGGATTTTAGAGTCTATTTAGCTGATAAAATACAACTTCATAACAGGAAGTTTGGGAAGAGAGGCCGACCTAAGCCACTGCTACAACCTAGGATGACCTTATAAGAACTTTTACTGAACTCAGTACGAGAAAAAAATTAATGAAAACCTTCGAACTATAGAGGAGGACAGAATGGAGTGAGTCACAACAATCCTCTTTTGTTTTGTTTTAATATTTTCTTCTTTCCTTTCCTTTTTAAAGAACATTGGAGCCTGTAACCACAGAGGTGATTGGAGAATCACAGCCCTCCTGAAGTGATATCCAAACAGAAAATTTTCCAAAACATATTCTAAAATCACAGAGCATGTAATTCCAAATTAGCTCCAGGAAAGCAGCATCTTTGCTTAGGATATGGAAATTTGGAAGCTCATTGCTATAATCTGTGGTTATGATTTCAAGCTCCCCCAGTGATGCCGGGAATCAAACCACAGACTCCTAGCACTAGGAGTCTTTATTGTAATCCAATAAAACCTTAACAACCAGTCTTCTTTTTTATGATAAATTAAGGGCCTCATTTGCTTTGAAGCAGCCCCTCTGCCCTGGAGTTTACCTCCCTGTGGAAACAGTCCTAGAGAAACACTGACTTCAGATGGAGTGAAGATGGTGGGGAAACAAGAGCCCACATTCCCCACCTTGGTTTCATGGACTCAGAAACTACAAAACAAATAAAAAGCTCTCTCTTTCAAAAGAACTGATCTTTTAAGATGAGCCTCTGCTTGGGGCTTTTGACCATAGCTTACAAACCACGTCTTCTGAACTTCGTACCTCAGTCACAGAACGTCACCTTGAAATCATAAATGTGACATCTGGGAATGAGACGATGTGTACTATTCGCCCACTTAAATTAAATTAATTTTATTTTATATTTGCTAGTTTGAAATTTTATTCAGAAGCTCAAATTCTGCCCAAATTTCTGGTATTTACTTCACTGCTATGTCATGTTTGTGAACTCATTTGTTATGGGATGACCTCCAAACTCAAAATAAACTTAAAACAAGGATCAGATTGATTTCACAGCCATAATTCCTTGCTAACATCCAAGGCACTGTGATGTCAAACTACTCCAAAACCTACATGTGTATTTTTAAAGTATTCCAGAGGCCAGCCCAGAAAGGAAAGTTTCAAACCTACTGGTGGCCCTAAAAATAAACATCCATTCCCAGAGCATTCTTTTTTTTTTTTTTTTTTTAGGAAGAATAGCCCTGAACTAACATCTGCTGCCAATCCTCCTCTTTCTTGCTGAGGGATATTGACCCAGAGCTAACATCTGTGCCCTCCTTCCATTATTTTATATGTGGGATGCCTGCCACGGCATGGCTTGACAAGCAGTGCATAGATCCACAGCCAGGATCCCGACTGGTAAACCCCGGGCCACCGAAGCAGAGTGTGGGAACTTAACTGCTGTGCCACTGGGCCAGCCCTCAGAGCTTTTATTTTAATTCCCCTAATCATATGGAAAGTGAAGTCCAAAGGATATGGATGAAGAAGCCAAGAGTTTGAAAAAGAGAAGGGAGACAAAAAGGACGTCCTTACTAACCTGGAACTCAATGCTCAGCTCCATCTTCTGTGTTCAAATATCAGGAAAGGTCAGCGACAAATTCACTTCTTGGGACCTCAGCCCAGTCCCTACTGCACTTCTTAGTAATAGAAACTTGATATATACATTTTAAAACCTGGGAGCTCTTTTATGCATGCACAGCTTTTCCATGTCCCCTTTATTCTTAGTTTTATCATGATTTTTGATAAATGGGAAAAGGAGAAGTGAAGAAAACAAGAATTTATCCAAGCTGTAAAATTTTAGATATAATATGCCTAAAAATTAGTGACTTGAATGAGGTTTATATTGGTCTATGCTTTTCTCTTTCTCACCATCTCCCCATTCCCAAATCCCAAAGATAATAATGACAGTGTGTATACCAAGGGGGATAGCATTTGAAGGTAATTGATGACTTCAGCCAATGATTTCCCCCTCTCACCAAAGGAAACAATGGATTTTGTAATTCCAGATGCTCTCTTTACACACTTTAGCAGTCATATGATTTTTTCATTGAGTAGTAAATTGGCCATTATTACTGATTCTTTGGCAAATTGCAGGAGTTAATGTATTAACCCAGAGCACAATATTTTCACTTTTAAGACATATTCACAATTAGCTGCTTTTCATGATCTCCCTGGAGTTCTAATTTAATTAGCAGTTGACACATCAAGGTCATTTCATTTAAATAGAAGTTCCGTTTTAAAATAGCACATATAGTCACGTGTAAACAACAGGGATACATTCTGAAAAATGTGTAGTTAGGCAATTTTGTCATTGTGCATACATCATAGAGTGTACTGACTCAAACCTAGATGCTACAGCCTACTACACGCCTAGACTAGATGGTGCTAATCTTATGGGACCATCATCGCATGTACTGTCTGTTGTTGATTGAAACATCACTATGCAGCACATTACTGTATTTTCTTGGTTTTATCAACCCATCAATATTTGCTCAACTGAGACACCATCTGACTTCCAGTTTAATCTAGTTGTGATTATAATCCTAACCATTCTACTCAAAATCCTTTTTAAAAATGCTTGTTAATGTTGTCGATATTGCTAATGAATTCTGGTGCTAACATTAGCCATCTTATCATGTTGCCCTTTCCACATTTCGTTCTTGTCCTGCCTTCTCTTTTAGAAACATAATTTGTCACCATCATCCATTTATGTAGTTTAAAAAGTCAAATGGTTCTACAAAACTTATTTTGACAATTAGCAGTCTTCTTCCCCTTCGATACACTCTATTCCCATTCCCCAGAAGCAACTACTTTCTACTCTCTTAGATGTTTCTTTTGGTATTTACTTTCCAATTGCTAAACAACAAATGCTTCTATTTCTTATTTTTTAATTTCAAAATACTACCTATTGGCTTTCTGCTATAGACCCTGAGGACTTAACTCTTAGACCACCCCTCCCCCACAGACGACTCTCCGCATATTCTTGCCCTTAATGCAGTCTTCCAATGTAGTTATAGCAAAATTGGCTGGATTGGTACTTAATAATGATATTATTATTACCATACAAATATTATTCAGAACTAAGCCATGCCATGTAGTTCAGACAGGTTTTCTTTCTTGTACAACTTTGCTTATCACGGAGTTGATATTTATTTTGTTTTCTTTTTACTGTTAGTACTTATTTTTCCATCTGTCCATCATCATTTCATACCTAAATTCTCTATCAGAAGTAATGCTTTCCTCAATCACATTTCAGGTATTCTATCATTTTCCTTTTCTTAGAGACTTTCCCCCTGGATTCTTTGTTCTCCAGTTGCTTTCTAGGCTTAATGATTTGCCTCACCGTTAGATCTTCCTGCATCATCTTCTTGAAGATTCCTTTCACTTTCCCAGTGTTACATGCCCTGTGGCCTCCCTTGTATTCTTTTACTCCCTTGTTTTGTGGGAGCATATTCTGTAGTAGTTCCAATGAATAAATATTATTATTTATTGCATTGAGTTTCAGCTTTGATTTACCTATTGTACTCTGGACTTTGGGAACAGAAATCTTATTCTTACACATTTAGTAGCTTATTTAATGTTGAATGAATGAAAAGTAAAATAAAATAAATATCAGATGCTCTAGGTCCATCCATGGCACTAGAATTACTCATGACTAGAAGACAGAGTAAATGTAATCCATCATAGCTGGGCCACACAACTCCAATGTGATGGGAAAGTTCTGAAATATGAATCTTTGACAATGATGAGATAATGTTCACAAGCAACAACAACAAAAACTCAGACTCACTGCATTTTAATTTCAATTTTAGCTAATTAATTGTCTTATTGAGGATGCAGAAACAAGAAGAGCAGAAGTCTCTTTGGAAAGATGTGCCTAGACATCCACTTTTAGTCATAAAACCATGCAACATGATCCAGACAATAAATTGAAAGAAAAGTACCCACAACCACTACATTTTTATTGAGTGGGCTTCTTTGACTAGCCCAATTATGAATGCAACCACAGATATAGTAAAACTTGATTATAAATTATTCATTATTCAATAAATGCAATTATGCTTCAAGTCAAACCATGTCTCTTGTACAGATACATGTCCTGTATAAAAGAAAATCTTAGTGCTGATGTTAAACTTGACCATTAACACAAGTTAAAACAAATACTTAATGACTATATATCACGTCTGATTTTAAAAACTCATATTGCTATAATTGTTCTGATACATCCATACAGATGTACATTTGATCTAAATCAATTTATAAGGTTATGCAATCCCAACAAAAACATTATCAAAATTTCCTTTAGAGCCAAATTTTATAAGTTGATTAGTAAGGTCATTTGGAAAAAAATAAGCAAAAATAGAAAAGAATATTATGAAAAAGAATAGCAATGAGGTAGCGAGAGCAGAGTTAGCCCTGCCAATATTATGACATATTATGAAGCCTCCAGAATAAAACAGTGTGGTGTCAGTACATAGTCATAGAACTACATAGCATATTAAAAATCTAGAAATAGATCCAATTGTGGGTGTAAAATTGGTATACAATAAAATCAGAATATCACATCATCGGGTAAAATATAGACTATTTAATAAATTGTATTGGGCTAAATAGATAGCCATGAAAAAATAAAATTGGATTTTTTCTTCCTATCATACTCCAGAATAAATTCCAAATGGATCAGATGTTTAAATGTAAAAATTTAAACCTATAATACTAGAAGTGAATTCCTTTACAACCTGAAAGTAAGAGAAAGTTTCCTAACTATGACTCAAATCCAGAAGCAGTAAGAAATTAGATACATACGTTTGATAACATAAAAATTAAAATAAAACATTTGCATGGCAAAAGATCACAGAAGTAAACTAAAAGACAAATGACAAACTAGGAAAACATTTTAATTTTTATCACAAAAATTTAAAATTGCTAATACGTGAAGAGCTTCTAAACACAGAGAAGTAAAACACTAACCACCCAATAGAAAAATGGGCTGGATTAATGAAAAGAAAGTTCAAAGAACGAGAAACGCAAATAGCTCTCGTCATCATAAAAGGAATAGAAACCAAAGCTACACTGAGTCACTTCTTCTCACCTTTTTTTTTGTCAAAAGCCAAAAGTTTGAGGGGTCAGCCTGGTGTTGCAGCAGTTAAGTTCGCATGTTCCACTTCCTCGGCCCAGGGTTCCCTGGTTGGGATCCCGGGTGCGGACATACCCATCGCTTGTCAAGCCAGGCTGTGGCAGGCAACCCACATATAAAATAGAGGAAGATAGGCACAGATGTTAGCTCAGGCCAGTCTTCCTCAGCAAAAAAAAGAGGAAGATTGGTGGCAGATGTTAGCTCAGGGCTAATCTTCCTCAAAAAAAAAAAAAAAGCCAAAAGTTTGAGAATGTATTCTATGGACAGGTTGTGAGGACACAGGTACTCTCTACGTTTCTGGAGGGAATGGAAAATGGAGGAGACTTTGGCAATATGTAACAAAATTGTATATGCATCTACCATTTTACCTGACAATCCTACCTCTCAGATTCTATCCAAGGCTACATTTAAAGAATAAAAACAGTATATGCACTAAGTTGTATACTGCAAGACTTCACAGTAACAACCCGTATATCCATTAGAAGTCTGATCGATTGAACAACCTATAGAACAACCACACAGTGGAGAACTATTCATTTACACAAAGGGATGAGGAGTATCTCTATATCCTGCTCTGGCATGATTTTGAGGATGTATTGTGAAGTAAAAAGAGCAAAACGAAGAAAAGTTGTGGCATACTATCACTCATGAAAAATAGGTAGATATAAGAACATATTTAAGTATCTGCTTATATTTTAAAACAAACAATAAACTAATAAAGTTCAAAATTTTTTAAAAATCTACATAGAGTGACAGAGAAGGAAAGGAATGGGGTGGACAGACCAAGGAGAGAAGTTAGCCTTGTTTGAATCTATCTCATTCTGGATATTTACCTTTGAAATTATGTAAATGTTTTTACATAATTATAAAACTTAGTTGTTACTTTTAAAATGCAGTGCCAAAAATTTAAAAATTAAAATAAAGGGAATGGTCCTAAATATATTTCTGGGTGATGACATAGTCACATGTAGAGGAACTAAATAATTCTATGCGACTTTAAAACGATAATTTGCACATTCCTGAAGGGTGTATTCTAATACTATAAATATGCTAAAGACAAGGAAAACTACCAAAAAACAAGTTGTATTCTCTTTTCCGTAATCATATAGTTGGCAGTAGCATTGGTATTGTTATTCCCAGACAGTTGGGACTATATTAAGGGAGAAAAGAGTTGAGTATCGATGTGACAATCTAATTCTAAAATTCCTAGTGTTACTGAGAACTGAGATTCCTGGAGTAGGAGAAAGAAGATACAGATGTGATATCAAAGTAGGTTAAGCAAAAAATTTAAGTAGTCCTGAATTTGAATTGGACACATCAATAAAAACTCATGATTTTTTATCTTTAAAAACATATCTCTATATTTCTTAGTATCGTCCACTGAGAAAGCCATCCCAGTAGCAATGATGACCCCTACAGACTAGACTGTGGTGTCCAAATATTTTTTCCCACTCAAAAGGACCAGGGCTTCTTGTAGAAATGACTGTTTACAGATACAGAATAGGAAATGTACAGATGAGGCTAGAATCCTACCTTATGATAAGGACCCTGCAAAAGACTACAGGTGTCTTGCAAAAGTACTCAGCAGCCAACCTGAACAAGATCCCACTGGTCAAAGCAGGATAATTTGAACAATAAGGAAAATAACTGCAATGGATTGAAACATACTAAGGTTGTATATTCATGTATGTGTGCATGTGTGCTTACATGGACGTATGAGTAATCAATGAGATCACAATGAAATCCCCAAAATAAATAATCACACTACTTGATCACAGTTGGAGGATGCTTACTAAATCATTATTTTAAAAACTATTAAACATAGGGTGGAAAATGAAGCATTTATCCTGATTTTTCTATATAAATTGTACCATTTGGGAGAAAAGTTTTGAGGAGACATTTCTCTTGGTAGGTATTTCTAGCTAATACATGAAAAAAGCTGCTAGGATTAGACTATAACAATTTTGGAAACCCTAATTAATGGATCTAGGTTGCTAACAACAGCATCTGCAAACATCACGAAAAGGAAAACAAACCTCCCTATGGAAGAACCTAAAACCATCTAGAAGCCTTCTTTGCCCTTCCCACAATTAACTGTCAGATTTATCTTCTCAAGCCTCCAAACATAGCTATCAATTTATAGGAAACTCAGAGGACAGAGCCACATGGGGTACAACTAGCAAAATCTAGTCTCTGGACAAATGACCCAATTTATTCAATGAATAAATTGTGACGAAAGAAAGATAGAAGGAAAGAGACAGAGAGAGACAGAGCACACCTATAAATTAAAAGTTATTTGTAATATGTGGAAATTATTTGGATCTCAATTCCAATGAGCAATTTTTTAAAAAATTAAAAACATAAATGCACATTTATAACTTTTATGAGACAATTGGAAAGGTGAAGACTGACTGGATATTTGATGAGACTGAGAAACTGTTGTGATTATTTTTTAAGTATGATAATTGCATCATGGTTTTATTTTTATTCCTTTGATAGATGTATACAGAAATATTGTGGATAAACAATATGATGTCTAGAATTTCTTTCAAAATAACAAGGGAGGGGGAAATCAGTGGGGACATAGTTAATTTGGCCATGAATTGTTAATTGTTGAAGCTGGGAGATGGGTACCAGGCAGACCACTATACTGGTCAGTTTCCTTTTGCGTATATTTGGAATGTTCCATGATCAAAACTTAGAATCGGGGAAGATTTTTACTATAAAACATTTAGACAGCACCTAACACATAGAAAGCATTCAATTAACTATTAGTAATTAGCCATTAATATTGTTTTGTTATTTTATAGATTGAAGATCACAAGGTTAGTTTTCTCAGGGATATTTATTTTCTTTTTAAGTAATATATATATGTATGTGGAGATATACATATGTCATAAGCTACCACTACTATCATTATTATCTCATGTTCCACGCAACTGGGTTTTCAGAGGTATAGGTTATTGAATTTGAGGCTAGCAAACTATTTCATACAATTGCCTTTGTGAAAATATATTTTAGAATTTCCTTATTAAAACATCATAAATTTTTAGCAACACTGTAGTGAAAAGTAACTGACAAATTTCATTATCTCTTGATAGTAAATTAACTCTATATTTTTAAAAGTCATAAATCGATAAGAAATAGAAATTTTTTCATTTGCTGTTCAATTACATAACCACTTCCCTATCCAACTTTCATGTGCCCTGGTCCAACTGAAAATAAACAAGGTCAACCCCACGCCAAGCCATAATGTATCACTTCCTTTTTGTGTGTCCAAAGTCCCCTTTCTATGCTTGTTTTCTCATTGTCCTGGGTGATAATCCTTCTCCCAAACTCAGTCACCCAACACCCTCCTCCTAACTTCAGTCCTGACATCATCAAAATAGAGAAGATCTAAGTGTTTTTTACTTCTTAATTAGATACACCTTGATTCACATTAAATTATACCAAAAATCTTGCTTTCATCTGGTATTTACCTTTAAAGTTTTGTTTTTAGTTTTGTAGCAGAATAAATTGAAGCACCTCTCTCCTTTTTATAAGGGGACAGTGAGTGATCAGAAAAGATCTAGGCAGGCCTGGCACCCTCTTTCCCAGGTGGCTCCAACAAAGCTAGTCTCTAAGTCAACAGAAGTAATGAAAAGAAATTCAAGAAGGGAACAGTGGTGGTGACATTCTAGGCAAACAGAAAGGCAGACCTAAGCAAACACCTACAGGGTAGCATGAAACTGCATAACTTACTGGAGAAGAACACAGTAAAAGCTTGGGGGTTTGGACTTTTTATTTTTGCTGAAGATTGGCAACAGATGTTAGCTAACGGCCAATCTTCCTCATTTCGCTTCCTCACTTTGCTTACTCAACGGCAGAGTTGAGTAATTGAAACAGAGACCAACCCTAAATATTTATTTACCAATCCTAAAATATTTATTATCTGTCCCTCTACAGAAAAAGTTTCCTGACCCTTGTTTTAAGTAAGGGGGGACCACCAAAGGATTATAATGCAGAAAAATCATGACGATACTTATGTTTTAGAATGGGTCAAACAATACGAAGAGTTAAAGCTCTAAATGCGTATATTGCCAAACGGGGCTTTAGAAAGTTACATCAATTTACAAAGCAACAAGAAGTTTAGAAGAATTCCCAGCTCATTTAACTGAACACTTGATTTCAACAGGTACCATCACTGAGTTTATTCTTCCTGTTTTTACTTTGCCACTTTAATGGGTTCAAAATAATTCAATCATGTTATTTTCATTTAAATTCTTTGCTTGTCAGGGTAAACTTTTTATATGTTTAATAGCAATTTCTACATTCGTTTGCTTAATGTCTGTATTCTTTACCCGTTTTCCATTAAGATTTTAAATTGATATGTAAAAACTCTCTATAGAGTACATTTAATCTTCAGCTACAGGATGGGTATGTTTTAACTATGGTCTGAGTAAGCAAGGTCAACCAAGGTCTGCTGGAAGGGAAAGCCTTGATAGGGTGTTCCAGTGAATTCGAGGTCTGCTTGTGGGATACCAATTCAGTGAGTTCATGCCATGAGTGATGCTGATACAAAACAGCCATCTGTAAAGTTAGGACAAAATAGTCAATGCGCACATTCATCTCTTTGACTCATTTTCCTTTAACTTTGAGTGTTAAGGGACTACTTTGTTCTTGTTTCTTGTTTTACTGCTTGTTCATTTTCCTGCCTGTTTGTTTTTCCTTTGGACACAAAATTTGTTTCCAAAAATTCCAAGACAGTAGAATCAGCACCTTCTGATCCTATCTTATCTGCCATTAACCATCTGTCTGGGCTAATTAGGATGCCTTGAACAAGCCCAATGACTTACTCATTAGCAACATGTTTTCCTGCTGTGGCGTTGATAGCTAGCAGTACTACCATTTATCATAGATCTCTCCAAGTTACTTCCTTGGAGATTTCCCCATATTCAGTATTTGAAAAATGCCTTTTTACTCAAAGACAGTGAAATTGGTACATGGCCGCAGAAACACTTTGCAGGAATTACACGTAAACCTGTGAAACCATCCAGTCACAGTTAAAGACTGTTCTATATTACTCCAAACCTGCAATTTTCAGACTTTTTCAATATTTTCAGACTTCCTGGTTTTCTTTTCTGCCAAAGGACTAAGAAGATGAAAAATTAATAGAACAGCGGGGCGCGGGGGCAGGGGGGCTTTTCTTTGAACAATTCTCAAATGAAAATTGTGAATAAAGTTATGAAAGCTTTTATATCTACTAAAGAAACTGCAATGTGACATCCCATTTCAGACTGCTTCTAACTTCAATCCCTTTGTCCCAAATCTTCAAAGTTCATTAGAGAAGAACAATTCCAAAATCCAACATTCTCCAATTAAGGTGCATTTTAAATTGCTAGATAATAAGAAACTTGAATATAGACTTTTCTCATTAAATTTTCTCAGCTTTTGTACTCTCTTCCGTGGTGCATAATTTTAATTTATAGTTTCTGTGGAAAAGCTAATATTCTACAGAGATAAAAACACATCTAATATTTGTAGCCAAGGACATTAGGGCAAGAACTTACATTCTGCAACAGAGAAATAAAACTTTTACAAGAGTCACTAGAAGGAACACAATGAAAAACCAACTGCATGAAACTAATCCCACCTACTCCAGAAAAATTAAGGACAACTGGAGTTTGGTAGTAGGAGTCATGAGAAAACAAAGTCAAGTCAAATTTACTACAGTAACCATTTTTAAGGGAATTCTACAAATTTGTTGGTCATGTTACAGGAGTATTGCTTATATGGTACTCTTCATCCAGGATGGAAATCTAAAGCCTGGGTTTTACAAGGAGTTTCTATATTGACACAACACTGTCTCCTGTAACTGTCCACACCCTACAGGCATACACACGGTGTTTCTAGGCTGCCAATCCAGCCATATTTCTTGGTGGGATGAAGGTGTTATTCCAGCCCCTCAGTTATTCAGGAAAAGTGAGAAACTCTAAATCTCTATTCTCTCATTGTCACAGATTGAAGCCTGGCTTCCTTCTCTCTCTCAGAAAACTATAATTCTTGGGTACTTTGAGGATGGAGATCTCCATTTGATCTCAATCATAGTTCCTTGGTGGCAGCTCTCAACCATTCAAAGAGTCCCCAGGTCAGTCATTGGTGGTTGTGACCCTACATTACTTTCTCAACTGTCTCTAGAGGCAGTGCCTGCTAATTCCCTGCTGAGATTTCTATTGGCAGGGATTTACTCCCAGTACTTGTTCAAGGCTCTGGGAAATTGCATGATATTATATCACCCTTCTAACTGTACTTTCTGCTCCCATCTGCCATTCTTTGAGGAAAGGTCCATTTTTATTAATCTTCTGTTGAACTCTCATGCTTCTTAATGGGGCCCTCATAGAGTGCTGCAACATAAAGTTTATCACTAAGAGTGATGTCATCAAGATTACGACATAGATCATTCTGAATTCAGTCTCCCTCACAAGAAGACAAACTAGCAACTATCCACAGACAAGTCACCATTGTGAAGCATGCCCCTTGGACAACAGAGACTGAGAAGGACCGCATTTAGAAGGGCCAGAGGAGCAGCTACACTTTCACCACATGCCCCCTCCCCCAGGCCACCACAACGCTGCACCCCGAGGGCACCTCTGAGAAAAAGATAACCCAAGGTGGACATCCTAGTTCCCCCAGCATTGCAGGATGCTTCTGAGGAGGCCCAATCAGATCTAACCTCACTGGGGGTATCTACAGAGCTCAATCACTGGGGATAAGATGGAGACAGAGAAATGCACTAAGGGTAAGATCTTGGTAGACTCTATTCCTGCTTGCAACAATGCTGAGCAGTCCTTTAGTCACTACTACTTTGTGCAGAAAGTGCTCATACTACCCAAAGCCATCTATAGATTCAACAACCTCTATCAAAACTCCAAAGACGTTTTTTACAGAAATAAAAAAAAGATCAATCCTAAAACTCATATGGAACCACAAAAGACCCCTGAATAGCCAAAGTAATCCTAAAACATAAAACAAAGCTGGAGACATCCCACTTCCTGATTTCAAACTATACTACAAAGCTGTAGTAATCAAACAGTATGGTATTGGCATAAAACAGACACATAGACCAATGGAACAGAATAGAGAGCCCAGAAATAAACCCATGCATATATGGTCAATTAATTTGTGACTAAGGAGCCAAGAATACAATGAGGAAAAGACAGTCTCTTCAATAAATAGTATTGGGAAAACTGGATAGCCACATGCCAAAGAATAAAACTGGACCCCTACCTATACCATCCACAAAAATCAACTCAAAATGGATTAAAGACTTAACATAAAACTCCTAGAAGAAAACATAGGGAGTAAGCTCCTTGACATCAGCCTTGGCGATGATTTTTTGGATCTGGCAACAAAAGCAAAGGCAACAAAAACAAAAGTCAACAAACGGGACTACAGCAAACTAAAAAGCTTCTCTACACAAAACAAATGATCAACAAAATGGAAAGGCAACCTGGGGAATGGGAGAAGATATTTGCAAACCATAGATCTGATAAGGGGTTAGTATTCAAAATACATAAGGAACTCATACAGCTCAATAGCAATAAAAAATAAGTAATACAATTACAAAATGAACAAAGGACCTGAATAGATGTTTTTCCAAATAGGGTATACAAATGGCCAACAGGTACACGGAAAAGCACTCATCATCACTAATCATCAAGGAAATGCAAATCAAAACTACATACCTCACACTTGTTAGGATATCTCTTATCAAAACGACAAGAGATAAAAAGTGCTGAGGATGTGGAGAAAAGGGAAACTTGTGCCGTGTTGGTGGAAATGTAAATTGGTACAGCCATTATGGAAAATAGTATGGATGTTCCTCAAAAAATTAAAAATAGATCTGTCTTGTGATCCAGTAATTCCACTTGTGGAAGAATAACCGAAGGAAATGAAATCACTATCTTGAAGACATATCTGCACCCCCATGTTCATTGCAGCATTGTTTACAATAGCCATGACATGGAAACAACCCAAGTGTCCGTCAATGGACGAATGGATAAAGAAAATAATATATATATATATATATGTGTGTGTGTGTGTGTGTGTATATATGTGTGTGTGTGTGTGTATATATATATATGTGTGTGTGTGTGTGTGATGGAATATTATTTGGCCATGAAAAAGGAAATCCTGCCATTTAAAATGACATAGATGAAACTTGAGAGCATTATGCTAAGTGAAATGAGTCAGACAGAGAAACTCAAATACCGTATGATCTCACCTATATGTGGAATCTAAACAAACAAAACTCATAGAAACACAGTGGCTTGGTGGTTGTCAGCAGTAAGGGGTGGGGGAAATCGGTGATGGTAGTCAAAGGGTGCAAACTTCAGTTATAAGATGAATAAGTTTTGGGGACACAATATACAGCATGGTGACTATAGTTAACAATACTGCATTGTATACAGACTTGAAAGTTACTAAGACAGTGAATCTTGAAAGTTCTCACTACAAAAATTAAGTAACTATGAGAGGTGATGGATGTGTTAACTAACCTTATTGTGGTAATCATCTCACAATACATACATCAAATCATCAAGTTGTACACCTTAAACTTGCACAAAATTATACGTAGTTATATATCAATAAAGCTGGGGAAATAAAAACTCACCATTCCCACCTTTCAGGACAGAATGCTGTATTCTGATCCCTTGCTATTCAAAGTGTGGTCAGAGGACCAGCAGCACTGACATCGACTGGGGCTGATTAGAAATACGGAGTCTCACTTTCAACCCCAGGCCTACCAAATCAGAATCTACATTTTCTCGAGACGCCCAGGTGATTGACATGCAGATTAAAGTTTGGTGAGCACTGGGGGAGGTGCTTCAGCAAATGAATTTTAGTTTCTGTCTGTCCCTCTCAGGCATCTTTAGCCGTGTTTAACAAGCACCACACGTGACTCTTAGCAACCAGGAATTGTGAGAAACTTGAGAAGTTGTTCTGACGCTTTAGAGGGTATCAGATTCACCAGGACGCACTTTTGCGTCCCAGCCTGAGATCCTGACTCAGTAAGTTGGTGAAGTAGCCCAGGACCTGCATTTAAAACAAACTGCCCAGGTGATGTTAATGAAATGTTCCAAGACCAACCCCTTGAAGGGCATTGAATGGGGATATTATTCACTGTAGTGTTGGCCCTATCTCAAACCGTGGGACCAAAGCTGTTCACAGGTCATAGATTACTGGATCATATTTCTGAGAGTTATGGTTCAGACCTTTACAGCCTAATTTAACACAAAATGTGTTCTTGCCTCAATGACTCTGCTGACTAGTTCCCTGTAATTTTCCTATCAACTACTGAACTCCCTACCGGTCCTTTAGTTCCTCAGTAGTTAAGGTTGCTGTCCTTAAAGCCCAAATTACCCTTGCTAGGTCATGGAAAAATTCTTTGTGCTCTATCCAATGCTAGCTTCTGGATCAGATCTCTGCTGTCTACGTGCTGCCTGTCTTGGGGATCCCTGTGAATTTTGTTGGTCTGTTCTTTGTTTAATTGATCAGTAGTCTTTCGCAATTATTTTTAGTTATGAAACTCTTTTTTTCAAGAAAAATCTTATATGGAACTCCAATAAAATACTCATAAAACAAAGCTGCCGTGACTGAGATCCGGGGGGAAAGGCAAGTACAGGCAGAACCTAACTAGATAGTCTTCCCACCCCCCAATACACACACACACACACACACACACACACACTTTCACACCCTCATGCACACACATTTATTTGAACATACAAAACCATTCACTCCTATTTACACAACACACTCGTGCACACCTCCATTCTCTCACATTTCCACAATTCACATGCATATTCCCATTTACACACATGTGCTCACATGCACACACCCTATGCACTCACATTTGCATGCACACACGCATGCAAACAGACATACCCTCAAACCTGAGGCAATTCTACAAAACCTTGTGGCTCCACGGAAGACAATCTCAAAATCTCTGCCTTAGGTCATAGATTCCATTTTTTGGCTATACTATTGGGCTGCTTTCCTAGACTTAAATGCCTGACTTTAAATCTACCTTCAAAAGAACAGGATTGCCTCTTCTTAAAAAATGACTAATGCAATTCACTCTCCTGTTCACATTTCCAGTTCTAAATTAATCTGTGGGTTTGGTTAAAATTCCTGTTAAGGGGGCTGGCCCTGTGGCCGACTAGTTAAAGTTCCGCGCGCTCCACTTCGGCAGGCTGGGTTGATGGTTTCAGATCCTGGGTGTGGACTTACTCCACTCATCAGCCATGCTGTGGAGGCATCCCACAGACAAAGTAGAGGAAGACTGGAGCAGATGTTAGCTCAGAGGTAATCTTCCTCAAGAAAAGGGGGAGGATTGGAAATAGATGTCAGCTCAGGGTGAATCTTCCTCACATGCACACACAGAAAATTCCTGTTCAAATATTTCTTAGTCAGGCCCATTCAACTACTTATCAAGCTTGGATTGTTACATGCTCATACACATTCTCTGAAAAAATAAATTCGCAAATTAAAATTAGAAATTGTTGTGTGCAGCTGAAATACCTAAGTATTTCTTGTTTTGGTACTAATGGAAATGATACTGTTTTTAAATTCATAATTTTTCAAGGCTAGAGTATTGATATATAATTGATTTTTGCGTATCAGCTTTGTAGTCTGCAAACTTCCTAAGCTCATTTATTACTTTCAGTAACTTTTTGGAGATTCTTTGGAGTTTTCCACATAGGCAATCATGGTATCTTCAAATAGTAACACTTTTATTTCTTCCTTTCAATTCGCATGCTTTTTACTTCTTGTGCTTGAATAATTACATGGGCTAAGATCTCCAGCATGATGTGGAATAGGAGCAGTGAGGGTGGACATCCCTGCCTTGTTCCCAATTTTAGAGGGAAAGCATTCCGTCTATCATCAAGCATGATATAAGCTGTAGGCCTTTTTATTGATGCTCATTATCAGGTTAAGGAAGTCCCCTTCTATCCCTAATTCATTGAGAGTTTTTATCGTAAACAAATGTTGAACACTATCAAAAAGATCATATGTTTTTTCTCTTCATCTGTCAATATGGTGAATTTTATTGATTGATTTTTGAATATAGTTTAAATCTGCATTCAGTTCTTGAAGCTTTGCTATGTTTCTTTGGGTCTGTATCACAAATGAGCTGCTCAGAGGTGAGCCTTGGACTTCTGTGGATTCAGACACAGAATTGGGGGCCCTCTTCTCCAGCTATCCTCTCTCTGGGATGTCCCCAAACTCTCACACACTCATAGCCCTCTTTTTCTCATTGCTGTGGCCAGAAACACAGGGTTTCTCTCTGAGTTTTAGCTGCCTGCACTGAGTGTCATGCTTCTCAGTGACTGAGACCTGCCCTCAGGACAAGACAAGAGATAAAAGAAGAGAGAAAGAAAACAAGGATCCCCCAAACTAGTGAGATTTCAGAGGCACTTTTTCTAGTTCCTCTGGGTAGACAGATGAAGTCACTACTGGAGTTTTCACTTCCCATGCCACTGCTGTGCAGTTTAGGGCCAAAGGGAAAATAATAAAAACTAGAAAACATGGTCCCCTGTGGGTCATTTCTCCAGTGTTTCACTCTTTTCCACAACCCTCTGTTTTGTTTACTTAAGTGTCTTCAAGTCATTGATTTTTGTATTTTACCCAAATATTTTCAGTTGTAATAATTTTGGAGATAGGTTTGCATTATTTCATCTTGAATAGAACTAGAAGTCATAAGAATCTATATATAAAACTTAAAACACATGGTCACACATGAAGTACCAGGTAATTATCTGTCTTAATCTACTTATTTCTAGAGCTAAAGAATGATGACCCTGGACCACAATTTTATTGAATACTTTTAACATTATGGGTGGTAAATATAAGTTTCAGAGGACAGTTAACAACTTGCTGGAACACTCCCAGCATGAATTTGGTAATGCTCAAGTATCTCAAACTATTTTTCAAAAATTTTGCGAGGAACAGGGAGGGAACAACTTAAAATGAGCTATGCCTTGAGTCCTTTCTTATACCTTAATTTCACAATTTGTGTGTATAGTCATGTGCTACATAATGACATTTCCATCAATGACAGACTGTGTATATGACAGTGGTCCTGTAAGATTATTACCATGTAGCCCAGGTGTGTAGTAGGCTATAACATCTAGGTTTGTGTAAGTACACTCTATGATGTTCACACAAAAGCAAAATTTCCTAACGACACATTTCTCAGAACGTGTCCCATTGTTAAGCAGTGCATGACTATATGACTGCATTTTGAAGGGAAACAAATCCATCTATATCTAATCCTTTAATCTTCTAACAAACAAATTTTGGTTTTTAGAGCCATTTGATATTTCAGACCTTAGTAGACGTTTTTTTCCACCCTGTAAAAACAGGAAGTGGTCATCTGCCAAATGTAAACTAACTTGAAAATCTTAAGAAGGTCATGTTGAGTTCACAACTTCAAATGCAAAAGGTTCATGGGTGCATTCTAAACTTGGCAACACTTGTTTATCCGCTTTCTTCAGTCCTAAAAATCACCTGGCATTATGTAGGTTTACTGAAATTAGACTTATCCAAACTTAAAGGTATTCCTACATAACATTTTTCATAAAAGAAAGGAATAGGGAAGTGGATACTGAGTAAAAAGCACAGAAATTTTGTTAAACTGGAATATTTTCAGCAAAATAAATAACATAATGCTGGATTACAGCCCAACATGTAAAATAAATAACCATGAATCCATACTGATATAAATAAGTCATTGAATAAATAAATAAATAGAGGGTAATAGACAGATCTCTCATGCAGAAGAATGCCAAATATTTCATGTAGATATTTTCCCCTCAAGGAGATGGAGTATAACTGCCCACCCCACAAGTGTGAGCTGCACATAGTGACTTCCCCCCAGAGAGTACAGGATGGAAAGTGGAGAAAAGAGAAAAAGTAACTTTCCAGTGGAGAAACTTGACAAACACCTCTCAGCCAGGTGATCAAGGTTAGCAGAAGCAGTGCTAGGTCACATTGATAGCATATACCCTCAACATTATGGGATAAAATGGCCCTTTACATCTGTGGTCTTCCTCTCCAAAACCTCACCCCAGTATAACTTTGGAAAAAAATCAGAAAAATAGCAATATAGTAGATGCTACAATATACCTGACCAGAACTCCTCAAAACTATCAGGGTCATCAAAAACAAGAAAAGTCTAGAGGAGAGGGAGGATCCAAGATGGCGCCGTGAGTAGTCCTCTTTGTCTCTCCCCCTTCGAGTCTACAATTATTTTGACACTTATCGCTTAACAAAGGATATCCAGACAGCATCTCAGGACGTCTGAGAGACCCACGCAACTATACATCGGAAGGCGGACGGACTTTCCTCCGGGAGGATGTGGAAATAGGTGAAAACTCTCCGACCCCGACCGAACAGCCTAGTACCCGCAAGCAGCTTTCTTCCAACGGACGCCCCCAGAAGATCAACACACATCTAGGGCAGGAGCGAGCACACAACAGAGGAGCGACGGTGGAAACAGGTGACCAGAACCCTACCTAAACCCCCCGCAATTACTCCTTAATGCAGCGGGAAACTCTAGAGTTGCACACCTGAGCCCGTGGGGAGAGTCTCTCCCCGCCATTGGCGGGGAGATCCCGCCTGGTGTTCGCGGCACCCGGAGGGTCCCAGAGAGAGTCGCTGAGGGTACGGAGGTCCCCCCGCTGCCACTGCCTGCACGGCGGGGCTAGAGATTGCCGGAGATCTCCGAGCGGCCTGGGGCTGGGGGAAGCTCCAAAGGCCAGCTCTGCGCCCCGGAGGGGAAGCTCCAGAGTTCAGCCCGGGCAGCAGACAAAACTCTCTGTCTGCCATTAGCGGAGGGGCCACGCCCAGCATTCACGGCTCCGGGAAAGTCCCGGAGAGAATCCCAGAGGGCAGGACGACCCCCAGCTGCCGTTGCCCGCCCCGTGGGGCTAGGGATTGCTGGAGATCTCGGAGAGGACTGGGGCTGGGGGAAGCTCCAGAGGCCGGCTCTGCACCCCGGAGGGGAAGCTCCAGAGTTCTGCCCGGGCAGCAGACAAAACTCTCTGTCTGCTATTAGTGGAGGGGCTACGCCCAGCATCCACAATACCGGGAGGGTCCCGGAGAGGAGAATATTAGGCAGGGCAGCAGCGGACCAGCTACCACTGAAATCAGGATCTCTGGCTATCCCCCAAGACAGGGCAAAGGGCTCCCCGAGTTCCTGGGGAACAGGACTGGGGCTGGGGGGAGTTCCAGCGACCCAGCTCCATAGCCTAGGGGGAAACCCTACAGGCTCACAGCAGCCTCAGGGAAAGCCTCTGCACAGCACTAGTAGAAAGCACCCATCCGGCAGCCACAAGGCTGGAAGACCCCGGGACAAAAGTAGCATAGCTAGGGGAACTAACCACAGACTGTAGAAGATGCCAATAGCTCTCCTGCGACCCACAGTGGACAAGTGAGATTTTGTGGGTGCCGACAGCGACGGAGCGACAAATATAAGTGATCCCACCCCTGGCCACTGGAAAAGCCCATAACACTGTTGCAGACCCCAAGGAGGGAGCACGTCTAGGTGGGCTGCAGCAGTAGGCACCAGCAGCCTGAAGCCCCCCTCTGACGGCCCCCATGGCAGAGGAGGGAATCCAAAGGACCACTGTGACTACGAGGAGGGGCCCAGGCCCAGCTAGCAACTGCAGACAGGGTTCCTGGTTGGTGCAGTACAAACAGCGGCTCCCCCACCACAGCAGCTGAAACAAGTGAAAGGAGCAACTAAACTCTATCTCTATGCGGAGGCACAAATCAACAACATCAAGCAATATGAAAAAATACATTAAATCTCCAGAACAGAAAGAAAATAACAAATACACAGAAAACAATCCCAAAGAAAATGAGATATATAACCTAAATGATGATGACTTCAAAACAGCCATCATTAAAATACTCAATGAGTTAAGAAAGAATTCTGACCGACAACTCAATGAGTTCAGGAGCTATGTCACAAAAGAGTTTGATACGATAAAGAAGAACCAAACAAAAATATTGGAAATGAAGAACACAATAGAGGAGATTAAGAAAAATCTAGATGCTCTGAACAGTAGGGCCGATAATATGGAGGAAAGAATTAGCAATTTGGAAGATGGCAATATAGAATTGCTGCAGGCAGAAGAGGAGAGAGAAGCAAGACTAAAAAGAAATGAAGAAACTCTCCGAGAATTATCAGACACAATTAGGAGATGCAATGTAAGGATTATAGGTATACCAGAGGGAGAAGAGAAGGAGAAAGGGGCAGAAAGCCTATTCAAAGAAATAATGGCTGAGAACTTCCCAAATCTGGTGAGAGAGATGGATCTTCAGGTGACAGAAGCCAATAGATCTCCAAACTTTATCAATGCAAGAAGACCAACTCCACGGCATATAGTAGTGAAGCTAGCAAAAGCCAACGACAAGGAGAAAATACTAAGGACAGCCAGGCAAAAGAAACTAACCTACAAAGGAACCCCCATCAGGCTATCAGCAGATTTCTCAGCAGAAACTTTACAGGCCAGAAGAGAGTGGAATGATATATTCAAAAATCTGAAGGACAAAATCTACAGCCGAGAATTCTCTACCCAGCGAAAATATCCTTCAAATACGATGGAAAAATAAAAACTTTCCCAGATAAACAAAAATTAAGGGAGTTCATTGCCACAAAACCTCCTCTTCAGGAAATCCTCAGGAAAACCCTCATTCCTGAAAAATCCAAAAAAGGAAAGGGGCTACAAAACCAAGAGCAGAGGAGATAAGTAGAAGGACAACAACAGAGAGTAGTAGCTCTTCATCAGAACAGATTAAACCATGGGACAAGAAACAAAGGAAATTGAAGAAAACAGGAAAACAAGACACAAAATGGTAATGGTAGGCCCCCACATCTCAATAATCACTCTAAAGGTAAATGGATTGAACTCCCCAATCAAAAGACACAGAGTGGCAGGATGGATCAAAGAACAAGATCCAACAATATGCTGCCTCCAGGAAACACACCTCAGCCCCAAAGACAAACACAGACTCAGAGTGAAGGGATGGAGAACAATACTCCAAGCTAATAATGAACAAAAGAAAGCAGGTGTCGCTATACTAATATCAGACAAGGTAGATTTCAAAGCAAAACAGATAAAGAAAGACAAAGAGGGACAGTATATAATGATAAAAGGGACTCTCCACCAAGAAGACATAACACTTATAAATATATACGCACCCAACACAGGAGCACCAAAATTTGTAAAGCAACTTTTAATAGAACTAAAAGAAGACATCAACAACAATACGATAATAGTAGGGGACCTCAACACCCCATTAACACCAATGGACAGAACATCCAGACAGAAAATCAACAAGGAAATAATAGAATTAAATGAAAAATTAGACCAGATGGACTTAATAGATATATATAATACACTTCATCCAAAAACAGCAGGATACACATTCTTCTCAAGTGCACATGGAACATTCTCAAGGATTGACCATATTTTGGGAAACAAAGCAAACATCAATAAATACAAGAGAGTTGAAATAATATCAAGCATCTTTTCTGATCATAATGCTATTAAACTAGAAATCAACTACAAGAAAAAAGCAGAGAAAGGTGCAAAAATGTGGAGACTAAACAACACGCTTCTCAACAAACAATGGATCATTGAAGAAATTAAAGAAGAAATTAAATATTATCTGGAGACAAATGAAAATGAGAACACGACATACCAAACCATTTGGGATGCAGCAAAAGCAGTCCTAAGAGGGAAATTCATCACAATACAGGCTCACCTCACTAAACAAGAAAAGGCTCACATAAGCAACCTCAAACGACACCTAACAGAACTAGAAAAAGAAGAACAAACAAAGTCCAGAGTCAGTAGAAGGAGGGAAATAATAAAAATAAGAGCAGAAATAAACGATATTGAAACAAAAAAGACAATAGAAAGGATCAATGAAACAAAGAGTTGGTTCTTCGAAAGAATTAACAAAATTGACAAACCCTTAGCCAGACTCACCAAGAAAAGAAGAGAGAAATCGCAAATAAATAAAATTAGGAATGAGAGAGGAGAAATCACAACAGATACCAATGAAATACAAGAGATCATAAGAGAATACTATGAAAAACTATATGCCAACAAATTGAACAACCTGGAAGAAATGGGCAAATTCCTAGACTCCTACAATCTCCCCAAACTGAATCAGGAAGAAATGGAGAATCTGAATAGGCCAATCACAAGTAAGGAAATAGAAACAGTAATCAAAAACCTCCCCAAAAATAAGAGTCCAGGACCAGACGGCTTCTCTGAAGAATTCTACCAAACATTCAAAGAAGACTTAATACCTATTCTCCTCAAACTGTTCCAGAAAATTGAGAAAGATGGAGTACTCCCTAACACATTCTATGAAGCCAACATCACTCTGATCCCCAAACCTGACAAGGACAACACAAAGAAGGAGAACTACAGGCCGATATCACTGATGAACATAGATGCAAAAATCCTCAACAAAATTTTGGCAAACCGAATACAGCAATACATCAAAAAGATTATACACCATGATCAAGTGGGATTTATACCAGGGACACAGGGATGGTTCAACATCCGCAAGTCAATCAACGTGATACACTACATCAACAAAATGAAAAACAAAAACCACATGATCATCTCAATGGATGCAGAGAAAGCATTCAACAAGATCCAACACCCATGTATGATAAAAACCCTCAATAAAATGGGTATAGAAGGAAAGTACCTCAACATAATAAAGGCCATATATGACAGACCCACAGCCAACATCATACTCAATGGACAAAAACTGAAAGCCATCCCTCTGAGGACAGGAACAAGACAAGGGTGCCCACTTTCACCACTCCTATTCAACATAGTACTGGAGGTGCTGGCCAGAGCAATTCGGCAGGAAAAAGAAATAAAAGGAATCCAAATAGGTAACGAAGAAGTAAAACTCTCGCTGTTTGCAGACGACATGATCTTATATATAGAAAACCCCAAAGAACCCATAGAAAAACTATTAGAAATAATCAACAACTACAGCAAAGTGGCAGGGTATAAAATTAACATGCATAAATCAGTAGCATTTCTATACACTAACAATGAACTAACAGAAAAAGAACTCAAGAACTCAATCCCATTCACAATCGCAACAAAAAGAATAAAATACCTTGGGATAAACTTAACCAAGGAAGTGAAGGATCTATACAATGAAAACTACAAGACTTTCTTGAAAGAAATTGACGATGACATAAAGAGATGGAAAGACATTCCTTGCACATGGATTGGAAGAATAAACATAGTTAAAATGTCCATACTACCTAAAGCAATATACAGATTCAATGCTATCCCAATCAGAATCCCAAGAAAATTCTTGTGTTTTGTTTATTCTGTATTTCTCCCTACAAGAAAATAGTCAAACTTTAGTGTTCCCTTGTCTGATAGGGTTTGTGTTGCAGGGAAAAACCTGAAGTTGTCTGAAGATGACTTCACTTTCTGGCTTAAGTTTTCAAAATCCTGAATTCTTTGAGTAGATTATAGTAGGTAACCCTCACGTGGAATGAGAAGTAGGGGGTATTGGAGAAGATGGGATATAGGAGTAGAGAGAAAGAGGGAAGTATGGTTTCCCAAATTCAGGTATGATTCAGAGACCTTAGAGTCATATGAATAGTAGAAATCATAAGCCTCTTTCCTCTTAACTTCCTGGAAAATGGCCAGACCTCAGTGGACAAAATGGATCAATTTAGGGAGGCTGAATTCAAAACATGAGGGGTTCAGGTCTTGGCAAAGATGTCGATACCCAAGCTGACAAGAAGCTGGAGAACTCCCCCCACCCCCACCCCACCCCACCCCCCAGCCCATGCCAGGGTTAGCCTCTGAAAGGTCTGTACTGCCTGATGCTAGTACAGATCATTCAGCTCCAAAGAAACCCCAATTGTGATTGACATTCAATTTCCTGTTAAACCAGTGAGTTAGAAACTGAGTCAAATTTCATCAAATTTTGTAAAAATAATATTTTTTATGCTGAGTTTGTAGAGTAAAAATTGCATCGACTTCTGAAAGAAATCATAGAGCTGCTAGTTAAAGAGCATCAACCCCTGCACTCTGAGATGAAGAAGGAAACGTTGCTTGTAAATATCCTACCAGG
This sequence comes from Equus asinus, assembly GCF_041296235.1. Classification (NCBI taxonomy): domain Eukaryota; kingdom Metazoa; phylum Chordata; class Mammalia; order Perissodactyla; family Equidae; genus Equus; species Equus asinus. The sequence goes on along the minus strand of NC_091802.1, from coordinate 51,055,842 downwards.
AAGGAGAAAGAGCAGGGGCCCTTGGAGGATGCACTCAGAAGTATTTTATAACACAAATAACAAGCATGGAACGATTAATCGAGCATTGATTATACGCCAGAAATATGCTAGTACTTTGCATACATGATCTCAATTACTCCCTCTGTATGGAAGAGGGCAGATATGCTTAGTCTCACTTTCAGATGTGGAAAATGAGTCCGCAGGAGGAAGAGTAACTTGCCCACGATTACACCGATAATAACTGGCAGAACTAGAGCCAAGCCATGGCTACAGAAATGCGGCTCACTCCAAGCCTGTCCTCTCTTGAATATTAAGCTTTATAGCTCTCTTTGACCTTCCTCGGGTCTGCCATTTCATCATAGGCTTCTCTTTCCTTACAAGATTTGCCGAGCTAGGCAAGAGTATCTTTGTTTCTATCAGCTGCATATTCCTTGGATGAAGGCAATATTTGGGCTAAAAGAAATTCCTTTTCATTTTGGAATCAGAATCAATTCATGGAAAATTAAATTGTTCCGTAAACTACTCCACACTCAGAAGTGATCATTCAGGCAGCCCCAAACACCCTAGTGGGTCTTCAGGCCACACCCATTTTGTTAGATGGAGAACATTTGATTTGGGCTCCAGAACTCATGAAAACTGACCTGAAATTATAGAAGTCAGACATTTTGGACTGAACAAAATAGCATAGAAACTTTCATGTGCCATAGGCATCTCATTCATCCAAGCCAGAGGAAGCCAGCCACTCCTGCCTGCATTTATCTCTAAAGCAACTCCCTAAGGAGAGACATAAAAGTATCAACAGATTCCTCTACTGTAACGCAGACTCCACCAAATACACTAGCACCCTATAAACTGAAAAGATTTTGAATATAAAACCTTTCATTTAAAAATGATATTATAAACGAAGCTTCTTAGAGATCATGACCTTACGTAAGTGGTATTATTAGAGTCACTGCAGCTGTTTAGTGAAAGTGTTTTTTCTTACTTCTTCCTGTTGATTTTTTGTACCCTTCTGTGCCAAGAAAATTTACTACATTTTTTTCATTATTTTCCTTGTGTCAAGTGGAACTTTTTCATCCAAATTTCACTGCTCAAGCCCATATGTCTCTTTTTTCTTCCTTTTGTATTTTTTTAAGATACCACATAACAAAAATGTTTCTCTTATATTAATTTTGTTACTCAGGCAAAGTAAACCATCACTCCTCGGTATGTCATATAAAAGCCAGAAGAGTGGTGACTCACTCATGCAGAGATTTTATTTAAAACATTTGCTCTGTGGTCAGAGTAGATTAAAGACAGATCAGGTTGCCCTCGGCACTGTGCTGGGATAGTGAGAGTGAGAGATGTTGCCACTTGGTAGATAAACCACATGCAGCTTGCATGAAAGTAACTTCCCTTGGTCTTCTATCTCTCTCCGTCAAGATTGGAACACCTGCATTCAGCAGATTCAGGTTTACTGATCTTCTTGGAAGGATCTGACATTTTCATTTGGTGACCAAAAATGAGATAGCTAGTGAAAAAAGATTTGAGTTTCCCTAAGGGATCCATGGGACATGCAGAACAGAAAAGGAGAAAACTTCTCCCTGGTGGGGATGAAAAGGAAAAATAAAGAGAAAAATGAAGGAAAGAAGTAAACCAAGAGAGAGCACTATGACAATTTTCCATTGTTCTTTTTCTGAGCCAGAGAGAGTTTGGAATTTTAAATGATTGCAAATTGAGCGGCTCATGGGTAATCGATTTGGTCTCCACCAGTAGGGATCAGAAACCCGTGACACACAAATAATATTTATACAGTTGAAACAAGGAACAGATGAAGCCCATGGAAGAGAAGGAATCTCCACTTTTTGATTTTTGTAGAAAAGCACAAATTCCAACATCTGAGACAGACACAGTGAGAAAATTGCACATGGTAGCTTATGTGTGAATGAATATCCATAACTGTCAGAGCTTATGAGCCTATGTGATATTTATTTCAGGTCTATCAACTAAATAAATTCATAAAAATCAACCGAGTAACTGATTTTCTGTACATTAGTGAATCCTTTCTGAAATTTACACCTGTCCCAGAGGTGCTTTTCTTCTCTCCTTCCATTATTCATCCCTTTTAATTCCTCTTTTTAAAAATATGCAAAGAAAATCACTGATTTCTTCACACTTAAAACAACTTTTGAGCTGCTGAAGGCAGAAATTGTCAACAAGATCACAGAATCTGTGGATTAGAAGAAATCCCCGTGGTCATCTAACTGGACCTCTGACTCAGGGTGGGAATCTTTTCTACAATATCATTAATACATGGTCACCAAAGAAAGCACGCTTGTGTATTTTCATTGATTAGGGACCTGCTGTTTTGTGGAGCATTTAGTTCTATTGTTTATGCATCTGCATATTAAACACATATTTTTAAGCACTTCCATGGGTGTTGGGAATAAAGTCATGAACAGGAAAACCATAAGACAGTGATAAGTAACAAAACATTAAAATAGAATGACATGATAGTGACTGTCTAGCTCCTAAAGATTGGGTGATTAAGGGTGGCCTCTTGTAGGAGGTAACCGTGGGGTTCAGAAGAAAGACTATTCTAAGCAGAAAGAATAGCTGAGATGAAGGGTCTCAGATGGGAATCAGCTTGGCCTAGTAAAAGAAGAGGGAGAATGAACAATGGAACAGGAAATTGGTGGGCTGGACCAAGGATGCTGGAAGACAAAGCTGGGACGGTAGGCAGACATCATTCAGTGCTGGGCTTTGCAGGCTGTGATAAGGCTTGTGGGTTCTATTGTAAGTGCATTGGGAAGCTGGTATTTAAAATTAAAGAATTTTAAACAGGGCACTTTAAAATAGTTTTCATGTGCTGAGGATGGAATAGAAGCATGGAAACCAATTACAAGGCTATCATGGTAAATTGGAAGAAAGATTTGATGGCTTGATTGTGGCGTTAATCCTGAAGATAGACAGAAGTGGGTGGATTTGGAGTATATTTTAGGATTAAGGTGAACAAGACTAGCTAGATTGACTGTATAGCTTGGAGTTGAGGGAAGGGAGTAAGAGAAAGAAGAATCACATATAACTCCAAGATATTTGATTTGAACAACCAAGTAGACGATGGTACAATTCACTGATATGTGAAAAACTGAGGGCTGACCAGGTTTACAGACAACGTAGGTAACGAAGAATTCTGCTTTGACCACATTATGTTTGAAATGCCTGCCATGCAGAGAGTTGGCTGTGCAAATCCAGAGTTCTAGGCAGAGGCCAGATTTTTGAGGCCTCTGCATTTTGTAATGTAATTGAATTATTAGTAGGTTACTCTTACTATTGAAATGAAATTTTCTCCCTGTAACTATTATCTATTGGGCCTAATTCTGTCTTGTGGGGTTGGGAACTAATTACTCGCATGACAATTGTCCAAATATTTGAAAGAATAAAAACCACTACTTACTACACATCTGGTGTATGCCAAGTACTTTGCATATAGTTTCTTATTTGGATGTAATAGGATATATAAGGGCACATATTAGTAACCCAGCTTTAAAGAAAAGGGAACTGGGATGTAGAGAGTATCTTGTCTAAGGTCACAAAGCTACAAAGTAAAGGAACTGAGTTTCAATTCAGGTCTGTCTATACATCCCAAGCTATGGCCTCAAGTGTTCCTCACATAGCAGGGCTTCCAGAACATTTTACCACTCTGAAGTCCTCTCCTAGCTTCCTGCTTCAGCAAGATCTCTCACTAAATTTTGGTCCTTCCATTGAACACATTTGATTTGACCCAGGAGGAATACACCCATCTTCTGGTCAGATGTCTTCCTACAATGATGCTGGACATTGCATTAGAATAACCACATCACACTGCTGGCTCATACAAAAGTTGTGGTCTACTACTGTCTAGCCAGGGTTCCCACATCCTATACTTGTGCTATAATTTTTTTTTCCTAAATTAAAAAGGTCGAGATATTTGAAACCGGAATCTTTTAACTAGCACATTAGTTATTCCTTCCACTTTTGTTGCACATGCAAGTCTGAGAAGTGAGGCTTTTGTCTATGTCCCACTGATTGATTGAAATGATATTCCAATTACAGAATCAAAATTTTTAATATAATAAAAATAATAGCTAAGATTTATTGTGTGCTTGCTATGTTGTAGATTTTATTCTGAGTCTCAGTTTTCTCATTTGTAAGATGGAAATCATAACAACAACAAGGAGTAAATGATAAATTGCCTGTTAAATTCTTAGCTGTGAGGTCATATTTATCTATTGCTCAAAATTTTGGAAAAGTGTCTTATTTCAAGACAATATCCACTTTTTGATATTAAGCCACTCTCTGATCTAACCAAAGGACATTGTATTGAAAAAGTATACAGAGGCTAAAATTAATATGCCAAAGCAGTTTTGCCACAGAAAACAAGGGCAAAGTACTTTCATATATCATGGAGAGTTGCAACTGCTGCTGGATTGCCTACTGGCAGTCTGAAGTAAGTCACTGCTAATTCTCCCATTCTACCCTACCAAGAAAAGGAGTTGTCTTAGGAGCCCACAGGCAGAGGATACTGGGGAAGGATAGTCATGGAAGGTAGGTTCTAAAACTCCTCCTCTCTACCCACTCCCATACTACCAACTTATTCGTCCCCTGCCCATCGCCTGTGCTTCTGTCTTAACCAGGATTCCCCAGAAGGAGATCATAAAACAAGGATTCAAGTGCAAGTTGTCTGTTTGAGAGGAGATGTTAGGAAATACCAGGAAAATGGGGAAGTGAACCAGAGAAAGAAAAGAAAGAAAGGATAATTAAGTTAGTCATCACTGAGAGTAAATACCCTAGTTCCTGCTGAGGAACTCTGGAATCCAGTGTAGAATTTGTGCCCAGGAGTTATCTCATCCCCATTAATTAGCCATTCACTTTCCCATTGGTCATTGGGTGAGAATTGCTGGGGTGGGGGTTTCTTCCTAAGCACTTCCAGAATGCCCCGTGCCCCAGAGAGAGCTATCAGATAGTTAGAAGACAATTGTAACACAATATGTACCGTGGCCTAGAGGAATGTAAATGAAGCACACCAGGTGTGCTGCAGCCAGGGAAGATTTCTCAAGGCCCCCAAGCTCTCTAATAACCTAGATGATCAGATGTTTATTTTCCTAAGAAGATGCATGCCAACAAGAAACAGTTAACAGGAAAAAGGCAAACTTTGGGCAACTAACAGCAGCAACAACAAAAATAAACCAGTTTAAGACTGCCCGGTGGTATAGTGGTTAAGTCCGTGTGCTCTGCTTCTGCAGCCTGGGGTTCGCGGATTTGGACCCCGGGTGCAGACCTACACACTGCTCATCAAGCCATGCTGTGGCAGTATCCCACATACAAAATAGAGGAAGATTGGCAAAGGTGTTAGCTCAGGGCCAATTTTCCTCACACACAAAAAAGCCCAATTTAAAAATAGGCAAAGGACTTGAATAGACATTTCTTCAAAGAAGACATACAAATGGCTGATGAGCACATGAAAAGATGCTCAACATCATTAGCCATTTGGGGAATGCAAATCAAAGGTGACATATCACTTCACACTCAGTGGGATGTCTATTAACCAAAATATGGGAGGGTGGACAAGTGTTGGTGAGGATGTGGAGAAATTGGAGCTCTCATGCACTGCTGGTAGAATGTAAAAATGCAACCACTGTGATAAACAGTTAGGAAGTTTCTCAAAAAGTTAAACATAGAATTACCATATGATTCTACTCCTTGATATAGACCCAAAAGAATTGAAATCAGAGACTCAAACAGACACTTGTACACCAGTGGTGGAAACAACCCAAGTGTCAACAGATGAAGAGATTTTTTAAATGTGGTGTATACATACAATTGAACATTACTCAGCTACAAAAAAGATTGAAATTCTGACACATGCTACAACCTGGATAAATCTTGAAAACACTATGCCAAGTGAAATAACGTGTCCTTAAAACAACAAATATTGTATGATCTCGCTTATATGAGATACTTAGAATAGGCAAATTCACAGAGTAGGAAAGTAGAAGTCGCCAGAGGTTGGAGGAGGAGGGAGTGGGGAGTTGTTGTTAAATGACTACAAAGGTTTCTATTTGGGATGATGAAAGAGTCCTGGAAGTGGATAGTAGTGATGGTTACCCAACATTGCAAATGTACTTAATGTCACTGAATTACACCCTTAAAAAATGATTAAAATGGTAAATTTTGTTATATATATTTTACCACAATAAAAAGGTCAAAATAAACTTATATATTTAAAAAATTAAAACTTGAAGAGTGATTTTTAAAAAGATTAAGACAATACAGGGACCAACCTGGTGATGTAGTGGTTTAGTTCACACACTCTGCTTTGATGGCCCTGGGTTTGCAGGTTTGCATCCTGGGCACGGACCTAGCACCGCTCGTCAAGCCATGCTGCAGTGGCATCCCACATAAAATCGAGGAGGTTTGGCATAGACATTAGCTCAACAACAATCTTCCTCAAGCCAAAGGAGGAAGATTGGCAATGGATGTTAGCTCAGGACCAAACCTTCTCACCAAAAAAAAAAAAAAGACAATACATATTTATGCTAAGAATTCAAACAATATAGAGAGGAGTATGGTAAAAAGTAATTTTTCCCTTCCGTCTCTGACTCTCCCACTTTAACTCCTCAGAGCTAATCACAAATTGGATTTACTATGTATCTTTTCAGGCATTTTATATATAAATGCAAAAACATGTCATATTTTACACAAATGAGATTATAGCATACAAACATAAAATTTGTTGGGTTTTTTCCACTAAAAGTCTTCAAATCAGCATTTATGCACAACAGATATTTATGCATATCTTTATATATTTTTTATATAAAATGTCATTTTATATATACTTATATATAAAATGTCTGAAAAGATATATGGGAAATACAATTTGTGATTAGCTCTGAGGAGTGAAAATGGGAGACAGAGATGGAGGGGAAAATTACTTTTCACCATACACCTCTATATATTGTTTGAATTTTTAGCATAAATGTGTATTGTCTTTATAACAAAAACAATGTATTTTTTTCACTCCTTCTCAGTTCTTTATAATTTTTTTTTAAAGATTGTCACCTGAGCTAACATCTGTTGCCAATCTTCTTCCTTTTTTCCTTCTTCTTCTCCCCAAAGCCCCCCAGTATGCTTGTATATTCTAGTTGTGAGTGCCTCTGGTTGTGCTATGTGGAACGCCACCTCAGCATGGCCTGATGAGTGGTGCCATGTTTTCGCCCAGGATGCAAACTGGGGGAACCTTGGGCCGCCGAAGCAGAGCGCGTGAACTTAACCACTCTGCCACGGGGTAGGCCCCAAAAACAATGTATTTACTAGAAAGCATGCAAATCAAATCAGGTCCTTTTCTCATCTCTGTCACTAGCTGTGTCTTTGCAAAGTCACTTCACCTTTCTGAACCTCATTTTTTCTTCCATAACATGAAATTATTAATTTAGATCGGCAGTTCTTTAACTGAAAATCCGTAGGGTGTTCTGCAAATACAGATTCCTGGGACTCATCCGAAGTCCTATTAAATTGGAATTCCCAGGTGTGAGGGCCCAGAAGGGAAATCTGTAAAAGCTCCCGATTCTGTTGGCCAATGATAGTTAAATTTCTAAATTATTTTCTATATCTGCATTTATTTCTCTCCTACATTCAATCTTTCAACAATATCTTTTGATATTGAAATATGATGATGTTCATGGAGTGCTATGGTCTGAATGTTTGTGTCCTCCCAAAATTCACATGTTGGAATCCTAACACCAAAAGTGATGGCCCTTGGGAGGTGATTAGGTCATGAGGGTGGAGTCCTCATGAATGATTGTGCTCTTATAAAAGAGATCTCACAGAGATCCCTAGCCCCTTCCACCATGCGAGGATACAATAAGAAGTCTGTGACCCAGAGGTAGGGCGCTCACCTGGCCATGCTGGTCCCCTGAGCTCGGACTTCTAGCCTCCAGAACTATAAGAAATAAATTTCTGCTGTTTATAAGCTACCAGTCTATGTTATTTTGTTACAACAGGTCAAATGGACTAAAGCACAGAGTGAGGAGTGAAACATGCAGACCTGAAGGAGTTTCCCATCTAGCAGGGGAAACAAAGTAGAAAGAACCTGAATGCACCAGAGCATGTATGTGTGCCAAAGGATATACTAACTTCAAATTAGTCCTCTCTACATTTTCTTCTTCATTCCAGCAGGGCAGCTTGGCCCATTTGGGCCCCCCTCACTGGTAGACATTGCCTGCCTGGTCCTTGCTTTAGTAGAGCCTGGAATCCTTGAGGAGATCATGCTAGAGATTCTCATCAAGTAGGAATAGAGCCAGAAAGCTGTGTGATTAAGCAAAGAGAAGGGAAATTTGCCCAAACTGAGCAAAGGTCTACTCTTGTCAGCCCAATGAGTGGCCGGGCTTAGCCAGTGCTGGTCAGATGGCAGGACCTTGGGGGAACTGGGTGCAAGTGCTTTGGGAATGTTAGACCCAAAGCAGAGAATTCGCAGACTTGGCAAAGACACCGGTGCTCCAAAGTGGTACAGAAATAGCAGAGGACAAACTCTGAAGGGACCATAAACGTGGGAACAAAAGATATCTTGGGAGTAACCAGTATCGACTGATGATGGGAAAAACTGTCCATTTCCTCACGTCAGCTGAATGTGATCTTGAATCTTCATGCAATGCCAGTGAATGTGAGTGAGGGGGAAGAGAAGGAAGAGGAGAACAGGAAAGACAGGGGAGGCACCCCAGTAATTACTGAGATATAATTTTCCTTGGTCAAGGGGCAAGATGAGGTTCAGACTCATGGTTAAGTTGGTTTAAGGAAAATATATGAATATGAAATATCATACACATTTGGATTTTTTTTACTAGATTAATGCAAAGTGATTAGGTATTAAAGATCTTGCAGAAAGGAGAATGTGCATATATATGATAAGCTTGGAAAAGAGAGAATTTTAAAATATATGAAACACTTGTTCATGTCATCCTTGCACAGCAATGATTTTACTCTTCAGAGGACCTGTCCTACTTTAATATGTATGCTACTAGAATGAAGCTATTTATCATGTATTTAAAATAAAATATTTTCTCCTTTAAATTACAATTTAATAAACAAACTGCAATTTTATCTACTATAATTGTACAAATAATTTTAAAATTATAAATAATTTTGTCTAGATAATTCTATCTAGTTACCTTAATTTTGTCTAACTTGAATTAACCTTAGAAATTCTCTGTTCTCAAATCTTACCCTTTATGAGTGTCCCCTCCTCAAACCCTCTTAAACAAATGGCCAACTTTTTGGAACACTAATTGTTCTAAAAGACATATTTTTAATGGATGTAGTAATTTAATTATCATTAACAAGCACCCTCTTCATTTCATGGACTGCATAAAAAGGTAAAGGATATAGACTGTAGGAAATGTAGAATTAAATTAGGAAAACATGATTATTGGGAGTGACTTAAGAAGATGACCAGAATGGGTGAAGAAGGAAAGGGAAAGAAGTAGTTGATGCTGGGGAAGGTTGTCTTCAAATACAGTTTGGAAGCAGTATAGAATAAGACAAAGAGCTATTCTAAATCTTTGGGGGCTAAAAAGGATTTTTGTAGGAAGGTGTTTGGAGTTGGAGTGCAGAGATCTCTTGCACACTAGTGCAAGGTGATCCTAGCTAAACTTATACCCCACTTGGTTGGAAGTGACCTCAGCCAGTGCTGGGTGCTTCATTCTGAACTTCCTGCCTAAATATCAGGAAATGAAAGCTGTATGATGGTTAATGTTGTGTGTCAACATGACTGGGCTATGGTACCCAGTTGTTTGGTCAAACACAAGCCTAGACATTTCTGTGAAGGTACTTTCTAGATGGGATTGACATTTAAATTTTGTGTAAAGCAGTTTACCCTCCAGAATATGCATGGGCCTCATCCAATCAGTTAGAGGTCTTAAGGGAAAAGAGAGAGATTCTGGAAGGGGAAGGAATCCTGCCACCAGACTGCCTGCAGACTCAAGACCGCAATATCAACTGCTCCCTGAGGCTCCAGCCTGCTGACCTACAGATTTCAAACTTGCCAGCCCTGGACAGTCACGTGAGCCAATTCCTTAAGATAAATATCTCTATATATCTATCTATTGATTGGTCAATCCTATTGGCTCTGTTCCTCTGGAGAACCCTGGCTAATGCAAACTGTTTCAGGGTTAAGCAATATTGCTGCATTTATGGGCATTTTCTTCCTTATCAAAGACAGCCACTCTAGGATAATTCAAATTCCCTTTGCGTTAAACTGTTCCCTTACCAATAGTGGCTATATCCAATTTATGTAATTTTAAATATCTAAACAATGACCCATCGATGCTAGTCCTACAGGTGATTCCCCAAAGCTAAAAAGTGGAGCTGAATGTTACTGGACACTGAAAGCTTATAGCTGAAGATGGAAAGCACCCCCCTACACACAGTAAAAATTTTCAAGTTAAGGATAAAGGTTGCAGAGGTAGTCTCACATTTCCCAAAGACCCTTTTTTGCTGAGTGTCGAGCAATAACTACAGTATAAAATATTGTAGTAGGGAAATACTTTTTCTCTTTCTTACATTAGTTTTGCTCATCTATTTCATTTTTAGAGAGAGTTTCATGTCAGCCAAATATCATGCAATTAAACTTCCAAAGATTATACGAGCAGGATTGCACTTCGACAGCTTTATCCCAATTACTCAGGGCCCCAAATGTCCTAGGGCTAATGAAAAAGGGGATCCTGTTACCAGTCAAAGCTGCTATCTCAGGAAATGAAAATGATTACTGGGTTGCATGCCTGTGGGTATTGCCCTATCATAAAGCCAAGAATTTCAATTCCAAGTGGTCAAGTTATTCTGTATGCTTCAAAGTTATGGTTTCTACATGGAATAAACGAAGGACGATCCATCCAAGATTACAACTGCTAATCCCTAAATAAAGAGTTCAAGTAGATGCTGTGGTACAGACTCAGGAGACTAAATTCATGGAAGGGTATCTTAGGCTTTAGGTTGGGATATGGAAGACGGGTAAGATTTATCTCCATGGAAAAACGTAATCAACAAAACACAGAGATATGACTACAAACGAGTCATGAATGATCAGGGACAAAATGTAACAGTTTGACTTGAATAAGAAGGCATGGGAGAAAAGAAGGAAGAGGTGAGAATCTGAAATGTCCAATTTAGGACATTAGGCTTTATTTTGTGGGAGAGGTAGAGCCATTGAAGGTTGTGATCAGTTCACTGGCATGTGTATGGGTAAATTGGAGTTTTGTTGCCAATGCTTACTTCCTCCTTGTAATGAAATTATGTGTCCACATCCCTTTCCACATGACTGTGTAGTACCTCCCAGGAGAGAAGGCAGCATATTCATGCCTGCCCCTTTTACTTTGGGCTTGGCCATGTGACTTGCCTTGACCAATGAAATATTAACTAATATGACATATACAGAGATGTTAAATGTGCCAGCATGGATTGGTTTGCTTACATATCTTTTCATACCATGAGAAGAACATATACCAGGTAGCAAATGATCCCAAAATAAAGAGCTAGGTGGAGCAGACCTGGATTCAACACATGTGTGAAGTCAAACATAGGCATCCTAGCTGAGTCCAGCAAAACCACCACTGACCCACAGACCTGTGAGTGAGGAACACATGTTTGTTATTGTAAACCACCATGGTTTGGGGCTGTTCGTTATGCAGCATTACTACAGCAGCAACTGTCTAATAAAAGTGAAAATTATCATTTTGGAAAAGTCAGTCAATCAGAGGATTAGATGAGGAATAAACTGGAAACAAGAAGACAATTTAGAGAATTATTACAGACTCTCTAGAGATATTTTTGCTCCTCTGACACAATAATCCATAATGCTTAGGATGAAATTGTCCTGTCTGCCTGGCTTGCAGAATGAGGAGACATGGAGCAAATCCTCTCTTCAATCCACACTGTACACACAGTATGACCAAGAAATAAATCTTGGCTGTTTTAAACCACTAAGACTTAGAAGTTGCTTGTTTCTGCATCATAACTCAGACAATCCTAATACAGGAAAGAAGTTCCAAGATTAAGTCAGCAGCTCTCAATGTCATGGACTTTCGTGCTTTCCTTCCTCCTGTTTTTCCTTCTTTTGCAGACAGTGAGGTCTCCCCTTAAAGTTTCAAGGTGACTGTAGCAGATCCGGGCAAGGATTAGATCACATTCCCATGTCTGGGCTATAAAAGAAGCTAGGAATACAAGTATTTTGCCTTTTCAATACCTCTCAAGGGAGACAGGCTCTGCCAGCCCTGAAGAAGGTAGGAGGAATGTTTTTTGAGTTGACAGCCAACAGGTCCTCTGAATGTCCTATGAGATACTACCTACATTCCATTCTCTTATTTATTGAACACTTAGCCTACATCTGTTTCTTTCCGTAGCTTATAGACATTATTTTCCCCCCATTTGCCAGATGAGAAACTGAGACTCAGACAAGCTTACTTGGGATCATAAAGAAAAATCAACATGTCTAAGATTACCCAGACAGTAGGTGGCAGAATAAAGGTTTGAACCCAGCCAGGCCGGCCTGTCTGTCTATGTCTGAGCCCTTTTATCCAAGTGCCCTTCATGTTAAGAATTCTGCCCCCTCTCCATTCTTCAGTACTTCCAGACTGCCACTGATTCTGCTGCGTGATTCTTCTGTACTACAAAAGAAGCACAGGACACAGACACAACAACAAAGTCCCTCCCTGGGGGTTTGAACAAGCCAAAAAAAAGAGAAAAGAGCGGCTGATTTTTTTAATACCAAAACCAGTTCCAGTGAAACAAGTGACTGCTGTCCCATGACTTACAACAGTAAACGATGCTCAGATTCTGTTGGACTCCTGAGCAAGCATGCCAAGTCTGTTTGTAATTTTGCAGCTCATAGCATGCTTGTCAGAGGCTTTCCATTCATTTTCACTGATGCTTCTCTGGCCTTTTGAAGGCTCTGCAACTCTGAAAGCCAGGAGTCCAGGCCCCAGATTCTCCGAGGCTGACAGCACTCTTAACTGCATTGCCCATATCCTTGTCTCTCCCTCTGCTTTCTCCAAAGAAAGGGCATCTTGCTACAACTCGAAAAGCAGCAGGCTCAGACTCGCTGGGAGGTTGGGCAGTAAGTCCCTGGTGTTGCTCATCCCCAGAGCATTATTTCCCCCTTAATCACCAGCATCCTGGACTCTCGCTTTGGGGACAGCGGTCTGTCTTGATCTCTCTGGGAGAGGCAACAAAGCAGCTGCGGTAGAATTTGATGCTGTGTTCATGGCATTACTCTTTCTCTTCAGATTCCCACATGGACATGCTCCCTCCTGGGTGGCCTTCCATGCAGACCAGAGTAGTCCCTGTTCCCAGAAAGGCAGCTGAGCTGCCCAGCTGTGGTGTCTTGGGGAAGTGAAGCACATTCCCTTTGCTGTAGAATTGTCTTATATTTTTCCACTTTGGAACTTGGTTCCCAGAGAAAGAGACCAGGCTTTTTTTCTGGGAATGCTGATGCTATTACAATGGACTGTTCACTGAACCCATTCTTTTCTCTCAGACAAGGAAAATTTTTAAAGGGAGAATTAGAGATCTCAGACAAAAGGAAGTAACAAGGGCTTTGTGCCTGTGTAGTAGGCAGAATTCTAAGATTGACCCTTACTGACCCTCATTCTTGTATAATTCCCTCTCCTTTAAGTGTGAGTGGAACTTGTTGTCAGTGCCTTCAAGCGAATTCTGACTCCTAGTCACCCTGTGTACAGCAGAGCAGAGCCCAGCCCTGCCTGGTCTTTTTACACCTTCCTCTCACCTTCTGGGCTGTATCAGACAATGCGCTGCAGCTAATGACAAGGTTTTCATGGCCTATTTTTCTGGATGTGGGTGGCCGGGTCCTTCTTCCTAGTCTGTCTGTCTGGAAGCTCCACTGAAACATGTCCACCATGTGTGACCCTGCTGGTATTTGAAATCCTGGTGGAATAGCTTTCAGCATCCCAGCAACACCCAGCCTCCACAGTATGACAACCAACAGACAGGCGATGTGGTCCCCTGAGCGGGAAATGAACTCTGGCCACTGCAACGAGAGTGCCGAATTTTAACCACTAGACCACCAGGGCTGACTGGAACTCGTCAATACAGTGAGATATTATGATTATGTTAGGTTATATGGCCAGAGGGAGGTTATCCAGGCGAGCCTAAACTAATCACATGAGCTGTTGAAAAGCAGAGACGTTTCTCTTTCCGTCAGCAGAAGTCAAGAGACATTCAAAGCTTGAGGGGGATTCTACCTTTGAAGCCTTGAAGGGGTAAGCTGTGATGTTGTGGAAGAGTCTGTAAGAAAGTCCATGGCAAAGAGCTGTAAGTGACCTCTAAGAGCTGAGAAGGTCCTCCAGCTGAAGGCCGGCAAGGAAATGGAGCCCTCAATCCTACAGCAGCAAGAAGTGGATTCTGCCAATGACTTGAATGAGCCTAGAAATGGATTCTTCCCAAGAGTCTCCAAATAAGAGCCAGCCTTGAATTTGGTCTTGTGAGACTGAGCATAGAACCCAGTCTCGTCCAACCTTCTGACCTACAGAACTGTGAGGTGATAGATGGGTGTTGTTTCACACTGTGAAATTGTAGTAATATGGTGTGCAGCAATAGAAAACTAAGACACCCTGTTTTACCTATTCCCTACAAATTGCAACTTCCAATTTGCACAAAATTGCAATTTAATGAGTATGGCCTCTAGAACGTGTGGATTTTATCCATCACGTAGGTTTTGTTCATCGAGTTATCTCCACTATCTGTTATCTAGAGTACGTATGAAATAAATATTTGTTGACTAAATGAATGAGGCAATGCTTAAAAGTACAGCCTTTAGAGTCAGAGAGGCATGAATCCAAACTGCAGCTTCATCACCTAATAGCGCCGTGATCTTGAGTGAGTCATTTAAGCTCACTGAGCCTTAACATGTATCTCATTTGCAAAAAGGGGTAAGAATGATAACTGAGCCATCTTACTGTCATCACTACATGGCAGTTGACAACTTGCTCTTTTTGGAAATCCTTCAGTGCATTCAACAAGTCTACACTCTCCTGATTTCCCACCTACATCTCAAGCCATTTTTTCTCAGTCCCTTGTTGGAGATCTTCCCTCTTCATGTATTCCTTAAATGTCAGAGTTCTTCAGGGTTTGACCCAAATATCTGATCTCATCTACCTCCTTCCCTTCTTACAAAGTTACTGCATAAATTTCCATGGCTTCGAATCCCATGCACATATCACCTTTATCAAGATTATTATCTCTATATCAGGTCTCTCTTCAGTGCCCCAAGACCCAAACGCATATGTCTAGCAACCCAAGAGCTCCATTTGCGACTTTCTGCTAAACTAAAACAGACACATTTTGAATTCATGACCTTTCATCCACCAGATTACTCCTATTCTAATGTTTTCAATCTCCATAAATGGCTCTACCATTCACTCCTACTGGAATCCTGGAGCCGTCTTTGAAAACTTCCTCTCCCTCAATCATTTATGTTCAATCCAACACCAAGACTTGCAATTGTATCCCTTAAAAACGTTTTTCATCCATCCCCTTCTCTCCATCTCCACTGCTACTATTATCCCAGTCAAAGTCACCATGTTTTCCTTGGACTAGAAGAGTAGCATCAAAACTATATTGCACACTTACTCTTGTTTCTCTAAAATGCACTCCCTGTGCTGTGACAATGTGATTTTTATAAAAGATGCATCTAAGCATATCATGCTAGAATTAAAATTGTTTAATCTTGTGTTACCCTGTGTATAAATTATTAACAAAATTAATAAATTATTAATTATAGATTGAATTAAGCTATTAATTAGAGAGCAATGGTCAGTGGTTCTTCTTTAATTTCAACATAAATGTAAAATATTTGGGGTGCCTGTGTGGTCCGTACCCTCTTGTTTGGAAGTGCCTCTATAACCTTTGCTGAAGAAGTAGCTTCAATTTTCTATCTGGTAACCCTGTATCTCTGGCCAGAGCTGACTAGATGAGAGAGTGAGAGAGATGTCTGACATCTTAATAGTTCCCATGAGGCCAGTAGTACTTCCCAGAGTTGGGTTTCATAAAATTCTCTTGGTTCCCTATAATAAATTTCCTTTTGGTTAACATGGGTTTGTTTTTCTTGTAACCAAATAGCCCCTAAACAGAAATAAAATTAGCCTTTTGCCTTTCCTTCTCAACATAATCCCAAACTCGCATCCAAATTTTAATTTGCAAAGTCATCATATTTGAAAAGTACTAGTAGATTTCCCAAGTCAAGGGACTCATTTGCTGAATTCTTCACAAGCAAGCAATCTCTTGCCAAGAGAAATAAAAATTTCCCAGTTAAATGATATATTTCTAACTTTTATTTGGAAATAACTTCAAATTTACAGATAAATTGTGGACATAAAAATAATATGAGAAATACCCATATAGCTTTTACTCAGATTCACTTATTTTTAACATTTTACTCCATTTGTTCTGTCATTGATACCATTTAAGTATCTACCTATCTAGCTCTATCTAATTTTTTTTTCTGAAGTATTTGATGGTAAATTAAATATATCATGGCCTTGATCTGTAAATAATTCAATGTGTATTTCCTAAGAACGAGAATATTCTGTTACCTAACCAAAGTCCAGTTGTCAACTTTGGCAAATTTAGTGTCCGCAAATGTTTTTTTATCTAATCTACAACTTGCAATCCCATTTTGTCACTTGACCTAACAGAGTCATATACACCTTTGCCCCACCCCGACTCCAGTACAAGATCCAGTCTAGCGTCAGGTATTGCAATTACTTGTGTCTCTGACCTCTTTTAATCTGACGTTTTTCCACAGCCTGTCTTTATCTTTCATGATATTGACATTCAAGAAAAATATAGTCCCTCTTTGTTATTTGACAGTTCTCCTTTGGGGATTTGTCTGATACATCCTCATGCTTATATTGAGTTTATGCCTTCTCAGTTGAAATACTGCATAGGTAATGTGATGTCCTTCTAGGAGTGTCCCACCTGGAGGTACACAATGTTCATCTGTTCTTCACAGGTAATGGCAACTTTGATCACCAGCCACGGTGCTGTCAAGGTGTGACCTGATTCTTCACTGCATAATTACTGAATTTTTTGTCTCCCTTACAACAGATAAGTAATCTGTGGGAAGACATTTTAAATGAAAACAAATATCCTGTTCCTCATCAAAAATTTCTTCCTATATTCAGAATTCATTGCTTATTCTTGCCTATTCAATCTGTATCATGATGGTCGCAAAATGGTAAGTTGCAAGTCCAGTGAGGTCCTGCGTTTACCAGCTGGCCCTCGGTGTTCAGCCATCAACAAAAGCCCTCCCTTCTCTCCTATTTATTTGTCTGTTTATTTTTAGTATGAATTCAAAAGTTCCTATTTTTTCAATGGTTTATAATTTATTATTGTACTTAGTTATTTTGATGTTCAAATTGTCCTAGATTTGACTAGTAGTAGTCCCTTCAAGCTGTCTTGTGTCCTTGTGACAGGCCACTATATATAGATAGTGCTTCCTTAGTTTGTGTTTCAGGCTTATCTTCTACTTGTCCTGTCCCAGACCAGAAATCAGCCATTTCTCTTAATTATATTTTAAAATTGAGGTCTTCTTAAAATGGAGTACATTTGTACCATCCCATTCTTAGTTATCAGGAAACTATAGGAATATATGAGAGCAAAACAAAGAAGTTACAGTGGAAAATTCTTCTAATGGCTTATTTCCCCTCAGTTTCTTGGATATGAAGATAGATTGCAATATGGGTTGAATTCTACTTATTTAAAATCAATGTATTTTTATCCTAATCTTGTGAGAGACAACACTTGGCGGACTTCCTCAGATTTTATTGTGAGTTACAATGCTGGTGATCAACTAATCCAATAAATTGCTCAGTTCTTCCAGTTCACTAAGACCAAACATGATTGTTCTTTAAAAAATGCAAACTTGTAGGAATCCATTTCTTCATCTACAAGTATAATGATTTTGACTAATTTACACAAAAATATTGCCATGTGTGGCTCCATAAATCTGTCTTATTTTCTTACTTGCTACTCTCCTCAGCTGCTTTGAACTTTGCAGAAAATTGCCAAATCAAAAAATAAGCTGTCATGTGTGGTAATACCCCCTTTGTGGGCATTTTTAATTTTTGTCATTATATATTTTGTGCTTACACATATATTGTTTGAAAATATATTAAACACATCTGATTCTATGCTTGAGAAACACTTCTTTCCTCTTTTAAAAACAGAATTGAGAATTCAAGGGATGGGATATTAGAACTTGAAATTATTCTTAGGAGATTTTATGTGACAAGTGTTAGCATCTCATCTAATTACATTTGTTAGATTACTCATCTTTAGGAACAAAATGTCAATGAAAATTCAAAACACTGAAATGACAGAGAATGGATTTTCTTCCTGGCCTTTATATTCACGCTGAATGAAACGCTACAGTTCTTTGAATGATACGCAGTTAGGCTGTTGTGATAGGTTTTTGTGATAGAGTCAGATACGTTCAACAGGATATAACATAATTTAACTAAGAAATGTGCAATGGAATGCCAATGGCTAAACATTTAAATTGGTCAAAGTAGGTTCATAGGCACCTACAACATAGACAAGACCATTGTTTGTCTTATTAAATTTAAGATCCATAAGAGGTGGAATGGGGGAGAGTTTTTTTTTAATGACAGCTTTTTGGAAAGATAATTCACATACCATAAAGTTCACCCTTTTAATGTGTATAATTCAGTGGTTTTTAGTATATTCACAAAGTTGTGCATTGACCACCCTTATCTAATGGCAGAACACTTTCCTTACCCCAAAAATAAATTCAATAGCCATTAACAGTCACTCCCCATTCCTCCCTCCCCTCAGCACCAGCCACCACTAAGCTATTTTCTATGTGAATTTGCCTATTCCGTACATTTCACATAAATGGAATTATACTGTGACTGGCTCCTTTCTCTTAGCATAATGTTTGCAATGTTCATCAATGTTATAGCATGTATCAATGCTTTGTTCCTTCTTATGGCCAAATAATAATCCAGTGTTTACATAAAATATAAAATTTTGTTTATCTAGTCATCAGTTGATAGCTATTTAAGTTGTTTTCACAGTTTGGCTATTATAAGTAATGCTGGGACGAATATTTGTGTACAAGTTTTTGTGTAGATATATGTTTTCAATTCCCTTGGGTATATACCCAGGAGGAGAATTGCCAGATCATATACTAATTCTATGTTTAACTTTTTGAGGAACTGCCAAACTGTTTATCAAAACAGTTGTGCCATTTTAGATTCCCCCAATGAAGATATAAGCATCCAATTTCTCCACATACTCACCAAAACTTTTTACTGTCTGTCTTTTTCACTATAGCTATCCTACTAAGTGTGAAATGGTATCTCATTGTGGTTTTGATTTTCATTTCCCTAATGACCAATGATATCGAGGATCTTATAATGTGTTTATTGACCTTTCTTTATTATCTACTCAAGTCCTTTGTCTATATTTAAGTTCAGTTGTCTTCTCTTATGGAGTCGTTTGGAATTCTTTACATATTTTTATGCAAATCTTTCATCAGATATACGATTTGCAAATATTTACTCTTCATCTGTGGGCTGTCTTTTCACTGATGGTGTCCTTTGCTGCACAAAATGTTTTAATTTTGATAAAGTCAGATTTTTCTTTTTTGTTGTTGTTGCTTGTGCTTTTGGTGTCATATCTAAGAAACTACAACCTAATCCAAGCTCACAAAGATTTACTCTTTGATTTCTTCTAAGAGTTGTATAGTTTAAGCTCTAATATTTAAGTTTTGATCCACTTTGAATTAATTTTTGTGTATATTGTGAGGTAGGGACCCAACCTCATTCTTTTGCATGGGGGTATCCAGTTGTCCCAACACCATTTGTTGAAGAGACTATTCTTTTACTGTTATATTGTCTTGGCACCCTTGTGAGAAGGTAGAGTCTTAACTGAATTTGCCTCCCACAGAGATATAGAAGACCTTTAAAATTTCTCTTAGATCCACAGTAACAAGGTCCTCAGTTTTAGAGGATAGAAACTGGTTTTTTTTCCACTAAGAGAACAGAAAAATGTATTCTTCCTTTATTGAATATCTGCAACAGACCATCAATGTGTATAGGACCTTATCTCAGCCACCGCTCTTCTTTGATCACTGAGGGCCATGAAAAGAAACTTGTCCAGCTGTACCATGTGTATTTCAAAACTTAAAATACAAGAAATTCCAGGACACAAGAAATACCTTCATTATTGAACCATTTGATACAATTTGAGAAAAGTGGAACTGTCGCTAAAAAACTAAAAAATTTCAAATCTATGATCAAACGTTCAGATGAGAATGATACACCGAAAAGTTCCACCTCCATCAACACTTCAATTGAGGAAGGGTCAGGTAGGGTTGCAGCTAACTTCTTTCCAGAAAGCCTGTTGCAGAAGGTGGGTCAAAAAAGTAAAACTGAATCTGAATAAATCGTTCGATTTCCCAGTGGATCTAAGTGATTCATCACTCTTTTATCTCATGTTAAGTTCTACACATAAAATTTCACCTCTAATTCTTAATAAAGAACTGAGACCCTTATTCCCATAGCCTGCCAGGAACTAAATTCTGCTGACAGCATTGTGAGTGACCTTGGAAGCAGATCCTGCCCCAGTTAAGCTTTGAGATGTCTGCAGCCCTGGCTGATACCATGATTGAAGCCTTGTGAAAATCCATGAGATAGAGGACCCAGCTAAGCCATTCCCAGATACCACATAAACTGGGAGATAATATATGTTCTTGCTTTAAGCCGCTAAGTTTTGGGGTGATTTGTTACACAGCAATAGATAACTAACATATCACGTAACTTGATTTTCTATTGTTTTATATTCTGTGCTATTGTTTCTCAACAAACTGAAACTAATGTCAAAGAAATGTTCCCTAAATCCTGGGTTTTCAAATTCATTCTTGCAGCTGTATCTTTCCATTCTCTCATCCCTATTCAATTACTGGACCATTCCAGTCCTACTCACTACTCCATAGTCTCTTTTTCACTACATCATCTGGAAGTTCATTGTCTTACCACTAAATTGTACCTTTTTATTCACAAATTCCTTCAACTTCCTAGTGTTAACCAAAACCAGGCTTTTTCAAAAACCACATCAAAGCCCTTTTCGATGGAGGAAACTCCTGCTAACATGCCCCACCCCAGCATCTTGTTCTGTTTCTGCCATTACTAGTGATGGGAAATTGGGCAAGTTATGTAACCCCTCAAAACCTCAATCTCTTCATTTCTTAAATGGAAATAATACCTACTTCATAGGATTGTTGGAAAATTAGTGAAATGATGTAACCAAAAGTGCCTGACAGTGCTTTCCATTCAGCATGTACCCAGTTGATACTGGTTTTCATTTCCTGATACCCATTCCTCACTCATTTATTCAATAGTTTCTTACTGAATATTTATATGGTTTCGTTATTGAACCACGCCTTGGTGACACAAAGATGAATGAGTCTTCAGGATACTCACAATCTGCCACGGGAGATAGTATTTATCACACACTTATTGTAATTGTTGGTTGGTCCATGATAAATGCTCATACTCTGAGAACACAGAAAGAAGGTACTTCATTATCCTGACATCTCCAATAATTCATGCCACTTACTTACATCTGCCTCTTTCTTTCTTCTTTACTATAGTCAGTAGAATTCTAAGACACTTTGCATCCCTCACCCTCCAACTTCTAGGCAGAGTTTTTCTTTCCACTCTTCCCTAACCATCACTCCCCAGTACAATCAACTGCTATAATAATGATAATTTAATACCTTGATCTCACAATTCCTAGACACTTTTCAAGTCTAATGGACAAGCCCACCTTTGTTATCCATCAATATGGCTTATCTTCACTCCTCTTCCTTAGACTTTATCTTCATTCAAAAGTGCCTCTTCTTCTTTACTTGCTATTTCCTCCCCTAGAACATTTTTTCTTCCCTGTTGCTTGGCTAACTCCAAACCATCCTTGCCCTCCACAGTATGACCCCAGCTAATCACCAAATCAATCATTGTTTCCCTATAGACACTTGATGCATCAGGAACATTGGACCACTCACTGTTCTCAGACAGAACTCATACCATCATCCTTCTGAAATCATGCTCAGCTGTTTGCTCCATGAGGAATGCCCTCTCCCCTCAGCCAATATCAATCCAATAGAATATTAATCATCCTTCAAGTTTCATTACAAATGCCCATAATTTTTTTCTTGTCCTAAATGTTTGTGCTCTTGCCTTCCTTTTAGTTTCCAAGGAAGTTTATAGCTCTCTATAGTACTGAAACTACATTCTTGAGACTCATGTAGTAATGTTATAGTTACACACTTATTGTCTAAGTTATTTCTCCTAATGTCTGAAAGCCAAATGGTGTCTATAGAAGCAAAAGAATACTCATCACAGATCTCCAACTACAGAGAGGATAATTGAACAGGATCCTGTCTGCTGAGCTCTAGAACCCAATGACATGTGTGTGCCAAGACTATACCTCCCACAGACTGCTACTCCTGACCAATAAGTGAATGTGGCAGGGGTACTAAGACAAACTCATTCTTTGGAGACAGAGACTCTTCTATGGCCACCTTTGGCTTGAGGACTCCCCAACAGCATTACTGTACTTCCTTTAGACTACAGGACATTCTAGGACTTCTGCTCTCCCTTCAGGGTCCACCTTGCTTCATGGGCTGAAGGCTCTCCCAGCTCTTCCCATCTCCCTCCCTATTTTCCCTTACATGGCATTTTCCCAGATATTTCCAGATGTTTCCCTGCATGTTCAATCCTATATTGGCATCTACTTCCCAGAGGACCTGGAATAACAAAAATGGTTCCAGGAGTGATCCACAGAAACAGAAAATGAGATGAAGATTTGGACTGGGTAACCCTCCACCCAGCAGGAAAAGAGGATAGCATCCTGGTTGGTAGGAGGGGCATGGGTAATTCTATCATTCCTCTAAGAAGAGCTAGCATTTTGCACTACAATAGCTCATCTTCCATAAAACAACAGGTGTATGGTAGACAGAATAATAGCCCCTCAAAGATAGCCATATCTCAATCCTGGGAATCTATGAATATATTACTTTACATAGCAAAAGGGACTTTGCAAATATGATTAAGGTAGATCTTGAGATGTGAAGATTTTCCTGATTATCTGGATAGGTTCAATGTAATCACAAGGGTCGTCACAACAGGGAAGCAAGAAGGTCAGTCAGAGAAGGAGGTATGACAATGAAAGCAGAGACAAAACAGAGAGCAAGAGAAAGACAGAGAGAATGAGAGATTTAAGATGCTATGGGGCAAGCCTTGAAAATGGAGGAAGGTGCCATGAGCCAAAGAACGCAGGTGGCCTCTAGAAGATGGGAAAGGCAAGGAAATTAATTTTCTTCTGCTGACATCTTGATTTTAGGATTTCTGACTTTTAGAATTGTAAGATAATAAATTTGTATTGATTTACGTCACTAAGTTGATGGTAATTCTTTACTGTAGTCATAGGAAACTAACACAGTGCTCCTCTCAGGAGCTGCCACACCTCTTGTCCCGGTTTCCAGGCTGATAACTACAGTTAAATCTCAACAGAACCTGTCTGGGGATATGTGGGGTCTTATAAGAGCAAAAAGGGGCTCTATGCCTAAACAACCAAATACCTAAGAACTGACAAAAGTCAGAGCGGTTCTCTCAGGATGTGATTTTGAGGGTACTTGATCAAGGGGGCTGGAGGATAAGGCTAGATAAGCAATATTTCATTGAATTAGGGGTATTCTATTTAATAGCATTTAACATTCTAGCAAAGAATCCAGGGTATTAGACAAACTTATTGCTGGTGTGGCTCTTAGAAGCCTAGAAAAAATAATAGTCAACTCTCAGCAACGTAGAAATGCCTGAGTTGCCCTGGCAGGTGGCAGAGAAATAAAGAAGCTAAGGGACTTCATGGACATGCTGGAATGGATAAATTATGTAAGTTCAGAAGACTCACCAGAGGAGCACGTTCCATGTGAGGCCTGGAAAACAAAGATAACTTTCACCAAGGCCATCAGGAACGCACTGGTAGGAGGAGACCAGTATCACAAAGAAGCTCAGAAGTGATTCTCTCTGCAGGCCAGGGATGATGGGAAGAGAGGTGGTCACAGAGCTGGGCTCCATAATATCCTCGAGGAGGACAGCGCTGTGTAAATAACTATTTTAGCACATTCCATAGCAAGACTGAGGGTCTGATCCATAGTTTCAAGAATGGAGCTTCAACGAAGGTGATTTCAATCTATAGATAAGAAACGTAATGAGGAAAATTTTCTATTTTACCAGCTCTTAAGTAATTGATCACTTCAGTTCACATCAGTAAATTCTCCACAACACATTCGAGAGCCATTATGAGGTTCAGAAATGTTTGTGAAACAAAATTCTGGAACCACAAATAAAATTTTAAATGGTTTCTTCAAATAGAAAATAACATATCTGGACAGATTTCACATTAACTATATACTTTAATCAGCCTTTTATTTGCTAGGCATTGTGAGTTTAAGCAGCAAACAACAGACACATACTTTTATTAATTTTTGGCAGTCAATACATACAAATTTCTTGGCAGTTATGTAACATGGAATTATAATGCACTGGCTTAACATTTCATATCTCATCAAAGAGGATACCTACTTACAACGCTCTCCTCATCACAAGAGGCTGATACGCCTCTTTATGCGGCCTCTGATATGCCACTTCATCTTGTCCAAGTGCAGCAGAGCAAAACAGAAAAAGAATGGGTTTTAGAGTCTCACAGTAGGAGATCAGAAGGTCAACTCAGTCACCTAGTTTTCTCATCCTGGACACATTGAACTTGTCTCACCTCAGTATACTCATCTATAAATAGGAAATAAACACAGTTTTCTTTTGAGCAATATATGAGGTAATATCATCTGATGACCGGTCAACAAATGCTACCTGTGTTCTAACCCCCACTCTTTCTCCTTGAATTTTCTTCCCGAGTCCACCTCCACGCCCTTTAGTATTCCAGGCTTACGATGATGGACTGTGAAGAAATAAACCAGCATAGACCTAAAAGACACATAGCCACACCTACAATCTTTCAAAGTCACTTCCATTCATCTTGATTGAAAAAGCATGCCCCCCTAAAAGAAAAACCTGACCTCTCTTCTCTGTCACCTAAAGTTTTATTTCTAAAGTCAGACAGGGGCATACTGTGGTACCCCTGAAAAGGGTCCAAGATCACCTTTTGAGAAGGCAGAGAAAAATCCTTGGAAATCACCTGTGAGACTCCAAATTTTTATTTCTGAAGAAGATTTTAAACCATTCAGAGGGTAGTTGATATGGCTTTATTCCTGCTTTGCCAACTGCACTTAAATATCTAACCATTAGCATCTGCCTTGGCCTTCCTCTTTTCAATCTCTCATGTTGCTTTCTTTCCATCTATATCACTCCCTACTCAGCAATAAATAATAGAAGGAAAAATCCATTTGCAATAGTTTCTTTCTGCTTGTCAATGCAATAACAAGCAACCTCAGGAACAAGTAGAGGCAGCAGAATGTAATTCTAGTCAGAAAGATGCCCCTAAAAGTTGTCATCCATGTGAATTTGTGGCAAGCTCACTCAAATAACCCTCCAGCCAGAGAACTCTCCAGAAGTTCTGCAACTAGTCTCTGTTGGCAACAGCTGCCTTACATTGTTAAAAAGAACTATGTGTGAGTAGGGGACAGAGTCAATAGGAAGGTGGTAGGTGCCCAAGGCATTTTCTTGGTCAAGGAATAGTTTTTGAGGATTTACAACTGTTTTTTTTTTTTTTCCTCCCCACTGGCATTTTTCTCACATGGAATTTTGGTTAAATACAGCAGAAAACAAATCCATTAGCCAAGTTGTGGCTATTGAGTAATGGTATTATGATTCTAGGCAGAAAAATAATGTTGGTATAAGTCTGTGGTTCTCAATAGGTGGCACCTCAGCCCAGACACCTCCAGATATTTGGCAATATCTGGAGACATTTTTGCAGGGAGGGGATGTTCTAGTGGCATCTAGTGGCAAAGGCAAGGATGCTACCAAACATCCTACAATGCACCGGACAGCCCCCACAAAAAAAGAATGGTCTGGCCCAAATGTCAATACTACTGAGGTTGAGAAACTCTAGTCACCCTATAATTTAGCTATGAATGCATTATACTGAAAAGGAGAAAAAGCTATAATATGATATCAAAAAGGAGATTCAAAAGGAAGCTAACATAGACATGAGTTTTGTCATGGAATAAAGCTTGTGACATTGAAATCGGGAGAAAAAAGCCCTTGAAACACAGTAAGAGAACATGCTTTAATATCAAATGCATTTTAAATGTCATTAAAACTAACGATAAAAGACAGCATAAACGGTGCCTGAACTCGTCAAGTGTGCATTTGTGACTATGACCTCACGGGCTCCTGGACGCTAGTCTAGAAAAACAGAACTAGGTTTGTTTAATCCCTAACTTCCTTTGAGCACTGGCAACAATTGAGTTTGGTGGGCCAAATCCTGCCCATAGAAAGCCAATGGGTGTTGCACACAGTTATCCAAGAATACAAATTGGCTTTGTGGTTTCTTGTGTGGCATTTGGCTAGCTTAACTAGATTAGAGATGGAAACACAGCAAGATTACGAGGCAGATGGTTGATAGGCAATGTGCTGTATCATCTCCTTCCAAGTATGTAGTTAGGTACTCATAGGTAACCTCTAAGGGAGTGTGGATTAATATATCATTATTTGCAATCCCCCTAGTTTCTAAAACAGTTCTGCACATAGTTAGTGCTCAATGCTATTGGTTTACTATTTGATAAACTATCTCATACTCAGTCCAAGGTGACAGAGATCATATCTTTGGAATGTAGAAACAGACACAGAAAAGTAACTTAGCTAAGGAGCACTTACTCTGTGCCAAGGACTGCATCAGGTGCCAGAAATATGATGATAAAAAAGATGAATGTGTTGTCCAGCATTATTTAGCTTATTTTCTCCTCTGTGAGTTTATTGTGGGCATTTCTATCTAGACGAGGCTGAAGTCCATTTCTATGGCAGAAGTAAAGTTGAAATTCTCAACTCCTTTCTTCTTCCATGAAGTCCTCCATCACTATCATACCCAGTAGATTGGAACAAGAGATTATGAATGTGTGCAGTGGTTAGGTGGGGGAGGGGAAATGATGGAAGAGAGGTAAAGGTGAATGGTGTACTTTTTCAGGAAAATAAATTCTCTTCAACAGGCTTCTTTTATGGAGGTGGTGAGAGTATTGGGGGAGGCACTGAGCAGAAGTAGAAATAATAACATGGGCCAAAGCTACTTGTGTTGGAACAAAGATTTCAGCAGCTCTGAGACCAATGGAAAAAAGTTTATAACCTCCTCTTTCAGCCTGTAAGCCTGTTTCCACTTGGGGATTAATTAGCATCAATATTTTACCAGCCAATGTGTCAAAAAAATCAACGGCATGCTCTGCTTTTTCTTGTGCACTAAACCCCTCACAATTACTGATGTACGTAAACTATTATAACTGAGGGCCCTCCAGTACCAGTTCAATTGACCCCATCTTATCAACAGAGTAATTAAGAAATTGTCTTTCAGAAAATTTACAAAGTCACATAGCCAGAGTATGAGCAGAAGAAGAAATCTTGACCTGAAGTGACTGAGGAACCAAAACTTCTCATCTCCACGGAACCAAAGGACTGGGACATGAACACAACTTAAAAGTGAGACTCTTATCAGAAGTGAGGGGTCCATCATTCAGGAAGATCCGGTGTTAAAATTCCTTCCCCACCTCATCATAAATGTTTAGAACCTCACCATAAATGTTTGAAGCCCACCAATCAAAACCTGCCCCACCAGCATTTCCACGTGCCAGCCTGTTCTCCCTAACCTCTTAAATTTAGCCCTATATCTTGAATCAAGGAGACAGATCTGAGGGCACATGTCCCCGGTCTCCCTGCAGATCAATCTCACAGAATAAAGCTGATCTCTTTTTCCAAAAGCCAATGCTGTAATTAATAGGCTTGTTTATGGGCATCAGATGGAAGAACCCTGTTTTTGTGTGCTAACACTATGCTCTGTATCTTTCAGGATGGTTGGAAATATTAACAAAAAGCATATTCTTGATGACTTTTTCATTTTAATATTGTATTCTTCTCAATACGTGGAATTTACTAAATATATATCTAAATATGATTCAATATTTCTGTCTATAAAACACTTTTCATAAGCATCCACAAAGCAGAAAATTTTATCAGATTCGTAAGATTAATATCTCCTATGCCTAGGCTAATTGATTCTGTAGAAGAAGGTTTTGTCAGAAGATGTGACTATAAATTCATAAAAGTTCTGCTTTTGTTAAACCTGCCTCATTGACACAGCCCACCTTTATTCTCTTCCCTTCTGCAGGACTTCGAAGGCTGGTTCAACATTCCTGTGTTCTCAGCTATAATTTTGGTCTTTCCACCAAAGCAGTTTTATTTCCTGACTGACACTACAGCTTATGAAAGCCAGTGCTATTGGGAAAATATTCCAAATGCACAGGTTATGTGGTTGGTGGAAAATAGGCTTTAATGGAAAACGGACTGAAACCAAGTTCTCTTCCGATTGCTATTTCGGAACTTCTGGTTTTCCTGTGGAAATCCTAGTCAGTGGTGATTGCAAAACCAAAAAGACCAAACAGAATATTAGAAATGCAAATGACCAGGACGAGTCTATTTAGCAAATAGATCAATATAAATTGTACTTTGTGTATTTTCTTTTTTAACTCAGAGGGAATGGGTAATGTTCAGATGTGAGTAATATTGCATAGTCTGAGAGCAATGCAATGAAATATCTATATTTTCTTTTTTGTTTCAAATTGGGCTCCCTGCATTTAATACCAGCCTCCTTAGAAAGGTTTTCACAGCTGTGTCATTTGGACGCAGGGGCATGTTCTGACATGTACAAGTTTATCTTACGCAGCCTGTGGCAGCCAGCGCCACCTAGCTTCTACATTTCCTCAACTCAACAATTTTCCAGATTGTTAAGTGAGAGCCTTCCATGAGGACCTGATTTCAGTCTCACAGATTTTGTGTGATGGAAGTCTGGACAGGAGTTAGAGCAGTCAAACTGCTCTGAATAGTTGTCAGGTGGAAAAACATGTTCTCTAAGTCTGTGGAACTTTAAGCAGGATTTACACAGTTTCTCAATGCACTGACTGGTCACAGCCTGCCTGTCTTTCATTTGACAAATCTTCGTGTGCCAAGTAGTTAGGTAATATGCTCAGAAATTTGGCTTCTGAAGTTTAGCTACTATGTCCTGAATTAGGAAGGATTTCTTAGAAAAGAGTCTTTACTAAGCTCACATCCAGAGATTACTTCCTTAGATCCAGTGAGCCATTGATTATTAAGCATGAGAAAAGTTAGAAAGTCTAGAGAAAATGGTATGAGGTAATTTGTCCTATCTCAGACTGTACTAAACCCTTCTGTCAACTTTGCATGGAGTTTATGATTCTCACCTTTTTAACAAATACAAAGATCTCATCTAGGGCATTATATTCTTCTGCCTTCATGATAACTGACTATTATAATGTGAGAAACAGAGGGACACAGAATTAAGAGCCAGGCTGGATCTGCATTGTCGAGATCAATTCTTCGGGATCATGATTTGATATTCATTAAAGTCAGTAAGTATTTTGAATATGTAAATGAAATCAACAGAGAGAAAAAGAGTAAGCAGGCAAATAGCCTACTTGGATTTTCTGGAAGGCATTTCTTTTTGCTTTGTTTTGGATACATGATTACCAGCCGTTAGTTCAAAGAGGGAATTTTCCAGATGGTATTGATGATGATGATGAAGATGATGACGATGATGACAATATTGAAGAAATTGGAAAGTGTTCAATAGTCACAGGAAAACTTTAATGGAACAGACTCTCTACTGCCTACTGTAGACTTAGACTTTTTAAGGAAACACTTAAAATTACTACAGTTCCCAATGGTAGCAATTGAAGAAGACAGAAAGAGCTCCAACAACCCTATAAGCTCTCTCCCTTCCAATGAGAAGGTGGCTTAAACCTGTCCTAATTCTTTTATGTTACCTTGGCAGGTAAAATTCTATCATTCTATGGGCTGGGTGAGTACCTCCCTCCCGGGCCCATGGGCTTTGATTAAGAATAGAAACTTGAATTACAAAGAGAAGACAACTGGATTCTAGCAACAATCACAAGTTCCAAGACAACCATTATTGACAAAAGAAGCAAAGACTATATATATATAGTCCAATATAAAGCCCATGAAATTTTCATTCACGTTTCCTTGAATTGAGTTTACAGTCTTTGGAATCCCCAAAATAACACACACACAAATCTCAGATGTTGGTGCATATTTTGACCTTCCTCATATGAAGAAGGGCAATGGGTTTCACACCAGCATTTGCTGACAGTAAAATATAGTGAAAAATATTTATTTGTAGTAATGTAGACCACGGTCTAACTGCCATTTAATGTAACTGTGTCACATTTTGTAAGATTTCTATGTAATATAGCTGTCACAGGATCAATTGTGCTATGATATAGATCTTTCAAGTCCTGCCTGAGAGACTCTGTTTGAAGTTTAAAAATGATGGAACAAGGAGATTTAAGGAAAAATTATGCTTAATTATAAATCACTAGCAAAGGGAAATTTGGGTTTACCATCTGTAGTGGGTTGAATGGTGATCCCTCTCCCGAAAGATACGTCCACCCAGAACCTGCAAAGGTGATCATATTTGGAAAAAGGGTCTTTGCAATTCTTTGTAATTAAGCTAAGGATCTTGAGATGAGAGCACCCTGGATTGGGCGGGCCAGAAATTCAATGACAATGTCTTTATAAGAAGAGAGAAGACACAGACATACAGAATAAGGCCATGAGAAGACAGAGACAGAGATGGAAATTATGCCGCCACGATCGAAGGAACACCTGGAGCTGCCAGAATCTGGAAAAGGTGAGGAAGGATTCTCCTCTAGAGCCTTCAGAGAGGGTGCGGCCCTGCCTACACCTTGATTTCAGATTTCTGGCCTCCAGAACTGTGAGAGAATAGATTTCTTTTATTCTGGTAATTACCACTAGGTTTTTGGTAATTTGTTACAGCATCCCTGGGAAACGAATATACTCTCTGTCACAATAAAAGAATCAGTTAAGAGGAAGGAATGTTTGAAAGACAAATCCTTCTCCACAGGTCACTGCAGGCAGCCCTTCCTCCCATCTGTCTCCACCCTCGCCAGAATGAAACTGCAGTGAGAAAGCTAGGAGCTTTTAGGGTATTTAAGGTTTAAAAGTATAAGAATCAAGCAACTCTAGAAAGTGCTATTCACTCACTGTTCCCTGAGCACGCCTTGTTGTTACACCTCCATGCTTTGGTAAATGCTGTTCTCTCAACCTAGGATATCTTTTTCTACCTAGAAAATCCAACTAACCTTCTAGATGCAGGACAAGTATTGTCACCTCCTCCATAAAGCCACCTTCTCCACGACCCCCCACTCCACCCACACAAGATCATTCACTCTTGATTCTGGCTTCCATAGCATTTTTTACTTGCTCTATTACAACACAGATTACAGCATTCTGTGGTTTGGGGTTTATAGAGCCATCTCCCCCACTAGACTTTCAGTTTTATAAGCAGAGTGATATGACCTATTTATTCACAGCGTCTCTACATACGGTCACCAATCCTTCAGTGGTCTAGCCTGGACTTCCTTGCAACTTGGTGGCTGGCTTCCAAGTTCTAAGAAGCAGAAACTGCCAATTCTCTGAATGCCTAGACTCTGAAGTCCCAGGACATCTTTTCTGTTTTATCCTATTGGTCAAAGCAAGTCATAAAGCCATCTCCAATTCAAGCAGTAGAGAAACAGATCCCACTTTTTGCTCTAAGGAATGCAAGCATGTACAGAGATGGGAGGAATTGTTGGCAGCCATAATTGGAGACTACCTACTCCACCTGACTTCTAATCATGCCGTCTCTTCCTAGTATTATGACCTTGGCCACAGATACATAGCCTCTATGATTCAACATCCTCTTCTATAAAACTGGGATAACAGTGTCTACTGGAGAAGCCTGCTAAAAAGAGTAAAGGAGATATTGCAGTTTACTTAATGTGGTTCTTTTGTACATAGTAACCTTCTAACAAATGATAACTACTTTCCTCTTCTGATAAAATGGGATAACTGGAGAAAACAGGAAGTTACTAGGTAGCTGAAAGGAGGAAATACAGAGGGAGAACTTCATGGGGAGAAAATGAAAGGTAAAAGGATGATAAAGGCAACCTTTATCCACTTCAACTTTGTCAAGTGTTAATCTTATTACTAATAGGAAACTCTAGTTGAAATAACCAAAGCTCTGAAAAGAAATATTTTGAGTGCTGGGCAGCTAAGTTTATTCATGTCTAGGAAACCTCATAGTTAAGCTTCAGGGTACATACTGTAGCTTCAAGGGATTTATGAAATCTTGTGGCTTTTAAAAATACCTTTTATTTCTGTCTATTAAAGCAATATATAGCATTAAGAAAATTTTACATAATATAGAAAGTATTAGGAGGAAAATAATAATCTATATGCTATCACAAAAGGTTAGCAGTTGCAACAAATATCTGAACATATTTTCTTGCAGTTATTTTGTTATCAAAATACGCCTAAAGGGCTGGCCTCATGGAGGGACAACCCGGGCAGTCACACAGGGACCCACACTCAGAAGGACCCCATTTTTGGTTTAATGCTCTCCTGTCACCATCTTGCAATGTTTAGTAATTTTTTTGCAAGGGGTCTCAAATTTTCATTTTGCTTGGAGCCCTGCAATTATGTAGACAGTCCTGCAGGCGTGTGTATGTTCGTAGGTATGTGTCTGTGTTTAAATATATGGATGTAACTACATAAATACATGCATTGATACTTTAAGCATATTTAGAATTACATTGTCAGATTTTAAGTAATGTATCATTATAAGTATTTTTGTACATTATTAAACGTATTTTGCAAACATTATTTTAATGGTTACATATATTTCATCCATGGACCTGTCATATTTCAAATAACTATTCCTTTCCTATTAAATTTTCAGGTTATTTACATTTCTACTTATGTAAATTATTTAGCAGCACATATCTTTGTGCATAAATTTTTCTTCATCTTTTATTTATTCATGTAAGAAAGATCTCTGGAAATAAAGTTACTGGATCAAAGAGTACGAATATTTTTAAGTTTTGAAATGTATTTTCAAATTAATTTTTTTCTTAGTAAAACTTTTCAGATTTATAGTCCAAACAGCAGTCAACACGAGTGCCTTAGATATCGTTTATAAAAGATGACTGACAGAGAGAATCCATTTACAGAGGGGCACGGTAGTTAAGAGCATAGAGTTTGAATTCATTTTTAATATTATCCCTACCATCTACTATCTCTTTGATTTTTCACAACGTCCATGTGCCTTAGTTTCCGTATCTAAAAAACTGAAGATCGCAATATCCGTCCCACACAGGTTATGTGAAGATCAACTTCAGCATCATTCAACAAGCATGAATCAACACCAACTCTGTGCCAGGAATTCTGTTAGGCTCAGGGGATGCAGCAGTGACCCAGGCAGACAAGTCCTTGCCTTCCTGGAGTTTACAGTTGAGCAGTGAAGTTATCCACTAAGTAGAAAATATAGTAAAAGGGTAATGCTTATTATGAAAGAAGAAGAAACAAAGCTTTTTAGGAGTATATAGTTGTGTCCAGAGAAGGCTTCTCTGAGGATTGGTGTGGCTCTGATACCTGAAAAATGAGGGGGAGGTGATTCAAGTGACAGTTGACTGAGTGGACAGAAATGTTGAAGACAGGAGGGCAAAGGCACAGAAATATTTGTCCAGTTCAAAGAAACCAAAAGAAGATCCATGTGGCTAGAGTGACCAGATGTCCCAGGTTACTAGACAGTCCCTGTTTATATCAACTGTTGTGATGTAATAAGCAATCATGCCCCACTTCACCTCAAAAATGTCCTGGTTTAGAAGTAATATGGTCATGCTACAGCAAAAAATCGAAGAACAGAAAGGAGAGCAGAAAGAGATGAAGTAAGAGCTGATTCTGGAGGATCTTGCATGTCACGTTAAAAAGTTTCAACTTTATCTCAAGGATTTAAGAGTCATTGAAGGATATTCATCAGGGCAATTAAATAATCTGATTTGCCTTTTTATCATTGATACAGCTACATGAGAATGAGAGATTTTTGTTAAGTGAAGTTCAGCATTCACAAAGAACTTAGAGAAGTTTGCAATGTCTAAAACTGACAAGGAATTACTACCTAGGTTTGTTTACGAGCTCTTAGAAATCGAAAATAAAAAAACAGGAAATTCAATAGGCAAAAGATTTGAACAGACACTTCCTGGAATAGGAAATCCAAACAGGTAAGAAGTATATGGAGAAATGCTCACCCTCGAAAGTTAGTTATGTGAAGGACGCAAATGAAAACAGTGAGATACTACCTCCCACCTATTGGGTAAAAATAGAAAGTCCAGTGATATTAATTGCTGGGGAATCTTCATTCATGCATTCAACAAATATTTGCTGAGAACCTATCACATGTCAGGCCCTGTGATAGGCACTAAGAACACAGCACTAGAAAGGTAGGCAAATCATCAACAAAATGAAAAGACAGCCCATGAAATGGGAGAAAATATTTGCAAATCATATATCCTACAAAGGGTTAATTTCTGAGATATATAAAGAACTCACACAACTCAACAACAAAAAAACAAACAACCTGATCAAAAAATGGGCAGAATATGGACAGACATTTTTCCCAAGAAGA
The DNA here is from genome assembly GCF_041296235.1 of Equus asinus. NCBI lineage: Eukaryota > Metazoa > Chordata > Mammalia > Perissodactyla > Equidae > Equus > Equus asinus. Next base: position 51,021,015 of record NC_091802.1, on the reverse strand, counting down.
TATACAGATGGCCAACAGGTACATGAAAAGATGTCCAACGTCACTAATTATTAGGGAAATGAAAATCAAAACTACAACAAGATATAACCTCATGCTCATCAGAATGGCTATTATTAAAAAGGCAAGAAATTAGAAGTGTTGAAGAGGATGTGGAGAAAAGAAAATCTTCATACACTGCTGGTGGGAATGCAAACTGGTGCAGCCACTATGGAAAACAGTAGGGAGAGTTCTCAAAAAACTAAAAGTAGAAACACTATATGATCCAACTATTCCACTTCTGGGTATTTATCCAAAGAACATGAAAACACTTATTCAAAAAGATATATGCACCCCTATATTCATTGCAGAATTATTCACAATAGCCAAGACCTGGAAGCAACCTAAGTGTACATCAACAGATGAATGGATAAAGAAGATATGTGTGCACAAAATGGAATACTACTCAGCCATAAAAAAGACAAAATCATGCCATTTGCAACAACATGGATGGACTTCGAAGGTATTATGATAAGTGAAATAAGTCAGACAGAGAAAGACAAATACTATATTATTTTACTCATATGTAGAACATAAACATACATATAGATAAGGAGGACAGATTTGTAGTTATCAGAGGAGAAAGGGTGGGGAGAGGGCAAAAGGGGTAAAGGGGCACATATGTATGGTGACAGATAAAAACTAGACTATTGGTGAGCACAATGCAGTCTATACAGAAACTTAAATATAATATTGTACACCTGAAATTTACACATTGTTATAAACTAATGTAACCTCAATAAAGCAATTTTTTTAAAAAGGCAAAATCTCTGCTATGACAATTTAATTAGAAAGAGGGAAAGCAATAAGCAAGACAAATAAGGCTAACTGATAGCATGTTAGATAATAGTAAGTCCTACTTAGATGGAAAAGCGATGAATGTAGGGAGAGAAGGGTTATAATTTTAAATACAGTGCTCACAGAAGCCTCACTAAAGAGGTGACACTTGACTAAAGACCTAAAGGAAGTAAAGGAGAAAGCTCTTTACATATGGGGAAGCACAGTATTTCAGGCAGAGGAAACAGTAGAAGCAATGGCCCTGTTGAATAGGTAGTTGGATATTTTCAAGTAAAAATAAATCTACAGAAGTTGGATTGGGAGGATATACCCTAATATAACAGTGTAGGTGCCTATGCCAAGAAGAGTTATGGGATTGAGGATGGAGAAGGATAGTGAAAATAATCAAATGAGATTAAAGAAAGGAGGAGCCTTGCATGGACTAACAATAAGTGTTAGTCCTGTGAACTTGACATCAAGCAACAACACAAGAACAACTGGACGAAGGTATCTAGTATATTGGCAAAAGAAGTGAATAAAGAAATGAATCTAAGCTAGGTAGGAAGAGAAATCAAGATGAGAGAGAGCTCATAGAGAGAAATCAGAGATGTTCAAAGGACTAGAGGTCACAATGAGACCAAAGAATAAGTATAACAGGAGCTCTTGTAGGACTCGGCCAGAGAATTGATTAGAGTCAGAGAGAGGGAACTCTGAGTTTCTAAGGTGGAGTAACATTGAGTGACAATATGACCCAAGGTATAGCCACTGGAAGAAGGATATAAAAGGTCATTGTGATAAAGAGGTCATCAAAATTAATGACCAGGGCAATGGACTGGTTAGCCACATGCAGCTGACATTGAACTTGGCCAGGATAACAGCACGTTTATTTCAAGTACTTAACACAGTGCAGAGTATATGTAAGAACTTAACAATTGGGAGTGTTATTGTTGCTATTATCATAAATCATCACAGCATTATTAAGAGCTAAAAGACCTATATACAGCTATGTAGAAGGGTCTCAGGGTCTTAGGAAACAACTGAATATTATCTTACAAAGGTGGCACTATCAGAATGCTGTCTCCAAAAGCTAGCTCATGCTTAAATGTATGGTGTTTGAAAGAATAGCAAGAGAACAGGATGTCAAACATACTGCTGATTAAATGTTTTTCAATTGTACTGATTTATATGGCAGATGCTTTTCTACCCTTCAATACATATTTTTTGCTGGTGTTTTTTTAATCAGAAAATTTCAGAAAAGAAAATATGGCCCCAAAAAAGAGAATGATTATGAGGATTATGAGGTCATCCTAATTTGTAAGGTGGAGAGGAAGGAGAAGGGAAAGATGCAGGACATCTTAGAAGGAAGACAGCTAAATGCCCCTTGTACATTATATAGATGCACTGGGAAATCTAGACAGCTATCATAAGTTAAAAGGGCTTAGCTTTCCAGTCTTTCCATTTTAACCATTTCTACTTTACTTTATACAAAGCAATCTAGTCAGATAAATTAAAAAAACAACTAAGCTATTTATTCTGAGTAACTTCCTATCACAACATAACATAATGCATAACACGATATGTAATGCATAATATAACACATAACACCACTTGGGATGTCTTTGGCCAAATATCTGAAATTTTCTTAAATGTTTAAACTTTTAACAGAGAAATCTAGACCTTCCATTTTTCTTCTTGATTTGATATTATTCTTCCATTTGAATGTGTTTGGGAAGGAAAAGCATAAATAGCTGCTTAACTTCATTTAACCAACAGTGTTTCTTGCTCTTTGTTGAATCAATGGATCCCATAGCCTGCTGATGAAGGAGGCAGGACAGTTGAAACAAAAGTACTTAAAATGCCTTCTCTGAATCCATCTCACAGAGTGTTTAATAGAAACTAAAGGAAGTGCATTCCAGGGGAAAAGTCCTGCCAAGGATGTAGTACTGGCCCAAGGATAGCCTACACAAATGACACAAGAATTTGATGTGGCCGCCAAAACAAGGAAGACAGGATGCTGGGTGTGATTCAATTACTAACTCTCCACCTTGGGAAACCATGAGTTCTTGTGAGTAAGCCCTGCCCAAGGTAATGAAAGTTTAGAAATATATTTACACAATAGTCATTGAAGTTGAGTGTTTTTCATCTTGTTTTCTAGACTACTGGCTAAACAGGAAGTTTTCTGCAGGATGCTCCAATATCCTCTGTTCAGAGTAACAACTTTAGCACTTTGCTTTCCTTTTCTCCCACGATACACTTAATGTTTCCGCTCTACGTCTTGGATTCAGTTACAGGTTTCCTGCAGGAAGCTGAGGCTCCTTAACTCTTTGCAAGGATCAGTCATAACCCATCCACGTAAAAAAGTCACAAGGACACTTTTGTAGATAGACTCAATTTACTGATGTGTCGTAAGAAAGGTCAGAGTTGGTGAGTTAATGAAACCTTGCAAAATATTACCAGCCATCTATGTCAATCCCCACGGCATTCCCTGGAAGCCAGGTACTTAAAATAATTCCTGATCAAAGGGAGAAGGATAATTGATTCTCTGGGGTTAACTATGAAAGGAAGCTTTTCCTCCAGGTCTTATCTTGGCGCCTGGAAATCATTATAAGTGCAAAATGCTATTGTCATCTAAAGAGGAGAATGAAAACAAAATTAAGTCAATGGGAGCTAGCCACATTGTATTAACATCCAGAGTGATTATATCAATAACAGCCGATCTTCTTCCAGAGCAGTCTCCTATTCATCCAGTCATATTTAATTTTACATTCTGCCATTCTGGTTCAGTACAGCATGGTGACAGAGTGTGGCTTTTGAATAGGGGGTCCTGGATTTGAATCTCAGGTCCAACCCCTTTATCTATATAACGTCAAGGAAAACTGTCGTCTTTTTAGGCTTCTCCTTTTCTTCATCTTTAAAATGAGAATAATAATTGCATTTGGTTGAATCATACAATCATTATTTGTGTACATTAAAGTCTACATAAGGATTAAGGAGTTAATACATGTAAAATGCCTATCATATTGCTAATGCCCGCTACAATTTAACAAAGCAATTATATTTTTATTATTGTCATTTTGCATCTTGTGTTGTTTCAGTCTACCATAAGTATTTATGACATAGGGACCACTTAGTAACATGATGGGGTGTAAGATTCTGGAGGACAGTGTCTGTTGGCTGCTGCCTCCGGCCGTGGAACAATCCTGCTCCACGGTATGTGCTCAATGAATATTTCCTGCACGAATGAATAAATTAATAACACAAGGATAACTATGACTAGATAGGGTTTACCACCAGCCTGAAAAATCTTGAGATAGTTTCTCCAATTTCTTTTTAGTGAAATAACCTATTTGCTGCAATAGCAGCTTTTCTAATTAGCTCAGGCAGGTGGATGCATTTTCAAGACGGTAGGATAGATCTGCTTCTGAAAGCCTTAATCTCTAGCTGTTTCACATCTCATAAGAAATTCCAGTAGCAATCCAAGTGAAGCAACAGCTGAAGTATAAGGAGGGCTCTGCTTTGAAGAACAGGAACCTGGAAGGATGTCCATCACGCTTGCGCTTATAAAACTTATGATAATTATGCCCATACAGAGGCAAGAGTGATGCATTTTAGTTTGACATTTACCCACATTTACCTTTTCAGCTTGTCTTCTTCCTGGTTTCTTTCCCTTGCAATAAACAAGGTGAGTATAGAGAAGTTCTAAAGTAGAGATGTTATTTTTCTTGACCATTTATAGAAAGAAGATCTGGAGCCTGACCCTTAAACAACCATGTAAGGACTTTGCCTGAATGCCGTCAGAAGTGCTGCAATGTTGTAAGAAAATGGCTTCTGAAATTTCATTGGTATTTTGAATCCACAACTGAAGAGAGATTGAAAATTTTAACAAACAAAATTAACATAGTGATCACAAATTTTTGTTTACCAATTGCAGGGTCTTTACCAAAGAGTATGGACGTAATACGATGCCTATTGAAAAGTAAGGATAGTACAGATAAGCGAAGAATGTGCAGGATAAGTCAGCTAGCTCTGAGCCAGATTGCCTGGGTTCTGGTCCTGGATCTCCCATTTACTGGCGGTGAGACATTGGGACAGCTACCTCACCTCTCTGTGCATAAGTTTCCCCACGTATTAAGTGAGAGAATACACATGAAGCACCTTGCACAATGCTTGCAATGGTGAACACTTACGAAATGTCATTGTTAGCTGTTAAAATGGTATTTAATAGGGGCCGGCCTGGTGGTGCAGCGGTTTTGTTCATGTGTTCTGCTTCTTGGTGGCCCTGGGTTTGCCAGTTCGGATCCCGGGTGCAGACATGGCACCGCTTGGCAGAAGCCATGCTGTGGTAGGCGTCCCACATATAAAGTAGAGGAAGATGGGCATGGATGTTAGCTCAGGGGCAGTCTTCCTCAGCAAAACTAGGAGAATTGGCAATAGTTAGCTCAGGACTAATCTTCCTCAAAATAAATAAATAAATAAATAAAATGGTATTTAATAAAGATAACATCTACTTCAGAAGAGCTGCTTTTGGAAAGATGAGATCATCAAAACCCTGTCTTATTTTTGTTTTGTTCCAATTTACATCATTTCCCTTAAAATAGTGTCAGTCCTGAGGTATTTAAATTTTCATTCAGCTAAAAACAAGTTCAATATTGAAGATATGGCATGGTTGGTCATACTCATGTGCTTAAAAATAAAAGAACAACGAAAAACTTTTTTATGATGTCCACCGGAAATCATGAAACTTGGCTTCATCTCTTGACCATCTTCCTGTTTCAATAAAGATTCTCATGAGAGCCTTGAAAGACTAGAGCCAAACAAACTCGGGTGTGAGCTGTGCACTCACTTGAGTTGTGAGGATGTTGTTTATATTTTAGATCCTGTTTTCTTCCTGGATGAAGTGCTGCTGCTACCAGGTGCTTCTCCCGCTGTTATCGTCTTCTTCTCAGGACTCAGCCTGCTGGAACCAGCTTCCTGCAGCCCCTGTGTGATTCTGGCTGCTAAAGAATAGGAGAGAGCCTGTCAAAGGTTATCTCCCACCGGGATTGCAATTTCCAAGGTTCATCACATTCTGGTATGGCCATTTATATGCTGTGCCACAGGACACATAGGGGAGATAGAATTCTTGCTGAAGGAGAGTTCAAAAGGGAAAAAAACAAAAACAAAAGCAAAATCATGGCAGGGGGTGGGCAACTGAGATACTAAATGGAACTCCAACAGTCAGATGTTGTAGACATCAGGTAAAGTACAAGGCATAACTGTCCTGGGGAAAGAAATGAATGCATGACATTCTATACAATGACTTCTACGTTGCTTTGCACATACCTAACGGTTGTGTTGCTCCCAAGAACAACTTGGATTGAGCTATCCAAACAGAGTGAATAACTTTCTGAACTCTCTTTCTAAGGAAAGAAGTGTTGTTACCTCCTTGGATAATTAATCTGCAAAACTGAGACACAATGGGCCAGTTTTACTCCCAATGGCAATTCATGAGCTTATCAGAAAGCAAGGATGCTTAATTATGCACCTAAACTTACTGATTCTGCTCTGCAGCGCCTTATAGCCAAAGGGAAGATCAACCTCTTCCCAATTCTACATTCTAGACTGGGGAGGGTAGAAGGTGGATAGAGGTTCACAGAGGTACAAAAACGGACTATCTGGAAGTCCCACCTAAGCCCAGTCAGAGACTTGAATGCCTGTCAACAAAGAAGCATCAAGCCTGTAGAAGCCACTTACTTAAGGAAGTGAATTACTAAGGTTATATCCTCTGAGTTAACAAGTTATTGACGGTAAAAGCAAGGACTTGACTTCAGAATAGGGAAAATATCACCCGTTACACTTCCTCTAAGCTAGTCTCAGTGATTTCCTCTTCACTACTCATGGCTTCCTTCCAGGCACAGACAGTCTCAAGCGACAGTCCTATAATTCCCAAATATGTTCATTCCACCTGAACCCATACACTGATTTCAAGGGCAAATCACAAATGGTAACCATAACAGTAAAGTTCAGAGCATGATCAGTCATTTTTCCCCCTGTGGGCAAATTAGGAAAGAAAACGAGGTAAAAGAGAGTCTTATTGGATGAGGGAATATGATTTCTTAGAATGATTCTTGTGATTAGTTTTTATAGATTTCAGAAAACAGATTTGAAAATACATAGAACCGCTTTTACTTTGAATCAGGTTTTCTAGATTCATATAAAAACCTTTCTTGACTCCCTAGGGATAATCATTTCCCAGTACTGAGATTAAACTAAGTAGTTCCTAGACCATGAGGGAATTCACAACTCTTCTCACCGAGTTAAAATCAGAACATGTCTAGGGAAACCTATGTTTCCTAAAAGGAGATTTTAGAATCTCAAAAGTAAGTGAGAGAAATTAAATTAAATTTAAAATAAAGTAAGCCTCACTACTCTTAAAATAATAATCAAAAAAGAAAGAAAATTATCATGGTTTCTACTCAAGCTGACTATCCTATTTGAAGGGTCCAAAAGTACTACCCAAATATGCCTGCCCCAAGCTTAGCACAACGTTTAACACTTCACATTTAGGGATTTATTCATCTGAGTTAGGACCTGCATTCAACAAATGTTTATTGACTGCTTAATATTTCCAGACACTGTGCTAATCAATGACTATACAGACACAGTGCTTGCCCACTACTATTTCAAGTTACTCCCTAATGAATCACTATTTAAATCATTGTTTAAAAAAAAAAGTCCTGGAACATTTTGAGTATCAAAATAAACATTGCCAGTAACATATTATAAACCAGATAATAAAATTAAAAATCCATGAATCCATACTGATAAATAGATGGATGAATGGATGAGCGGATGGATGGATGGACGGACAGATAGATAGACAGATAAGAAGAGAAAGTTCTTTCTATCGATAGAATTGAAACAAATGTAGAAGAATAAAAGAATTTTAAAATTCACTTTTGGCAGTCACCATAGTAATAATTGTTATAGAGATGAGTTATCACCGGATGCTAAAACTACTGCGTAAAAGTTTACTAAGGAAAGAAAAAAGGATACTTACATAGACTCAAAGTATCTTCCTACAAAATACTAATTAAATACAATGGGAAACAGTAATTTTACAGTGGAGAAAATCTGACAGATACCACCTTAACCAAAAGGATCAAAATTAATATCGGTAATGGGACAAATAGACATCAAGTGTCTCCTATTAGATTGGACTGAGAAAGACACAATACCACATCTGGAGTATTCATGCCAAAGATGCATGACATAAATCTAATCATGAGGAAACTTCAGGCAAACTTAAACTGAGGTATGTTCTACGAAATAAATGGCTTATATTTATCAAAAACGTCACGATCATGAACAATAAAGAGAGACTGAAGAACTATTTTATAGTGAAGGAGTATGAAGAGACATATCAACTAAACATAACATATGATCATGGCTAGGACACCAGACTAGAAAACTTGTTTCTTTTCTTTTGCAGTAAGAGACATTATGGACAAATGATGCAATTTTATAAGATCTACCTATTAGATCAAGAGTCAAAAACTTTTTCTCTAGAAGATCAGATAGTAAATATCTTTGGCTTGACAGATAGTAAAGATCTGACACTACTACTCGATTCTACCATCATAGGAAGAAAGCAGCCATAGACAATCCATAAACAAATGAGCATGGCTGTGTTCCAATAAAACTTTATTTACAAGCATAGATGGCAGGCCACACTTGCCAACTACCAGACTACATAATAGTAATGTCAATGTTAACTTCCTAATTTTGATGATTGCACTGTAGTTATACAGGAGAATCCTATTTCTAGGAAACAAACACTGAAGCATTTCAGGGTCAAGACATCGTGTTTGCTTGCAACTTACTCCCAAAAAGATCAGAGAAAGAAAGAGAAGAAGAGTGATAAATGTGGTAAAACTTTAATATTTGGGGAATCTGGTGAAGGGCATGTTGGAACTCTTTCTACTATTTTTGCAGAAAGTTTGAAATAATTTCCAAATAAGTGAAAAGAAAAAGGAACAACTATCCATGAGACAGGGTAATTGTTTGGGACATAACCCACCATCGGCACTACTACCGGGCGCACAGAAGATGCTCAGTTAATGTTTGATAATCAAATGAATGAATTGGTTCACTAATTAATATATTTCTTAGGTATTCACTGGAAGAATGACACCTAGGATAATTATGTTTTCAGAAGAAGTTGAGAAGGAAAAGAATTACAAGGGGCAGCCCCCATGAGATAATGCCACCTACCTGCAGAGGAGGGGTAGGATTGTGGCAGACAGTAGGGAGAAAGACAGAAAAATAACCACTGGGATAGATCATCAGGATGAAATTTCCTCCAGGGCTGACTTCCAAAGACTAACTTGAGCTAAACTGAATCTCCCTTTCTTACCAGCCATAATTTTAAATGATATCCCTCCAGCACAATATTCATAAATGTTCCTACTACAATGTGCTGTGAGCAAAACGCATAACTCTGCAGAAAAATTGCTTCTACATTTTCTCCTCCTCAGCTCTGACATTGCTGGGGTTGTCTAGGCATTTCAAAGTCCACAAATTATGGACACTTTGCATAACACCAAGAGCTGGCAAACATTGCAACCAAAGCTTTTCCATTTATATGTCAAAATTACTCAGATAAGAATTAGAAGATTGTGGAAATAAAATCTTTCCATCTAGGATAGTTTCCAAGGCAATATTTGGAATCATGATAAAAATTTGGATAATTTTTCTGATATTAAACAAATATCTAATAGGTTAACTTATGCTATGCTGAGGTAATGAGGAAAACCCAAATTATTGGATGGCTGGACACAGCAAGGGTTCATTTCTTGTTCAGAAGTGCAATGCAGAATTATCTCCAGGAAATCTCTCTGTAGGCTCCTTCCATCTTACAATGTCACCCTCTCATCTCCCGAGCCTCTACAGCATGAGAGGAGAGAACTGAATAGTCACCGAGGAGCTCTTTTGGCCAGGCAGGAAGGTAGCATAGAGCACATCTACTCACATCCCATTTGCTAAAACTGATCAATGGCCTCAATTTAAATGCAAGGGAGGCTGGGAAATAAGAGGCAGGGAAGCACTGATATTCTGTGAACTGGTACTAATATCTATGCCCCAAATCTCTAATGCCTTTTTTTTAGTAAAAACCTATAACCTTCTATCGAGATTGCTATTTAATAGATAATGGAATTTAACAGACACTGGAATGGAATAGATAATAAACAATGGAGCACATCAAGTTTACTCCATGATACAGCGACAAAACCAAATTTTTAGGGAATTGACTTCCCTGTTCTTGTCCTAAAGCAAACCCTACAAATGTCACAATGCACTTTGGAATTCAATCTCTAGTCTTTGAGAAAATATGTGCAAAATTTCTTCGTGACAGAAATGGTTACAAGTGTTGATTTTGTTGTTCTTGTTGATGGGACGAGTGGTGGAAAAGGGGGCGTGGATTTTTATTTCTATTGTGACTGAGTTTGGAAAACTACTCAGCAACAAGTAAACAGAATGTCACTGTCGTCATAATAAGACTACAAGAGAAAAACATCTCAGGGAGAAAAAAGTTAACAAATTTCTGACATTCCAAGGTGTAAAAGGAAGCAATCTGACGTCTGAAAGCCGGAAAAAAAACAGTTTCTTGGCGCATGCTGTCCATACATACTGAGGTCACCTAGAAAGTTATCAGGACTCAAAAATAAAGGAAATTAAAAGTCTATCTTAAACGACACCTTGTAGCTGGAAGCCACCAACAAGCATGTGAAGACTTGAACATTTTCTCTTCCTTGTTTGAAAGTCCTCAGTAAATACTCTGTTATGCTGAGCTGGTTGTTTAATTCAGGTAAACACTAGAATTATAGAGTGACTCCCAAATAAACATATTGCCCACTATATATAATGGAAACCATAAGAGGAAAATCCTGAGAATGTTTACACAAAGATGCAAAAGTGATGGAAAGTCATTACTTGAAAAAATTAGATTAACTGAAAGGAAAATCCTTACTAGGACGAATGTCATACTGCAGAAAAGGAAGCCAAACAAGCTTTGCCTTGAAATCCACATGCTCCTGCGGTATAAAAATTACATCTCTAGGGCAGACGGTGGTTTGAAGAAGTTAAGCCTTTAAAAATAAACAACAGTCCCTCTTACCTTATGATTCAGAGTCCCAGGAAGGTTTCCCTGCATGAGCAGAGAACACATTCCCTGAAAATCCACCATTAGGCTTTTTTAAAAAAATTAAGCTTCACCTTCATAGGCAGATAATTTCTCTCTCTCACACACACACTTAGTGGAATAATATCTTATATCATTGATGCATTATTAACCAGAATATTTTTTAATATATTTAGCATGGCAAATGAAAAAGTTTGCAATATGAAACAACCAAAGGGGAGAGAGACTAGGAGAAAAGTAGAAAAAAGAGGAAAACTCTGATAGCATGAAATGGTGGGAAGTGTTCTAGCATATCTTCTATTCGTTTCCTGCTTTGCAATTTGTTACTGCTGTGATCTGAAATAAATTACATTAGCTCACCAAGCCTCTGGTTGATTATCTGTAACATGGGAATGATAAGTATGGGTTCTAGAAGATAGATGGAAGGACTAAATAGCATAATATATACAAAATAATACAGAGTGTGTCACTAGGCAGGGTAACCCGTCCGGAACCCTGGCCCAAGAAAGTGAGTCCTTGGGCACCCTCAGGAAAGAATTCAAGCGAGAGCCACAGATTATAGTACAAAACAGTTTTACTGAGCAAGACTTAGGTAAGGGAAAGGGACAGGCTGCAGAGAGCCTGGGCTGTCTCAGAAAGCAGAGAGAGCAGCCTCCAGCTGGGTTGAAGGGGATTGTTTTACGGGACCTCAAAAGGAAGCAGTCGCAGCAGCTGGGGATTGGGTCTTGGGACGTAATCAGCTGGCTGATTGGTTCTGAAACTGCATGTTCAGTCTGTGGTTCCTCTGCAAACCGAGTGGTTTGCAGCAGGCATGGATGGGCTGCCGACTTGCTCTACGTTACAGGATGTGTGGCCAACTTCAGCAGCATATGGCTTCTTCCACGTGCAGACTTGTCTCACCTAGGCCCCCACCTAACCCACCAAGATGCCTGTCTCAAGTTGACCAAAGACTTTCTCACTTTTCTTCCCTCAAGGATATATCATCAATATCACTGTTAAAACCTTCTAACCACTTATATGCATGTTAAACAATAGATTGGAAATGAGTAAAAACTAAAATACACAGAATTAAGTGAAGCATCATTGGCTGATAAAGAGGTAACGAGTGAGAAAAACAAGATGACAAGAAGGTTATATTGGCAGTGAGTAGGACACACCAAGATATATTTGGCCAGTAGAACACTAAAATACTGCCACAAACCATCCTTTGCCCTAGCCCAACTTCAGGTCATGAAATAGAAACCAGTGGAAACATTTTGCTTGCCATGTGGTTTCAAATGATCCTCAGAAAATATTACAAATGTGTCACCTAACAGATCCATGACATTGGCAAGTCATTTAACTCTCCTGAGTCCTCTCCTCATCTGTAAAGTGGGAACGATTATTGTGAAAATGAGAGGTAATATGTAGAGACCCTAGAATAGTAGCTAGCAGAAGAATTTCCCTTGATTCTTCCCTTTTCTTTATTTCATACATCCAACTCACGAGTAAGTCTGTGACCAGTACCTTCAACACATTCCAGAGCCACCCATTTCTTCCCATCTTCATTTTTGCCATTTTAGTCTTACCTTACAATCTGTTATTCACATAGTGCATTAGTTAGGGCTCTCCAAAGAAACAGAACCAATAGGATGTGTGTGTGTGTGTGTGTGGAGAGAGAGAGAGAGATTAATTTTAAGAAATTGGCTCACATGGTGGGGAGGCTGGCAAGTCCAAAATCCACAAGGTCCAGCAGGTTGGAGACCAGAAAGAGCTGATGTTGCAGCTCAAGTCCAAAGACAATCTGGAGGCAGAATTTCTCTTCCTAAAAGGATATCCATCTTTTTTCTCCTAAGGCCTTCAATTGATTTATTGAGGCCCACCCACATAATGAAAGGTAATCTGCTTAACACAGTCTATTGGTTTAAATGTAATCTCATCTAAAAAACACCTTGACAGCAACATTTAGACTAGTGTTTGACCAAATATCTGGGTACCATGGCTTAGTCAAGTTGACTCATAAAATTAACCGTCACATGTAGAACTACCAAGCTCATTCCTGCCTCAGGGCCTTGTACGAGCTGTTCCCTCTCCTTGGAAAACTCTTCTCCAGCTCTTCACATGCTTCATCACTCAGATCCAAGCACAAATGTCACTGCTTCAGAGACCTTCTCCGCCCAACTAATGTATTGTAGCTCCCCCACTACCTTCCTTACCCCAGTCACAATCTCTCACCTCTCCCCACTTTGTTGTATTTACACATTTATCACTATCTAAAATCATCGTGCCTCTACAATCTCCTGCATTATATTTCCCCTCGCAGCTCTGGGCTCCATGTATGCAGGGATCTTTTCTGCTTAGCACTCTATCCTTCTTATCTAGAACCATATCTAATACATAGTAGGCACTCAATAAATATTTATTGAATGAATCAATCAACCAATCAATGCTAGGCACTCAAATAAAATATCTGATTATTATTTTTATTAATAACTAATTTATATACTTTATTATGATGATGATTTACACTCTAGTCTTTTAAAACCATCTCTGGATTACCTTTTATTGGTGGATGCTGAATTTATCCTTAATCCTACCGTAGTGATCGTTTCAAGTAAGTTTGTGAAATTTAAAGTCTATTATATGAAGAGGAGAAGATGGGCTATTAAGGATTTGGAAACAAGAATTATCTTGCAAAGCTTAATATTTTATACATTAGCTTGTCTAATTATGGATATAAAGAATAGAGCCCTAAAATAGATTATGCCTACACATGCAAAATGATTTAGAATTGACGCAACAACCCTGTATAATTCAGGCTGAAATAACAATGTCGATTTTAGATATTCTAATAAGTAAAGCAAAGGTGGGCTCCTATTTCTTGGATTGGCTTCATTTGCTCCATCATTTTCTGCATGTAGACATAATTGAAGAGTGCTTCGAAATTTACACTTGGCAGAGAAAATGAGCCTCCCTGGACATTTACTTTCTTTGTAAGGAGATGAAAGTTATGATTTCATTATCTGTTGAGGAGAAGGAAAACATGAAGGTAGATGTTGGATGGTGAAATGAAATAAACCTCTTAATGGACTACCTTTTCATATTTTACTCTATCTGTAAAATATACAACTAAAGCTTTGAACATGCTAATGAATACAGCTGTTGTTGCAGAGTCTTTTTTCTTTTTTTGTAGGGATGACGGAGCCTAGTTTTCACTAGCGTAAAGGTAACCCTAGAAGTGATGATAAACTGATAGAAAATTCTCAAAGAGGTTTCTTCCACAGAAAGTTCCAATGAAACCCTTTTCCCCAAGAATTTCCTTAGCATCTCAGCCTATTCCTTTCTCTCTGTTTAGCCTGAAACCACCACATGATACATTTAATCATTTTAGTTTTTAATCTATGAGGAGAGTTTCATTTTGCCATAAGATTAACTATTCTTTCAAAAATTTATAATCTGAGGAAGACACAGGAATGGAATTACCTATTTCTTTTTCAGAAAAAAGATTCTAAAGCAGGAACAGATTGGCAGTTCCTTGGTACTGCCATATGACATCCTGACAGTCACTTCTTTGGGGGCATTTATTAATCAGCAGCAAGACCAGTGAAAGATACCTTCGTCTGATCATTGTCTTCTTTAGAGAAGCTAAACGAACTCAGTGTCTGATTCATTTTGGAGATGAACGTGAGAAAGGACACTAACACCCTTCCCCTCCTTGGCAAGCCCACTGCTGAGCCCCACACTGCTAAGCCCACTTGATCTCATTGAATGACACTGTGAAATAAGTATTATTATTCCCATTTACAAATTTGAACAAGTGATTTAACCTCTCTGAGTCTCAGCCAAAATGAGAGAGAGAGAAGGATTAAACTTGTTCTGTCTAGCTCCAAAACATGCCTAGAAGCAAGCTTTACACGCAGAGACAGGAAACACCATCCAATGGAAAACACAAAACGCAGAAATCATAAAAGAAAAGACTGATGGGTACAGCTACTTCAAAAAAAGAAAAGGAAAAAAATGTGCATGGCAAGAAAAAAGACATCACGAGGTTGAAAGACAAGTGACAAAGTGGGAAGATATTTGTATATATAAGAGAAAAAATTAATATCCAACAGAAAAATTATTCTTATAAATCAATTAGTAAAACATAAAAACCTCATGGGGAAAAAGGGAAAAAGATAAAAACAATCAATTCTTTAAAGATAAAATATAAATAGCTAATAAATGTGTGTGAGGATATTCAAGCTACTCAATAACGAAGATGGTCAGAGTGATAAAGATTAAAAAGACAAACAAAACCCTCCGTTCACAAGCGTTTGAGGAAATGGAAATTTTTGTATACTTTTGGAGAAATTGTAAGTGGATACAATCTTCTAAGAGATGGTCTGTCAATGTATATGAAAACTTTAAATATGTTTGCCTTTGAGATGATCATTTCACATTTAGAATTCAATCTGAAGGATAATGGTAGAAAAATTCACTAGAAGTACAGGGAAATTAGTTACAGTAATATTGATAAGAGCCACACAAAACAAGTTCATCAAAAAGCAACTGGTTGAACTATAATGGCCCAATAGTGGATTCCAGTATTGAAAATGATGCTTGATGCTCATACATTTTTCACTTTCATCTTTCTTTCTATTCTGAGTTGTCTATTCATACACATTTTCTCCAAAAATCAGGGATAAGAAACTACAATTTTCAAACCCTTTAATACGTCTAGCACTTTGCAATTTACAAAGCCCTTTTCCATATTGTATTCCATAGTAAAAACTTGGTCTCCAGTCCAGTGAAGCTAGAGTTTCACATGGTTTCATGCCAAAAGCCATAACTTCTCTTTGCCTGTGAATTTCTTTTAATTACTTCAAAAAAATGGAAGTAGACAGGTTACTCAAATTCACCCAGATGTTTGAGTTCAGCAACCATAATCAGAAGGAGCGAGAAAATGTGGTTTTCTTTTATTTCGTTCCCCTTGAGCTTCTTCAAGACCCTTTGAAAGGACAGCTGCTTATTTCAGGCAACCGCTCTGCTTAATGTATGAAGAGAGGAGATCCGCTCCTGAAGTGCGGCTGTTTTCAGGACCCAGGGAATTGAAATTTTCAGCGTCTCCCCCAGCTCTGCGGGGCGGGCCTTTCATGTGAGCAGGAAGGAAATGGCTGACAACTTTCTCGTCTTTATGGAAGGCGGACTTTATTTCCAGCTCTGGGTCAAAAGGCGGCGGAAAGAAAACAAAACCACTAAGAGATAAAGGCTAAAAATAATGTCCTGTGGGGTGAATCAACACAGTTTGGGACCCTGAAGACAGCAACAAGGCAAGGATGTGCGTACAGCTAAATCTGCGTCATCCTTAACAGGTGGTCGTGACCAGAATCAAAATGCCTGGACGAGAGAGGAAGGGGGCTCTGCAAACAGGTGTGCTGGAGGGAAGGCGTAGGGAGGGGAGAGGAAAAAGTCATTTAAACAAGCCTGGGCTTGGAGCCCAGACTTTTTCCCAGCAGATCACCTCTGGGAGAACCCAAGGGTTGGGCATAGGCTCGGAAGGAGCTAAATTTGATTTGGGGTTTTGTGGTTTGGGTGATGTACTTTGAGTTTAAAATAGAAATAGATGTGTTTATACAGTTGGGCTTTCTTTCTCTTTGCTTTTAATTGTCACTTTAGAAGAAATAAATCTATGATTCACAGACTAATGCCAAAAAAAAAAAAGAATAGGAGTTCTTATTTGGTGATTTCCTATTTTATAGGAAGCAATGGGAAAATGGGTTTAAAAAATCACACTGAAGACATCCGTTAGGAACTTTTGATGATGAGTATAAGGATGATTTATTTTATATATATAGTGCTTTGTGCTTTTTGGAGCATTCTAATTTGGACATACAATCGTCCTGGGAGATAGATAAGCTGGTTATTATTAACCGTGTTTTGTAGGTTAGGAAACTGAGGTCAGATAAGTTAAAAGATTGTATGTGTCCTTTTAGACTGAGCTATAATCACACACACACACACACACACACACACATACATACACACATGCAGGCCAGTCAGGATCATTATTTCTCTAACTGTACCACTGGGCAGACCTCTAAATGGGAAAGCTGGTATTAGATGCTAAGGAACATAATACAAAAAGTAATACTGAATACAAGAAGCATGAGAAAGAACCTAGCTTACATGGATTTGGTAACAAGCTAGATCACACAGGGGTCTGAGCAGCACTACCTCACTAGGCCTTTCCAACTGTCTGCTGGGTATCAGGATGTCCAGCTGGTACTAGCCATCATGCCTACACGTATGAAATAAGACTGATCATCTTTCTTTATCCCCTAGAGCCCCTTCTCCTCCTTCCTTTCCTTTCTACGTCAATAATATCACCATTTTCCCAGACTCCCAGAAACAAATGTGTTTCTGATTACTCCACTTTCCTTGTCTTCTACATTCAATCAACCCTCTTCTTCAACCACTGAAATGACTCTCATATTGCTCTCTCTTATATCCTAATATAGTCTATCATTCTTCTTACTAGACAAATGCAATAATTTCTTCTCACTGTCTCGAGGTCTAGTCCAGGTCCAATCTATCTCATGCACTATACCAGTCAAACATCCATTAAATGTGACCTGTTTTAACACCACCCTGCTCAACATCTTACACTTGCAGCAGAATAAAATCTAAACTCACTGGTCATGACATTTGAGGCCATCCATGGTCTCCAATTTTGCATTCATGAAGATCCCAAAATTAAACAAGACCGTTTTCTCCTAAATATGCTCTCTTATCTCAATGTCTGTGACACAAATTCCTACATATTCCTTCTTTGTTTACAGAAATACTAGCATCCTTCAACCCCCAGTTCAGATGTCCTCTACTTGATGAAGCTTTCCCCAGTTCTCTGAGCCATTAGACATCCCATTATTTCCCTCTGTCCCCACTGGACTTGGCACCGCCCTTGCATCATTTATCACATTTGGCCTTTTAATAACATTATTTTGTGTGTTTATTAATAGATTGTAAGCTCTTTCAGGGGAAATTATATCCTATTCATCTTTATATCCTGGAGAGTGCTTAACATAATCCTTTGCACATAGAAGATACCCAATAAATATCAATTGCAATGAAGTAGAATTAACTGAAGCCTGTGTCGTAACTTCCAAGTTATTAAAGCATGCAACGATAACATCTAGCCACTCGCAATTCACAGGATGATGATGATGATGATGAAAGTGACAGCTATCATTTACTAAGCATTTATTACATGCTAAGGATATTGTATGCATTTTCTAGCTCGCAGTCACCCTGTGAGATTTATTTGTCATATTCACATTTTACATATGGGAAACTGAGAATTAATAGCCTCTTCAAAACTACACAGATAGGAAGCAAAGGAGACAGAATTGGGGCTATCTTATTCCAGAGGGTGATCCTAACTACCAAGCTGTAACCACAACGGACATCACTGATGTGTTTTCACAGGGACAGTACAACCAATTTCCCTAAAGAGGTAATAATTTTTCACCAAGACATTCATGTTCTCTTGCCTAGCCGCCCCTTGAGAATAGCTGGATTATGGCATAAAAGGTATAAACCATGGCGCAGCATCATGCCGTGAGCTGAAAGGACAGAATCTAGAGCACAAGACTAAAATTGGGGTCACCAAGGTGAGGCCAAGACAGGGGCAGATTCAAGAACTGACAGGAGTTGAATGCAATAGAGAGTGACGCTGGGAACCTGCCTTGGAACAGACATGAGCAAACACCCGGACAGGCATCAAGTCTGGAGAGGCCAGCAGCAGACTCAGGAGCAAAACAAAAAGCTGCTCTGCAGGGGGTCCAGGACATGGACAAGAAGAATGGGCAAAGAGTCAAGTTCAAGCAATGCCAAGGCTAGAGCTCCGGAATGTGCCAGCCTTTTCTTTCCCTCTTGATGTGTTAGGTGTTTCTGAGAAAGCAGGATACAGTCCTGAATGTTATCTGACTTGGGACTTTTAGGTAGAGATAAGTGGAAGATCCTGCCTAGAGAGGAGGGTGGTGGGAGGGGAGGTGGTTCAGAAAGTTCTGATAATTTATTTTCATATTCCCAAAAGCACATGAAAGTGCACACTAAATACACCATAAACATTTATTGATTACCTGATAGATGACAGAGAGTTGTTTGTTTGTTTCTTACGAACAAAAATAAATCAGGCCTATTCATGTGCCGCTTGCTCAAAGTAGCTCAGAAATCAAAAAGAACTCAGAAGGGACCAACTCCTTTGCACAGTGCAGAGTTGAGCCCCAAGGGAGGAAGAGAGCTCTGTTTTCTAAGCCTGGGTAACTGGAAATGCCATACCTCTTTGCCAGGGAATAAGCAAAGATTCCCTGCCTATTTTAGGAGCAACACAAGAATTCTCCAAGATGTTACGATTTCCAGCAGCAGTCGAGAAGGCAGCATGAGTACAGTCAGAACTAGGTACTTTCAGGAAGATTCACCCCACTGCATGACAATCCTTCAAAAACACACCTTCTTTCCCAGATAAGAAAAATCATCACAGGTCATCATCAAATTTCCCAAAAAACTCCAAGTTATCACTGTTATGAGTGTCAAAGCCAATTGTTCCCTCCAGTCAGGACCCTTTCAGATACCTGAAATTCCCAAATGTGGTAAACCAGACGAGATACACTCTGCCCTTAGAGATTTCAGGAGAGCGGGGATTATCTTCAGTGATTTTTCCCCTGTACCCTTTGCTCTCGGATACCCTGAACTGAACTCATTCTTCTATATTTCAAATGGTAGCCAGTAGCCAAAGTCATCAGCGCTAAGCCCATTCTTCATTATTTTTGAAACACCTAATATTTATTTTATGATAGAGAAGGCTTAGAACCTTAAATGAAATATCCCCCTGCGTGGGTCACTCTGTAATAATACTACCTATAACACTTGCCACTTGGTGTTAGATAAATATCTCCTTTGTGCTAAACAAGAATATAAACCCATGAACAAAATCAACGTTTTTAAACTAGGTCATTTTAATTAGTCGGTTCTCTATTTGTCACAGATCTTGTGATCAAATCATTCTTCTCCATAATAGGACTCATTGTTTTAATGATTTTAGGAGTAAAATCAACCCATTTTATGGCTGCTCGAATGATATAAATATTGTAACCAGGAATCAGTCAAGTCTCGGCCACAGAACAAGAAGGCAACACAGTCATTAAAATCAGAAATCAATACCAGCGCCTTTGGCTGTAAAGAATATTAAGCTCTGCCATAAACTAATGCCAAAATCTTAAGTTTGCATAGTTGTTTCTGATAATCTATTGAAAACTTAGATATAATGAAAGGGTGAGTATAAGAGAAGGTTCTCACTAAAGTCTAAAATATACGTGAAAAATTATTTTTGCCCTCACCTCTACAGAAAGGAGGGGAAAAACAGAAAAATGTTAATCTAATCTAACTGTCCTATTGGAATAAGTACCAGTGTCCCCTGATTGGTCACACACATATCCTTCAATCCTCTAGTGGGGCCATTTGCCTCTCAGGCTAAGTAAAAGGAACATTGATCTACTCACACACATAAACTTCTGAAAAATGTGTTTGACAGTCCTAATTCTGCTGGCCAGCTACCCAATCTTAGACATCCCTCCATATCATTTCTTCTCTTCCTCCCTGGGCAGAAAACAACCAACAACAAATACCTGGAATCCACGACATTGTTCTTATCAGACAGGCAGCATCAGAAAAGCCTAAATATCCATTTATAGGAGAATGACTGCATATGTAGAGTGTTCCATGAAATGCAACTCAACTGTTTAAAACAAAAAGTGGTTCTATATCTACTGACATGGAAAGAGCTTCAAGAGATACTTGGCGTTCAACAAGTTTTAGTTCATGTGTGCAGTATGGTACCATTTACAGACAGCTGAAATCACAGAAGAGCACAGAGGCCATCTAGAAGGATAAGCAGATCCCCTGAGAGAGTGCTGGGATTGAGGGTCGCCATCAACAAGGTTGTGGGTTTATTTGTAAGTTTTACTGATAAGAAAGTACTGATCTATTTCTTATATAAATGCCCTCTGGTCCCCTCCCCTTCCCCCAACAGGCCCAGTCACAGTAGCCACATTTGATTATGAACAGAGCAGCCTCTCGTGATGACACCTATCACGCACCCAGGATGGGCCATGCAGCCTAGGTAGGACATACCACGTGTCCATCGTCTTGAGAGATTTCTCTTAGCACTTAGCTCTGGCTTTTTAAATGCTTCTCTTAACCTGCAGAGTCAAATTGGCTCTTAGTTTTATCTTTTTAATCCACTGCCTCCCAACTCTTTCGGGAATCCTCCATTTCAGTCACTTGTTGCTCAGGCTACTGTTTTGCTGCTTAAAGACCCTCTGGGACCCCTCTGCTCTCTGAAATTTCCTCTGCTGGTCCTTTGCACCAGCATCTCTTTTTCACAATTAACAAACCTTTTTGTAGATTTCCTAAGCACTTAGAGCACTGCTGCTCATAAATGAGGATTAACAATGACAACAAAAGCTATGCTTTTTTATTTCCTCCAGTTTACTAGGTTTCTCCGTAGTGGAATGACAGCATCAATAATTCATAATGATTCTCCAAGTAAACGAATAATGCAAACCACACTAATAAAACACTGTAAGTCTAGAACTGCACTAATGACCACAGAGTGGTTACAAAATTAATGATCTCCCTGAACTCTTCATCCAAAAACATCCCGCAGCACTTTATGGTTTTAAGATATCAAGAAGCCTTTGCTCTCTTCACAACCAATTTGCTGCCTGCTCCCAGAGAACACAAATGGCCAGGAGAGGAAGTGTGTGCTTCAAACTGGAAAATTACAAATATGTGAACCAGCTTTTGAAATTCCCCTTTGCACTGGACTAGAGCCAAGACACCAAGTCTTACACTTCCAGCCATGCATGAAAGATGTTTGGGGATTTTTCTCATCCAAGACCCCCAGGACTTTCTCATGTTGATTTCCAGGGGACAAGGCACTGAATAAAAGCATATCTTGCCACAATTTGACTTTTATATCTTTTCTATGCATTTAAATGTGTCATAACAGTTAACCAGATCTGCTATTTTATTGCATCCCATTAAGAATTAGCATAAAAGCTATGATCCCATCACTGTTTTTTAAGTAAGGCTTTAAATTATAAGCCTGAACGGAAGGACTCTACAGAAAGTCCAAAATTGAACATTGTTCAAAGACAGGTAAAAACATGATGTACCACCAAATCTGACTACTCACCCTACATGAGCTTACCAGTATGAAAACACTGTCAGCTCTAAAGAGCTTTGCAAATGTAAGACATTATTTTCAAGGCCCTTATAAGAGGTCTAACTACGACTTTGACCTAAGCATAAGTATAGCACTAAATGTAGTGTTGGCAAGCACGTGTGATTTTTTAAAAATTATTACTCATTGTTATTAATACGAATAATTCATGTGACAGCTGTTTGTGAGCCAAACACTAATGTTTGATATGGATTTACCAGGAAGAATTTCCAATTTTCTTAGCTTGCTTCCTCTCCCCCTCCCCTTGGACCTTGAAGCTGCCTAGGATGACTAAAGTAGATCACGTGTCCATGCACCGTGTGTGTGCAAACCAGCATGTGTCGACATCACGCTCTTCTTTAAGGAACTTAGGAACTTGCACCAAAAAGATGGCAAGGAAAGAGCAGAGCTGAGTGTCAGAGTTGACTTCCAATCAGGATATCCTACCTGGAATCAAGCCAGCTTCCGCTCCTTTGAATTAAGCAAGAAAGACGTGACCTTTCTTATAAATGAACGTGCAATCCCATTGGCACAACCACTGTAGGCTTCTGCCTTGGATGTGACTCTAAGTCATTTGGCAACAAGAGAATTCCTGAAAAAGACCTTAGTTAGACAGTTAAGTCTGAATGTTCAAAATGGCAGAATTAAACTGCCTAGTCATTCTCCTTAAAAAATTCACTTTTAAATATTCTTTTAACGTTAATGATTACACTCAGGAATAATGAGGACATGGGCAGTTTTATACACAGCTGATGAGAGAATTTGTTGGTAAAACCTTTCTAAAAAGTAGTTTGATGGGGCTGACCCCGTGGCCGAGTAGTTAAGTTGGCGTGCTCCGCTGCAGGCGGCCAGTGTTTCGTTGGCTCGAATCCTGGACGCAGACATGGCACTGCTCATCAAACCACGCTGAGGCAGCGTCCCACATGCCACAACTAGAAGGACCCACAACGAAGTATATACAACTATGTACTGGGGGGGCTTTGGGGAGAAAAAGAAAAAAAAAATCTTTAAAAAAAAACGGTTTAAAAAGTAGTTTGATGTTATTCAAAAACAAACGTTAAATATTTAAATGCTATTTAAAACATTCTTAACCTTTAACATAGAAATCCTACTCCCAGGAATTTATCCTAAGTAAACATTTGTAATGTCACAAGGTTTGTCTACAAGAACAACTTTCATAAAACAATTAATAAGAAGGAAAAATTGAAAAACACCATACAGACCGAATAATAATGGCCAGTTACATTAACTGGAGTATATTCATACAGTCATATACTTTGCAGTTATTAAAGGATGTGTGTGCTTATTAAGAGGAATAAAAGCAAAAATGTTCCCATTTTTATAAAGTTATATATTTTGTAAATTTTATATATTATGTAAATTTATATATTGTGTGTATTGCATGTGATTTGGAGAGAAAGACACACACACAAACATACTGAAAATCTATACCCCAGAATGTTAACAATATATGTTAGCTCTGAATGCTAGAATTGTAGGTGATTTTCGTTTTCTTCTTTTTGCTTATCTACATTTTCCACATGAAAATCTATTTTTAGAATAAATTTTTAAAATTATGTACACATTAGCAACCAGAGAAGCAGAGGACAGTTTTCGTTTGGGTTGGGTTTGGTTATTGACATTATTGATTTTTTTCCCTCCTTCCTGGTACTTGTTAATCTTTTGTTTGTTTGCTTATTGTTTTATAGGTCAGGCTCTTAAGATATCTGTAACTTCATAGGTAGAAGAGATTTCTCTCAAACACATTTCCAGATTATTCAGTGTTGCATGTTTTCCTGCTGACCTGATGAAGCAGTTCTCACTGGCACAGGGGGAGGAAAACAAGCTCAGGTTGGAGAGTCACAACAACACCAAGGAAGTCTACGGCCTGGGCAAGGGTTAAGGGTGCTGAATGGACCATTGTGAACACAAATAAAGTTCCAGACTGGTTGGTGGTCACCACACATCCTTCAGGTTCCATAATTGTACTTCCTTATGCCATTGCGATGAGATCCTTACTCTGCCACTCCCATGGGATCATGAGGGTAATTCTGTTAAAACACACATACACTAACACATACACGTGATTAAATCATCTTTTCATTTTTCAAAACAAGCACAAAACATCACCCTGACAATGATGAGATGGTCTCTAGCTACCATCATATTATGCTACTAAAGACCGATCTTTCTACTCAAAAAATTCATGCTCACAAAGAGAAGGAGGAACTATTTTAACCTGTCGTTTTCTTTCTTTACATCATTTTTTCCTTTTAGGTCATTTCCAAAATAGGAAGGTAAATATATGTTTTAAATCATCTGTGGCAGTGTCTTAAATTACGTCATTTCTTAAAGAAGAAGGAGGGAGGGGAGGAGAAAGAGGAGGAGGAAGAAAAGGAAAGAAAAGAAAAAGAACATCAGTGATTATCTTTCTAGTTCCTTTTCCACTGAAGTTCCACTTGTGAAGGCGACTTCTTGATGGGGGACATGCTACCAAGCAATTCTGGTAGTGAGCGGGGAGAGCTGTGCAGACACATTCCTACTTAAATTAATAAATGTTGTCCATTTTGACTTATTCATTCAGTGAGAACTTATTCCCATGTCAAAGGCTGACCTAAGAATCTCCATTATAAAAATTTAGAAAGTGCATCATTGCATGTTTAAAATTAAAGGCCTGCTGTGAGAAGAGAAGCAGTACCCTACAGTTTATCAAGAATGAGTAGAACCTTTATACAAAGTATAATTTATATATTTTCCCCTATCTGACTATTCCATGTGCATATTTTGTAGAATTCCTTCCCATGTGCTTAAATAATCACAGTGATGTAAAATCTACCAAACATAACATGATGTTTCACAGGAGTTTCATTTGTAGGTATCTGGTACCAAAAGAAACATTATGGAGTTATTCTTCAGAGTGCACAGACCATGCTCTTCAGAGTATTTGTCCAGTTCTAGACTAAACTGAAGAATGGAGGGAAGAGCTTAGGCAAGCCAGAGGCTTTTAAGCCCATTGCACACCCCTACCCCTCCCACCACCACATTCTGACATGATCACCAAGACCCCTTCTTCTGTAGAGAGACAAATGCACAGAAAGCCAGTCGCTTCTCAAGGCCCATCCTCGTTAAGAACAAATAGAGTCCACCGAGAATTCTCCCCAAACCCCAACAAGTCAACAGCAAGAGCACTGAAGAGTAAAATAGGTAATTTACATTTAGCATATAAATGAATACTACTTTTAAATATGATTTTTAAAGTCAACAGATAAAAATTCAGAAGACATTTTAAGGGCATTATCCTCTTAACCCTAACCTTTTGAGACTGATGTCATGGTAGCCAAGTACCACTTGGGCAGTCACCACAATAGAATATTTACAAGGATAGATGTTGATCAGACCTCATTTGCATTTGTGATGCTGTTGTTTGGAAACCTCAGGATCTTCCCAGGTGAAATCTGAAACTGGCCCCTGTATACAGAGGGCAAGAAGAGACTGAAGAAAGAGACAGACCACTCCAGATTGTTAAGTAGCAGGTTTAAGAAGCAAGGGAGCTTACTTAACAAGGCTTGTCTTGAGTGGCTGCAAGGGTCACTTGCTGGGGTTCGTACTTGAGCTAGAGCATCAGCTTTCTGATTGGTAGGGCATGTCTGTGCCTTATGAGCTGGGATGTGGAAGACAGTGAGGACTGCCTCAGGCTTTTGCAGGTGAACCCAAGTATCTTTCCATATATCCTGATCCCAAAAAGACTTAATTATGATCATCCATCTCATGGCTTCCCACTGTCCAAGTCGTAGGGTTAATCCCTTTAGAACAGCCCAACTGTCAGTGCAAAGTTAACAGCCAGGGCTCACGAGTGATCATCAGCTAAGCCGCTCTGAGTTAAGCTCATTGATTGCTGTGGTTTGTTTCTGTTTCCATTCAGAGGGTGTCAGTTTGTGGCAAAATAGAGACTGCAGTCCATGTGGGCAGGTTGCCCTGATGAGACTCATCTGTATACCAGGCATCAGTGGGAATTTCTTCCATTCCCTCTCTGCTGGCCACAGGGGCCACCACAGGAATAGGAGCAGGGGCTTTTGGAAGATTTACATGCTCTACAGGGCCTAGCAGCACTTGGATTTCTAGAGACAGTGAGCTGGTGGACAGGGTGCTCTCCTGCTGCAAATAGGCATGGCAATTAGTCAACGTGTAAGTTTGAGCCCTGGCAGAGATGGGTTGCTGGAACATATTTTCAATTCATCCCTTGATAGGAAGAGGAGTTCTTACCATGATATGCTGTTCTTTCGTGAGAAGGTCTACCCGGAGGAGCGCTGAGCACACTGCTAAGCACTGTTGCTCTGTAGGGCGTATCACGTTTTTGCCCACTTTCAGAGCTGGGACCAAAATCCTAGGGGTACCCTCTCCTTCTGTTGTCTCTGCCATAGTGCCTGACCCATACCTTCAGGAGTCACAGACACACCTAGCTCAAATGGTAGCCCTGCTTGGGAGATGCCCAGAGCTTTAATCTGCTTCATTGGTATTTTTGCCTTCTCCAAAGTGGCTTTCTGCTCTGATTTCCAGTCCCACATGTGCCCTTTCTTTACCAGGCGGTGTAAGAGACAGAGGCAGTGTGCCAGGTGGGGAGTAAGAGTCCTTCAAAACCCCAGAATCCCTACAAAAGCTCACATCTCTTTCATGTTTTTAGGTTAGGATCTGAGGACAGCTTTTATTCATTTCGGGGCACATCAGAGTTTTTGTTAAATAATTTTTGAAAATAAATAGGCACTAAAGGAAATGTCTTGTCATTTCCATAATACTCTTCTCAGGGTATAAGCGTGTATATAGGCTAGTGGTCTTTTTGTTTGTAGTTTTGTGCTGTTCATCTCTCTTATGGGAGAAACCTGTGGTCTCAAATAACAAAGAATTTGTGGATTTTCAAACTGCTTGAACCAGAGGAGATTGGATTTGGTTTGGTTTTTGTTTGTATTTTTAATTTAAAATGTACACTCATTGTGGTTCCCTAATGCACATGGTGAGGGACATGCTTCTGTAAGCCTGTAAGTGAGAGTGGCATCTCCAATTGAAAATGGAAAAGGGGGTCTCGGCTCCTTTAATGAGAAGAGAGGGACTATATTGCATCATACTGAGAGAGACCAGGTGAAGCAAATTCTATGAATTTACTTATTTTTCCCTACAAAGGCTTAAAGACCTCAGGAACATATTCTCCTCCCAGACATCCACATATCTTTTTACTGTAGATGAGAACTTACTTCAATAATCAGTTGTTCCTATAAATGGGGAGTGTACTGGATAATGTGGGAGGTGCACAAATGCACGTGATCATGAGTTTAAGGTATATTGCCTTAGACTGATTTCCTAGCTGAGACTGCTCTGGGTTTGAGTCATTTGGGTAGCAATTCCTTCCTCTGTGATTGCAAAAAAGCACCCCACCCCCCCACCCCAACACTTCCCTCCCCACACGTTCTATTGGTCTGATTAGTGCATGGGACAAGTCAGATGACTCTGTCCTGTGTTGGCCTAGCTGATCTGCTGAGTCATTTCCAAGAAATGTCAGGCTGTAGGAATTACCAGAGCAAGAAAAAAATGATGGTAGCCTACCTACCCAGGTGGTGCACACTACATGGGCTTGGAATCAGAAAGTCATAGGTTCAAATCCCTGCTCTTCCATTTAACTTATGATGTTAGCCAGCTGATTAGCTTCTTTCAACCTGAGCTTTCTCATTTATAAAAATGGAAGGAAACAAAACTTAGCTCTCATTACTTGTGAGAATTAAATAAGATAACGTATCAGCAGTTGGTCATCAAGAAATAATTGCTGAGCGCTACCACATGCCACTCATCTATTATAATAATTTTATAGCTGCTAACTTAATTGAATTCTTACCACATGCCAGGCACTGAGCTAAGTGGGTGACATGTATCCTTTCACTGAATCTTTGAAAAACCTTTGTATTATCCTCAAATTACAAGTGAAGAAACTAAGATACCTAGAGGTTAAGAAATCTGCCCGAGGTTAACAATTCCACACCCAGGAATTCTGACAACAGAGTCCAGGTTTTCCCAGCACCCTGAACTCTACTGCATTTTGTAAGGCTCCTTGCTGAACGGTGCCTAATAATCAGTAAGTGATTCTTAAGTATTTACTGCTCTTCTGAAGAGAGTCTGTTTCCTTAATTTAAAAAAATTAAATCTTATTGACACTTTACCCTATTGTTATTCTCCCCCTAAATACAAGAAAATCTTAATAGGAGAAAGGGGATGGGGAATTCACAGCCTGCTCCGCTGGGCAGTACAGTGGGCAACTGCCAGGTTTTGGTCCTCTCTGCAGGCAAATGACTAGTAACCCTTCATAAGAAAAACTTAGAAAGCTGGTGTCTCATATGTTCAGTTATCCTAGGAAGTATGCCCCACCCCCCCCCCCACCCCCGCCGAATCTCACTGTATTTGCACTAGAAATGCCAGTGCTGGAGGACGGCTCAAATTCCAGGCACTTCAATTAGGTCTTTCATTCGCCTTCATCATACTGCTGGAGCCAGATAGCAGAACGTTGTTGCTTTACTGCTTAAAATAAATCCAGTGTCTTTTGCTGTCCCCTTGTGGCCATCTTAAATTTCTCTCTTTCAAGTGATACGTAACCTAGATTAAAATTTTCCAGTTAAAACTCCTCACTTCAGAGGACTAAGTATGCATTCTTTGTACCATTGTCATCAACGTAAAAAAAAATGTATATACACTAGCCCACTGAATTTTAATTGAGCCGACTGAATTTTCAACTGCATTTGGAAGGGATCTTTTGATTGAAACTTCCACAATGTCGAGTTATTTCTTTTCTCCAGTTTAGTATTAGAGCTTGATTAGTCACTGTATTATCAACAAAATAGAACCCTATATTGAAAGGGACAAGAGGAGAATTATAAGCTATTATTGTGTTGTTTGGTTTTTATGAAGATGTTAAACAATTTCAATATTTTAAATTCGTAGTGAAGGAGAAGGCACAAGAGAGAAGCTCTGTGTCATTTTAATATAGTTTGTTCATCAGTGTCGTGGAACTGTTAGAGAGCTCAACCATAGCTGAGAGATTGATGAAGAAAGAAAAAAAAAATCAGGGGCCGGCCCGGTGGCGCAGCGGTTAAGTTCGCACGTTCCGCTTCTCGGGGGCCTGGGGTGTGCCAGTTTGGATCCCGGGTGGGGACATGGCACCGCTTGGCAAGCCATGCTGTGGCAGGCATCCCACATATAAAGTAGAGGAAGATGGGCATGGATGTTAGCTCAGGGCCAGTCTTCCTCAACAAAAAGAGGAGGA
This sequence comes from Equus asinus, assembly GCF_041296235.1. NCBI lineage: Eukaryota > Metazoa > Chordata > Mammalia > Perissodactyla > Equidae > Equus > Equus asinus. The sequence continues at coordinate 50,991,477 of NC_091802.1, read as the reverse complement.
CTGGCAGTAGTTAGCTCAGGGCTAATCTTCCTCAAAAAAAAAAAGGGGGGGGCAATAAAACACTACTAAATATGTGAACTGATCAAAATATGCCTGGAAATTTGAAGAGAAATTTTTTATTGACTAGCTTAAAATCAAGTTAGTTAATTTAAACATTTATCAACCTCTTCTCTACAACTTTTTAATGCTTATTCATATTCACACCATTCCCAAAACATACACTGACATTAACAAGCTTTTTCCAGCAAAACCAAACACATTAAAAACAAATATTTTGAGTACAATTGTGTACTATGAAATCTCAATAATCAAACCTTGAAAATGATTTTTTGCTGTTGATTCATCTCTCTTTTGTCAATTTATTCTCTTTCATTCCCACTTACATTGAAAATGAGTAAACTCAAGTTTTTAGATAAATTGCCTTTGGATCAGCAAAAATATTATAAGGTGTATTTAATATAAGCCCTATGTATGGGGCATAAAGAGACTTTGTTTTGCTCTGTGAAAAAGTTGACGCAGATGTCAATGGGTGTTAATGGCTTAAAATCATTTAGTTTCTGGTCCAGATATGCGACTGGTCACATTACTAAAATTTATAATAAATATCGTACTCTCTGTGAAAATTTGGTAGAAGTAAAGTAACAGATTGCATCCTTTTTTTTTGTATCCTTTTTTTTTCTGGTTGTGAAGTTTCACTGCTACGGATCCTCTCAGGAAAATGTGCATACATTCATACACGTACAATTTTGAATTTAATTTTGTGAAGTTCACAGCCCCTTTGAAACCACCCACGGGTCCCAAAGCACCAATGACCGTTCGACCTGACTGTATCCAGAACTGTCCGTTCAGCACCAATGAGGCCCCTCACCTTGATGGAAATAACACAAGCGCACCCAGGCTGAGGAAGAGAGTAGATTGCAGTTACTGTTAAGAAGTGATAGGGATGTACAAAGCTGAGAATCTGGGATGTGACTCATTGGATGGTATATTTGAATTTCATTCAGCATTTTTTGGTGTTAAGGCAGTCATTTCTCTTTTCACAGGTCTATGAAAATGCTGCATATATATTTTATCATATAAATATTATTGCCAGTGATGTTGCTGATATGCCAATACAACTCATTTTTTTAAAGAATGCACTACACTGTCAGTAAATTCTTGAAATCAGGATATCTTACAAAAGATAATTTTACAATTTGAAATGTATGCAGTTCTCTGATGGAAAATACATGGAGATGGCCATTCCATTTCCTATGAGCTTGATAATTTCTTGCTTCAAAAGCCCTAATTCTTTGGAGGGAAAGAGAAATTTGCTGATTTGTTGTCAAAGGTTAAGATTATCAACTACCTGATATAAAGCTGACCATTGCCCTTTAAAATATAACGGGCAGAACTGAAGCACTGCTTTTGTGCTGGCCATTGTTTGTAAATCAGACAGTTATTTCTAAACTGCCTAGAAGCCATAGGATAAAATATCACTTCTCCTTAGAATTTTTACTAACATGTAAAGGATAATGCAGAACTTCCCTGTGTTCCCTCCTGTAAGGAAAATGGAAATTCATGTTACAGGCCCATGTGTATTATACATCTTAAAATATTTCCATCTGCTTCTGAAGTTTCCATAAGAGAATGCCAAAAAGTCTTTTACAGATTAAGAAGAGGGTAAATGGGGAGTTTCAGTGGAGCTTTTCTTAACCACATCTTCCCACCTCTCCTTGCCTGCCACCCCACACACACCTAGTAAATGTTTGGTATCATTTAGCTCTGAATAAGCTCTCTATTCACATGTGAAAGATATTAACTTTACATTTTCCATAACTTACTCTGACCACAAGAGACATTCATTCACTAAATGTCAGACTGTATATGACACAGAAGATTTTTCCCATGTTCCTCAGGACAGGATTGTATATTTGGTGAGGCCCCCACACCCTCCTGTCCCAGATCTTCCAATCTGTTGTTAGAAAATGTTGCCATTTCACGGCAATCACTATAACAGCTTAAGGATCTAAAGGGGTTATTTTTCCAGTCGTGAGGTGCGACTGCATTTCTGAACCATGGTAGAATTTGTCTTCGACATGACTCTTAAAGAATGAATTTCTTTCTCTCCTTTGAATAGGGGAATGAAAGTAGTTCACATGCTCTACAGCCACTGGTTTCAACAAGGGGGCCTGCTTTCTTACATTCCATCTGAATGGCATGGATAGAGGTGCCTACTAACAAACCCCAAGTTCCAAAGGATAAAGCCACCTTGCAAGGTGATAGCCCCCATCTTAGGCATTTCTTAAGGAGTTCCTGAAAGTGAACAACAAATTATGTGAGGTCTCTTCCTCCCATGCACCTTGGCCTACTCTTTGCATGTAGTGGGTGTGGGATCACCCAAGCCCTCCAACTGGGAAATAGAAATTTTTGCCGCTGCTTCAAGCCAGAGATTATGGGTTCTGGTTCCTAGTCTCTCACTGTTTCCTAGCTGAATCCACCAATCCTTTCCACCTTAAGGTTCAGTCCCAGCCTGCCAATTTTAAGAGCAGACTAACTGCATGGGTAGCCTCTGTTGCATCTGGCCGCTTGCACTTGCTAGCGAGTTGTGTTGCAGCCTTGCTCCCAGACCTGGTGGTCCTGCCACCAAGACTGCTCAGTTACTGGGTTGCCTCTCCCTGACCCTCAGCCCCAGAGTTTCCTTCACTGCAATCCTTAAGTGAGATCAAGCACATAGGGACAAGTTCAGTTCACCTTGGCTGCCTACTCTTCTCTTCTGTCTCTCTTAAATTCGTCTACCAGTCTGGGTTTCTATAGATATTCCGTTTCCTCGGCCCTGACCAGGACCCAAATCTCTATTCTGCCTCTAAGAAAACAAGTCACTGCTTTAAAGCTGGCCCACGGCCCAGTGGCATAGAGGTTAAGCTCACATGCTCTCCTTTGCCAGACTGGGGTTTGCTGGTTCGGATCCCCGGTGTGGACCTAGCACCGCTTATCAAGCCATGCTGTGGTAGGCAGCCCACAGTTAAAATAGAGGAAGATGGGCACAGATGTTAGCTCAGGGCCAATCTCCCTCAGAAAAGTAAATAAAAAATAAAGCCAGCCCAACTGCTAAAAGTCCTGGTGATATGCCCCCATGTCCATTGGGATAACATCTACCCACCTAGCTGACGCCCCTCACTCCAATCCTTTGTAGAGCCCCTGCAGTTTGACTGGCTAGGCCAGTCCTGGACCTCACGGAGTTTGGTCTGCAACTCTTTCCTCTGCCTTCTCTGGGCTACACAGGGTACCAAGGTCCCGGTTCAACCAGCTCCCAAAATTGGCCCATTTAAAACATTCATTACTGAGGCAATGGAAAGACTGAAAAATTATTCTCAAGAGTCAAGACAGTTAGAAAATATTTTGTTTGTTTTCATGCAAATCTAAAAGATACACAATAGAGACCAGCCCCTTCTGCAGGGAGTCGGATGTCCAGTGCCTCCACTTACTAGCTGTGTAAACTTGGTCGAGTTACTGAACTTCCAGGTCTCCGTTTATTGGTTTGAAACCTCAGGAGCTTCCCAGGTGAAATCTGAAACTGGCCCCCATATACAAAGGGCAAAAAGAGATCGAAGAAAGAAGCAGACCACTCCAGATTGGTAGGTAGCAGGTTTAAGCAGCAAGGGAACTTACTTACCAGGCTCGTCTCGGATGGCTGCAAGACAAGTAGATCTTTGCACTCATCTGCCAAAATCTTAAAAGTTTATCTGGAGGCCTTAACAGGGGTCAGTCATGTATACCGTCCAGATGGTCTCCACAACACATTGCTCTCTCTAGGCTGCATCCTTGAAACGGCTCTGCCTATGAGAACAGCAGGCAGAACGTACATTTCAAGGACAGAGGAGGGGGTGAGGAGCCTCTGATTACCCAGGTCCAGCTCTCGGGTCAACTGGCGGTCATGTCTTCTCGATGACCTCCTTCAACTCTGTTTTTCCAACAGTAAAATCAGAGCACCAACAGTGCATGCCTGCTTGACATCTTGTAAGGGGTGAAGGAAATAATGCCACATCATTGATGTTATTGTTATTTCAGATAGGTTTCCTTTTAAAGCAAAACGTTAAGCTTTCTTATTGACATTTTTAATATAACAAAACTACATACAACTGTTATGTATTGAAAACTTTCTACAGACAGTCCTCACTTGGCATGGTACCACGTTAACTGAAACGCGTGCATGTGGGAACTGTGTCCTCTCTTTAGGCGGTTCTACAATAATTGAGATCATGCAAAATGAGGACCGCCGTTATAGGCCAGGCACAGTGCTAGATTCTTTATTTCTTATCCTTACAATTCCCGTTCCCCCTACCCCACCCTTACTATACAGTTCTTACTGTTTTCTCTTTTCTAGGTAGGAAACTGAGTCTTAGAATGTTTAAGAAATTTTTCCTAGAGCCTAAAGCTAGCAGTCAGTAGAGCTGAAATTCAAATCCAGGACAAGATGCCATCAAAGACCAGGTGCTTTCCACTGACACACACTTGGTATTTTCCCAGAGAATAAAGTACAATAACGAAGTATATGTTTTTAAGGTCTCAATCCACATGGAATACTTTCTCAACTATTTGATAAATTGCAGAGAAATTTTTATTTAAATTATTTTTGCGTATTCAGTATTTACAATACATTCCAGCAGTCTATAGTATTTTATTATCTGTGGCCTAATCTTTGTAAAAAAACCCAGCAGGTATTGAGTCTGCCCTTTTTTCTGATGTATCTTATTTCAATATGAATGAATATCTTGAAAATTTCTTTCAGTGTACATTGGATTTGCCATTTCAAAGTTGATTACGTCACTGTTTTTATCTCCTAAAGCAGAGTTTGCAGAAGTAAAAATGTTGGTTTTATCACTTACGTGAAAAGGTGAACAAAGTGTTTAATGTAATATACAAACTAAAAATATGAACATTTGTGTTTGACATTGAGATTTGGCTCCAGTGTATACTCCTACATGTTCAGCCATCCAAAGCCAAGTATTATTGTGATACATTGAGTTAGATAGTCTAAAATACCTTCATATTTGAAATTGCCTGCTTGTCTTTCCTTTATATACATTTTCGTTTAGTTATATTTGTTGAAAAAGGATCTGATCAAAGGACCATATTAAGAAAAATTTGAGTGGTGATAATGTGGCAGACACTACGCTAATGCTTTACAGGCTGACATTTCACTTATTTCTCACAAGCACTCTCTAAAGTAGGCTCTATTATTATTTCCATTTTAAGAAGGAGTAAATTGAAGGACAAAGAGTTTAAGACATATGTTCAAGGTCACACAGCTAGTATGTGGTGGAGCCAGGCTTTAAACAGCCTACGTGGCTCTAGACTGGAGCCATCCTCCTTGTTTTCATACCAAGTCAAGTTCCTTCTCTCGCTCACCTGCTTCACAGACACTTTTACTATTTTTGAAATAATTCTTCAACCGTTTTACTAGCATTATCAAGTCATGTTTCAACTCACATTATCCTGCGAAAGTATGTCATGAACCATGGATATTTTTGCACACAAACATAATTTTCACATAAACTAAATTAAAACTCACTGGCTCCTTAATTTCTCGGGAAATTGCTTACATAAATGAACTATTAGCAAACAGACATTACCACTTGCCCTAGGTTTGTGGCTTGAAACAGACCTAATCTATTCTTCTTTATGAGCTAATGTTTAGAGAATTGGAGCCTCTGGCAAATCGATATTTACGTTTATCTCCAGCAGTGACTCATTTGATGCCAGTGAACGAGTCTCAAGGAGAGGATAGCCCATCCAGTGATCACTATCTGACTATAAGACCAATTTAGCCACTTTGTGGTGGAGGTTGTGAATTGTTCACAAGTTTTCTAAAGCACACGATGTCACTGGCTTGACTTTCCTGGCTGCCAAATTGGAGGAGCCAAGAGAGATGGCATGCTCTTGATAAACAGTTCTGCAGCGGCTCAAAAGGTCAAGTGGTTTAGCAAGTTCTTGTCTAAGAACACCTCTTTGCCTCCTAGTCCGAGGGTCACTCTAGATCCTAGGAAAACTGACTGTGCTGAGCTGAGCTGACTATTCTTATGCAAGTAGCACTAAGTTCTGAGCCTGCCTCTGCCTTTCTTTGGGGATGGAGAGCCACCACTTGTCAAGGAAGTTTCTGACTAGACTGGCAGTGCAAGGAAACTCAAGATGAGGTGCATTAAGATCCAGATAATACCAGGAAGTAACTGAATTTGGAAACAGTGGAAGCAGCATTCTTGTAGGTCATTCGCTAAGCTTCATGGTCACCATTTCTTAGCCCTCCTTCACCAGGAAGCCTACACAACGCTCTGCATTCCTAAAGCAGCATTTCATTTGGAATCTACAAAGCACTTTTATCTATAACTGGTATAAAGATGTTCATGCATAAGGGTCATTTTTTTCCCCTTCATGATACTTATTTTTAATAATCCTGTAATGAAAAACAAAAGGAAATTGCATCTAACCAAACATTAGAGTGCCAATATATTTAAATACACTTTAATACATAAATTCCTCCATCCAATACAGATATTCAACTTTATAAATCTGATTATCACTTCCAGAGGCATCTCTTACCCGTAATGTAGGGTAAACATCAAAAGAATTGCAATAGCATTTGCAATCTGACAACTGAAGCTTCAAAATTGGATGAGCTAGACTACGACTTCTCCAACTATAATGTGAATATGAATCACCTGGGGATAGTGTTGCATTCTAGGTTCTTCTCTGCATTGCTAATAAGCTCCTGGGTGATGGCACTGACGCCATAGCTTTGCAAAGCAAGAGCACAGAAGGCAAATTCCAGGGTAGTGTAGAGCTTCTCAAAACTAGTATAGCCACATCACATCTGAAGAGGGTCTCCAGAGCTAATGCCCACTGGATGAGCGATGATTAGTTTTGTTTGCAAAGTTCTAGCTCTAGCTTCATTAAGACTTGTATGGTCTTAGACGGGTAGAGTGTCCACCAGACCAACTGGATGTTCGGCTCTTGCCTATTACCGGCATTGCATAATCATACAAAAAATTCAAAAAGTTAAATAAAAAACCAAGAAAAAGTAACCTTTTGGTTCTTAGAGGTAGGTTCCAATTCTCTGTTCCTATGCTCTGTACTTGCTCTTCAAGTGCTTCTTGCTGATAATTTCTTTCTCTGTGGATGTTCCTGGAAGACATTCCTTATGCTCCAATTTATTCAAGAAATATATCTTTAGGACCATCAGGACATCATCACGTGGACGGGACTCAGCGGTGAAAATTCTTAATTTGGATTTATTGCCAGACAGGTCTGATCTCCTAGTTTAAGGTTGAACCTGGAGAGGAATGGGCACCACAATAATGGAAGGAGAGAGCTGGGTTGAGACAAGTAAGTGAAACCATGGCTGATGTTCAGTCCTGGGGAAAATGTTTGAGGTCCTTCAGCTCTTTAAAACTTCTCTGAGACAGTCAAGCTCATGCATAAAGATGTAGGAATAAGGATATTTATCAAAGCAATCAAAAGAAAATAATCAATTCTCACCAATAGGGGAAGCAGTTAAATATATGTGTGTGTATATATTGGAATATTAGGCAGCCATTAAAAATGATGGTGCTACCACCTTACTTGACATGATAAGATGCCTGTAATATAATTTGGAAAGCAAGGCAGGTAACGGGAGTATAATCCCATTAAGGCTGTGTATGCATGTGTATGGGTAAAAAAAAGTATGCAACAATACATTTCAAAGAATACATGAATAATTAACTCAGAATTGTGGGTAATGTTTATTTTCCTGCATGTATTCTCTAAGTTTTCTTATAATGCACTATTTTTAAAATAAAAAACAAAGCTATATCCATTTGAGAGGAAAACACCTACTAAGCAAGTATTTATGAACCATGACCATCTGGGGTGGTGAGCAAGTACTAATAGGAGTTTTGTGAGTCATTAGTGTCAATGTTTAATTCTCTCCTGTGTCACTGTAATTCAAACTCTGGCTTAAGACTTTCAGGCAGCGATAGCTAACTACCCTCTACAGGATAACATCATATTCACCAAAGTGCTTTCCTTGACAAAATTGTGGATGATAAATAAATGGAACCTAATTTCATCATTAATTTTAATACATTTTGTCTACTCCCTCTTGGAAAGAAGGAATAAGTTCCACTTTTAAGTTCACAGTATATTCCAACTGTATTGGACTGACCAAGCATGGTAATTAGTCCTCAAAGATGCCCCCACCAGGAAACACACATCCCAGTATTCAGTGGAAATTACACAGTGTAATTCCTTGCAGCTTCAGCCTGGGCCTGCTGGATCACTAATTCTGGGGAAATCCAACTGTCACGGAAGAATTCCAACTACTCTGAGATGGCCAGGCTGTGAGAAGCCAAAGCCAGCCACAGAGAGAGCCTCATGAAGAAGAGATGCCTTATTAGTCCCCAGATCCATCCTAATCCAACCACCCCAGCCCAGGCATGGGACGTGTGAATGCAGAAGCTCTCAATGACTCTTGCTCCAGCTACCTGCATGCAACTGCATGAGAGATGACAAGCAAGAACCACCCAGCTGAGGGGCCAGCCTAGTGGCATAGTGGTTAAGTTCATGTGTTCTGCTTCAGTGACCCAGGGTTCGCAGGTTCGAATCCTGGGTGTAGACCTACACACTACTCATCAAGCTATGCTATGGCAGTGTTCCACATACAAAAAATAGAGGAAGATTGGCACAGATGTTAGCTCAGGGCCAATCTTCCTGACCAAAAAAAAGAAAAAAAGAATCACCTAGCTGAGCCCAGTCAGTTCACAGGACTGAGAGAAACAGTAATAAACTGTTATTTTAAGCTACTAAGTTTGGGGGTTTGCTATGTTACAGTAGACAACCAAAACACCAAGAAACAACCACAGAAAGATTTTGTTATTACCCCAATTGCCTTTCTCCATTTTCCAGTTTAATTCACAGTTTCTCACAAAATCTTGAGTAAATGGAATCATTTTGATGGGGCAAATTTGTGTCATTCAACATGAGAGGTGTGCAAGAAAAAAGGCATTATACCCATCAAAAGGAAAATACTTTAAAATCTGATATTTTAAACTATGAAAATAAGGGATGGCTCTGGAGAAGCGGATAAAATAAACTTCACGTGATGCCTGAGAATGCTGTGTCTGTTCGTGCCTTCCCCAGCCACATACCTTACCCTTACAGCAACTTAAACAAAATTTCTAACGCCAAACAAGGTGTATTGCTTAAGAAAAATGAAGGATTACAGCAATCTTACTATAGTGCAGGGGGAAAAGGACTTCAAAACCAATATAGTAGAGTCTACTGTCATTGGAAAGTCCTTTGAGTGATGCATGCAGAAGTAGGGGGAGCCCTCCACTTCAGAGTCTAACCCCTGAAATGACACATATCTAAGGTGAAATACTAGGGGCTTTTCAAGGAATCTACTCCTGGTTCAGCAACATCAATCTGTTTAAGCAATAAGCAAGAGAGAGGTGAATGTGTGCCTCTGGGTATAATTGGTGATCGCTCAAACTGTTAATGTTAGGGTCTAGCAATTCTTCTCTATAACCAGCCCTGGTAGTGGTTAAGATTCAGCACTCTCACCACTGGGGCCTGGGTTTGTTTCCCCATCAGGGAACCACACCAGTTGTCTGTCAGTTCTCATACTGTGGCAGCTGTGTGTTGCTGTGATGCTGAAAGCTCTGCTACCAGTATTTCAAATACCAGCAGGGTCATCCATAGTGGACAGGTTTCAGCAGAGCTTCCTGACTAAGACAGAGTAGGAAGAAGGACCTGGCCACTCACATCTGAAAAAGTTGACCATGAAAACGCTGTGAATCGCAGCAGAGCATTGTCCGATACAGCGCCGAAAAGTGAGAGGATGGCACAAACAGACCAAGCAGGGTTCCGCTCTGCCGTACACAGGGTTGCTAGGAGTTGGAATTGACTCAGGCACTAACAACAATTCTTCTGTAAACTGGATTAAGGTGACTAGAAGTCAAATAGGTCTGGTCATCCAGTTCATAGGAGAAATCAGAGAAGCCTGTAGACCCAACTATTTACTTATATGGTCATGCGCCACATAACGACATTTCAGCCAACAATGGACCACATACAACAGCGGTACCATAAAATTAGTACCATATAGCCTAGATGTGTAGTAGGCTACACCATCTAGGTTTGTGTAGGGACACTCTATGATGTTTGTACAACAACGAAATTGCCTAATGACACATTTCTCAGAATGTTTCCCCATCATTAAGCGATGTATGACTGTTTCCTTCTTTCCCAGAATATCTGCACCGTGGCACTGCCTGATGGTGTACAGCAAATTTCCTAATATTATGTGTATTATATATAGGACCAGGAAAAATTTGAATGACTAATTGGCCTAATAGTTTAGTGTCAGGAACACATGAAGTCAAAAGGTCTTGGTCTTAATCTTTTCACTTAAGCCATCTGGACTCATCCCCACCACAAGCTATCTGATTTTAATAATGAAGTCTTGGCCTTCATTTCTCAGCTAGAAATACTGACTGTAACAATATTGAGTCTGAAGTTCGCTACAGATGGGATGACTTTCTAATGAGTCTTCAAGACTGCAATACTGTTGTTTTGTGATGTTTTGTTCTATTATATTTTACAAGTGGGGAAATAGAGATGGGGGAAGAAAAAGAGAATAGATCGTTCAAGCAAAGCTTTTACCTGCAGGGCTTCTGCGCATAAAAGCAGCATTTCTGGAAAAAAAAAGGATTTCCATGAACAACTCAATTAATATACAGACTCACTGCAGTTTTTAAAATGTCTTTTATTGGTTGTACATTTTCTTACGAGATCAACACACCATTTCTTTCAAGGACACCTTGCTCCTGAATACTTATGTTACTTGTCCTAGCTATGAAAGTCATAGCAAGCACTTTGACAGAGTGAGGTGGTTGGGTGTCTTTTGCCATTATCACTGTCTTCTCTATCTTCAAATTGTTGTTTGAGTCAGTTCATAGATTGACACAACATTGAACACAACACACACGGTGTGAAGTTTTACATACACACGCACAACATCCGGAGACCAGTTACAGTGTCTGCAGCTTGTTCCTTCCTCCTCAGCAGCAGTATGAAACTGAAGAATATCCTGAGATAGGAAATCAAAGTGTAAGCTCCTCATCAACAGAGGAGTCCAAGTTTGACTTAACCTGTCAATTTCATTTTCCTTTTGAGGTGGTGAGAGGGGAGCCAGAGCGATCGCCATATGAACCATGTAACAACCACCCAGTTCAACATCTCAGCCATTTCCTTGGTCAAAACACAGATTCAAAGAACTATTTCATAGCAATCAGAACCTTATTATTCCTTTACTGTGCTCTTGAATCAGAAAAGAGGAGGGAAATCATAAACTTAGACTTTTTACAAGATACTCTGATTGGAAAATTTCACCATAGAATGACCTATTATAAGACAAAATTACCTCCACCTTTGGCAATTATTATAAGGCTTTGTTTATTTACTGATAGAGGACAATCATCCAGGTATTAAGTATGCCCCACCAATGGTATTTGCATTAAAAGATGAATTTCTCAAGAATAAGGACTTAGGACAGGTGGCTTCTCCAAATGTTAAAAGCAAAAATTACTTCTTTAAAGCCACATTATCCCTCAAATCAGTACATTTCTGATAACTCTATTAAAACTCAACCTACATCAGCACCAATACTTGCGTCCACCCCAAGTCCTGCACATTAGCTATTTCCTTCGTTTCAGAATTTTGAGATAAAATCACCAGTTACAATAAGCAGTAGTTCAAAAGAAAAACAAAAAACAATGCACACAACCTAGATAACAGGAAAGCTCGGCTAAAATGAAAATGCACGAGGGCCACCAGAGCCAATACAGCAAAGACAACAAAAGGCACACTTCTCCACAAAACAGGTATTTTTAAATACAATCCTGAACCCTGACTGAAGTTATCAATTAATGTTCATAACTTCCTTTTCCCCATAGAATGATGAAGAATGTTTCCACCTTAAGAAAGCTGTCCCACACATTTCCATATAGAAAACACTAAGTATATACCCCTAACTCCTTTCCTTCTGCAGCTCACAGCAAAAAGTTCCGAGGGCCAGAACATAAATTTAACATTTACCTCAAAGGCACGGAAACATTCCACCCACATCCTTCAGAGGTCTTTACTTTATGAACTTGTAATGAATTCCATACTCTATAGTTCAGCCTGCCTCATTCATAAAGAAAAAGTCTCCCAATAGATAAAGAAGAGATGATTTCCACCAGGGAAAGCTAGCAGCACACTATACAAAGATGAGGGAGTCAGTTGATGAGGAGATCCACAAAATGGCAGTCATTCTTCTATTTCAAACTCTCCAGAGACAGTGTGGAAGATGGGTTTGGAAAGATAGGGTGCACAACCTCTCCGATCTCCTTTCAGAATATTTCAGGTACCAGAAAAAGATAGCACGGCCTCCTAAATAGCATATGGAATTACTTCATTCTAGCATGAAGGGATTGTAAAGACCAGGCATGGTTCCACTTGCCCCAACAGCTGTCTTTACAATAAACATGGCTAAAAACAAATCTGGGGTGTAACATAGGAAAATGATCAATCACACATACAGTCAGCCCTCCGTTCCACAGATGCGGAACCCGCGATAGGAAGGGCTGACTAAGGGACGTGAGCATCTGCAGGGGTCCTGGAACCAAGTAGGTTTTTTTCCTTACAAAGACCAGATTAATAAGTGGAAGCAGCATTTTCAGCAATGAAACTGAAGCACAAAGGACGCTGGGAAAACCCACCTATTTTACTAAAATTCTTGTAAAGTTCAATTCCATATAGAAGTTATATCTAGCATCTCATCAAAATTTTCACAAAATATATAGAAAAATGTTCATGTATTTAAATAAGGAATTTGAATTACATCCCTAATACTTCTTTCAGCTTAAAAGGACCCAATGCAATGATTCTACATAGTAGGAAATACGTCCAACTGTGGAAGTCAACCATATAAAGAAAACACTTTACCTCTAAAAATAGCTGCTATTTTATTAAAACATCATCTCATCATCTCAGTTCATATAGAAAATCACTCCTCTAAGAAAATAAATTTGTGACTAAAGAATAAATCAAATACAGGGGTAATATGACAGATAAATTGTCTGAATTTTCTTAATCGCATCTCCTGGGGTGGCTTTTACACAGAGATTGGCTGAGAACTCTATAAATTGTTGCCAAATGTAATTTTTTGACACATAAAGTGTTCTAAAATGGCTGCTGTGAAATCCCAGCTGTTGAATTTGGTTTAGCGGCAAACAAACCACTATCAGAATTCACCACAGACTCTTTATTTGTGTGTAGAAGGCACCTGATATGATTCAGCTGATGTCGAAGCATTCTCTCACGAAATACACCAGCACAGTTCTCAGCTACCAACTACGTGGTTCAGCTTCCAATTAGCTGCTTCAGCTGAACCAGCTTCCCACTACCTTTCTCCACCTGTAACCTTTGTAAAATCCAGCAATGTAACTCTGTTAGCTTGAGTCTCAGATCTACCCTTCTCTGTGCCAAAATTGTCCAAAAAGCTTTACTTTTCCTACACGTCAAAAATTACAACTTCTGCCTCTGCAAATGTTGAAATTTAGAAATTCCACTGCCCATCAAGAGCCTACTCAGGCCACTCCTTGTCACTGAAATCAGGTTATTCTCAACCACTTTAGAAAAATAACCAATTTAAGAATATATATTTATGGCCATCACATAATGATTTTCGCATTTTCTTTCATATGATTCATGCTTAAAAAATAAAGTAAATGGCCCTCTCTTCTTGTCCTTCTGCCTCCAAGCCCCGTTGGCATAGTCCATACAGCAAAAGCCAGGGACTCACAGACATTGCCGGCTAGAAAATTTCCCAGATTCTTGGGCTGTTTAGGGTCCTCAAGTTGTCATTTCATCCAAAGTTCCCAAGCCTTGAACAGTCACAGGGACTTCTTGTTAAAGGGAACAATATTGGTGGCCAAATATCCTAATTGGAGGTTGATAGGGTTTCAGATGGGCAAGGTTGACCTTCATCACACTCTCCTCCCTTTCCCTTCACAAGAGACCCCCAGGGGCACCGCTGAACCTAGTCTGGAAACCACTTCTGTACCCTCAACTCACCTCCCCAAGTATTGAACATACACTAGGACAGACAACTTGAGATCAGAAGAAAAGAAAAGAAAACAACTACTTCTTCCACACAATTCACTGCTTCTGAAAATTCAAACTAGCTTTGAGTGTTGTTTTAAAATCATAAATTCTAGCTCTTCTGGTGAAGATTTGTAGTGTGTTTCTACGAACATTTAAAGTTCTCTGTGGAATTGTGGGAAAACTATGCTCGTCAGGCAACCTTTGGTGTCTACCTTTCTTAAAAACATCCGTCACCAGAACTAAAGGTTAAGGGGCTCAATTTTGGATTCATTTTTCTTTACCCAGAACGTAGCTGATGGATGGGTTGTATACTCTCAAAATGCTTTATCCCTCCTCTAATCATCTACCTTTTTACTGGGTGCCATCAGTTTAAAATGGTAACTCTGAAGAATCAATCACACTAGGAAAACATCAGAAAATTTTCTGATATCCAAACCAATGCCACTCCCTGAATCCTCTTATAGTTTAGTATTTTTAAGAGAAAAAAATAATAATAAAGGTTTGGCTTTCTGATGGGTTTTTCACAAGAGATTATTTTTATAGTAACACTGAAAATAAGTTAAGGACTCTGTCTGCCAGCTTCTTTTATCAGCTTGCCCTTCCATGGAGTTCTTAGTTTAGCACTGCTCTTTGCATTTGTCTTTTCTCCCAGCCCCTAAACATGATTTCTTATCACTGTTCAGCCTTAAACTTCAAAAAGTCCGATGAAAATCCCCTAAGGCAGTGGCTTGACATGCTTTGTTGAAACAGCTTGTAGACTCCAATACAAACGTTGGTAGTGATCGAATGATGCTAACTGCTCATTTCTGGCCACAACAGAATATTACTTAAGGGGAACAGATACCCAACCCAGCTGCTCTTCTTTAAAGGCCAAATAGAAGTTCTTATAATAAGGTCTTATATCTTTAATGAGGGTTTTGCTAAAAGCTCTCTTAGATATCCCTGACATTTTCAAGATTTGGGAACAATAGAGTCCATTTAGGTGGACCGATGCAAAATCGTTGATTCTGAGTTTGGAGATATGAAAATGGTTGGATCAGTTCCTTTCTACAAAAGTGTCAAATCAGCCCAGGCCATCCGTGACCAGAAGAAAAATAACAAGCAAATGCAATCAAGAAAAACAGAAAAGACTGCAATGGCCTGGTCGAAGCCACAGGCTCTAGGGAGCACTTAGGAAGTTCTGTTTCCTATATTAAAACACCAGTAAGCGCCTAAACTTTCCCGTGTTTTCCCTGAACTCAATTTCCAAGTCATGGGAGCATTAGGCTCATTCCTCGAAAAGAGACCCTGAATCCCAGAAATGCAAATGTAACCTGGGGAAAACCCATGCATGTCGAGATTAACTGCCCACAAAGGAATCTGTCCACACTGACAACTCTAAGAAAGAAATACAATGCAAATCTCCCAAAACCTAACTGTAAACTCCCAAGAATAAAGGGCTCAAAGTCCTAGTTCAAATGACAGCACAAGTGATGTCAAGATACTGACAGTCCCAGGGAACTGGGCTGAATATTTTAAAATTCCATTAACACGTGTTTGTGTTACGAGGTGATATTGGTTTCTTTTAAAAAAAAAAAAAAAATCCCTACTACGAAGTCCTTGACCTTGCTTTGTGTTTCTAGGTAGGCCCAGTCCGTCCTCTTCATCTCAGATAGGAAAGAGGCTTTTTGAGAAATTTTGCTTGACAAAGGAGTTTGGCTCGGGAACTGAAAAGATAAACCTCAACTAAAGTCTTGAATCCAAACGACTCCATCAGAAAACATGCGATGGTAGGATTATATTTACATAGCTGTAAACAGTGACTCTCTAAACCTCAGAAAAATGACACATCTTCTTTGCAGACACCAGGAACAGGTGGTAAGTGATGTATTTGGTGGCAATGTGCTTCCCCCAGAAGGATAATTTCATTTTGAAGGCTCTGGAATTCAGGTTTTGTTTCCCTAGGTGAAGAGAAAACATACTTTTAGGTAAATTGCCAAATCAAATACTTAAATATGTCCTCCTAAGGAGTTTCTGAGCATCATCCTAAGTGTAACTAATGTTTGCCTGATGATGCAACAGGAAATAAAATGTTTCTGAATAGTAAAGAGACTATAGCCTTAAGTAAGATGTGTTGTGCTGCTCTGGAAGAAGAAAGTAGAGATAGATTAGGTAAGAGGCAGACAGTTATGTGTACAGCAAGGAGGGTGCAGGTCCTGATAGAACGCAAAGCAAATTATTCTGGTCCCACAGGGAAGGCAGAGCTTTCATTAGAGGCTTTGGGGCCCAGGAATCCAGCCAGGGCTGGCAACCCAAGATAATCACATCAGAAAATAGGGCTTTTGCATAGGCCCCTTAAAACAGAAATTTCCTGATGATTAAAAAAGGAGTTAAGGGGGCTGGCCCAGTGGCGCAGGGGTTGAGTTCACACATTCTGCTTCAGTGGCCCCGGGTTCGCTAGTTCGGATCCTGGGTGCGGACATGGCACCGCTTGGCAAGCCATGCTGTGGCAGGCGTCCCACGTATAAAGTAGAGGAAGATGGGCATGGATGTTAGCTCAGAGCCAGTCTTCCTCAGCAAAAAGAGGAGGATTGGCAGCAGTTAGCTCAGGGCTAATCTTCCTCAAAAAAAAAAAGGAGTTAAGATAAAGCAGCCTCCTCTCTCCAGGTCCAGGGACAGGACTCAAGGGGTAAGCCTGTCTCCTGTCACAGTGAGAGCTGGGAGCTCTAAATCCACCTGAGACCCAGTATTTTGACCCAAAACTATTCTTTCTTACTTTCTTAAAAGATGGCCAAATAGATGAGGTGGATGCATTGGAAGATGTTAAGAATTCTATCTGCCTTCTACTTCTGAGGTAAGTATGGCCTCCCAAATTCTCAAATCCTAATACAGTCCTGGCGAAAAGGAATACCAAAGGATTAGTGTCTGGGTTCATGATTCTCCTTGTATGTGAATCACACTACAAACAAAATGCAAAGATAAGAGATAAGAATGTAGTTAATGTCTAAGAGAAGGGTGCCTTTTATTTCCAAGTTGAAGGAACTTATGTTGGTTACTTCATAGAAATAGAAAAAGCAGGTACTCAATTTAATCTGAAGAAAACTGCCCCATTGGCTTCCAGAGCAAGGAATACTTACCTGAAGAAAATAAAAAGCAATTTTCAAGAGACTGAGCAGTCCCCATCCTTTCCAAATTCATTTTCCTATGTCCATCTTCCTAATCTACCTCAACAGCAGTTGAGCTAAACACTAACTAAATGGAAGAACTCTACACACATAGTTAATCAATTGGAGTTTCCTATTTGCTGGTCTAAGGACAGGTGTTGGCAAACCGTGGCCTGTGGGCCAAATCTGGTCCACTGTCTGGTTTTGTAAATAAAATTTGATTGGAACACGCCCATCATGCTTACTCATTTACATACTGTTTATGGATGCTTTCATGCTAAAACAGCAGACTTGTGTAGCTGCAACAGATACTATATGGAACACAAAGCCAAAAATATGTACTATCTGGCCCTTTATAGAAGAAGTTCGCCAGTGCGTGGTCTAGAATGTCACAGTTCACAGTCTACAGAGCAGAGGTTATTGATCGTACGGGGTCTAGAAACCGCACTTCTCCTCCCACTCCCCTTCAACGAAAAATGTTTGCAAAATTATGTGTTTCATGTAAAATGTGCATTTTCCTAGGGAAAAGGTCCTAGCTTTCAACAGGTTCCCAAAGGAATCCAGATACCCCAATTAAAGCCAAAGAAAACCAAATAGTATCTTTAGCTGCCAGCACATTTAATAGTGCTAAACACACACACACACACACGCACACACACACACACACACACTCCCCTAGATAAGAGGAACATGAACCTTCTAGAATAAAATATCTTTTTTCTATTCTATCAGGTTCCTTAGCTTCCTCTTCCTAGATTATACTCTGGCATTTTTCCAATCAAAGATATAAATTTTCAGGGTGTACAATTAAAAACCCTACCTTGCCCTTGCTAATTCAATAAAAAAGGAAGATTCCTTAAGCCAGCAAATCTCCGTTTGAGTCACAGATAGACATTAAGAAGGCAAAATTCGCAGCACAACAGAGGTTTAATTCATTTTACTAGATCTGAACACCAGCTCCAGTGAATTTTATGGATATATGAACCCTACCTTTGAGGTCAGAAGGAGTTACATAGCCAAAAAAGCATCAGGGTTGGAAATTAGGAACTCGGCATCCGTTGCACTTTCAGGTCAAAGCTCAAGTGCTTTGTTAAACACCTTTAGGAGAAACAGTAGTTTCTCTGAGCAGAACTGATGAAACCCCTTGGTCAACAAAAGCATTTTTAGTGTTAAACTATGAAAAAATTGTCCCCTCTTTGCTTCTTATGTGATTATATTCCAAAGATACAAAGCCAAGTGCAGTTGGAGAAACCAGGAGCCCCTTTAGTCTCAGTGCCAGCCTCCTCTAATGCTGAGGCTAATGAGTATTTCATTTTCTAGATTACGACATCTGGCACTGCTAGACTCATGAATAGCAAAGGAGGGTAGGACCTCAATTAAGAAGCTAATCGAGCAGAGGAGAGCAAAAAAATAATGATGATGAAACACAAAGAGTGAAGTAATAGAGAGGATTAAGTGGCCAAGAATTCCATTTTGAGGGTCACCGACTGTAGACAGTACAAACATCAGTATACAGATATCTATGCTCCCCAAACTGTGTGCTGAGACATCCTGAGATGCCCCAGCACACACAGCAAACTCACGGGGGCACTGCAAGATATGGTAAATATCTGAGGGAAACACAGCAACATCTGCAGGACCTTGCACAACCTACTACTATTAAGTTGTTTGGACCTAATTACTTAATAAATGGAACTGTTAACTATTTTCTTTGGCCTAGGTCACCATGAAGAAAATTACAAAGACAACCAATGGTGCCATGAAGAGAGAAAGTTTGGGAATCTCTCGCATATACATTTTTTTGTTAGGCTTGGAGGATATACAAGATCTGTAAAACACAAACAATTTTGAGCTATACCCACATACACTCATTCTCAGATGGCTTAATCAACATAGAAGCTGCTTATTTAACCAGGTCATTCTGACTATGTCAGTGTGACCAAACACAGTCTTTAAAATATACGCTCCTCCACGGCCTTCAATCACGGGTAATAGATGAGTGCCATGCGTGAAATCGACGACTATCTGACTGATATTTTATCATCAAGTATACATATCTATGTGAGTTCTCTCCCCTTGAAAGTCACCATTTTGGGAGGTTCTACGCTTATTCCAGGAAGGCTGACTTTGCTTAAAAACAAATGCACGCTTTTTTGGGAAATCTACATTTCAAATTAGCTTCAGAGCCCATGATACGGTCTTTCAAAAAGATTCGGTGATGGTAAAACTTCAGCTCTGAGGGCAGATCTGAATTCCAGAAATTGTCAAGCACAACTTGTTGCTAAGTCTGATAAACAAGACAACTAAACCAAAGAGGGAAATACCTGGTAAGGATTTTTGTAAAAACAAAACAAAACAAACAAACAACTAAGGAGTAATTATGAAATGATGATTCTGCATGTTAAATATATGGGGGAGGAAATGGATTCTGAAGCCTTTGCTGAAAGAGAAGTGGCAAAAATACCTTAGTAGCATTATTCATACAAATATATAGTCTTTCAAGGTGGCTACTCTGAAGGGCAACATTCATTAATAAGGACATATATACAGCAATTGTCTTAAAAGTCATTCACATTATCTTTTTGGCACACCTTTGAAATCAACAATATATATAGAGAGATGGATATTTTTATAAACATAAAGATAATTTATAATATGGACAATTATATGATAAATCAAATACATTTGGAAAAAAGAGCATCGTCTCTTTTGTAGAGATATGCTGACTTTCTAATACATTGATAGATATAGGCAGGGCTCATATTCAGATGGTCTGCATGCTGGTAGCACACGAAATATTTTGAGTATCATCCCTGGATATGGATGTTTTTCTTCTCTCTCTCTCTCTCTCTCTACACACATACACACACACACATCCACATCCATATATATATATACATACATATATATGCATGTATGTACAAGAGACTCCCAACTTATATCAACTTAAATATAGTTTACGAATCTCTATATTTATTTTAAAATTAGTTGTTTAGAACTCATAACACAGTTCTCAAAAAAAAAAAACACCACATTCTAAAATTTAGACTCATAAGGCTATCAAGCCATTCAGTACAGAAGACATCTAGTCACCATGTAGTACATTGTTTCTATAGGGAAAAGGTATTGCAAATTTCAAATTAGTATTCCAGGAACATATATTCTCCGATAGTGACAAAGACGTCCCCATTGATGAGGACACGGAAAGAAGTGAGAGCTCTTGATCCTCTCTACCGTCACCGCAAATGTTGAAGAGAAGGTCATTTTAAATCAATCTCTCTTTAGGAGGTACTAGACCAATGTTCTCAACCCTGCTGCGCTTCAGAATCACATGAGCAGCTTGTAAAAAATAGCAATTCTCAGGGCCCACCCTGGAAGAATCTCTGGGACCTTGGCATTGACGGGTTCACAAGCTTCCAGTAATTCCAACGTGCACCAGGGTTGAGAACCACTGACAAACTCCTTCTCTACCTCAACGTGATTGTCTTGCAAATTCAGGCCCTGGAGAGGAGTACACACAAGAAACACACTTGGGTAAGAATATTTCAAAGAAGAAACCACATTGAACAACAGCTATGAATAATCTGACTCAGACCAGAAAGATGTTTTGCTCTACACATTTGACCAAAAGCTGCAATGGAATGACCTCGGATTTTTTTCTTCTACCTTCTTTTCTCGCAAGATGGATGAATCACGCAAGGAATACAGTTGTGATTTTTTTCTTTCAGTCTCAAAGAGAGAAACTTTCAGATTTAGGAAGGTGGGTGGGAAAATGAATGGCTATAATCACTAGGATAATACTCCTTTTCTGGCAGGAGAAAGATGAGGACAGAGGGAGCTTCAAAGCGATGAAACTGACATTTAATCAAACAGGTAGGTCTTAGAACCGAATATGAAGAAGTGTATGGAGATGCCATACTCACTCTGGGCAACTGCTAGGAGCTAGAGGTCAAGAACAAGGAGAAAATGCAAACAGAGAAAAATACATGATTGCACTTCAAAATCTAAAAGGGGAAGGGGAGGATTCAAGGGAGCGATCCTCTCTCCTTATTTGTGAACTTCAGGCAAGGAAAGAAACAGAGTGTGTTCTTTTCCTCTTTTTTTAATCAAAATCCTCTGTCCTTGTACTGCAGGAGTAGCCTTGCATTAACACAATGTCCAAAAGTGGTATTTCCTGGTTGTCATCAGTCTGTATTTTCCCTGTGGATCACTTCACTCCTTGATCTTCAAGAAGGTGAAAGCCCCAAATCAGAAAACCTATGGGTGTATTTGGCCACGAGAAAGAGCTTTTGTGGCTTAGTCAACCTGCTGGGAATCCACAATGGAGCTAGCCTCCTGTCGTGAGCTAGCTACTGCATGCTGCTGAAGAAAGATGTGGCCTCAACTCAATCTGCGGAAATTTCGCAATCTATTCCCAGGAATTAATTCAACCCTCCCCATTATCTCCTCTCCTTATCAAAGAACTACTAACCGCCTTTAATTTTTTTCTATTGCAGCCCCTCCATTAATAGTAAGGCTTCGTCACTGAACAAGAAAACAAAACCAAAAAAAAGTAGAGCATGTTAATTACAAAGGAAATCCTTGGGGCTTTCACCTGGTAGGAGGGGCGAAAGCTGAAGGCACCACTTCTCTGTGTGATTTGACACGATATTTCCCCTCGGGACTGACAAATGTCCTCCTTACTAAATATAGATGTTCACAGAAGCCACTTGGCAGAACTTGTGACTTACCAAATACACACACATACACACACACACACACACACACAGATAGAAAGATAGATAAATGATACAAAATCACACCACAAATCACATTCCATTAATACTATACCACAAACACAAGAGAACCAAATCTGTGACTCTTTGAGCTGTGATAAAAGTGATTTTGTTTTTCAAAGTTGGGAAAAGAGTATGACCAGGTTATCTTGCCACTTTACCTAAAATATGTAGTTATTACCCAGGACTGAATAGATATTTGGGAACGTGGCAGAAGCCACAACAACTGGAACAGATATTTCATAAGAAGAGCTCCTTGTTGATATTTTTATAATACTCTTAAAGATGCATCTTAAATAATTTCTTCTGGACCATAGACAAGATTGAACTTAAAAAATAAAAGCCCTATAAATATTGCCAACCCAACGTTGTCTTTTACATCTCCCTCCCTGCATAAAATGGAATCTTTTCAACCGAGTGCTTAAATATAAATATTAAAATAATCAGTGGGACAAACTACAAATCTACTTACAATTTCATCACTACTGTAGCACCTTTTTACCAGGGCCAATGTATTCATTTTGTAAAGAACGAGAGAAGTCTGAGAAGCTTAAGGACTCATATGACACATCATTAAATATTTAATCACCTTTTTAAGTCCTAAGCTTTTATCATATTTCATCCATCTAGACAGTTCATTCTATACTATAGATTCCAAGTCCCCCTTTGGAGGGGAAAGAAAAAATGGGGAGAAAAAAATGTTCTGAAAGGCAGGGTTAAATTATCTCAAAGATGAGTTTCTATTGGCGCTTTAGTGAACGTGCTTCACCCAATACACCCACCAATCCACAGGAGGGTCAACCGATTGAGTCCATTGTTTTTAGTCTCCAAGAATCAGTTTTACAAAAGATGCCACGTCTGTTGCTTTGGATTCGTGTAGGGTGAAAAATGGATGTTGCTAGGAAAGAAAAGAAAAACACCTGGTATGAATATTTGTCATTGACAATATAAGAGATTAGCAAATTAACAGATCTGTTTAGTAAACAAATTAAGTTCCCTGATCAGGGCTAAAGCGGACTCTTCCTACCCCTTCCCAAATCAAGTGCACACTTAGTGATGCAAGCTTTTTGAAGGTATCTCAGTTGCCACTCCTCCCATTTTGACACCTGCTTCCACTACAGAGTAACTATTGCTTTAAAATATATATATGTAATTAGGCTATATAAATCCCATCTAAGCTAAAATACAGAGACTAGCAAAGACAGTCCAAAGCTTTGATTTACAAATAACCCTGTCCTCTACAAAGTAATTTTAGACTGAGTCAGTAGCCACAGTGTTAGGCCACTTTGCCTAAGGCGAACTTTTGGAAGGCAGAGAATACCCTTTGCCTTAAGCTATTTCAGCCTACAAAAGGTTACATAGGAAGACTCTACTTTTGGATAGTGGGGGACACCAGTAAAATAACTAGAAATGTCATATATTTATGCACATTCATTTCTCAGGAAATGGGCAGTAGAATGAGAAACCAATTTTGTGGAATAGTAAATGGGCAAGACATTGCTTGTCCTTGACATTGAAGAGCTGGTTTGGACTGAGACAGTTAACAAAGCCATTTTCTAAACCACATCTACAGCCACGAGTTATACTTATGTCTCTCTTGCTGAAGAGCTGATCCATTTGGAAAATAATGTAGACTGCCAAACTCTAGGTATGTGTGGAGAAAATTCAACTTGGAGATTAAAGATTGAAAAGCAAAACATGATCTCTATTCACGCAGCTCAGATTAAGTAAACTTACAGAAACATCAAGTCTAGCACTTTGCTGGAGAATAGGGATAAGGGAGACCACACATTTCAGAACAATTCTGAAGGAAATGAAGCCATTTTCTCTGCTCCAGAACAATCCTCCCTGAATTGCTCAATTTTGTTATAATAAGTGCCCAGCTGTCACACTGGAACCTTACACCCCTAATTAGAAGGAGATACATCAGATACATCATGATCCACTGTTCTCACAGTGGAAACAGAATCAACCAAACAACCAAAAAGGACAATTTCTTCAGGTGGAACCTAGTGCCATGTACCCCCCGCCACACACACACACACACACACACACACCCCTAGCACAGCTACCTTGCTGATTGTCTGGTGGTATTATTTTCAATGACTGGTTGAGCAGCTAAATATGAGCATTTTTGCATGCAGACATGTAAATGACTCACTCTGTTTCCCCTGACTTTGGGATTTTAATTTACAACCTTCATGTTGTCTAGCTGTAGGTTTTCTAATTATATTTGTTTTAAACCTGACAGCAAAGGGCTGGATGAGTCAGCTCTGCGGGGAACTGAATGCCCACCCAAGGAAGTTTTAGGAAACAATGCAAATGGGAAGGGAACAAAGAAATAAAACCCAAAAGAAGGTAGGTGGTCACTGTTAACTATCATGATTCAGAAAATGGAAAAGAGGTTTCCTGCTTTTCCCCATCTGAAGATACAGGTTGAGTGTTGGCTCAGAGCCTCACACCCACTGTATTAACTGAAGCTCTAGATGCCAGGTCCTTCATCCTGAGATCTTCGGACAAATAAATAACAGCATTACTTTTGATTACTAACCACTTAGCACACTTACTAAGTGCTTCACCATCATGCTTATTAGCTTTCCCACATCCTCTTGACATTTGGAGATCTTTTAATGTACTTAAAAGCTTTTACTATCAAAACAAGACACGTCAAACCTCAGACTGTCTCAGTGACTGCTTCCAATGCCTGCCAGCCCCATCTTGCCTCTGGTTCTCCTGGTGGCTTTTAGCTCAGTGGATATAGCCTGAGTCTGTGAATGAATTCAATAACCTGACCTGAAGTCCTTGACCAAAAAAAAAAAAAAAAAATCCTCAGGCATCTTTCAGTTTATTCTCAGGCAGAGAGAGCTAGAGGGCAAGGGGAGGGGAAAACAGGCAGGCCTGTCAAAATGGAAAGTGTGACTCGCCTTCTTGTGTGGGTTTTGAGGCTGTAAAAGGTTGGGAGGGAACCCAGTCCCTCCTATAAGCAATGGACTAAGAATAGCAAGGACAGCAACCAGGAGAGGAGCAAATGAGGCACCATGGAATGATCCCCAGACCATGGTCCCAGGCTAGGTTTCTCAAAAAAGGAGCCAGGTACACGAAGGGAGGACTTTACCACCAGCTGTGCCTGGAGAAGACATGGAGATCCCTGAACATACTGCCAGAAGCACTGGGCAGCAAGCTACAATTACCAATGGTCTCCATATCCCACGCACAACACCTCATCCCTCAAGACTATGGTTTTCTATGGTTTTCAGTCATCCTTACTTAACACTGCGATTCAATCTAGAACTTCCCAGGATATTTGGAGAACATAATCGCCTCACTGAGCCATCACTTGAATCACCTGGTTATCATTTCTGGTGGTTACTATCTGGGACAGGGGTTAATCAATGATGGTCCTGGCGCCAAATCCAGCCCACTGCCTGTTTTTGAAATAAAGCTTTATTGGAACACAGCCACACCCATTGGTTTACATATTGAATATGGCTGCTTTCATGCTAACACAACAGAGCTAAGTAGCTGTGAGAGGCCACAAAGCCTTAAATGTTTACTATCTAAGCCTTCACAGAACAAGTTGGCTGGTCCCTACTCTAGAAGAACAAATCTTACTGAGCCATGTCCCCCAGTGGAAGTTTGAGCAAACAAGTAAATGAGATGATCTTAAAGCATGTGCATCTCTCAATGCAAGTTTGGGAGGAAAACACTTGGGATTTCTATAAGAGGTACATGTCTAGGGTGGGGCCTTAATTATACTGTCCTTCACCTGAAAACAGGCTTTTTTTCCCCCTTTCTACGTCTTCACCAACTCCTACCATCTAAACAATAGCCTCTCAGCATGTTTTCCCAATGCTGAAGTCAAAGAGTTTGGACTCAGATTTTCCATTTAAAAACCTCAATTGCACAGGAAAGCAGGGAGTAGTTATGGGCCTTAAAAGGCAAGTCCATTTCCAGTACCACAAAGACTAATGCCATAAAAAGGTCCCATGGGACCTTACAACATTAATATGTATGCCATAAAAGCCCACAGTGTTAGGATATATTGGAAAGCTAGAATTCAACACCAGCTGCCAATGTGTATTAAGCTAGAACTCAGCATTTTTTCTCAAGTGTGTTCCAGTGAAACCTCTGATAAGAGGTCACTTGGAAGGAAAACAAAATGTTCTCCATTTCAAATAGCCAGAGATATAGAGAAATGTTCTTCTTTTATCCAAAAATACTGACAAACAAGGCAACTTTAAAATAGGAGTACAGGCGCCATAGGACCCCACAGGAATCACTCTATATCTAAGGCACTTTATGTGAAATTAATTTTAAAATGCTCTCAGGGTTGCAAAAACATACCAAAAAAGGGTAGCCAGAACTGAAAAGGCCCCTGACTGGCTATTAGAAACATAATCAGGGGGGCCAGCCCGGTGGCGCAGTGGTTAAGTTCGTGTGCTCCACTTCAGTGGCCCAGGGTTCGTTGCTCGGATCCCAGAGGCTGACCTACACGCCGCTCATCAAGCCACACTGTGGCAGAGTCCTACAGACAAAATAGAGGAAGACTGGCACAGAAGTTAGCTCAGGGACAATCTTCCTCAAGCAAAAAGAGGAAGATTGGCAACAGATGTTAGCTCAGCACCAATCTTCCTCACACACACACACAGAAATATATACATATATACATATAATCAGGGAGGAAATATTCAACCCAAACATGCAGTATGCTAAGATTTCCTCAAGCATGACTTTTCTTTTCTCCCTCCACTGTGTGTCTTAGCTGAATAAAGCTGATAGAATGCTGAGTCCCCGGGGCTGCCTTTTTAAAGGGAACACTGGAGGCCCAAGGAGACTGCCCTGTCTCTTCTCAAACTCCTCCCAGCATCCTTTTATGGCCATCCAACTGGAGAATGGTTCAGACTTAAGTCAAAGCTCAACCAAGAGAAGTGAAAATCCATGTAACTGGTTGTGACTATCACCAATCGCCTAGATCAGCTTTCTATTAACTCCCTGGCTTAACATCTCCAAGTGACATTTTTCTTCTTTTTTTTTTCCCCATCCTTATTCAGATATAACTGACATTTAACATTGTTAAGTTTAAGTGTATAATGTGATGATTTGATACTTATATATTACAAAATGATTACCATAATAAGGTTAGGCAAGGTATCCACCAATTCACATAATTACCTTTTGTGTGTGTGTGTGGTGAGAACTTTTTAAAAGATCTACTCTTCTAGTAACTTTTAAGTACACAGTACAGTATCACCACACTATACGTTACATCCCAGGACTTCATCATCTTACAACTGGAAGTTTGTAGCCTATGACCACCTTGACATATTTTCCTCACTCCTCCCATCTCTGGCAACCATCAATCCACTCTCTGTTTCTATAGGTTCAATTTGTTTAGACACCATATACAAGTGAAATCACAAGTATTTGTTTTTCTCTGTTTAACTTAGTTCGGTTAGCATAATAACTTCAAGATTTGTCCATATTGCTGCAAGTGGCAGGATTTCCTTCATTTTTATGACTGAATAATATTCCATTGTGTATATATACACCACATTTTCTTTACCCATTCATCCATCAACAGACATTTAGGTTGTTTCCACGTCTTGCCTATTGTAAACAATGCTGCAATGAACATGGGGACGCAGATATCTCTTCGAGATAGTGATTTCATTTCCTTCAGATATATACCCAGAAGTGGAATTGCTAGATCATAAGGTAGTTCTATTTTTAATTTTTTGAGGAACCTTCATACTGTTTTCCACAGTGGCTGCACCAGTTTACATTCCCACCAACAGTGCACAAGGGTTCCCTTTTCTGTACATCACCGCTAGCATTTGTTATCTTTGTCTTCTGACAATAGCCATTCTAAAAGGTGTGAGGTGATATCTCATTGTGGTTCTGATTTGTATTCTCCTTATGATTAGTGATGGTGAGAACCTTTTCAAGTACTTCTTGGCAAAAATCAACAAATGGGACTAATAAAACGAAAAAGCTCTGCACAGCAAAAGAAACAATCAACAAAATGAAATGGCAACCTACCGAATGGGAAAAATATTTGCAAACCACATATCTGATAAGGAATTAATATCCAAAATATATAAAGAACTCATACAACACATTAGCAATAAAAATAATAATCCAATTAAAAAATGAGCAAAGGACCTGAATAGACACTTTTCCGAAGAAGATATACAACTGACCAACAATTCCATGTTAGAGCCACCTCACCACATCATTTGTTAAGGGATATCAGGAACCTGTACTTAGATCAGCCGCCCTGATTTAGTCCTGGAGACTGAGCACTGCTTGTGGTGGGATGGGATAGGTACAAGCATTTAACGCCTGCTGAGTAACTGTGCTCCAGTAAGAAATGGTGTCCACGTTCGCTCTTATCTCTTTTGGAATTGTGCCTGAACAGAATTCTTCCTTCCCTTGCTAAAATTAAAATGTTAATAATTGAAACAAATCTAGGGAAGGGTTAACATAAATTAGTAAATAGTATGAATTTTATAATATTTCCAAAGAAAATGTGTTTCTCCCACATTCAACATATACTTAGATAAGGACTGCCAAGTCAAGGTCCCTGCCATTTCTATTAAAGGATCATTTATAATTAGCGTAGAATTATAGTTACCACAACTTAAGAGAAACTATTTTACAACAACAACTCTGAGGTCCTAGTTTCACTCTTTTTTCATAGATAGTGCAATTGATAAACCGTGAATGCCAAGGTAGTATAATTCAAAGTAACAAGGCTTTGCCTTACTTTTTCCACTAAAGTGAAAACCAGGAGAAAACAAAGTGATTCTTTCTTCCCTAAACACTCACCAAAAGGAGATTCATTCTAATTAATCCTAAATATTTTACCAAAAATTGTTCAGTCACACAGCACTTAAGTTTCTCTCATTACTGAAATTCTTTAAATCATGCTTTCCTTCATTTTATATTAATTTGTGACTTCTCGTATCTTTAAAATTTGAAAATATAAATTGTATACATAATTTGGTCTATATGATGATAGGTTTATCATCATGTAAAAAAGTACTAAGACTGGAGACATGCTCCAGGTTATGCTAAAGAAGGATATCAGACAAATGAAGGACTCAGCTCCTTTTTTCTTGAGTTCAATTCCAGTTACCAATGTCTCAACGAATCATCTCTTCCAACATGGTTGTTTGATCATAATTTAGGTCTCAGCCACTTTTCCTGTACCAGCTTCGTTTGGACACATTTACACTGCTAACTATACTTACCATAAGCTCTGGATATGTTGGCCGTTCTTTGGAATTCTTCTTCAAGCTTAAAGAAAAAAAATTGATCACATTAAAATCTAGAAACCATCTGCATTATCACTAGACTAGGACTTCAGAACCTGTAGAAGACTAAACATTACCACCTTTAAAAGTGTACTGAAAACATAAATCTCCTATCTTGACTTTCCTCCACTGCTAAACTTACAAACTGTGTTTTAAATCACTCTGGGTGTACCTTAATGGGAACAATAGGGGTGTGTGTTGTGTGTGTGTGTTTACTTTCCTTTTGATACTCTACCAATGACGTATAAACTAGCTTTTCTGATCTACAGCCAGTATATTTCAAAATACATATCTACTTTCCTTCAAGACAGCTCTTACTCCACCCCAACTGGCAAAGAAATTAGCAGGTGCTTCTTATATTACGTTTGATACCTATTCACTATCTTCCTGGTTCTTCTTGCTTCTGGCTTTCGTGAATATATATAATTCGCTTTTATATATTCCTAACCAAAGCTGCCTGAGAGAGAAGCAACATACCCCTAAAATGGCTAAGGTAACACTACTTGTTTACTATCTCTCAGCTGATGAAAGAGAAAGCCCACTCAGCCAGTGACTGGGCTACTCTTCTTAGAAATACTTTGTGACCACACACTGCTGTCAAGCAGCTCCCTGTTGGCACAGACATTTTAATAACATTTGATACCAGAAGCAACAGTAATAAAATCACAATATGAAGAGACCAACCCCTCACCCCATCCTCATCCCACCCCTATATTCACCCACCAACAGCCTTAAAATGGAAAAAAGAAAAGAAGCAAGTTATTTGGAGTTGGAATCCCAGGTTACAGAATGGAGAAAAGGATGATTTCAAAAACTATGATTTGCAAGGCAACCTACAGACTCCTCTGCCAACTGGGCCACAAAATCATACATGAATGGAAAGGAACTTTGCCTGGCGTTGAAGGAACTAAAATGTGGCTGATTATTAGGTTGCTGGGATTTGCGTTAATGCATCATTTTGAGCCAATGAGACCTAGTATGTGTGACATGAGCTGTATTCCACCCACATAGGCTAATAATAATAATGAGGAGGGCAAGGGACAGAACCATAACAGAGTGAAGTAGTTGAGACGCTTTGAGAAACTGTGGTTTAAAAAAAAAAAGGAAATGAAGAAAAACAAAAAAGAGGAAGCTTTAGAAAACAACTTAAAGCAGCCTACCAGTTTATTCCAGGCAATGCTGCGGGTAGAAGCCAAGGAACCTGAGACAGGGTACAGGTAGATGTGAGGAGAGAAGTTTCAACCTGGAACTGAGGGCAGATCTAGGACCTAGTGACCTCAGTGACCAGACAACCTATGAGAGAAAGTTTCATCTCAACTGAGGATAAAAATAAGAGCGTATTAGAAAGAGGAATTATCAATGTCAGAGTCGGATTGATATGGGGGGGGGGATGCCTGAGTGAAGGAATGACTCTCATAACTCCCACTTATGACTATGGGTGTACCTAGACCCTGAGATTTTCTAGGGCTCCACTGGCAAATCTCAACTGCAGGTGATTTTGCCCTCCAGGGGATATTCGGCAATGTCTAGAGGCATTTTTGGTTGACACAACTGGTCGTGGGGGGTGATACTGGCATCTAATAGGTAGAGGCCAGGGATGTTGCTAAACATCCTACAATGCACAGGACAGTTCCCCACAACAAAAAATGATCCAGTCCAAAATGTCATTAGTGCTGAGGTTGAGAGACCTTCGGCAATGCATATTAGGGTATTCCTCCTTATCGCTACCTTCTATTCCCTTCTCTGAGATGAAATTCACTTAGAAGCATCTCCAGCTGGTTCATCTGTCATTTGGGCACATTCTCACCACTACTACCCCTCCCTACCTCCGCCCCAACAAGCAAAGTTTTTTTTTTTTCTAAGTTCAAGAGCTAGTTCACCTAGAAGGAAACACAGGAGAAGAAATGTGATCCCAGGAGCATTGCTGACTTGCACACACACCCTGGGGAAAAACAAACAAGCTAATGTACAAAAACCCTGAATTTCCGCCTATTATTCAA
The DNA here is from genome assembly GCF_041296235.1 of Equus asinus. Taxonomy (NCBI): domain Eukaryota; kingdom Metazoa; phylum Chordata; class Mammalia; order Perissodactyla; family Equidae; genus Equus; species Equus asinus. Next base: position 50,960,077 of record NC_091802.1, on the reverse strand, counting down.
AGCAAATCAAAACCCAGAAAGTCTTCTCTATAATCTGAACAATTCAACGTGCTAAAATTAACCATGAGAAACACAAAAGCAACATTAAATCCACATCCCATATTCAAGCGGTTGATTTCAGGTGTCTCTATTCAGACAGAACGTTAGTCAGTCATCAGACCCTAACTTCAAATTGACTCTGAAATATTCTCCTTGAGGACCAAGATCCACCTTTCCATTACCAGCTTTCATTGGTCAAGAATGGAATCAAAGAAATGAGAGTTAGGAAGAAAAGCTTGTTTCTCAAATGTTGAAACAATGGCCTCTTTTACTAACCAGAGATCTCTGTGATATTGTTGGTTTTTGACCTTCTATTTAGTAGATACTGAAATAAGACTCTTCTCATCAGGTTGAAGAACTTCAATGTTTCTATTTATTAAGGAGAGGTCGTTTGAAGTCAGGATGTCTTATCTCTTCACTTCTGGAAGAGTTTATGAAAATTTCTCCCGAATTTTTTTTTATCTGTATAAAGAAAACGTAGGGAAAGTACGCCACCTTGATCCATCACAAAGTGTTAAGGATTCCTGAAATCTCAGAAATGGCCAACCAAGAGGCAATTTCTTGATTTACGGCCCCAGATCAGAAAGCTCAAAATTTACCACAAGCACTACTGCAGAGTATTGATGGAAAACACTTACACAGCAAACCAAGGCTGTTTATTGAATTAATATAACTGATATAACCCATTCTCTCCATCTTTTAAATCAAGAACACTTCAAAACATGGGCTAAGAATAGCAAAATACTCAGGATAAGGTTAGGGGAAAAAGCAAATTTTCCATGTTTAATAGGAAGTGCTTGAAATCCAGTATAAAATAACAACTGTGGAGTTCAAAGCTACACCAATTTCTTTTTGGATTTGAGTCAGACTTTTGAATTTTCAAGTGGCTTGTCATTTTCAAGCGTGCAATTAGCTAACTGCCCTAATTCCTCTTCCAAATGCCACAACACACGCTCCTGACCGTAGCTGACACTAAAAACCAGCTTCACGCTGTCTTAAGAATTGCTAGCTTGAAGTTTATGCTGACCAGAGGATTTCTGCCTATTTGAATTCTAGCTGATCGTTTCCAAGAAGCCCTATTTGGTGCATCCACGGAATAAAAATACATTGCGCCTCTCAAGCCATACATTTGTCATAAGCTAAATAAATATCCAGTGACTCTTTACTGTCCTTCCTGAACAAGCTGGGAACTATATTTGCTTGTCTCCGTTTTACACTAGTTCCTCTGAGTCAGACAGTATCAGTGTGTCTGGGTGGGCCTCCAACACACTCCCAGCATGCCATCAGGCTGGTCGGCTGAGCACTGAGCCTCTTAAATAGGCCTAAAGGAAAAGCAAAAAGGAAGTCGAGCCGCTTTGGCACTCAGTGACTTCCTTCAGTCCCCCAACCTGTAGGATGAGGTTACGGTGAAAAATGTTAGCCTGTTAAGATTCCATTTTTTGAGAAACTCATTTGTTAACCTTTCTGTAGGCCTAGAATGTAAGGTCTTTCTGTCAGACTTCTCTGTTATGAATCCACAAACAAGACCCATATGCTCAGCATCATCCACTCCAAGAACTCTTTAAAACCCCTATAATAAGAATGCCATGCGTAGGGGAAGAGGAAGAAAATGTCCTTCAGTAGTCCTGTTTCAAAATAAGTACAGAAAGGAAGGGTTTGTAAGAAATCATTGGATTGTTTTGTTCAAGTTCATAAGGAATAAATACCTTAACTTTCTTCCCCGCCACTCTCCCACCCTGAGGATAATGTTTTTCTCACGCTGCTGCAAGAGAAAGATAGCACCTGGAGCTCTGTGCTCTACATCTGACCTCGGGTGTGACAGTGATAGCCTATAAGTGCTCTCTACTCCACCCCACAAACCACGATTCACTGTCAATGGACAAGCAGCCATCAGAGGGGAGTGGCTACCAAGTTGACTCCCTGGATGAAGGTGTACAGTTTGCAGCAGCGCTGCGATGTCACCACATGCTTTGGTAGGATGCATCCCATGAAAGGTCGAGAATGGTCCCTTTCTCTTCTAGTTCTACATTTAGCCCAAAGGCAAATGTAGGAGATAAAAACACAGATGTATCTGTCTCGAAATTTGAGGTTAAATTTTTCCCTTTCCAAATCTACAGTCCCCTTTCCCCACTTACCACAAAGAGTTGGGGCTTTTTAAGACGTTTTGAAGGATCATAGCCTGACTATGTCATAAAAATACAAAAAGCACAGGAAGGTCTCCCAAAAATGTGTCCTTTTATGAAAACATGTCTCAAAAATATAGCTTTAAACATAGGAAAATGGAGGCACAGCTATAAAAGGGAGTTATATCTATAGGCTACATCCTTCTCTTCATCAAGAAATAGAAGTGTTCTTGGGTAATAGTGATGTCTCCCTTCTGGCCACCCAGCTCCAGATCAAACTTCAAACTGTCAGTCAGAAAACAAGCGAAGTAACTACACTGCTACTGGGGGCAAGTCTGTATCTGTACGCTAATACATATGAAAAATAAAATTGCTTCCACAAAGATCTAAGCTATTCATAAAATCTAACAAAAATCAGCACCACTTCCTGACAACTCTTTTTCTAGACAACTTTTCCAACTCAGTTGACTTCAAAATAATGTTCATACTCTGGAGTACTAAAGAAAATCCACTGGTGATTTATGGTAGGCAAAAAACTATTGACTTGGCGTCTAAAACAGGAGAGCCTGTACTCTTAAAAAACCCGACTTGAGGAGAAGTAAGAATGCTCATAAAATTCAGAATGAACGCTCCTTTTCTATTTCCCAATTCTCAGACCAACAAAAATGACTCACTATTTTACACAATTGATATTCTTAAGTATCAGATTCTACAGGAGCTACAACACTAGAAGGTTGAGGAAGAATTTATTCTTTGACGACTTCAATTTAAAGTGATTTGGGTTTTGTTTCTATGATTATTATTTTTTCAGTAAGCCCCATAAGCGAGCCAGACTGGCTGACTTGAGTGCCAATGAAATGACACAGAATTAACAGAATTAAACTAATTAATGGTTCCAGAAAAGCTGGAAAATGTCTATGGCTCAAAATTTTTAAATGAATGAATGATAGTAGCTGGAACTAAAATTAAGAGAAAACAAGAGGGGAATGTAGACCTCAGAGGGGTGGTCATGAAGATCCCAGGAGTGTTCTGGGGGTGAGGGTAGGCACAGGGTGGTCGCTATAGAAGAGCAATAATACAAGTGTCTGGAATTTCCATATATGTGTGCATACGTTAAAATTAGAAAGCATTTATTTTTCAAGATTTTCATTTTTTAAATATCTATAAAAAGCTTTAACACTCTGATTCTTTAGGGGAAATTCTCAGTAAGGGAAAAAAATACTTTGGTGAAAGAAAAATAAAGTAATTGAATGATTTTTTTAAAAATAAATTATAGAAGAGAAGCAGCTTTTGAACAGGAAGCAGTTGATAGTGGGTCCACAAGATCATAGGTCTAAATTAGGGGTTCTCACCCCAGCTATACAGTAGAATGATTTGAAAACATGTGAAAAATATTGACACTCAGGACCTTCACCAGATCAATTAAATCAGAATCTCTGAGGGTGAGGCTCAGGTGACAGCACATGTGAAAGCTCTCTTGAGTTTTATAAAGGAGCAGTCAGAGTTGAGAACTACCGGATTAATCTAGTGACTCCCAACAGGCGGCTCAGCTTTCTTAAACTTTTCACACCAGCCTTGCTCTTACCAAAGTTTTCTGAAGTATCCAGCATCTTGGGAAAAGGGGACAGGTAGGAAAGAGCTTATGGAGAGGAGAGTTTGAAAAGACTTCCTAGATACGATCCTTCCCCATTACTACCACTCATTCCTTTTCCTATGTGGCCTTTAAACCTTTGAGCATAAGGAAAAAACCAAAAAACAAAAAAACTCCCAAGTTCTTGAATCCAGAAGGCAAAATCAGGAGCCCATCTCGACCTGGATGGGGTACCACCATCCAGCACACTCACCCAGGAAAGCAGATAGGAGGACACAGTAGCCCAGAGAAAGTACATATTAAGAATCACCCAACAACATACTGCCCAGTGCTCCAGCCCCTCTTTGGCCATTCAACCAAAACTAAAACAAAAACACATAATAGTAGGCCATCTTCATATATCATTAGGGAAACGGCCCAGAGGTGACATGGGGGCTAGCCTTAACAAAAGCTCCAAGAGGCCTTAGTTTCACAAGCAACAGACAATTGCTTTGTCTTAACACGTTTCCCAATAAAAGCTGCATTCAGAACAGTTCTTCCAAAGAGCATGGAGGCCAAGAAATGATAACCTTGAGGGAGCTGCACTGTCAGTCTTCAGAGGTCCATCCCCTCCTCAGCAGCAAGTGGGCTCTCTGGGCAAGAACTGCTCCTCTCCAAGAGTCACAGCTGGACTTGTCACCATCTGATTCCCCTTCCTCCTATTTCTCATGTGCTCCTGCAGGATGCCCAAATAAACTAAGTTGGTTCCATTCTATGCTTTCTTTTTTGGCATCCTCTTCCAGCAGCACTTGCCATGGTCATTAGTATCAAGTTATGCTAAGCCTCAGGGTTGCTACACAGACAGAAATCACTAGATTTTCTACAGAAAACTATCCCCTCCCATACTTTCCTCGAATCCACCGGGAATTGCCATGAAAACAAAGGTGACAGCATTACCATGAGTTCTTCCATCCTTCCACTCCAACATTCTTTAGATTCCCTTCTCAGACCTCCAATACTGTCCATTGTACCCGCACAGACAATGATAACCACAGTTAGCAAGAGTTGCATGGGAGGCAGCCTACAAAACACTAGCACTACTTTGCAAGACTTCTAGGTAACTAAGTAACACTCTCAACCTACCTACTGTCTTCCACTCCAAGGTAATTCTTTGCATCTTATCTATTCCCCATCCCTAATCCTCTGGTGGATCCTACCACCTTTTCTTTGTGCTCTAACCAACATCAAATTAATTGTTGCTCTCATAAAGGAGTTTCTCACTTCTGTGACACAATGCACGATGTTCCTCCTGCTTGGAATACCTTTCCCTCCCCTACCTCCCTTTTACTTGGAAAATACTTCATATGGTCTCAGCTCGGGATTCACCCCCTCCAGAAAATTTATCCTAATGGTTTCCCTCTGAGCTTCCCCAATACCCCACACATATCTCCATCACTGGGCTTGCCATACTGTACTGTAATTATTGATCGAGGAGACTCCCCTACTTGACTTTGAGCTCCATGAGGGCAGGGACTGGGAGAGAGGCATCTTTGTTTCTCCAGCATCGAGGGCACACTCCACAAATGCTTTTGGAATGAATGTATGCACAGTGGATTAAAACCGATGGAGGAAATTCATGAGAACTCCTCTTCCTCCTTAACACTGGCACCTGGGAGATGAGGCTCTCTTACCACTGCGAGGTAAAGTCAACAAACTCTTCGGAGAACTTGTCTGCCGGGAGTTGCGGTGATGGCTCCTCTACCACCTGTTTGAGCTGCTGAAAAGGCGTTCCCCACGAATCATAAGGAAACCGAAGGATGGCCAACTCAATCTAGAAAGGAGAGGAAAACAAGGAGAGAAGAGTTTAAATAGGGCTACTAGATTAGGGAATCTACTGTGTTTTGTTCCAGGAGAACCAGAGAGAACTACAAAGCAGAAGTTCAAGTAAAATTGGGGGGGCAAATAAACTAATAATATGTTCTCTAGCGATTGGCCCCCCAATTCCTAGTGTTAGGGATTTTCAAACACTATCTTAGTAGAGACAGCCATTTAAGCCTATTTAAAAGTGGGTCCTCACTAAAACCCATCGTCACACAATAAAATTGTAAGCCAGCAGTATGAAACTGCAGGATGTAAAGCAACCAGGTTTTCAGATGTTTGGTCTGAAAAGTTAAGTCTCACCCTAAGATTTTACAGAGCTGTACATCTGCTGCCATCTGCAGGTCTCTTGCTGGAATGGAAAAAAAAAAATACCTCGGACCAAACGACTGATCTTTTTTTGGATGTGAGTAATGCCACTTTGCCATTACAAGATCACATGTATTCTGGGAAGGGATGTGAAATAACTCATGGGATTTAATCAGCTGCTGTGCTGGGAAGGAGCCAGGACCACAGTGGACAATTCCAGACCTTGGTGATGGACGGAAAGTTTATGATCCCCAAAGTTACGAAGAAGGGACTAATCGTATAACTTTAGGGCTGTGCCTAAGGAAATTAGCCTCTTTGTTATCATGTCTTTTGCTCGACCTGACCTCAACGGCCAAGACTTCCAACACGACCACATTCTTGGAAGCGCAGCCTATCTCCTGGATAACATGCCTCTATCAGGGTCCACGCATATTTGCACTCTTTGAGTAGCTTAAGTTTCTTCACACCTTGATTAGAATAATTTAATTTTAAACTATAAGGAAAACTATCAGGAACTATAGTCAGACCCTCTCATTTTACAGATGAGGACAGTAAGACAGTCTATCTGACTCCATCAGTTACTCAAGGGCATACAACTAGGTAGAGGTAGAATAAAGAGAAAAACTGGATTTGCCCAAACAGGTCAGTATCTCTGCTACACCACACTGCCAACAATTGTCACTCAAAACCTCCTGCTATCACAGGCAGGAGAGGATGACCAGCATTTAGGGCATTTGCCTCTTGGTCTCAAAGTGCACCCCACTTCGGCTTCATGCCAAGAACCTCAGTCACACGCTACCATTGTGATGCCGAGACTCCAGATGTCAGACTTCACACTGTATCCCTTCTGGTTGAGCTCGGGGTTTATTCTTTCAGGCTGGAAAGGAGACAGAAAAAGACAACTGAGATGGCATTCTTAGCTCAATAAGTCTCTAGGGGTGGGGGTGGCACCAGCTGCCAAGTAAGTTGTTTTAAGCTGTTAACACGCCTCCCAGGCCAAGAAGACTCAGTAACTACAGTGAGGATCAACATCTCCAAGGGACTTTCCTCATTCTGCACTAGTCCTTGCTTGGCCACAGTAATGGATCAAAGTCCCCTCACAATTCAAAACTAGTTTCAATTTTGCCTTAAGAAGGAACAAGATGTACGCTATAAAGCTACTTTGCCAGCCTAGAATTTTCCTTGTTTAAAACCCCAACAGTCCAGAACTCAGTAAAAAGAATCAACAAGACTTTGGGCTACTGTCTGGTGTTAACAGACCTAAATAACTTTTAGCTAAACGTGGACAGGAAGCTTTTTAATTCCAAGCATGAGTTCATTTCCAAAGAGAATACAGTGAAATTGCTTAAGTTGAAGAGAGTCCCAACATCTCTGCTAACGGCAAAGAATCTTCACAGCCATGAGGTTCTCTCAGGACTGACCTAACTGTTTGGGTAATTTAACTTCTATCGACTGTTCTGTCCTCAACAAACAAGGTAACACTCCCCTGCAACTCAGTGTGGAAAACTGTGCGGGCTGTAGGTATTACCTACATGTCTTCAAATAATATATCTCTTTATTTGATTTTTTAAAAATAATATACATGAAGCAAGTGACTAAGGATTTCAGACAGGAAATATGTAAGAAAAAAGAAGATACAGAATATTTCTTGCATCTTAGGCACATTTCAATTTTCCCTCTGTGGCTGTGCATTTCCTATTTTCTGGGATGGTTTGCCAGCAATTGCATTCTCAGATGCCACCCCCAGCTGCTGTACTTACAGCCATGTATGGTTTGCATCCTGCATCAATGGTTTTAGCAACAGAGTCTACAAGGTAGCCACTGATTCCAAAATCACACATCTTCACTTGGCCCAGAGTATTGATCAGCACATTGGAAGGCTTGACGTCTGAATGCAAGAACAACAAGGAGCCCATTATCTCAGCCTGCTTTGAAGATTCATTTCTCTACCACCAGAGGGCCTGTTATCTCCATTTCTCCTTCACCTTCCTTTCCCCACAAGGCCCAATATGAAAGTAACTACCATCCTTGGCTCACAGTTGCGTACCTCTTATTGCTTTCAACTTGATTTTCTATTTCATGTTTTGTCTTTCACGTCAGATTGTGAACCCATTAATGGAAAGGACTGTCTCCTCTATTTAATTGGTCATCTTCGTTGCCTCCATACATATACAGTCATGCATCACTTAACAACAGGGATATGTTCTGAGAAATGTGTCATTAGGTGATTTCATCATTGTGTGAACATCATAGAGTGTACTTACACAAACCTAGATGGTATAGCCTACTGCACATCTAGGCTGTATGGTACTAATCTTATAGGACCACTATTGTATATGCAGCCCATTGTTGACCAAAATGTTGTTATGCGTCGCGTGACTGTAGTAAGAACTTAAAAAATTATTACTGAATCAAATGCCCAGTTCTACGGGCATAGTCTCTATTATGCAAGATGAATCTGTTCCAGAGATGTTCTGTGCAACATTAAGCCTACAATGAACAATACTATATCATACACGTAAAAATTCATTATGGGGGTAGATCTCATGTTAAATGTTCTTATGAAAACAAAATTTTTAAAAGTCCAGTTCATAATGATCTATTGCACATTTAGTGTAGCAGTAATAGATCGTGGAATGAAAAGGCAGACTATGACATACCAGTACAACAAATACAATCAAAGCCACCAATTTTAATTGAAGCTTCTACAAGAGGTATGTCAGAGGTCACATAGGGTAACTCATCATAAACTCAGATATTCCAGACCATGAGGCTCATCACAGAATATACGTGTGGATGAAGGAGTATTACTGAACAGTTCTTAAATGAATGCTTCAGACTGGAAAGATACAACACTCCTACCCACACCCCAAGTAGATGAACCATTGTTATCTTTGGATAATGGAATTAGAAATTAAGTTAATTTTTTTCACAAAGGACATATAATCAGAAGAAATAAGTAATTCTAAAACTATCAAAATTATCCTTTATAATTTTCCCTTAAACTGAATGGCATATATACAAATTTTCACTTTATTATTTTTTATACTTTATATACATCCTCTAATATGAATGAAATATTCCATAATTTTGAAATAAACTCTTAAAAATCAGCTTCACATTTGTGGGTAATCCACATTTATCTTCCTATGTGGATTCCTTCCCACTTTCTTCTCCTCCCCTTCTTCCTTCCCATTTTTCCAATTTCTAATAATAACAATTAATAACAATAATAACAATCATAATAGGCACACTGTTTGAGGCATTTTACATTCTTTTCAGGCTCAGAGAGCATAAGAATTACCAAATCACAATGCCTTATTAGCTGCCAATACTTTCCATGAATTTTCCCAAAGACCTGGTTGAGCACATCTCTTCCAAGAAGCTTCCTTGACTATAGTCACCAGTGCTAACCATTTCCTTGTTTTATAGACTACCTATACTACTTCCATTTTTGGTACTTTCGTATTTCTAATCTGGTTTTTTTCCCCCATGTGTTTGTTGTATCATCTTACTTCCCTATTAAGAATAACGTATAATTTTAATAAGAATACATGTTTTCTTCTTAGATGCCCCTCAGGGATTCTACTAGAGTGCTGTATAAATACAGTATTGTATAAATGCTGGAAAAACGATTATAAAAGATAAATGGATGGATGAATGGATGGATAAATCTACCAATTTTTTCATCTTATCCTGCCTCCTGCTGTCTGAAAGGGCTGTGCTTTATACCAGAACTTTTCACGCTTTAATGTGCAAGAATTACTTGGGAATCCTGTTAAATGCAGATTCTTAATCAATTGATTTTGGGACCCATGATTCTACTTTTCTAACAAGCTCCCAGGTGATGCCCAACACCAGATGAATTTTTATCCTATTCTCTAAAATTCTCAGTGGGGTACTCCCACAGCTCTGCTTGGTAACAGGCATTTTATATTCAATTTAGGTGTAATATAAAGCCCATGTCTTCTGATGTCCTCACACAAAATAAAGACCAGCTACTGATGTGATTTGCTATCCAGTCCCAAAGGAAAACTCCTCAGTTCTCTTGGCTGACTCAATTTCACTTCCATCCATTAGAGGAAAAAAAAAACCAAAACTCAGGTAAAAGAAATGAACTTTACAAAAGGAACAGCCAAGGCAGCTGCATGGATGCTCACCTCGATGAATGACAGAGAGTTTACTGTGTAAATGTTCTAATGCTTTTACAATCTGCAAGAGAAACACAAGATAGATTTATTTCCCCCATCACTGGAAAGAAATTGAATGCTAAGCATATCCAGGTTTATTATCCCTGACTTAAGGTCACAAGGTGAAGTATTTCCTCAAATAGTGGTGGTCCTATCCAGGAAAATACATAGGAAGTTACATAAATTGGGCTCCACCCACTAGAGAGGATTCTATCTTACAGCAAAGAGAAGTCTCAGTCATATATCTTGTTTTTCATTTGGCCTCCAGCATTTTTTTCTCTCCACTCTCCCGAACCTCAGTAGCCATAAAGGGTGCAGCCCTTCATTTCATTTCATTTTCTTCTGCTTCTTTCTATGCCTGTTAGTCCTAAGAAAACATTTAAAAATCTACAACTTAAAATCAAAATAAACTAATATCAGAATATAGACACCAGGGATGTGGTCAAAGCAGATGAATGCGCTGCCTTGAGGCTCTTTAACTGAGTTTACCAAAAACCAAGTCAGGAGTAGCATCTTCTACATAAGGCTCAAAAAGAAAAGCATTCACTTATCAATCCACAGATGCACTCACGCATTGAAGAGACATGTAGTAGATGTGAGCTATGGTCCAGGTAGTGTTTCCTCATACTGGGGGTACAATGACACATAAGACCCAGACTTCTCAGACTCTCTTTGTAGTAGGGTCCATGATGTACTCACCGAAACGGCTATTTTCCCTAAGATGTCTTCTGGAATTGTTTGGCCTTTATCAATCACTTGTTTGTAGAATTTATCTAGCGATGTATCCATGAGCTCCATGCAGATCCAGACATCACCCTGGAGATCAATTGGTTCAGAGATTGTTAGCGAGGATGGAAAAGAGAAACAGAGGAAACAGTTAACAGCTGTCAGGAAGAACTGCCTATTTCTTGCTTGAGTTTTTGGAGGAAATGTACAGTTTCCCTTCAAGATCTCAAAGAAATTTATAAACAAGCAAGATTATCTCCAAAGAGAAAACCAGCAGACAGCCACGCAGAACTCGCATGTGACCACCCACTCCTTGGTGAAATCTAGGATCTAAATACTAATAGCCACAAGCAATAGAATCCCAGAAACACAAGGTTTAACTGCTACTGCTCTCTAGGAGAGTAGGAGATAAGTTTAGATGCCTACTCCATGTCTGACCTCCCGCATACAGCACTAGCACCAGTTCATCAAAAGGCTGGTTTTAAGAGTGAGGAGAAGCATCACACGCCATCTAATGGTAAAGTAAAAGCAGGAGGAGAGAAAAGAGGTAAGTGTAAAGCTACATGGTACACGAGGCTACATGAAGCTTATCAAGTGGCGAAAAGACGAGAGTATTTCAGATTTTAAGGATTCTATCTAAATCAGTCTAGAGATAATTGATATAGACAGTTCTGCCAAAATAGACAAACCAAAACAGAAAGGAGAAGGGGAGCCTCAGCATCTTTAAAAGGCTAAACATATTTGAAAATACTCTAATTGCAAGCCAACTTTACACCAGGGCATGTCATCATTGCACAAGCGTAAAACTCTCCACAGAAGACGTGTCTCACAAGAAAGGGTGCCAGGATTGCGCACGGTATTCATGTGATCAGAGGAACTTCTTTAGTTATTGTTCTCCTTGGACTTTAAATTGAAGGATCACCTACCTCCCGGAAGAGTGCGCCATAAAAGGTGACCGTAAAAGGACAGTCCACTGTCCTCATGGAAATATCCAAATCCATCAATAGCCTTTTCTGCTCCTGGCTATTTACTGTGGCCCGGATCCGCTGAATGGGAATGCATGAAAAAATGTATGGTTACTGCTCTGAGGATAAGTCCGTGAGTAAGGCAGGGACCTTAAAGAGTCCCATCCTGAAAAGAGTACAAAAATTCACCGCACAACTTCAAGCAACAACCTTTCGAATACCCGCCCTAAGTGATTAGCTATTTGTAACAAATGAAAAATAAGGAAGACTGCTATTCGTTCATTTCCTGAATAATCCCAGGTAAGAAGCAAACAGATAATATATTTTGGAGAGTGTGCAAATGTTTGGGAATGTATTTCCAAGTTGCAAAAACAGTCTGGTTTACTGTATTATGTTTGTTCACTGCAAAGAGTGTTAATTATTTTGTGGCTGATTTGAGGGTCCTGCAAAAATAGCCAAAAGTCCCTCTCTGAGAACAAATAAGAATATTTGGACTAAATAGCAACTGAGAGAGAATTGACACAGCTACAGAAATGGAAGGAATCAAACAGAAATGAAGAAATCATCCACTCCTAATCCAGTGTTTCTGAGAGAACAGAAATCTGTCACACCAGCAAAGATGGCTTTACAGAAACATGACTATGCCAGTAAATGACAGGAAAGACATAACATCACTAGGCTTTCACGTTTTTTTGCCTACTTAGCAGAGCTGGCGAAAGAACAAACGGAAAAATCTACCAGGTAAGGGAAAGATATCGCCATTCTCCAAAAACAAAGGAATCCAAGTCATTTGACCACCCACATTCCTAGCAATGGCCCAAATCTGTTCATTCATCAGAGATGGTCATTCTCCAAGGTCTTTCCAGCATCTTCTCAAGAAATATGCAATGATTCTAAATTCCTTTGTATAGCTAAAAACTATGCAGATTCGCTCAAGATGTATTTTACCCTCCTTTCTTCCACAAAGGGAGACAATTTTTTCCCCTAATTCTGGTTTCCTGATTTTCAGGGACAGTTCCCTAAAAGCAACAGAATATAGAATAAAAGAGACTTTTGAGATGTAACGACCAAATGCAATATGTGAACTTTGTTGGGATTCTGATTTGAACAACCAACAGGAAAAAAAAATACTTTGAGATGATCACGGTCATTTTAATTTGGACCTGGTATTAGATGACACTAAGGAAGTATTGTTAATTCTTTTAAGTGTAATGATGACATGGTGGTTGCATAAAAAATTAAAAGGAGGGCGTTGGATTTATTAGTTCAAAAAGAAAACAGTACATGCAACTCATACCAAGGAAGCATTTTCCCCACACATTTGGAGGGAAATACTGTTCCCTACAAATAATTTTTCTGTTTCACCCCATTGAAGATTGTTTGCTTCTATGAAAAGAGCTGATGTGCAATTAAGATGGACAAACATATACACCACAGAAAGAAAACGTTGGGGGAATGTCAACTCTACCTTCACCGCCATGATCTGCCCGCTGGGCACGTGTCGCATCTTCTCCACTACCCCGTACGCACCTCGTCCCAGTTCCACTATAGGCTCCAGGTCATCCGCCTTCACCTCAAAGTTCTGCAAGAGAGAACAATGCAATAGGACAGAGAAAAATTAACTGGACATAGACTGTGATGTCCTTTCTCTGGTTTCTCCCAATGTTCTAAGGATTATTTCTATTTCTGGTCCAGAAGCTTCTGGTCTAGAAACTTTTCCAACCAGCCACTGAAAGCAAGAAGCGCCGGGAGATATTTAGACTCCTGTGGCATGCCTCCTTCTTGTCATAGGGAATACAGAGATCCAACTCCAACCCAGCTGCCAAATTGCTCCGTGTAAGCTGTCTCCATTATGGTTCTTTAGCCATGTCCCCATAATTACACGTGCAATCCATTTGCTGACTGATGGCAACCGGATCTATGCTCGGACCTTGAGGAATGTACCCCAAAGGGAGTCATCTACTCTTCTCAAATACCTCCTATCAGGACCACAGTAGCCTGATTTCAATGCAACATTTAGAACTGCAAGAGCTCCACAGACCACCTCCGTTTAAATTCAAAGTTTTTTGATTCACCCCCTGAGAGCATGTTACAAAAGATAAATTTTCAATGGCCAATCAGAAAGCATATATATAAAATGGCAAAACACCAACTGGCAGACATGATTTTTCTCACCTGACTTCCAATAGAAATGCAAGCTTTGGAGTCTAAATCTCGAGGTGGCCTAAGAAAGACAAGGAGGAAAAGAAAAAACAGGAGATATTTAGTCAAATATGTCCTTCCCAAATCACGGGCGACTGGAGAGATTTTTTCCTTAGAAATAAGGTGAAAGTTCATGAGTAAAATAAAGCAACATAAAAGTGTTAATAGTGTGGGATTTTGAATGAAATACATTTGGGTTTAAATTACTCAATCTCTTTGAGCTTCCATTTTTTCTTTAACATGAGGATAATAGTGTACCTACTTCATGGAGAAAGAGCGAGTATTAAATGAGATATTCCAAGTTAATGCTTAAAAGAATGCCCGGTATACAGTAAATATCCAATAAGTATGAACCATACATACATTGTTATATAGATAATTACACTATTATTCTAGTGAGCCCCAAACTTTTTCTTTTATCCACGAGCACCAATGTGTCCAATTATCCCACCAGTTTTTCCACAATTGTTTAAAAAAAAAGAGACCATAATTGGGGTATGGTTCTGTTACCTCATAAAATTCATAGAACACGGGAATTCCAAATCTGTCTAGTCCCTGCCTTTACAGATGGAAAAAGCTCCAGAGAGCTGAAGTGACTTGCCCAAGGTCACAACTAACCCAGGTCTCCTGATTTTCAGGTCAGAATACTTTCTATTCTACCAGGCTGTCTAATCTAGTGGTGATATTTCTCCTATACTTAGTGTACAAACTGGCCAGGGGTCCTCTCAGCAGGCAGAAGTTTGCTGATTTTCTGTCTCCACAAGAGAGAACACAGAGCCCCCTCATGTGTATTTATTTCTACTACTTCACTGCTCCCTGGTGGATATCAATCCACTTAAGAGAAAGATGTTTGGCTTTGGCTGTGCACCTAAGTAGGAGCCCAGAAAGGCATTTTCTTGAAATAAATGCACAAAAAGTATCATGACAAAAGTAGTAAATGTCAAGAAACATACTGTTAATATGATCAAACAAAGAAAGCAACTAGAGGCTAAAGACAAAAGAATCCGAGAGCTGCCAGAACAAAGGGTGACCAAAGAGACCCTCAGGTGTCCCTGAAGGGACATTACATGCCAGAATTATCTCTAGAAAAATACAAGGGAAGATGAAAGGAAGAGAGAAAAGAATCCTTTGGCAATGATGACTTTTTCCAACTCTAATGCATTGTAATTCTTCCCCTTCTGCTGAAACTAAATAAATAAATAAAAGAATAAGGAAAAAGTAGGACCATAAACACTTGTATAAACACGAATCTAAGGTTCTAATGGCAAGCCTTCTCTCACCTCCAAATCCCTTTGATATGCATGGAATACTTAAAATTTTTCTGTATTAATTTAAAACCAGGGACTGGGAGGGAAAGAGATGAACACACACGCGTGCACACACATACACACACGCACACAGGAGTGATGTTTTTATATATCTTGTGTTCCTGAGCAGGGACTTTTTCTTCAGAAATGCTTTCCAGAGGAATCAAATTTCTAAAAATCTGATTTCTCATTCTTAAAATTTCTAAAGTTGTTTTTCTTTAGTTGTCACAATTTGTACTAATTGCACTGGAACTTTGAAATAAAGGCAAATATTACTTGAAACATGTGACTAAGATAAACAATAAAAAGTCCTTTGCAATTGTTCAGCACCCTTCCTTTTAAAAAATATAAAGTAACAGAAAAGTCACTAATAAAAAAATCATTTGGGGCCACCTCTGTTTTCTCACCATCCAACGAGAGTATTGGGTAAGACCTCTCACCCAGACCTCTTATTTACAGACCTCTTCCAGGTCTGATATTCTAGGTATTTTATATCAGGGCTCCACAAATGATAGCTTGTCACCCGGCTAAGACAGATTTTTACAAATTTAAAGGTTTGTAAAAAAACACACAACAAAGAATATCCAATAGAGCCCAGTGTGGCCTGGGGAACCTAAAATATTTACTATCTAGCCTTTGGCAAAAAAAGTTTACTGACTCCAGCTTTCTACTAACCTTGCCATTACACCTCTACCTAATAGGAGGGTTTCACACCATTTTCCAGATTGAGAAAAACGAAACCCAAAACAAGTCAGTGATTTGCTGAAGCCATACAGTCCTCAATAGAGTTGAGAATAAAACTCTTACCACCTAAATCTCAGTCTTGACCTAAGGAGAAAAGGAATATGCTGAAAGTTGGGCTAGGTACTTTACCAGCATCTCATTTAATTCTTTAAACATGCACACATACATACATACGCACACCCCTACGAGCATCGTCATTCCCATGATCCAGATGAGAAACTGGCTTAGAGTTTAACTAACTTGCTCCCAAGTGGGGAAGCCATGATTCCAACCCAAGACTGACTGAATCGAAGGAAGCTACTCCCAACACCCAGGCCTCCCCTAATGAAAATGATCAATCGTCCCAAGCCTTAGGCCTTTGGGCTCATCAGGTCTGCCAAGAGCATCAAATCAAGAGGCCAAGACTGACAGCTTGTATTAGATTAGTTGACACTGTGTCCTGTCCAGGGCTGGGCATGTTAGTTTGCCTGGAGCCTTGAGCTATGCAGGAGGTTTAAACTGTGGGTGGATGTTCTCTGTCATATTCAATATTTTAGTCCTCCGGGAAAAGAACCAAGCTTATTACAAAATTCCTTCCCTGGAAGGCCAAAGGTATTCCAAAGGTCACCTAGTATTAGTTTTTTATATGAACAAACAGTTTTGGTTTATTGTAATAATTATTTATTTATAATGTTACCTGAGTAATCAGTTCACTGGTTATTGTTACAATTATTATTCATGTAGTCAACAAAATTTATTAAGCATCTACTTGGGCCAGAGACTGTACTAGACTCTTTACATAAAATATCTTCTTTAATTTTCACAACTCTTAGAAGTATTATTATCTCTATTTGAATGTGAAGAATTAACATTGAAACAGACTAAATAATTTAACATCATTCATAGAGATGGTGAGATTAGAACCCAGAGCCACGCCAAAGTCTTCTCAACTGTAGAAGTAAGATTGTGCCTGTTATCTCAGAGCCATGGGCTGTTCGGCCACAGTCTCTACCAGTCCAATGCGTGCATGGCTAAGAATACATACTTGAAACTCAGAGAGCCCTAAGCTTGTATGCCAGCTCTCCCACTTCACAACAATAAATATTAAGTGGAGTGATAATAACAACAACAATACTTGGAGTGACCTTCATTGAGAAATTACAACAGAATCGGCAGTAGTCTAGCCACTTAATATGGATTATGACACCTAATCCTCATAGCAACCACATCATTGTTTATTTCTATTGTTCAAAAAGGGAAACCAAGGCTTACTGGGGATGGGCAACTTGCCTAAGGTATTCCACTAGTGACATTTGGATCCCAAATACAAGCGTAGGCATTCTAGTGCCATGAGCCTGAACTCTTATCCATGTAGCAATCTCACCTGTTTCGAGCAAGACACCTGACCCATGTACAGGTCTCTTTTCTCACTTATAAAGTGAGAGCAATAGTAACTGCCTCCTGAGTTTCTCGTGAGGATTAAATGAAATAATGTCAACAAGCACAGAATTGATTTAGAATTAGTTACTGCCGCTTAAGTGAGGGGACAACAGCTCAGAAATCTGAGGCAAAAACACATTGACATCAGTTACTCAAAGTAAGAGCTCACGCAAAAGGACCACACACACGGAACTAAGGAGAATGGAGCTCTGTCCCAGGCTATTTATTTTTGTGTATTACAGCAGAAGGAGGCAGGGTATAAATGGTAAGAGTCATCGAGCCAAGCTCAAAAAATTGCCAAGAAAAACAGAAAATGTGGAAGCTACTTCTTCAGGAGTACAAATTTTAGCCTCAGTATTAAAATAATAATAATAATAAGCCTCTCCATGAGCTAAAGTGGTATAGTCTACAATAATGAAGTGATGCTCTTTCCCTAACATGGTGAAAAAGAAAAGTACAGTCAGAGTCTATTCTACCACATAAGGGAAAGACAACATAGAAACCAAGTTTATCCTTGCACAGGTTTTTATTCATTTGTCTGTACCAAGAAAGGATTTACAGTGGCTTTCAAAAATTCATAAAATACAGAAAATTAATATAAATTAGAAAGGTGAAGAAGAAAAATTTAAAGGAAAGGAGTGTAAGACAGCTGGAAGGTTGATATAAGAAAGTATCTCAAAGGAAATAATAAAGATAAGAGTAGAAATCAATAAAATTGAAAATAGGAAAATAACGAAAACAAAATTGGCTCTTAAAAAAAATCAATAAAATTGATAAACCTCTAGTAAAATTGACACAGATAACAAAAGAGAAGACATAAATTACCAATACTAGGGAAAAAAACCAGAGGATATGACAACATATTCTGCAGCCATTAAAAGGATAATCAGGAAATACTATGAACAACTTTAATAAACTCAATAACTTAGAAGAAACAGATTAATTCCTTGAAAACCACAAGCTACCAGAACTTAGCCATGGTGAAACAGATCATCTTAATAGTCCTATAACTAGTAAAGAAATTGAATTTGTAACTAAAAATCTCCAGAGAAAGAAATATCCAGGCTCACTTTGTTTCACTGGAGAATTTTAGCAAACATTGAAAATTGAATTAACATCAATTTTATACAATGTCTTCCAGAAAAAAAAAAGGAACTCTTACCAACTCATTTATGAGGCCTGTATTACCTCAACACCAAAACCAGTAAATAATGATACACAGCAAAAAAACCCATACAACACTAGAAACCAACATCTCTTATGAACTTAAAGAAAAAAATCCTCAACAAAATTTTAGCAGATTGAATCCAACAATGTATAGAAAAATAATATAATACAACCAAGTGGGATTTATTTTGGGTAGGCAAGGATAGTTCAATATTTAAAAATCAATCGATATAATCCATATCAATAGTACAAAGAAGAAAAATCTATGATCATACAAACTGATGTACAAAAAAGCATTCAAGAAGATTCAACCCATATTCATGATAAAAACTCTCAGTATACTGTGACTAGAGAGGAACTTTTTCAACTTCATAAAGAGCATCTACAAAAACATAACATGTTTAATGATGAAAGATGGAATGCTTTCCTTCTAAGAACAAAGCAAGGTTGCCTGCTCTCACACCAATCTTATTTAACATAGTACAGGACATGCTTGACGCTGAAATAAAGAAAATGGATAAAAGAAAGAAAAATACAGTTTGGAAAGAAAGAAATCAAACTGTCTCTATTTGTGGAAGGCATGACTGTGTACATAGAAATCTCTAAGGAATCTACAAAAAAGCTCCTAGAACTATTAAGTGAGTTTAGTAAGGTCACAGGATATAAGATCAATACAGAAAAATCGATTGTACTTCTATATACTGAAAATGAACAAGTGGAAACTAAAATAAAAAACGGAATACCATGGGGCCTGCCCAGTGGCATAATGGTTAAGTTCTTGCACTCTGCTTCAGTGGCCCAGGGTTCGCGGTCCAGATCCCAGGTGCAGACCCAGCACGACCCATCAATGGAGGAAGGATAGCCTTTTTAACTAAGGATGCTGAAGCAACTGGAAATCTATTGGCAAAAAAATAAAGCTCTACCTAAACTTGACACCTTGTACAAAAATTAAACTCAAAATGCATCATGGAGTTAAAGCTAAAATGTAAAACTATAAAACTTCTAGAAAAGAACATGGGAGAAAATCTTCAGGACCTGTGACGAGGCAAAGGGTTCCAAAACCTGTTACCAAAAGCATGATCCATAAGAAGAAAAACTGCTAGATTGGACTTCATCAAAATGAAAGGACAAAAAGACCAATTGCAGACTGGGAGAAGATGTTTTTAAATCAGATATCTGACAAACTCCTTGTGTCTAGAATATATAAAGAACTCTCAAAACTCAACATTAAAAGAACAATCTAATCTAATTAAAATATAGGCAAACAGATGTATAGACGGACATTTCACCAGAGAAGATATACGGATGAAAAATAAACACCTAAAAATGTTCAATGTCATTATCCATTAGAGAGATGAGGATTAAACTACAATGATACAACACTACACATCTATCAGAATGGCTAAAACGAAAAATAGTGATAATGTTGGCAGGGATGCAGAGAAACTGAAATCATTCATACATTGCTGGTAAGAATATAAAATGAGAATCGTACAATCACTCTGGAAAATACTTCTGCAGTTCTTTCAAAACTAAAACTGAACTTACCAAATGACCCAAGCAATTGCACTATTAGACATATATCCCAGGGAAATTAAGACTTATTTTCATGCAGGAACTGGTACAAGAATGTTCATAGCAGCTTTATTCACAATAGCCCCAAAGTGGAAACTACTCATATCTCCTTCAAAGTTTAAAGAGTTAAACTGTGGTATATCCATACCTTGGAATGGTATTCAACAATCACAAGGAATGAACTATTGATATGTGCAACAACTTGAATGAACCTCAAGGAAATTATAGTGAAGGGAAAAAGGCAATCTCAAAAAGGAGATGCATGATTCCATTTACAGAGAAATCATGAAATAACAAAATGGAGATGGAGAACATATTAGTGGTTGCCAGGGCTTAGGGATAACAGGGACAGGGGTTAGAGGTGGCTGTGGCTATAAGGGAGTAACGCGAAAGAGTCTTGTAGTGTTGATACAGT
The DNA here is from genome assembly GCF_041296235.1 of Equus asinus. Lineage (NCBI taxonomy): Eukaryota > Metazoa > Chordata > Mammalia > Perissodactyla > Equidae > Equus > Equus asinus. The sequence goes on along the minus strand of NC_091802.1, from coordinate 50,939,448 downwards.
TGAGTATCTTGACTATGGTAGTGGTTATGCAAGGCTACACAAGTGATAAAATTGCATGGACACACACACACACACAAATGAGTGTTTGTATTGCTGGTGAAATCTGAAGAAGCTCTATGGTTCGCACCAATGCCAACTTCTTGGTTTTGATAATGTACTAGAGTTGTGTAAGATGTTAACATCAAGGAGGAGGACATGAGCTTGGGGATGGATACATGGGACTTCCTTGTATGCTTCTTTGCGACCTCCTGAGAATCTGCAATTACTTTAAAATAAAAAAAAATTTAAAGTCTATCCCATAAAGTCTTATACAGGTGGTACAGGGAAGCCACATATTTGACTCTAAGCGCTCAAGAAACCAATAAAAAAGGAAAAGTTACTAATTACACAGTTCATGGGTCCACAGGAAAAAAACAACCAGAGGCACCAAAAAAACCCAATCTTGAAAATAGACATGGAAAGAACTTCCTCCTGTAGATCCTCACGAAAGGAACAGTCTAACTTCAGTTTGGCCCTTGAGCTGCAGTCCGGAACCGTGAAGAATCACCTTCCTCTCAGTTTTGTTCTTAGAGGTTCTTCAGTGGAAAGTTTGTTTATATTGATGCACAGAATGCAATGACTAACAGTCTTAGCAGTCTTACATGTCATGATCATTTTTACTAGCTCATTCCAACACCAGGGGGCGCACTTTCTGATAGGCTGGATCAGGGTTACAGTCAAAAACCTTTACAAAGGAAGGCACTTTTGTAGAGATGAGCAAAAGCCTTAAAAACTCAACCTTCCACTGGGATGGTCTCTCTTTGTACTTGCCCTGCCTCTTTAGTACCTCTGCTGTGATTTCTTTTCCTTGGAATTTCCATTCCTCCCATGCATATGCTTCCATAGGCGATCATACCACCAGCTGGATACCCTCCCCACCTCACAGAGAGACAAAGAAACAATACGGAGGCTCAGAGAGAGGGTGTCCTGCTTCACTGGGAGTTGAGCTCACTCAGGGATTTGGACCAAAGCCTCAGCTAATAAAAAATATGTTCCTTTACTTCATTTCGCCTTCTGTTTATATGGGACAGGATTGAGGTGTCAGGATGCTGAGTCCTCACCAAATACCATCTTTCTGTCTCAACCCAAGTTTTATAGTAGCGGCTTTCACAGGGAGTTGCTTGTTCGCTCAAATCTATATGGAAAAGGCAAAACTTCCATGTCCAGTGAGCTTCCTGGACATACGTAGGACCCCATCTGCCAAACGCATTTGTGACACTCAATTTTCAGCCAACCAGTAATATGAGACACTCAGTTCAAAGCTACCCATTCAATGACTGACCGAGTATGATTATTTCAAGTCTCAGAACAATGAGCACATGGCTTCCTCCTTTAAAGGGCTCCTCTTTCTAACACCTATTTCCATAGTCAAGGTATTGCTCACCAGTCCAAAAATGAACCCCCGTTCCCTGGACATCTGTAAAGTATAAGTGTTTGGATTAAGATGAGCATCTTGCCAACTTACGTGGAACTGGTCTGAGGTTGTTCAAATGCTTCTTTTGGAATTTTAAGGCCGGGGTTTCGCTTCTTGCCTATAGGGAAAGACGTAAGGATAAAGTTAAAGTCTAAATCACAGTACGAGCTCAGAAGCAGAAGAAAAGGGCTGATCTGGGAACGTAGCTCTCATCTCCCCATTCAGAGCTCCACTTCCTACCAGGAAGTCTGTGAGTGACAAGCAATCAAGTACCAGGCTGAGCAGAGCTTCCCAAATGCAGACTGTGGTCATGGATGAGGTTTCTCACCACTCCAGGGTGAAAATGTCAGAAGAAGAATGCCAACTCTCTTTACCGAGGGAGACCTGCCCTTTTCTCCCTACTGAGAGTTCATCATTCCAACTTCTTTGTTCTTTCTTGTACATAATGATGGTAATGGTACATGGTGTTGGTTAAGTTTTCTGGTTTTGTTTTTGTGTTTTTTTGAGGAAGATGGGCCCTGAACTAACATCTGGGCCCATCTTCCTCTACTTTATATGTGTGAGGCTTACCACAGCATGGCCTGACAAGCGGTGTGTAGGTCTGTGCCCAGGATCCAAACTGGCAAACCCCTGGCTGCTAAAGCAGAGCATGAGAATATAACCACTATGCCACTGGGCCAGCCTTTTTTCTTTTTACTGTCAGTCAAACGCAGTCACCCTTATCTGAGTATCCCACAATTTTCTAAATTGATCTGTGAATGACTGATAGAGTTAGCCATGGAGGTAGAATAAAAAATACTTGCCCACTATTCTGCCCTGCCCATTCTCAACCACCTTAAATAAGACAAAACACCTAAGAGATGGATAGAGTAATATTTATTTACATTTGCCCTGTTCCAAAAAGGATTAAGATAACACATGGGCTCATGCAAGGAAATTTTCCCTTCTTTGGGGGCCAGATGGGAATATAACTGATGTGTTCATTCCCGGGCTGAAACCACAAGAGAGCTTGGCTCAAATACTTTTGTTGATGGGTCAAAAAGAAATGCCAGCTCAGAAAGCAGATCAGAGGAAAGAGTCTTGTTAAGGGCCTGGGATTTTTCCTCATCAAAGGAGATGCTGTGTCTCTCGGTGTTTTTGGCAGGGGAAACCAAAGCAGAGCTGGACGGAATGCCCACGGTTCTACTGTCTTTCTTGCCTCTTCTCTACACTGCTGATGAGCACTACAGAGCTGACACAATCCCAGACAAGGCCCTGGAGGGAAATCCCAAAGCTGCAAAGAAACTTATCAAACAAAGTAACCTCTTTGCAGGAAAATGACATCCAAGGACTTCAGTGATTGCTCAGCATCACAGAGCCAGCTCACATCACATCACAGACCCAGGCAGAAGCAGAACGCACGTCCCCGGACACCCAGGGCAGAGGTCCTTTCCTGTTCCACAGTGGAAGAAGTTTAGAGATGATCAGACAGCATGGGGTAGAGGGAGTACGGGGTTTTGAGTTTTTCAAAAAACAGCTTACATCTGGTTTCTCCGTTCGCCAAGTGATCTCCAGAATCACTTTTCCTCTGATTCTCGATATCCTCAATTGTAAAATGGGGAAGTAACATGAATACTGACCTTATTGAACTGATATGGGAATCAAATGAGATAATATAGGAAAGCGCACTGAGATACCTTAAGTAGGTGTTAATTATAATCATTTAGAAAAAGAATCCGTAGGCTCTCATTCAAAAATAAGTCACTTAAGAAATCACAATCAGAATTCGCCATATTATCATAGCCCAATATAACGCATAATTGAGTCCTTTTTTTTTTCATGCTTTCAAAATCCAAAATCTAGATCAATTCTGCCAAGCTGTATAAAGCCAGGAAAAAATATGCTTGGCAGCAATCAACCCAGAGAAAGCCTTTTACAATGATCTTCTTTATAACAGGTTTTCTCAATTCTCCCTTCATTTGGGCTTATCTATATATTTTATAAGTTTCAAAACTCACCATTCACTTTCCTACTCCTGGAGTCCAGGAAGCTATTTAGCACATGTTACTAAGTTGGTCAGTTATTAGTACATAGAGCTGTGCTATGTACCAGGAACAATGCGAAGTGTGTGATCTGTTTGTGAGAATCCAACTAGATAGAGAGCCTAATTCCAACAATTCCCATCCATAGGCCTCCGTCAAAAAGATAGGGAATGCTGTTTTCAATGAGATACTCTAGTAAGGAGTGAATGACAAATTCAACTTGTCCAGATAACACGTATTGCAAAACAGGCGACAGGTAATTCAGGTAATCCCCACAGATATGACTCTATAATTCTCTCAGATAAAACAAAACAAAAGGAAAGTAAAATATAGTTTGACTGTGAAAAAGGCTCCCCAATTGCCCTTTAAGCAAACCAAAAGCTAAAATTACTCTTAAATTCCTACATCTCTCTCTTCTACAAGCTTTCTTTCTAACTCAGCTCTTACAAGATAGATGTCAAGAGAAACAATTATTTACAGAGAAAAGCTCCTTTGAAAAACTTTAACATACCAATAAGTATTATACCATAGCAATTAATTATTAGCAATTCATTAATAGCAATCAATTATTACACTATAATTCAACACATCATCAAAATGTCTATACAAAGAAATAGTAAACTAAGAGAGAGATAAAAAAGAAATCTTTTGGCACAGAGATTAAAGGAATAAATGACCAAAATAACAATAAAGTCTTCGAGGCGTGAAAAAGAAGGCCCCTGGTTCTCTTCTGACAGCAACAAGAAAAATCGTTCCAGGAGACACAAAACCTAGTTGAATTACACAGTAAGAAAATACACTGCCTTTATTTTTAAAAGCAGATCAAAGAAGACACAAATCACAAACACACACACCAACATTCCATAATTCACTTACGTGCCCATCACTGAAAGAGCAGCCCAGTAAGAAGTCAGCAGAATTGATTCTGATGAGGTTTTCAAGGCTGCAAGGAAGGCTGGCAGAGGAAAAGCCCA